>NC_083879.1:19356394-19981394 GCF_032452875.1 Bos javanicus | reverse complement strand
ATGGGACTGGATGCCATGATCTTAGTTTTCTGAATGTTGAGTTTTAAGCCAACTTTTTCACTCTCTTTCACCAAGTGGCTCTTTAGTTCTTCTTCGCTTTCTGCCATAAGTGTGGTGTCATCTGCATATCTGAGGTTATTGATATTTCTCCCAGCAATCTTGATTCCAGCTGTGCTTCATCCAGCCCAGCGTGTCTTGTGATGTCCTCTGCATATAAGTTAAATAAGCAAGGTGACAATATACAACCTTGACGTACCCCTTTCCCGATTTGGAACCAGTCTGTTGTTCCATGTCTGGTTCTAACTGTTGCTTCTTGACCTGCATACAGATTTCTCAGAAGGCAGGTAAGGTGGTCTGGTATTCCTATCTCTTTCAGAATTTTCCACAGTTTGTTTTGATCCACACAGTCAAAGGCTTTGGCATAATCAATAACGCAGAAGTAGATGTTTTTCTCGAATTCTGTTGCTTTTTTGATGATCCAATGGATGTTGGCAATTTGATCTCTGGTTCCTCCGCCTTTTCTAAATACAGCTTCAACATCTGGACTTTTCCAATGGCCTCCAAACGGGTCTCACTGTTTCCACTCCAGCCTTCCTAAGGTCCATGTTCATATGGCAGGAAGAGTGATCTTTTAAAAACAAAAAAATTAGATCATGTCTCTCCTTAATAGCTTCTCTTTGAACTTGGACTAAAATCCAAAGTCTTCACTGGGGCCAAGAGAGTAATCAAAGGTTTTAGTTTTTTGGTGACAATCCTGGTTTATGGGCTAATAAAATGCTCCCCCGTATTCCTAGGGTCCATGCCCTCGCTTGATCCAGGTCTCTGATCAAACATCATCTTCTCAGAGAGATCTTCCTTGATATTGATATTAAAAAAATGACTCTGTCTCCTCTCCCTGCCTTACTTTTCTCTTTCCAAATGCCTTGTCACTACTTAACGTTTATGTCACATTTCAATTCCTCACATGTACTGTCAGGCTGGAATTGTGCTCTGAAAGTGCAGCACTTTGCTGTCTTCACTGACACCGCCACCTCTAACAGTCTTGCCTGGCAGTGGTTTAGCAAAATCCCGATGAATGAGTGAATGAGTGAATGAGTCTTAGCCTCTGGCTCACTAATATTTATTCACTCCACATTTGAACATCACTTGAACAAGTGATTTGTAGATGATAACAAGCCTGATGGTAATGAGTACTACTTTTAACCCTGCCAAACCATATTTCCATTTTCTTCTGATTGCTGTCCTACCTTCTAGGTGTATTGAACATTATCAGTGGGCAGTGTCTTGAAGACAAACTCCAAGTATGGATTCTCAACAGTCAAGATTCTCTAGGAAGAACTTCCTCCAGCCTCATGGCACAGACCCGAGGGTCCTTGTCTGCTTTTGAACTTTATCACTGTGTATGTGTAATCAGAGATGATAAAGAGACTAAGAGTAAATGTGATTTTGCACTTTCTATGAAAATGTCCTGAAAAAGCACACAAACACACAAAGAGAAGTCACAGAAATCCCAACATATCTGACTTCTACTGGAGCAAGCCAAGCATTCTCAGCTTTAGGGTGAGGTAATTTCAATATCTTGAGTTTAAGGAACAGGTCTACGTTCATACAACTAAGAAGTGGTAGTACCCAGACTTAGAGATATGATCTCTCTGACACCAAAATCTATGCTACCTTCTTTAAAAACAACAACAACAAAAAAAGAGGATGCCAGTCTTTAAAGGAAAATGGACTTTCCTATCAACTTTTTAAAAACTTTTATTGGAGTATAATTGTTTTATAATGTTGTTTGAGTTTCTGTTGTACAGCAAAGTGAATCGGCTACATGTATACATATTATCGCCTCTTTTTTGGATTTCCTTCCCATTTAAATCACCACAGAGCACTGAGTAGAGTTCCCTATGCTATGCAGTTAGGTTCTCATTTCTTATCTGTTTTATACACAGTAGGGTATATATATGTATATCAATCCCAATCTCCCAATTCATCCCAACTCTCTCCTCCCCTCTTAGTATCCATATGTTTATTCTCTACATCTGGGTCTCTATTTCTACTTTGCAAGTAGGTTCACCTGTACCTTTTTTCTAGATTCCACATATATGTGTTAATATATAATATACTTTTCATGTATGAGCCCATATCTCAAAGGGGATCCACTTTGCTGAACAAATGACCTGAAAACATATTCTTGACTGGACAGTAAATAGTTGTCAACAAAGGCTCCCAATGACCCAAACTCCAACAAAGCCTATCAACCAGCTCAATTTCCTAAGCTTTGAAAACAGGATGTAAATGGCGATGCTCCAAACACCCAGCAGCCCCAGAAATGAGAGGCAAGCTCTGCCCTTTATACTTTTACCAATAAACAGTGGCTCATGAATAATTACACCAGAGGCAAAATTTGGCCTTGGGTTCAACTCTCAGGGAATCCAACAGCAAGGCACCTGTGGGAAGAAACTCCATTCCTGGGCCTGAGGAGGTGGAGTTAGTGAACTGCTCCCCAAAGTTCCTAGTTCTTCACTCTGCCTCAAAGCAAAGCAGGCATGCAGAATCTGGGATCACGGAATCAGGGCCAGCAGGCCCCTGCACCCACAATGGTAAGCCCTGGACTATATTCAGCTTTATGAGACTTTCTGCAGTGGGAGGGAATGTGTTCTACTGTTCTGTGTCTTTCTCTTAAAAAGCATCAAGCTGGGGACTTTACTAACCCTTGTCTGGGGGTGGCTGTGCAAACACTCTGGCTCATGGAGTTCTTCCTGCTCCCACTCTTTTCCTTTGTCTCAGGGCTCCATTCTACCTCCAGTTTTAGGTGTGGTACTGTTCACGGGTCTGAAAAACTACCTCAGGGGGTGGTTCTCTGGAGGGTTCTCCATGATATCCTGCAGACCCCTGAGTGGATGGAGGGGGCCGCTCCTGAGAGGATGAACCAGGACATTTGGGACCCTCTCACCCCAGGGCCAACCTGTGTGGAAAGCCCACCCTCTCTGCTGGGGTCTCCAAGGCTTTTCATGCTGTTCTTGGGGATGGGAGGGTGGGCGTTGAGACAGGAAGCGGGTGTTAAAAGAGCTGTTTCCTAGGGCTGAAGTGCGTGTGCCTACTATCAGGAACTGAGCAGCTCTCGCTGGTGTGTTTCCAGGAGAGGAAACAGCAGAAGCTAAGGAAGTGTACCCAGGCCTGACCAGGGGTGGCAGGGCTGAGGCCAGCACTTCCTCCAGGTGACTCTCACAGGACCAAAACGACAAGTTGGGACGGAAATCAGTCTACAGAACATTGTGCCATGCACTGAATTGGTTGACCTGAGAATAACCAGAGTCTTTTCTTTGCCATGCCCAATGCTGTGTTCTGACACAGAGGAGACACTGAATAAATATTTACTGAATAAACACAGAATAGGTGAAAGAAGGGTGAGGGTCAGAGTTGGGAACAAGAATTTGAGGGTCTCAGATTTAGGCCTGTGTGGAATCTGCCTGCAGTGCAGGAGACCTGGGTTCAGTCTCTGGGTTGGGAAGATCCTCTGGAGGAGGGCATGGCCACTCTTTCCAGTATTCTTGCCTGGAGAATCCCATGGACAGAGGAGCCTGGTGAGGCTACAGTCCATGGGGTCGCCAAGAGTCAGACACAACTGAGCGACTAACACTTTCACTTCACTTTCAGCTTCAGGCTTGTGTAGGGTGAGGCCTCAGTTCCAACAACCCATCTCTGGACAACTTCAAGCCTTCTCTCAGACCCTGAAAGGCTATTTATTATTAAACCCAAATTCCCCAATTGCTACAGTAAGTTTACAAAATAAAAGGTAACTGAAACAACACCTAATTGTTAGATTCCTCTGTGTTTAACACCCTTAGGTATTTCCCCTATTTTCGTGGGAGACAAGACAACGATTGAGCCTATGTGCCACTACTGCTTAAGCCCGCACACCCTAGAGCCTCTGCTCCATAACAAGAGAAACCACTGCAACGAGAAACCTGCCCACTGAAACTAGAGAGGAGTCCCCGTTCTCCGCAACTGGAGAAGGCCCAAGCAGCACCGAAAACCCAGCACAGCCACAAAATAAACAAACAAATAAATCGTTTTTAAAAAGAACAATATAATATTATTAAATATAGTCACCATTAGATCCCCAGAGCTTATTCAACTCATAGCTGAAAGTTTGAACCCTTGTGCCAACATCTTCCCATTTGACACCCCCAGCCCCTGGCAACAACTCTTCTACTCTCTGGTTCTACTTTTGGAGCTTGACTTTTTTTTAGTTCCTCATATTTTTATATTGTATGTACTGATAGAGATTCAACCACTGTGGGCACCAAGGCCAGGTTCTCCCCTGAGCCTTGCCCTTAGGCCTAGCAGCCAGTCCACAAGAGCCTGGGTTCAAGAGGAGAAAATACCCCATTCTTCTTAAATAGGAGAGAGTTAAAGCAGCTTCATGGAGACTCAGGGGAGTAAAATTCCTCACAGACAAACATATCCTCACTGTTCAGAATGATTTCTTGCTTCTTAAAGTGAACATTTCATGTGCCTTAAATTAATTGTGAACAAGGAGCTCAATCCAAAGGCCAGAGGGCTGATTTAATAATGAAAGTAAAGAGTAATTTAACAGCCAACATTAACTTTGTGTTTACTAAGAGCCTGCACTTTGCTAAACACCAGGCATTCGTCATTATTCTTATTATCAATCCCCTCATACACAGTATGATGCAGACTCTCTGTCGCTCCCCTTTTAGAGGTGAGGAAAGAGAGGCATGCTAAATCAAACAGTGGCAACCCAAGGCAACAATCAGAAAGCAATGGCAGGTCCCTTCTCACCGATTCAAAACCCAACTTGAAGAGACAGAGGAGATGACAAGACTAAAACTCCTGTTTGCCGGGCAGGAATAGAGACGCAGACGTAGACAGCGGACAGTGGACACAGAGAGGGGAAGCAAAGGGTGAGACGAGTTCAGAGGGCAGCACTGACAGATACACGCGACCGTGCGCAAAACAGACAGACAGTGCGAAGCTGCTGCACAGCACAGAAGCTCAGCTAGCTGCTCTGGGCTGACCGAGAGGGGTGGGATGGTGGGGGGAGGGGAGATCAAGAGGGAGGGATATATGTTTACATATGGCTGATTCACTTCTTTGTATAGCAGAAACTAACACAACATTATAAACCAATTATACTCCAACAAAAAAAAAAAGGCTGGAACTCCAGCAATGCAGCCACCTCAGAAAGACTTTACTGTATTGATTCAGTTCATCTCAGATGTATAGACCATAGGTCCAAATAGACTCCTATAACTGCATTAGTCACTCTAGACACTTTAATCCATTACTTAATGCATTACTCAGATCCTGGTACCAGGAGGGAATGGCAGGAAGTCAAAGTTAGTTATACATGGGTGAAACAATAATAATCTTAAAAACACCTGCACCTGTGAATAAACAGGCAGAGTTTGGAAACAACCGTCTAAAAGTTTTACAATTTGTCATTTAAAATACTTGCTGTGGATCTTATTTCTACACACATAGTAACTTTGTGTTAGTGATCAGCTTTTAAATAATCATCCTCTAATTAGAGTAACCCCCAATCAAAAATGAGTCACTGACCTTTTCCTCAGTGTTTTATTTCAGTAAGCCAAAATAAACAAGTAGAATTGTTACCATGGAGACCAAAGGTACTGGAGGGACCCAGACTCTCATTAAAAAATTGACACACCAGCAGGAAAAAAAAATGATGGATGTTGTGGTTATTTTAGGGAAAATCATGTCCCAAATGTTGAGGTTAAGTCAGTCACCCTTTTTCCTCCAGAAAAAAAAAGAAAAGTTTCCGATGCAAATGGTTTGAATTAATGCCATGGATATTTATAACAACAGTCTGGTTAGGAAACTTATTTGCTATTCATCAAGCAAATGTCCCCTAGGATTAAAGAAGCCCAAAGAAAATATTTTTAAAATAATAAATAAAATGTCTTTTGGGGTGGGAAGCAGTCATATTCGTATTCAAAAGCATGAATGCTGGGTTGAGTCCTCAAAGCCCAAGGCCTCTGGGACCAGACAATTCCTCAATGCTTCTAGAAGAGGTCAGCAGGACACATGTGTCCCAGCTGACATGCCGGCAGGGGAGCCAGTGTTTTCTTAAGCTGACACCCCAAGTAGCACATAAGAAAAAAGAAACCAAGACTGGCCCAATACATAAATCTAAAATTGGAAAGGCACTGACTACCTCTTTTTAAAACAGCTCTATTAGTTGACTTTTGGAGAGAAAAGGTAGAAGAAGTGAAGTGAAAGTCACTCAGTTGTGTTCAAGTCTTTGCAACCCCATGGACTATACAGTCCATGGAATTCTCCAGGCCAGAATACTGGAGTGGGTAGCCTTTCCCTTCTCCAGGGGATCTTCCCAACCCAGGGATAGAACCCAGGTCTCCGGCATTGTGGGCAGATTCTTTACCAGCTGAGCTACAAAGAAGAGGTTAAATTTTTTTAGCATATCACTGGGAAATGCCGTCCTCATTTTTTTTAACAGCACTGAGTGAAGATGTACTGTTTTGGTGATGCCTACAGAAGTACCACCATACAGGCTCTACTCTTTCACGGTGACTCTGTATGGGAGGCTTGTGTATGTACTCCTGTAGAGGGGTGGACTGAGAGGCCAAAATGTTATGAAGGGCCCAAGAAGACCTTGGGAGTAAGGACCAGAGGGGCGGCCATGAGTAGACAGCCAGCATGGGGCTCACCATCCTGTCTCCATCCAGATGACCCAGAACCACATTGATCACGTCTTTATCTTAAACATTGATAATATGTTCAGATGTAGATTTTTCAAAGCTATTTCTGTTAATATTTAATAAATACATAAAAGTATTATTTTCTTGATGATTAAATTCTTTGGTGGGCCCTTAAATTTTGTGCCCCAAGCAAGTGCCTCACTTGCCCTACCCTACTGCCTCACCTATTACTGTGAAGGGCAAGGGGGGTCCATCAGGGTCCCTCAGCAGAAGAGCACCTGCTTTCCAAGCCAGGCGGTAAGAAGAGAGCAGCTCAAGAAAAACGCGTTATCAGGGAGAGTGGCATCCTGGGAGAATCTCTAAGAGTAGAGGACTGTTCTTCACTCTCAACAAATCAGTCCAAGCAGAACCAACAAGACATCACTTCTAAACCCCAAGATAAATGGCAAGGCTGCAGTTGTGGCTTTGGATCTCTGGTCTTGGTCCCTTGTCTGCCATTCGATTAGTCAAGCCTCCCAGATTCCCTTTCCTCCTGTGTTCACTGGGCATAATAGAGAAGGCTGCTTCCTAGGACTGCTGTGAGAATTCAGTGGAGGCCATGCACAGGAAGAACTAAGAAACTCAAAACATGCCGTCAGTGTCAGCCATTGCTCTTGTTCTTTCGCTCTTGGTTCCTCCACGAGGTACTTCACTCCTTGAAGTCTCAGTTTTCTGTTAACATGAGAAATTAACAGTGCTATCTCTCAAGGCTGCTGTGAAGAGTAAATGTTACCAAGTGCCTAGATCACTGCCTGCCTGAGGTGTTAACTACTACTATTGCAACTACTACTATGACCACTATTTCTGCTGTTGTTATCAGACTAGCTTTCTCCTCCTTCTCCTATTCTTCCTATTACTGCTGCTGCGGGCTTTCTGGAAGTTGGCTAGTTAACACAGCTGCAAGAAAACCTAGAAACAATTTCTTCCACTGAGCAAAGGATCCTTAGGCTGTGTTTAACATTCAAATCAATTTACTATATGCTGTGCTTTTTAAAATGTTTTAAGCTATTCAAACATTTTTATTTTCTGCATGTAATGCCAAATAACCTGTTGAACTGATTTTCTCATTTTTTCAGCTTGGTTGTTTGGGTATGCTGCAGACAGAACCCAAGGCAACAGAAGAGTTAGTGTACTTTGATTGTTTATAAAGGAGCGGCATAAAAATAATCTTTAAAGCTAAGGGAATGTTAATATTTAGATCCGTCTAAGGGAAAATAATAACAGTTTGTGATTTCCTCCCTCCTCACTCACAGGGCAAACATTTTTGAGGGAGGATTTTATTTTGTAACATAAATTGTTTTCTATATAACCCCAAAGACATGAGTGTTTAATAGTGAGCTATAGAAAGAGATGCCCATAATTAGCAGCTTGGGTACAGTCACATATAAACATATATTTTGTTTATGAAACATGTATCTTGAAAAAAAATCACATATTGCTAGATGTCAAAATAGGGTCAAGATGAAAATAAAAAAGCCATTAGAACAAAAAATTTTAAATAAAATTCAAATCAGATATCATATATATGTGCATACCTACACCACACAATCCTGAAACAAAATTTTATCCAGGTTCATTCCTTCATCATCATCAATATCATTGTAACTGTCATTGTTAATCAATTTTGGTATAAAACTATGATTCTGATTTTAATTTTAACTCCACAGACCTTAACCAAACACATACTAATTACCTTGAATGCAGGTAAGTGTTTATCATATAATGTGTCAACATTTCATGACTGTATAATTTATATGGTTTATAATCACTAATAATAGAATTGATGGTATCTGGAACTCATAGGGTATTTATGAAGCACCAGATACCAGCCTGAATTCCCTAAATGAACTGGATCTTGTAGTCCTTATAATAAAAATGATCACTCCCATTTTATTAACGAAGACACCAAGACTTGGAGAAATCAAGTAATTTTACCAGTACTGCATTTTATAAGCAGAGTTGAGATTTGAATGCAGTCTGTTGGACATCAAAGAACATCCTCTAAACCACTGTACTAACCAGGAACAACCCAAGTTGACAAGATAACCTCTTTCTGATCACCATGAACATCTGATATGGCATCCCTGCCCTTGATGCTCTGAATGTGGCTTGTGATTCTTCACTAATAGCCAGCCAGTGATTGGACCAACGGTAGACACCTGATTAAGGAGAGTCAATCAGATTCTTGCTGCGCAGACACTGAACTGTGAACTCCTTAGTAGGTAACTTAGTAAGAGATCTGGGATGGGGCCAACACAGATTGTCCAGGTTAGGGGGTGGGGGGCATGGCATGCAAAGCAAGAAATTAAAAGAGAGGGGAAGGGCACTCAGGGAGACATGAAAGCCCTCATGTAGCCACTTAGAGACAGTTAAAAAAAAAACACACACACACTTCATTTTCCACTTTCCAAGGACCCAGCTATACTTCTTTGCCCTTGGTTTCTAAGAGACTTTTGTATATCCTTTCAACAAACCCTTCTTTGTATTGGCTTGAGTTTAAGTGCATTCTGATCTTTGCAGGACAGAGAAGTGCCCATTCTTGACTAGACATTATCAAATGGAATTTTTCCTTTTTATACAAAAAGCAGGGTTTAATTCTGATCCCCAGATTCATGTGTGTAAGAAATGTGACTTTATTTTTCTACACACAACTGAATTTCTGTGTTTTTTTAAAAATACAAATTTATTTAAGTTGGAGGTTAATTACTTTACAATATTGTATTGGTTTTGCCATACATCAACATGAATCCGCCACAGGTATACACGTGTTCCCCATCCCAAACCCCCTCCCTCCTCCCTCCCTGTACCATCCCTCTGGGTCGTCTCAGTGCACCAGCCCCAAGCATCCAGTATCGTGCATCGAACCTAGACTGGCAATTCGTTTCTTATATGATATTATACATGTTTCAATGCCCTTCTCCCAAATCATCCCACCCTCGCCCTCTCCCACAGAGTCCAAAAGACTGTTTTATACATCTGTGTCTCTTTTGCTGTCTCGCATACAGGGTTATCATTACCATCTTTCTAAATTCCATATATATGCGTTAGTATACTGTATTGGTGTTTTTCTTTCTGGCTTAATTCACTCTGTATAATCGGCTCCAGTTTCATCCTCATTAGAACTGATTCAAATGTATTCTTTTTAATGGTTGTGTAATACTCCATTGTGTATATGTACCACAGCTTTCTTATCCGTTCGTCTGCTGATGGACATCTGGGTTGCTTCCATGTCCTGGTTATTATAAACAGTGCTGCGATGAACATTGGGGTACACGTGTCTTTCAATTCTGCTTTCCTCAGTGTATATGCCCAGCAATGGGATTGCTGGGTCATAAGGCAGTTCTATTTCCAGCTTGTTAAGGAATCTCCACACTGAATTTCTGTTTTGAGAGCCCTTGCTGAAGGGGTGGCAGAAGCTCAGTCCACACATTTCAGAATTCTAGGGGGTGCTGAGTAGTAACTAGGAGACAAGGGAAGCAGGTGGTGGACCTTGAGTTCCGGTCACCATCATTAGCTATCCACAGTGGCATCTCTGAGATGCCTGGCCCTGGGTATCATTCAACAAGCTCACTGCTTCCCAGCCCACATTCCCATCTATGCTTCTCCTTTTGCTTCTCCTGTGCTCCTCTCTTGTGCCCAGGGATTCACTTACCACTCCATGCCATGCTGGGCAGAGAAACACTGTGAGGTCATCCAAGAACCCATCCACTTGGCTCAGAGAATCATTCTTCTCATCATCCATAGGGCCATAGGAAGCTAATGCTCAGGTGCTTCCTCCCACACATTCAATTCTCCTCTGAGCACCACCAGCAAAGTGCACATCCTGTGTGCAGCTAGTTCCCACAGATCTATCTTGAGGCTCTGTAGTCACCCCTTCCCAGGGCTTGACCTGAGTAATGGCTGGATACCGGTCTTCTTTCTCAGGAGTTTTCCACACCAAAGATTTCAAATGCCACCCCACCCCCACAACTCCCTAATGCTTCCTGATCCATGGACTCCTGTCCCCCTCCAGGTGTGCAGCTGACCCTCAGTCCCGTGATATTCTAGCTCATCAACTACTCATGCCCTGAGGTTCTTCTCTCTTCCGAGGGAGCTAGGATTTTAGAACCCAAAAACTGAGATTGACTTCATAACTTGTGCTTACCCTATGACCTAACTTCCCTAAGGCAATAAAACTAGACCAGCTTAGTTACTAAATGGAAGCCAAAGCCAAGCAACCTCAGGAAAAACTAGAAAAATCCTCAGTTGATATTTTAAAATATTGCCCTGCCACAATGCACGAGAACCCTACAGCCACAGAAAGCTTTCTTCTGGCCATAGGCCTTGATTTCACTATCCATTTCCCCTAGATGATGCTGGCCAAGCTGCAGTGGTATACTTCATCTTCAGCTAAATTGATGGCTCTGTGATTCTGCCATTTCGCATGTGAAAATAGTGATGATGTGTGATGAACCACTTATCCAGCTTTGTTTAAGATTTGTCTTTAGGGGCTTCTTTGGTGGTACAGTGGTAAAGAATCTGCCTGCCAAGCAGGAGACACAGGCATGCCAAAGAACAACTGAGTCCGTGTGCCACAGCTATTTAGCTTGTGTTCTAGAACCCAGAAGCCACAGCTACTGAGCCACATGCCCCAACTACTGAAGCCTGCACACCCTAGAACCCACGCTCCAGAGCAAGAGAAGCTGCCACAATGAGAAACCCATGCACCACAAATAGAGAAAATCCCATGCAGTAATGAAGACCCAGTACAGTCAAAAGTAAATAATAAATAATTAAATAAGTTAATTACATTTTAAAAAGACATTTGTCTTTAGAGTGAGTCTCACATTGTGAAATCTGGGAGAAAGTAAATTGTAAATGAAGATGTGCCCTCTTTCCTTGTTTCACCTTTTCTATAAAAGTTGTGATAAACATTAAGAAAACTTGTCTTTTTACCTGCTTAAATAACTGTCCAGTCCCTACCAAAAGTCTCATAACTTATCCTCCTTAAGATACTTCTCCATCTTTGTAAAAATATCAAATAACTTTCCCTTTTATATTTTATTGTCTCATAATAATAGGAAAAACATTTTAATGTAGACAAAAGAACTAATTGGTGGTTTACAGAAAATACATCTGCATGGAATACCACATTTAATAAAAATTAAGAAAACAAATAGTCATACTGCTTTATCAGAATCAATATCAGAAGTTAAGAGTTATGTCTAAACCTGACTTAGGCATTTTATTTTTCTTATTTTCTAGTCTCAAAGAATATCACCTTTTCTAACTTTCCCTAAGAGGCTCATACCTTAACTAAACAACATTTCTTAACAAACAAGTACTGTACCTCACTCTTCTCTTGACTCCTTTAACACAGATTTATTTTAATTCTACTGTGTACTGGGCATGGGATGCTGCAAAATAACTGATACAAGGAGGTCACAGGTCAGTGGAGGAGATGGAAATTAGAGTGCAAAGTAAGTTCTTATGACATAGAACTTACTAGGACTAGGTTCAGTTTTCTGCATTGTGTCCCAGTGTGGGATCTACCACCATTCCAGCCTACACACTAGCACCAGTTCCCTTCTTTCAGTGCATTCCAGATTAAATCCCCCTCCTGCTAAAAAAGTCTCAGTGGCTCCCCAGTGTAATTTCCCAGTCTAAGTTGGGGGATATTAGTTTCAGGTATACCAATCTGAGAAGGTATTACACAAAAAGGGGACCTTGTGGTAACATAAAAGGGAAACAACGGTTAAAACAGAGTTAGACCATTTGGTTGTGTTGCTTTCTCAGGAATTCTCAGAGCTTGTTATTCAAGCATATCTAGCTTTCAGCAATGCTAAAATGCATTAGTGTAAGGAAAATATTGTGCATATCCAAGAGGAAAGATATTTGAGGTCACTGATATTTTCTCAATATCAATAACCTCAGATATGCAGATGACACCACCCTTATGGCAGAAAGTGAAGAAGAACTAAAGAGCCTCTTGATGAAAGTGAAAGAGGAGAGTGGAAAAGTTGGCTTAAAACTCAACATTCAAAAAACTAAGATCATGGCATCTGGCCCCATCACTTCACGGCAAATAGATGGGGAAACAGTGGAAGCAGTGAGGGACTTTATTTTCTTGGGCTCCAAAATCACTGCAGATGGTGACTGCAGCCATGAAATCAAAAGACGCTTGCTCCTTGGAAGAAAAGCTATGACCAACCTAGATAGTATATTAAAAAGCAGAGACATCACTTTGCCGACAAAGGTCCGTCTAGTCAAAGCTATGTTTTTCCAGTAGTAATATATGGATGTGAGAGTCGGACCATAAAGAAAGCTGAGTGCTGAGGAACTGATATTTTTGAACTGTGGTGTTGGAGAAGACTCTTGAGAGTCCCTTGGACTGTAAGGAGATCAAACCAGTCAATCTTCAAGGAAACCAGTCCTGAATATTCATTGGAAGGACTGATCCTGAAGTTGAAACTCCAATACTTTGGCCCACCTGATGCAAAGAACTGATTCATTGGAAAAGACCCTGATGCTGGAAAAGACTGAAGGCAGGAGGACAAGGGGGCAACAGATGGTTGGATGGCATCACCGACTTGATGGACATGAGTTTGAGCAAGCTCCAGGACTTGGTGATGGATAGGGAGGTCTGGCGTGCTGCAGTCCATGGGGTCGCAAAGAGTCAAACAGGACTGAGCAACTGAACTGACTGAAGAGAAAGGATGCATATTTATAGCATCTCTTCCAAAGTTAAGACCAGGGAACCCTTTTCTTCCAAGGCATCTTGCACAACTAGCATTGAGAAAGAGAGAGAGAGAACCCCACCTAATAAACAAAACCAAACAAACAAAAAACCTGAAAAACCACTAGTCTAAGGAACAAAGTTCAAACTTACCAGCACCGTACTTACAGTTGTTGCCATTTGTCTCTAATTTATTCCTACAGCCCATTTCCTATCATTCCTTCCTTCCTGTACATCTTGTACAACCCTTGTTGCCTGGCTGTTAGTTCTCTACGTAGATGGTACACTTTAACATGCTTCAGTTTTAATTTGTGTATTTCTCCAGTTATGTTGCTCCCCACCATTCTCCTTTACTTCATCTCTCTTCACCTGGACTCCTATTAATACTGAAAAACCCACTCAACTGTCATCTTATCAATAGTGCCTTCCCTGATCTACCCAGACTGTGTGACTCACTCTTCTTCTATTAATATATTTCTACCACTCTGTACTACAGCACCAATCACTCTGTATATATATTTCTCTGCCTCTCTCAATAGAAAACAGGTTTTTTGGACTTCCTCTTTTTACCCCCAACATTTAGCCAATCTTCCATCACATAAATGATTGCATATACACTGCAAATTTCATATCATCTTCAAACACTTGATGAAATTCCTTCATTTTCTTTCAAACCACCAGAAAAATACAGGTGTGAATTCAGTGTGACCCTTTCTCTTTAATTTAGATTCCCCATTTGAAACAGGGTTCTTACCAATAGTCTTACCATGACTAGTACAAAGGGACCCTTAGATCACCCATTATGTCTTAGATTCTTTTTCTTCTGCCCAATTATAAAATCATATGTCATAATCATTTTTAAATTTGTACAAAATACTGCCCTGTATCTTTCTATAAACAGAAAACAGGAGCTTTGTGCTATAGTGCCTGGCCACACAAAAAATATTTGTTGGAAACATATAGAAAGTTATATTCTCTCAGAGAGAAAATAAGCTCCTCCCAAATGCCAGTTCTCCTCCAAGTCCACAGAGCAGACCCACACACTCCCTGCTGTTCCCTGGGCTCATCAGCCTTTCCCCCTGGATTTTCTTTCTTTCATATTAATATTTTTGTCTGCCTCCTAGTGTTCAGGCATCCCCAGGACATCAGAAGAACTGCCCAGACCAGGGTGGTCTGCACTCCTGTCCTCCTTCTTGGGCCCACTTGCCCCTTCTCCAGTTTCCTCCTTCTCCCACTGAGACTTGAAGAAAATTTGTTCACGTTGCCAACAATTCTCAGATACTTTCAATTCAGCAAAGAGGCTGACTTATTTTATTCCCTGGTTGGGGGCGGGGGGCGGAAAGTGACATTCTCTTCAAATTGTTAAACACTACTTGTTTTCTTGATGCAAAGCGAAATTTTAACATTGTACAATCCCCAAATGCTGAAGTTTTTAGTTAAATGGCATTTTCCTCCACATTTTAAAACCTTCTCTAGCATGAAAATGTGCACACACACAGTTTCTTAGAAGGGTCTAAACACCTCCAATTTGTATCCAGGGTCCTTTTTCATCTGCTCCCATCCTACACCTTTCCTGCATGCCCACTGCACCCTAGCTCTACAGCGATCTGATAAGGCTTGTCAACACCATGACAAGCTCATCCCCTAAATACTTTTGTATCCATGATTTCCACCCTCATCTTTCCAGGCTTCCAATCACAACTCAGATGATCCTCCAGGAAGCTTTCACTGACTATGGGGTTCACAGTGATCCTTCTCAAATCCACATGGTATTTTATTTCTATAGCATCTTTATTAGCCTTATTCAAAATTTTTCTAGCCTGGTATTCATTGTTATGTCTTGACTCTTTAACCAGCCAGCCAGTAAGCTAGAAGGAAGGTGTGGGCTCTAAAGTCCAGCATCCTCTGGCTCAGGAGCTTAATTTTTGAGCTCAGAGAGGTCTAGATTTTTGTTTTCTTTTTTTTTAAATTCTGGTGTGGGATCTTCTAGATCAGGGATTGAGCCCATGTCTTCTGCATTGGCAGGTGGAAACTTTACCACTGAGCCACCAGGGAAGCCCAAGGTCTAGTTATATTATTTGCAAAATGAAGAAATAAACAGCCCCAGCAACGTTGAAGGTTGGTTGGCAGTTTAGTCACTAAGTTGTGCCGTACTCTTCCAACTCCATGGACTTCAGCCTGCTAGGCTCCTCTGTCCATGGGGTTTCTCAGGCAAAAATACTGGAGTGGGTTGCCATTTCCTTCCCCAGGGGATCTTCCTCACCTTGGGATCAAACCTGGGTCTCCTGCATAGCAGGTGAATTCTTTACCGACTGAGCCACCAGGGGAGCCCAAAGTTGAGGGTTGCCATGCGTTAAATGAGGTCTCCAATATGAAGCGCTCTGCCTTCCTGATCTTCATGAACCCTCTTAGGGCTTTCCTGAGGGCAGGACCAAGTCCTACACCAGTTCCCAGATCTACTGGTTGCCTAGCACAGTGACTAGGGGTGTGTGTGTGTGTGTGTGTGTGTGTGTGTGCATTCAGCTGTGATTGACTCTCTGTGACTCCTTGGACTGTAACCCACCAGGCTCCTCTGTCCATGGGATTTTCCAAGCAAGAATACTGAAGTGGGTTGCCATTTCCTCCTCCAGGGCATCTTCCCGACCCAGGGATCAAAGTTGCACCTCCTATGTCTCCTACATTGGCAGGTGGATTCTTTACCAACTGTGCCAGGCACTAGGGGTCTTATCAGTAGCAATTGTTGAAATGCCTAGAATTAAGAAAAAGCTGGAAACATAATCTCAGTTGGTGAGGAAATAAGACATACCTCTAGATTGAACTGGAAAATGAGAAAGCATAAAATAGCAGATCAGTCACAATGCACAGACCATTTCCATATAAGAAAGATAATTTATAGGACACAGATGGAAAATTAAATGTCCTGTCTCTAACACCTTGAACAAGGGCTGCCTTGAGTCTTGTAGGGATATGCAACAAACAGATGTCCCCTTCAGCCTTTCTAACTAACCAAGTGCTGATTAGGTCCTATCACACATTCAATCACAAGACAGGATCTAAAATACTATCATAAGATAGGAAGAACATTTCTTTAGTCTGTTTGTGAGCTCAAAAGTGCTACATAGTTAGAGCTTCCCCAGTTGCTCAGCAATAAAAAATCCACCTGCAATGCAGGAGACGCAGGTTCAGTCCCTGGGTCAGGAAGATCCCCTGGGGTAGGAAATGGCACCCCACTCCAGTATTCTTGCCTGGAAAATCCCATGGACAGGGGTCACAAATGAGCAGAACACGAATTAGCAACTAACCAACAACAGCCACATTGCTGGTAAAGTCTCACTGTTGACTACAGGAGTCAGAACAAAACAATTTGAGTCCTACCAATTACACAATGGGTGTAAGGAGAGTGAGTATTTCCATTTTACATGATTTCTATCATTTCCCATCACTAAATGGGGAAAAAAAATGCCATCCATTCACACAAGGAGTTCCACTGAAAAGCCAAGTACTTCTTTCTGTTTACTTAAGCACGGATCTAGAATATGGAGACGCACAATAAATGCGTCTAAACATGGTGCACATCTGGTCCCCAAAACCACAATTAATTTATTGCTGCATCTGAAACATTTTCAGCGACTGTCATATAATATATTTTCACACATTTCTAACAAGAAGTTTTCTTGGAACCAAAAAGACAGGTATATCTGTCAGTTCAATTCTTGCAAACGAAAGAGAAAAATGTTTGGCTCAGATTCCTGTACTGTCTTTGGAGCCGTGTAACTATTACATGAGAAGGGTATTAGTCAAAGATGCCAGAAGCTCTGCAATTACTTCCAAAGAGTGAAATTACTGGCTGCACAGAAAAATAAAAAGATATATGCATGTGTGTAGGCACCCTCCCTTTCTTCCCATTCCAACAGAACCATTTATTGCACTTATTTGAAGAGATGTACCACAGGCTTGTTAAACCCATCTATCTCCCAGTACTATAATGTCGGACTCCCTATTAAATGGAATCTTTTGATCCCTGTGGCTCTGAAAGCAGAACTTTATTAAAAATTTTATTAAAAATTAAAAAGCAATTGAAATCACATTCAAATGCTCAAAGGCTCTATATTTTCACCCTAACCCCCTCACAGGCATTTGAAAGGAGAGTCACAAAGGCATTGGACAGCCAAAGAGCCCCAAGCCTAATAAAGAGGGCTGCCAAAATGTCCCAGAATTGGCCCCAGTGAAACCTTTTACTGGCTGACTGTTGGCTGCAAAATCTGCCTTTAAGCACTTTCTCCTCTGCAAAAACCCAGGGCTCCTTTAAGAGCTTTGTCTTAGCACACAAAACTTTCAAGTGATTCACCCAGCTCTACCCCAGTCCCTCACATTGGCTATAAAGGCTTTGACCTCTCATGATAACCCACTAAAAGCACATTCTGCTCTCAGGGCTGGCAAGAAATGCAGAAAGGCAAGACTATTTTGATGTTGGACAAGGTTCATAAACAGCTCGGACATCATCAATTTTCTTTCACACTTCTTTCTGAGCCTTTGCTTGTGCTGCTCCTTCCACCATGAAGGCCCTGGCTGACTGCCTGGTGAACACCTCATCATGCTTCAGAACTCAGTTCAACGAGGACTTTTGGGTAACACTTTCCCTAACACCCCAACCCTTGCTGAATTAGACTGTCTAGTCTCTGTGTGGAATGGAACATCCCATACAACCCTCCTCCAACTCCACCCTACCATAAAGGTATTCAACAGAGGGTAGCTTGTGTCATTACGTCTATCTTCCACCCCAGCAGGCAAGCCCCTTCTGGACAGGACCTCTGTATCCCCAGCACCGAATACACTCTTGCATAAAGAAGTGACTCCAGGGACATCCCTACTGGTGGTGGTCCAGTGGTTAAGAACTTCTCTTCCAATGCAGGGGACGAGGGTTCGGTTCCCAGGAGGGGAATTAAGATCCCACGTGCTGCAAGGCAACTAAGCCCACATGCTGCAACAAAGACTCAGCACAATCAAAAGTTTTTAAAAATTTAAAAATAAAAAAAAAAAGGAAGGGAGTCTTTAAATATTTCCTGCATGAAAGAACAATAGCAGAAGGCCACAAAATTCAGCTTCTATTGTTTTTCCATAAGCAAGAAAGAGAATCTCAGGAAAGGGCAAACTCAGGGTCTTCAGGTCTTCAATCAAAGAGCTAACGGTAAGGCAAATCCAAGGGATCACATGGAAATTAAGAAGGGAAACATATGCCTTTACAATCTGCGCCTGCAAGCTAGTTGTTAGAATTAGAGAAATACAAAAAGACATGGAAGAGCAGTCAAGAAAAGGGAATTTAAGGGGTTATAGTAGACCAAACAGTGAGTGCTCTTCACTCTGAGAAAAACAAAAGCTGAAAAGATAGGAGCAAGGTGAGGAACCCAGGAAGGCGGTAAGTAGAATGAGCAAAGATGGGGAGGGATATAAGACTTATAATTCCAGCATCCTAGAACAGCAAAGAGTTTCCTGGATGTGAGAAGGGTCTATTGGTCCAGGAAAAACTTCGAAAGACTGTCCCTATGTTAGTAGATAAAAAAAGGGGATAGGAGGGTAGATTGCTTGAGGCCGGCAAAACAAAGTGACCCCAACTTGTGCTGAGTCGAGCTGAACAAAGAAAACTGCACTGAATTAATAGGAGGCTGATCCTGTACTTAAGTTGACAATGTAGAAGAGATTCATACAAAACACAGAAAACTTGAGGAGAGCTAGGCGAGGTCAGACAGAGGTGCAACACAGGGCTGGGGGTCCCACGTCCACAGCTCACAGGAACATACAGAGCTCTGCTTGCTCTGATGCAGGTGCATATAGAGAATGCCTAACAGCAGCTGAAATACCCAAAAACAAGGAGGTGAATGGCTGCCCTGGGCCAGTATGGAGACAAATTGGCTGAGTGGAGAGTCCCTCTGCAGAGCTCTCCAACCGTTTGAGAATTCTGCCTTCTCTCCTGAGATGCCCTTGAAAAGCCTTTTAAATTTTTATGTGGTTTCTAAGGCATCTTAATTTTTAATAAAAAGTTCTTAATAATATTCTGGATAAAAGACTATGGTACTTACAAGGTCCATTTTATAATGCCAAACCCTTTGTGCAATATATGTATATATTTTTAAAAGACCACGGTTTGGCAAATGTGGACAGCCCTTAACATGTACGATTATTCTCCTTCCATTTACTCGACTGCTTGATCCTGCAGCCAAGGGCAAATCCATCCAGTTCTCTGCTCTGACTTTACTATAAGGGGAGGAGTTTAAAGGGACATGTAACATAGTGTTAATTTCCAGCTGCCTTAGCCCCTTAACCATGTTCATCCAGCTGACGCTGTTGACACTGGCTTCAGACACATGTTCCTGAAGGCCCAAGCATGTCCAGGGGCATGTATCTCAGGCACGTTTCTAGCAATGATAGCTGTGTGCTCAGTAGTGCAGTCACATTCAATTCTTTGTGACTCCATGGACTGTAGCCCACCAGGCTCCTCTGTCCATGGGATTCTCCAGGCAAGAACACTGGAGTGGGTTGCCATGCCCTCCTCCAGGGGATCTTCCTGACCTAGGAATTGAACCCATGTCTCTTATGTCTCCTGCACTGGCAGGCGGATTCTTTACCACTGAGCTACCAGTTAAGTCAGGGATGATGGCTATCACAAAGAAATAAGACACCTACCCACAAGTGTAAAGCAGAACCCCTTGAACTCTCCTGTCAATTGGTTAATGCCTTAAAATTTACAAAGTGCCTTCTCTGAGTCTCAGAGAAATGGTACCATTCACCAAGGTTCCATGGCTTAGGGCCAGAACCAGAAGCTTCATAGATATTTTTCCTGCAGGTCCAAGCTCTGGGGGCATTGTGACTGGAACACCGGTGGCCAGAATTGATTCAGTAATGAAGTGCAGTGATTATCAGCCCAGTACTGGAGTCATTCAGAAAAGTGTAGGTGAAGACAACATGATGGGGAAAGGCTGGAGCTGAGATATCAGTCAAGGGTGGATTGAACACCATTTTCAAAGAACTTCCCAGAAAACTTCCTCAATACAGGAGTCAGGTAATGCCTGAGCATTGTCAAGAATGAGTTGTGGAAAACCATGATGGAGAAGGCTAGATCTTGTAGGAAGAGAAAATTCCATATCATGTGTCCTAAACTTTAGGAAATCGCCTAGACTTATAAGAGTAGGTGGACTTCAGTTGGTAAAGCCCTGATGACCCAGTCAGTAAAGAATCCGCCTGCAATGCGGGAGACCTGGGCTCTATCCCTGGGTTCAGAAGACCCCCTAGAGGAGGGCATGGCAGCCCACTCCAGTATTCTTGCCTGGAGAATCCCCAAGGACACAGACGCCTGGTGGGCTGCAGTCCATGGAGTCACAAAGAGTTGGACATGACTGAGCGACTAAACATGTAAGAGTAGATAAATGTGTCATTTGCTTAGGAAATGAGTTAGTTGCTTGAATCTCATTATCTCTTATCTGAGAAGGAAATGTAAGGGGTGTTCAGAAAGATAAAGGTCCACAAACACAATGAATTTTTCCAATTTGCTAGTATCCTATTTGTGGAGTTAAATTTTCTTTTAGCTTCATGAGTTAATGCCACAGGTTTCAAAACTGTCTTCTGCACTCAAATTTTGACTTTTCTTCAAAGGACTAAGAAGTCACTAATGTCCTTTAAAGACAGAGAAAACACACCAAACTTGAGAAGACAAGGAAATAGGAATTTTCACACTTATTCACACATATATTTGAGTCATTTTCCAAGTGAACAACACATTGATCCTACTTTATAATTTAATAGGCTTTTTGTGCCTCTTCTCATCTGTAAAGTAGGAAAAACAATAGTACCTGCTCATGGGTTGTCATTAGTATTAAATGAGTCGATGTATATAAAGTACTTGGCATAGTGGCCAGCATAATAAATGACAAATAAAGGTAGCTATTACTCATATTCCAATGAGTTCTTTGGTTTCTATAAATCATAAAAGGTGCTCCTTGAACACACACATGCAAGAAGTTTCCAGGGGTTTGCTAGGTCTATGAAATTTGATCTTCCTTGCCTTACCTTGGCAAGAATCTTAACTAGCTAAAGTTATTGATCCAGGTAGCAAGATCCACACCTCTACATAACTGTTTCCACTCACTGCAAATTTCCAGAAAGTAATCGTTTCAGGCTGTAAGTGTCCATGTTTGGTCTCAACCCAGGAGAAACTCACTTGCATTGGAAGATGGGAGCAGAATCCATACCCTGCTTTTGAGCAACTGGGTTGAGGAACAAATAGACTTTTTTTTTCTATCCCAAAATAAGGAGCGTTTAAAAATTACCAAACATTATAAGTTTATAAGCATAAAGAAAGCCCTGTATATAGTAAGTGACCACCTACTCTGAAGTTCCTATTATTTTTAAGATTTTTAAACCTCCTTTGAGACAAAGTAGACCCAAGTTAAAATTTGGGGTATCTTTTTTTTTTTTTAATGTCCAAGTTTTTCAGCTAAAATACTCTACATTTTAATAGTTTCTTCTCTGATTTTTCTCTTTTAAATTTCATAACATATTTCACAGTTCTAAGGTGCTGGTAAAATGGTATTAGAAAAGGATTTTAGCATAGATTAAATGCCAAGAGCCATCTACTCTACCCACCAGACATATGCAGCCACAAGTCCGTTCTTCATGATGCCAAGACACTCAGATCTAGTGTTTGGAAACATCAATTTCCCAGTCACCAGACTGAACATGCCCTGCAGTTCATGCCCACCCAGCTCCAAACTCAGTGCCCACCATGACAGATGGCTGATGAGTGAATGAACCAACCGGCGTCATGTGGACCAAACTAGCACACGGTTAACTGAATATCTCACTCACCTGGAAATTTCTTAGAAATATTAAAAGGTCTTTTTTTTAATTACAAATATTCCATTTCCCAACATGAAGGCTTCTTCTCTCTTTGTTCCTATCCACACTAGCCACCAGTGGCCACGTTACAGAATCAGTGGCTACACATGCGCAAACCCATGGCTGCTCAGAGCTGTAGTTGTTTTGACTGCACAGCAACCGAGGTCCAATTGTCCCCAAGGAAAGTGACTCTGAAGTGAGACCTTTCTGAACCCCCTTCCCTCTGCTATGCTCCCATAAACTGAGAATTAGTTCAGATATAAATGAGGAAATATTTGGATAGAAAGGGCTGCAGGGAGGGGGACATGTGATAAGGAGAGCAGCACTCAAGCAGTAGCTTCAGAATGCATCAGAGCAGCCTCCAGGCTTTGCAGACTCTCAGAGTCAATGAGAAACGATGGCTCAGAAAACATGCGCTCTGCTTCATTCACAGCCCTGTTTAAACTCTCGAAATGTGAAAACCATGTCATTTACCTCTTTGTATTCTCAGGGGCCAAGGACAGCGGCTGGAATATGGAGGGGGGCAGTTTAAGAATTTTTTGTGAGAGAAAGGAAGGAAGAAAGGGAGGGAGGAAGACAGCCAGTCTCTTTGGAGCCCCTATTTTGCTAAAATATTACTACAGCCTCCTCTGGGGTCCCTGCCAGGCCACTGTAGCTACTACAACTTCCTGTTGCCTTTCATCCAACTCCTTCAGTAATTTGTGCCTGGACTGTTTTCAGTTTTCTGGACAACATGGGCTAGGAGGCAAGTCTGGAGTCTGTACAAATGATAAAGTTTTGAATATCAAGTTGGTGAGTTATCTCACGTCAGCTCTGCATGAGTGGCTTGCTTTAAATTTAGTGTACAGCTGGAGCCAGGAGGCAGGCATAGGATCCTATAAAACATGGAATCACATTATTGAAAATCATCAAAGGCTTTCACTTGAGTTCTTGAGGTTGGCAGGCATGGGAAATTAGAGCCATGGAGGATGCTATCTTGGAACCAGAAGACATGACTCTTTGATTAAGCTTCAGGCTCTTGGAATCTCCTGATTGTTCATCTCATACTAATGATCTGGGAGAAATGCTAGAAGGCAAGTCAATGGTACTCACTGCTGACTCTGAATTGGGAGGAAGCCACCTGAAATATCAGTAATTGTCCAAAGGAAAGAAATAATTACAGGCTGACTAGATTAGAAATCTAATCTCCACAGGACTTTCCCACAGGTAAATGAGATCCAGCTTATAAAACATCATGAAGGAAAACAAGCTATCACACCCTCATCACTGCGTACCTTAGAAATCTGGCTCATCTGGACTCTCACTATGCCCTCCTCAGTTACATGCCAGAGGGCTGGCCCCTCAGACAGAGTGTAGCCTCCAAACAGGCCATACTGAAAAATGTAACCCCTTAGCCCTACTCACAAGGACTGGACACTCAGCATGCCTGCCACCCTTCTTGACCCAGTGTACACTGAGCACCCACTGTGCACCATACACACTTGTGCCAGACCCTAAGAACCCAGAGATGAAGAAGATCCCATTTCTGGGCTTAGAGTACAATTGTGAGTGGTCCTTCCTTTGGAAGAAGACAATAGGAACTACATTTCTAACTTGGAACTTCTGTGCCAGCTTTGAACTCCATGCTTAGAAGCCTTGCCTTGGTACAAGTTCCTCTAGCAGAGAAGAAACCACTGTCCTTGGAGTTGGAGAACACTGGTCAGATCTAGAGAGGCTGTGAGCCTCAGAGGGTGAGTGGGCTTGCCCCAGACTATCAAAGTGGGGAACCCACCATCTATCCTTATTGCACCCCATTTTCTTTCTTATTTTTCCCTCCAGTATTTCCAAACAAGCTGCACACCAGAATCAGTGAAGGCACTTTTTAAAAACACAGATTCCTGACCCTACTCCACTCTTGCTGAATTAAATCCTTGGATTTAATTAATTGCTGAACCCAATCCTTGGATTGGGTAGAATTTGCTTTTTAAACAAATCTCTCAAAAAAAAAAATTTATGTCAAATTAGAGAACTTTTGGGTAGTAGAAAGAGCATAGGCCGATAAAACAAACAAACAAAAAATTATGTCAAGTTAGAGAACTATTGGATAGTAGAAAGAGCATAGGCCGATAAACCAAGATCTGAAATTCAGTACTGCCACTTAATTAACATAATGAACCCTGAGGGACCTGGGTTAATTTCTTCTTTATGACCCAGTTTCCTGAGCAGTAAAATGGAACAATTCCCGGTGTTGTTATAGACTTGGAATACAGTATGCAAAATACCCAGCACTAAGCCACTACCATAATCTTTTTCCACTTCCATTAAAAGATGGCTCCCAGGAAAACATCTTATATTTTATAATTTGCTTCAAATATAAGTTGAATTTCTCCAGGACAGTTGTTTTATGGGTATCTCTCTAGCTGCAGAAAGAAGAGCTTTGTTCACTAATTTTAAAACTTCAAGAATCATGTTGTAATTATCAAAGACACATTTTAGCCAAGGGGATGAACCTATGAGACCCCTTCCCTGGAGAGACAAAGTCAATAACAACCTCAATTACTAGAGGCAAGAGAGAGAAATCTGGTAAAAAGAATGAGAAAGATCCTACTACACTGACTTGTGTGTTCCACATCTTTTCAAAGTACAAAATATTCAATTAACAGTCACACAAATGAAGCAAGAAGGTTCCGTTAGGCATCAGAGCACTGAAGAGCAAGGAAGACCTTCCTGGGAGGGAAGCGCTCAGGAAGCACAGGTCTCAAATAGCTCACAGGAGTCTGATCTTAGACAGTGTTTACCATGAGTTTGCCAACCCTTGACCACCTTAGCATTCAGAGTTGCCTTCAGCCCAGGTTCTCACGTAAAAGAGAGGTCGGCTGAATATCCACATGCCACCTGTCCCTAGATGTTCCACTGGCAGGATGCAACCAGAAAACACTTGAACCCAAACTTGGATAGAAAGGAGTTCTATCCAAGACAAAAGGTGACATCAACCCATTTTAGTTTCCAAGAAAGTTTGAAGAACATCCTCAGGGAATGAGAAACCACCCAAGAGGGCCAAGTGAGTACTAGCAGCAGCACAACTACAGCCACCAGTGGCCTAGCAGAGGCTCAGATACACCCCTCCCTGACAAGGGACCATGATTTTGGCAGCAGGTTACCCTGTAGTTGAAGTGACCCTGCTCATGCACAACATGATAGGAACTATTAACAGGATGTTTTGGGAAAGAAGGCAGGAATCAAGCCAGAAAAACCAAAAGAACATTCTACTTCCGTAATAATGTATCAAAGTGTTACTCACTCAATCATGTTCAACTCTTTGCAACCCCATGGACAGTAGCCCACCAGGCTCCTCTGTCCATGGGATTCTCCAGCAAGAATACTGGAATGGATAGCCACTCCCTTCTCCAGGAGATCTTCCCAACCCAGATGAACCCACGTTTCCCACATTGTGGGCAGATTCCTTGCTGAGCCACCGGGGAAGCCCCATAAGAATATACGGGCCCTGGCATAACCTTCCTTAACATTGCCTTCTCTACACTTTCTAATGTATCTGCCTTTCCTCCTATCTTCCCTTCTTCCTCTACTCTCTTAGAGGATGAGATGTCACCTAACCTGAGAGTTTTGCATCGTTCCACTCTGATGCCTCCTGTCTCCTGGATGACCACATAGCACTCTGTTCCGGATGACCACATGCCATCCTCTTCTGGAAGATGTTAGCCCATCCTCTGCTGGGCAACCACATACCACACTCTCCTGAATGACCATACCACCCTGTCCTAAATGATGGCAGAAAAACTGACTCTTATTTTTGCACCTTCCTTATTAGCTTGTCTTCCTCTATATTCCCCTTAAATGTTGGTTTCTCGGAATCCAGCGTGTGCCCTTTAACCTCTTTATTGCACCTTCTCTCCTTGGACAATCTCATCCACACCCAAGGGCCTCCATCACCACCTTCATGTCACAACCTGACAGATCAATATAAGAGTTTCCAAATTTAGTTTAAGGTCCTGACTCAGATCTCAACTGTCCCCTGGTCTCTCATTTAGGACTGAAAGAAAATGACCTGAGCTACAAGAAGGAGCTTACAGTAGGATGTTCCTCAGAAGACCTTTTACCTAGGAAGTCATTCTGAGCACACTTCCTGTTTTCCTATTCAAACCACTCCCCCTTCCCAATTTCATGGCTGCTGAAGCAATTCAGGATGTGGTACACAGGAATCTGGCACCTAGATTTGAATCCCATTTCCACACTTGAGCGATGTATCTAATCTCTCCAACTCTTAGTTTCATATCTGTGTTGAGGGATTCATAATAATAGTCACATCATTAGGAACATAAATGAGATGATGCCTATAAAGTGTTAGCACAGTGCCCAGCATTTAGAAAGAGCTCAGTTAGCTATTAGTATATGTCTGTGGTTATTATGCAAAAGTGGTTGTTCCCATTCTTCTATCTCAAGATGGGGAAAAAAATGTTTTTAATGCTTTCTAAGTCCTTTAACCCTTTCCTGCCCCACAGCTACAGATAATCCAAATGGTAGATGTCATGTCATGAGGCTGCTGGTGGAAAAGCCTCTTTGAAGAAAATGAGCTTTTTTTCTCTCTCTCTCGAGTTCCCTGGTCTTTTCTGGTGGCTCAGACAGTAAAGAATCTGCCTGTAATGCAGAACACCTGGGTTCGATCCCTGGGTCAGCAAAATCCCCTGGAGAAGGAAATGGCAAACCACTCCAGTATTCTTGCCTGGAAAATCCCATGGGCAGAGGAGCCTGGCAGGCTACAGTCCATGGGACCACAAAGAGTCAGAAATGACTGAGCGACTAACATCTTCATCTAAGTGTAAGATCATCCTATCAACCAGGTTGAGTTCATTTATGCTGAGCACCCTCCAATCCAGGGAAAAGCTGAAAGAGAAGATGCATGTCTGATTTCAAACCACAAGGAATAAAAGAGATGAACATCAAGCAGTCAGGAAAACAGGATGCCAAGTACAGGAAGCATTTTTTTTTTACATAAGAATTAATTTTGTCAAATTTGCTCTGCTTTCAAATTCCATCTTTTGCCCTGTAATTAAAATTCTTCTGGTCTCACTCCCATTCAAAAATGGTGAGAAAGAGCATGCTTGAGATCCTATGAGAGACGAGAGACTGAACAGACAAATTCTTGACCAATTAAAACAATTCTGTTGCTTATATCCCTTTCCCTTGAAAAAAATTCTAAAAAATCTTCCTGCAGCTTTATTCTATGTGGTTTCCTTGGTGTTGTGTGTTTGTTCTCATTACCATTGGGCATATACTTTCCTCCCTGCTGAAATCCCAGCTCTAATTTTTCTTTAGAAAGCAACACTTAGTTCACTGGAGCCCACTGTTTATGAGGGTGCACAGACCCAGATGAATCACAGAAGCAGGCAGATTGCACAAATATAAATCCTCTGCACTGTGTCCACACCCACACCAACCTTCTCACATGGCCTCTCTTCCCAGAATCCCTTCCTGGATTACCTCATCCATACCCAAAGTATAATTACTGCATTCAGGCACTAGAGACAGTTAACAATGCAAGGAGGAGTGTAGCAAACAACCTTCTGATTCCTAGAATCTAGACCCAACACAAAGGCAAAAGAAATTTTCTAGAATGTAAAGGTATCTATGGGCTTCCCAGGTGGCACAGTGGTAAAGAATCCACCTGTCAATGCAGGAGACACGGGAGATGCAAGTTCGATCTCTGGGTCAGGAAGATCCCCTGTAGTAGGAAATGGCAACCCATTCCAGTATTCTTTCCTGGAAAATCCCATGGACAGAGGAGCCTGGCGGGCTACAATCCATGGGGTTGCAAAGAAGGACATGACTGAGCAACTAACACACACTGCATGGCCACCCCGGGTCCAGCCGTACCACTGATAAGAGCCTTTGTTTGGACTGCACTGCCCTTCAACATCTCCTTCTGCCCAGCACCATTCTCATCACTTCTAATAATAAACAGCCTGAGTGCAAAGCTCCATCTCAGTATCTGTTTGCCATGGAGCATGATTTAAAATGATAGTTCAGACAGGCTAACATTTCAAAGCGCAGTGAGTCCAGTATTCCAGAAACTTCACCAAGACTTGAAGCCTTTCTTAAGAGCCGTGGAAATATCATGGAGCAGTCTATGGTATTCCACAGCCAGCTTGTCTCTTGGCTCCACAATAAGATGGATATGCAAGTAGGGCTCTGGGGAATGAAAAGAGCTGGGATTGGAGCCAACACATCTTGGGCTCAGTTCCAGTTCTTCTTCTGTGTACCCTTAAGCAGGTTTTTAGAGCAGTGCTTCTCAAATGAGCAGCGGTGAAAGACCTTTTTCATTTTCAATCTATCACAAACCAACTATATTTTTTATATCACACTCTATATATTTCATATATATCACAAACTATGTTTTTATAAAGCACAATAAAATAAATTACAACTCTCCACTCCCTAAGTGTCGGCTGCCCATAGTGACTTCCTTCAAAAGAGTACATGGAAGGGGATGTGGGAAGACGCTTCACAGTAGAGAACACTGACAGTCACCACCTCAGCCACATGACCAAGCTCAACATAAACAGTAATAAGTCACGTTGATCATATATAGCCTTGATATGATGTGATGAAAATGCCGTTCACCTCTCTGGTATACCTCCCTAAAACCCACACGCTCAGTTGAATCATGAGAACGTATCAGAGAAATCCCAATCAAAGGACACTCCACAAAATTTCTGACCACTACTCCTCAAAGCTGGCAAAGTCACCAAAACCAACAAATGTCTGAGAAACTGTCACAACCAAGAGGAGCTTAAGGAGACATGACAACAAAAGGTAATGTGGGATCTTAGATGGGATCCTGGGATAGAAAAGGGATATTAGGTTTAAAACTGAGGAAGTATAAATAAAATATGAACTTTAGTTAATTATGTGTCAATATGAGTTTGTTAATTGTAATGAATGTACCATA
Source organism: Bos javanicus (assembly GCF_032452875.1). NCBI lineage: Eukaryota > Metazoa > Chordata > Mammalia > Artiodactyla > Bovidae > Bos > Bos javanicus. The sequence continues at coordinate 19,952,104 of NC_083879.1, read as the reverse complement.
CTAATGTAATATATTAAACATATGGGAAATTTGGACAGAGGATATGAAAACCCTCTGTACTATCTTCTCAATATTTCTGTAAGTTTAAAATTGTTATAAAAATAACCTTATCATAAAAAATAAAATGAATTAAATATACATGAATTTTTAAAGAGATATACATAATATAAGCCTAGTTTTTTAAATTATCAGTCTCAATCGACTTAAAATTCTTCTGTCAAATTATTATAAAAGTTTCTAAATGCTTCTTTTTTCCATTTTTCTTTATTTTTGAGGTATGGTCAACTTATAATTTAAATTAATATCAGCTGTACAATGTAACCCAAAATTTTTATAGATTATACTCCATATGTAAAGTTTAAAAAAAAAAAAACAACAGAGTGGGAGAATTATGCAAAAAAATAAATAAATAAAGTTATTATAAAATATTGGCTATACTGCTGTACAATATATCCTTTTACCTTATGTATTTTAACAAAATGCTTCTTACTTTCGCTTCTGTACCCATAGTGCCACCAACCAGTAGTAAGTGGTTCTCAGATGGGCACCAGTATGCCCATTTATTCTTATCAGTAAAATGAGGGTGTGAGATCAGAAGATCCAATTTCCCATCCATGGTCCTTCTGTAGATAGCCCCTGCAATGCTATGATAAGTCATCACCTTCTGCCAAAAACAGCAGATTCACAGAACCAGATGCCCAGAACCAAGCCCTTTCTCCATGACAATGGCACAAGGTACTCATTGTCCAGTTTTGCAAACAACTGTTCTCTCCCAGATTCCCTCATGGTTCAGATGGTAAAGCGTCTGCCTACAATGCAGGAGACCAGGGTTCAATCCCTGGGTCAGGAAGATCCCCTAGAGAAGGAAATGGCAACCCACTTCAGTACTCTTGCCTGAAAAATCCCATGGACAGAGGAGCCTGGTAGGCTACAGTCCATAGGGTCACAAAGAGTCGGACATGACTGAGCAACTTGTCAATGTCAATGTTCTCTCCCAAAGCCTCCCAAATGCAAGCAGAACAAAGGGTACTGTCTCCAGGCTTCTTTTTTTCCTAATCCAGAACTAGAAAAGGAAGAAATAAAACATATTAAGTAATATTAAATTAAATAATAATAACATACTAAATAATAAAAGTAATGCCACATGTTCAGGCTGCCACAGATGGTCCTCAAGCCAGGGTAAGTAGGTGTTCCTTTTCTTTCCTCTCATTCAGAAGCCCTAAGAAATGGAGAGAAGCCTCTTGTGCCAGGGGATTAATGGAGTCATGAACCAGCTGTAATTGGCCAGGAACCAGAAGACTGTCAGCAGACCATGAATTGTCATAGTTCAGACAGGACACAGTATGAAAGAAGACACAGCACAGATGTGGAAGTCGGTAAAGTGAGTGCAAGTCAGACCTTCCAATGAGCAAGAAGGAGGGGGTAAAAATGGCAGTTGAAAAACAGATGGTAGCAACCTGTCCCTTTAAATAGGTTTCTGAGATGTGAATGGAAGATTTTAAAACAACCGAGGAAGATAATTAATGCATCTTAGAGGGCCATAAATGACTCAGTTTCTAGTGAGTCTTGGAATACCTAGAGTTGATGCCCATGAGGGAAGCCCCAGGAAACAGGGAGCATACACAGCAAAAGCCAATAGGGTTTCGTGTCCGTGGCTTAACGCAGCAAAAGTGGTTCACTGCAGCTCAGCAGTGAGACCACGGCTTCCGGTGTTTTTCAGAAATCAGGCTCCTCCCAACGTAATGGCTCTAGCACCTTAAACACATACTAGTTCACGGCAATAGGGAGACTGGAGATAGAAAAAGCCGACCCATTCCTGCTTGCCTTGGCCTAGAAGTGACAACACCAGTGTTGCTGAAATCTCATGGGCAAGAACTAGTCACATGACCTCGATAGATACAGGAGGACCAGGAAACACAATCTGACCATGTGCCCAGGACAAAGAAACAGGTTTGGCGAGCATGGGGCCAGTTGCCAAGAGTAATCACATGAAGAACTCACAGAAAGCTGCCCAAACATGTTGGTCTTCAATAGTTTTACATGTCTCAGATAATAACATCCTAGAAAACAGGGGCAGTGTCTGGACAACCTTCTTATTAGCACTTGAGTCAGTGCCTCATCTGTTAAAACTTATTCATAGGATTAAAAATGTGCAGAATTTGATTGCCTTTATTCAAAGCCAGATTCTGTTACTTGCCTCCTATGCAAGGTTATATATCCTCTTGGAACCTCAGTTTCCTCACTTGTAAAATAAGACTATTGGTACTTGTCTCACAGGACTATGAAGTTTAAATGAGATAATTCTTATAAAACATCCAGCATAGAGCCCAGCACAAGATTTCTTGACCTTTGTTAAATAATTCCTATATTCCAGGGAATACAGGGGCTTTCCATTAATAAACTAACAATGCTCACAGCAACACTAGGCAGGAACTTTCTCCACTGTATATACTGATAAACAGTCCAGAGTTGACCCATCCAAAGTCATACAACTAATAAGTGGAAAAGCTAGAATTGGCACTTTAGGCATTCTGGCTCCAGAACTCAATCTCTCCACTATCACCTCCCGCCTCTCAATAAATATTCCCTATTGTTATTGTTATCTTAACATGTTTGCGGGTGTATAATTGAGCTACTGCACATATTTCAGATGTACAATATGATAAGTTATGACATATTATACACCTGTGAAACTGTCCCCACAACCAAGGAATGGACATATCCATCACCCCCAAGAGCTTCCTGAAGCCCCTTGGTAATCCTTTCCTCCCATCACTACTTCCCATGTTTCTGGGTAACTACCTATCTGCTTTCTGTGACTATGGATCAGTCTGAGTTTTCCAGATTTTTATACAAATAGAATTATACAGTATGGACTCATTTTTATCTGTTACTTCAAATTTCATTCATGACATTGCATGTATCAATAGTTCATTCCTTTCTATTGCTAAGCATTCCCATTGTATAGTAGATACACCATAATTTGTCCATTCATCTACTGATGGACATTTCAGTTGACTTTTGTGTTTTACTCTTATAATAAAGCTGCTATGATTAATCATGTACAAGTGTTTATATAGACAAATACTTTCATTTCTCTTCAGTAAATTTCCAGGAGTAAAATGGCTGGTCATATGGTAGGTATATCCTAGCTTTTAAAGAAACTGCCAAACTATTTTTCAAAATGGTTGTACAATTTACATATTCACCATCAGTGTAAGAAGGCTCCCAGTTGCTCCACATCCTCAACTTGCCATGGTCAGTCTTTATTCTATTAATAATTGGTGTGTAACAGTATCTCATGACGGTTTTAGTTTGCTCAGAACAAATCTTGGTATTGAGCATTTTTAGTATATGCATTTGCCATCTGTATGTTTTCTCTGGTAAAGTGTCAGTTCAAATCTTTTGCTTATTTTTAATTGGACTGCTTTTTCTCTTACTACTTTATGTATTGTTTGCAAATCTTTTATGAGATATGTGATTTGTAAATATTTTCTTCCAATAGCTAAACTTTTTATTCTCCTCACAGTCTTTTTATAAAGAGTAGAGGTTCTTAATTTTGGTGAAGTCCAATTTTTATGTTTTTATTTTATGGATCATGCTTTTGATATGAAATTTAAGAAGTTTTTGCCTATTATCAGATCACTATGGTTTTCTTTTATGTTTCCTTCTAGAAATTCTATTCTTTTAGATTTTACATTTAAGTCTATGATCCTTTTTTGGTCGGTATGTGTTGCAAGATTCAGATCAAAGATTTTTTTTTCTTTTTTTGCACATGGATATCCGATTGTTCCAGCAGCAATTGTTGAAAAGGCTACCCTTTTTCTACCGAATCCTGTGCATCTTTATCAAAAATCAATGGACCGTATACACGTGGATTTGTTTTTCCACTATATCCTTTGACACATTTGTCCATCTTGACACCATTACCACTCTATCCAGATCATAGTAGCTTTATAGTAAGTCTTGGAATTAGATAATGTGAGTCCTCCAACTTTGTTCTTTTGCAAAGTTGTTTGACTATTCTGAGTCTCTTGCATTTCTATATGAATTTTAGAATCAGCTTCTTTAATTTATGCTTAAAACAAGTCTGCTTTGAATATATAGATAAATTTTGGGAAAATTAACAACTTAAAAATACTGAGTCTCCCATTCCAGGAATTCAATATATATCCACATTTTCTTAGGTCCTCCCTAATTTCTCTTAGCAAGATTTAGTTGTTTATAGTATATAAATATTGCTATTAGTAAAAACTTCTCTTATACCCATATTATTTCTCTATCTAGATTATATCTAAGAGAATCACATTTCTCTTGAGTCTTCACTGAACTTCCACTTCCTCATCTGCAAAGAGGGAATTTTTAAAAGTCTACTTCACAGTTGGACATAAAATCACACCTGTAAATCACCCAGTATCTGTGCCTGCTGCTAAATCCTACTGGTCTGATTATAGAGTTGTTAACTTTTATTTAATAACAGGATAAAGAGGAAATTAGAAGAGTTGTCAGGATGAGGCCACAAAGTGTGGATGCAAAGCAAAAGACATCTAAACTGATAAGATAGAGACTAAAGAAAGAGCCAAAGACCACAGTAGGTGCTGCACACGAATTACCCCAAGACTCAGATAACTAAATGAGGTGCTGTTATGACAGCATTAACACTCATGGCTACACAGAAAATGCATAGTAAGAAATCTGCTGTGTGCACATATATTAAGAGATTAACTGGTGATGTTCCAGTTAAGGAATAGAACTTAGAAGGGATTAGATAGTCGGCCAGAGAAGAACCCTGAGTGTTTAGCACTGTACATTCTCTGCATATCTGGGCAAGTTATAACCTTCACCAAGCCCTGGTAAGAACTGAACAAAGCTGGACCTGGCATGCTTTTAAAATATCTGAACCTCTATCTGGGCAAGAAAGGCCACACCACAACCACAGAAAAGAGGGTTCCACCTACCCAGAGTGGGCACTCGATAGTGGAACACCTGCCATAATGCTAAGTGCATGTAACCGCAAATACAGTTTTGACTGACCAATCTTTTTCTGAGAATAAACACATTTACAATTAGGGTCCTAAAATGTTGACTGATTGGTGGGTGTGGAGAGAGTATATTTCTTAATCAAGGTAATTAGCACTTGCACTCACAACAAATAAACCAGAATCTTAGAAGCTTAGCACAATAAAGGTTGCGTTGATATGTATTGGTAGGCCTCTTTCAACTAATTGCTGCACAGTCTCTAACATGTGGCCTCCAAAGTTGCCACACCAAGGCGAGAGCACCATGAAGGAGATACACTGGCTCTTAACTGCTTCACCTCAGAAGATCCACCCACAGTCCATGGAGCAGAACTAATCACACAGCCCAGTCACATGGCCCATGACTAACTGCAAAGATGACCGGGCAATACAGGGGAGCAAGCAATGTAGTGAGCATTTACTATATTCATGCACATAAAGCCAGTTCTTTCTCCCACTCCACTCCCTTTCTCCCCTCCAGAACTGGTAGGGAAGTAGGTAGATAAACTATTTAAGCAAGGGGTCTGTTTTGAGGTGTGTTAAGTGGCAGCATGAAAAAAGAGATGGAAATCAGGTCATAGTGATGAGGAAGATGGATCAGTATCTATGGAAGGGATTTCAAAGTAGAATTCTCAATGACAATATTCCTTACCCAAATATCCACAACCAAAAAGCTCTGAAATGTTTCTGTGTTCCAAATGTGTAACAAAGGGGTGAAATCAGAGAGACCCCATTTGATATCACTGCAAATGTCCTTCCCTTCCCCAAAATTCTGGGCTCTGAGAGTTGAAGGTTTCAGCCCTTGAAGAGTACATTCATGTCAGGAGACAAATAGCAGGAGTCCCACTGAACTAACAGTTCTGACTACTGAAAGGCACTGTGGCCTCCGAGAGCCCAGCAGCGCAAAGGAAGACAGTAGTCAGCATATTGTCTTATTATTATATCTCCACGGAATCTGCAGTTACATTCTCTTTTTCATTCCTGATATTGGTAATTTGTGTTCTTTTTTTCTTAATCACTCTAGCTATGGGTCTATCTATTTTCTTTATCTTTTCAAAAGTTAACTTTAATCTGTCTTTAAAGTGCATCTCTTTATGCACTTTATGAAACCAACATAGCTTCATCGATTGCTTAATCAGTTCCATCTTTTTTACTGAATGGGGATTTAATTTGCTCTATCTTTCTAAATTTCTAAGGTACCTTGTACTAAGTCACTTCAATCATGTCTGACTCTTTGCAACCCTATGGACTGTAGCCCTCTAGGCTTCTCGGTCCAGGGGGATTCTCCAGACAAGAATACTGGAGTGGGTTGCCATTTCCTCCTCCAGGGGATTTTCCCAACCCAGGGATCGAACCAGAGTCTCTTACATCTCCTGCACTGGCAGGCAGGTTCTTTACAACTAGTGCCACCTGCTGCTGCTGCTGCTGAGTCGCTTCAGTCGTGTCCAACTCTGTTCGACCCCATAGACGGCAGCCCACCAGGCTCCCCCATCCCTGGGATTCTCCAGGCAAGAATACTGGAGTGGGTTGCCATTTCCTTCTCCAGTGCATGAAGGTGAAAAGTGAAAGTGAAGTCACTCAGTCCTGTCTGACTCTAAGCAACCCCATGGACTGCAGCCTACCCGGCTCCTCCGTCCATGGGATTTTCTAGGCAAGAGAACTGGAGTGGGGTGCCATCGCCTACTCCATGCCACCTAGGAAGTCCATATCCTAGATCATTAATTTATAAGTTTCTTCTTTTCTAATACAGGCCCTTATAGATATAAAATTTCCCCGAGTTATTGTTAGAACAGCTGCTTTAAAATCTATGTCTGATAATTCTAATATCTGAGTTGCCTCAGGATTGATCTATATTGATTATATTTTCTCAATATATTAGAGAATAGGTCAAGAACTTCATTTTTGTTCTTTGTGTGTCAAGTAACTTTGGATGGCTGGAGAAGAAAGTGGCAACCCACTCTAGTATTCTTGCCTGGAAAATCCCATGGACAGAGGAGACTGGCGGGCTATAGTCCAAGGGGTCACAAAGAGACGCACACGACTGAGCGACTAAGCACAGCACAACTTTGGACAGGATCCTGGGCACTGTGGATAACTGCTCATGAGAACTCTGAATTCTATTATACATCTCCCAAAGAGTATGATATCTTTCTTTCAGCAGTACTGCCAAAAAAAAAGTATCCTGTTTCTTGGGCAATATCTCGTATCTTGAGTTTAGTTCATTGACCTTTCCTGAGCTGCTTGTAGTCTGACACATACATTCATGGTTCAAGGATCAGCCAGGAATTGGGGAAGTTTTTACACAAAATTGGGGGCTCTCCTCTCTGACTCTCCTTTTGGAGATTGCCCCCTCACTTTTCAATGTCTGTAGCTGCTCTCAACACTTTTTCCTAGTTCTTTAGGTCAGAAAACCTATGGACATTGTCCACAGACAATTCTTAAGCTAAAAAAAAAAAATGATAAGGGAAGGAATTCCTTGTTTTGTCCTTTCATCGAATGTCAACCACCCTTCATAATCTCCTTGCATTAGTTCACGTTCCAGGGCCTTCAGGTAGTTCTTTGCATTTTTCATCTGAGGTCAGTCTGGTAGCAACTTAGCTATCCCAGGAGTCAAAATCAGCATGTATTTTAACAAACAACAATTAGGCATAAGACACCTAAGTGTGGGAATTAACTTCTGGTGTTAATTTTTTCACAAGAAGATCTAGAGGAATGAAAGAACACGAGACAGCTTGGAAGTGAAGAGTAAACATTTCTAAATGCGGAGAAAATACAGAAGGGGAGGCAGACAACATAATTTTTGCATCACCATTGATTCAACCACACCTGACCAAAGGGATAGAGGTTATTGGTTAACATGTTTGGAAAACCGTGAGGCCGTGCTCCATACCTTCTGCTTACCCAGATCCACTTTCCACTCTTCTCCACCTGCTCTCTGCCCTGGGGGCCGACCTCTTTGGACCACATCAAGAGCTCCCTTCCCTTCCGGCTTCCATTTGGATTCTGCCAGTGTGAGTCCCTGCAAGAGATCAAAGCAAGGGAAAAATGTGAGGTCAGGAAATTTTTTTCCCAGGATCTCTCCCTGGTAGGTTTCTGTGGCTTGACTGCATCCCTCCACCAAAGGCTGCAGTTCTTGCCAGGTGGCTTTCTCCAAAGTCTCCAGGCTCTGATAAACACTCCCTCTGCTTGCCTCTTCAAACCTAGCATAGGTAATAGCGCCCCACTGGGGTACCGAGAGGTCCCTTGTCCCTTGGTACTTTTTCTAAATCCAGCACACACCTTTGTAAACAGTTCTTTTATTAAACTCTTCCCAGCATGAATGCACCATCTGTTTCCTGCCAAGCTCCTGACGAATAGAGCACTCCCAGAAAAAAATGACTTTAACAGGTCTTAGAAACAGACGATGGTAAAGTACCAGCCTACAAGTTGTCAAACAGGGAAGGAGACCTTCACTACATCTAAAATAAGTAACCCATAAATTTTACTCACATGCATTGTCTAATTTAATGCTAACAACACTCTGATTTCAAAGGTATTGACATCATTTCCATTAAAAGTGAGAATACTAAGACTCTAAGGAAATGGGGTCACTGGATTCCCTGATTTTCTTTAGACTATAATTCCTATCATCTTCCCCTTACACCCTGACCCTTACTATTCAGATAACACATACACACCAGCAATGCTGAAATTCAGAGTTCTCTAATTTTGAGGGCAGGGAGGACATTTTTAAAGTCCTTGAAGTCCAGGGAAAGGAGGTGGAGAAATAGCACATAACAATTTCAGGTAGTTTGGAGTTTATCAGTTTGTTAGTTTAGTAGTCAGAGACTCCTCTTTCATTTATTTAAAAGAAATTATGATTTAATATTGGAGCTGCAATGTATACAGCACCCTTAAATATGTCTTAAACATTGTCCCATGGCTCCCCAAGAGTTCCCAAATTTCAGCTGTGAAAGTCATGATATAGACTAAGAGTTAGAAGAACAGATTGAGATCTCGGGCTCTGGGGACAGTCAGATCCGAGTTTCCAGTACAATTCTTCCTAGTAGCTGTGTCCTAGGCAAGTTGCTTAACTTTTCTGATTCTCAGTTTTCTCATCTGTAAAAGGCAAGTAATAATGGTACCCACATCATAATGTTAAATTAATTAAATAAGCTAAAGCACTGTAGTATTTAATACAGGGCCTGGCTCACTATAATCATTTAATAAAACATGGCTAATAATACCCAGATTCAAATTCACAATAAAGATTTATTTTGCCACAACATGGCATATAAATATTAAAGGTAAAAACAAACTTAGACACATACTAACACTCCCTAATTAGAAACTCAAAAAGAAAATGAAAAAATAAGCCTTAAGTGTATCTAACATTGTTCCCACTTACATTTCAATAAAAAAAGAGAGAGAAAGAGAGAGACTCTAGAAGTCCCCGGACTTCTAAATAAGCCTGTCATTTCCTAAAGTAAATGCAATGTACCACTGGGTATAAAATGTAACAGAAAGCTGTGTGTTCAATTTATTTTATAGTTTCTTACTTATTGTTTTCCATTTCCTGTTTCAAAAGCTATAAACTTCCCTTAAGCTTCAGCTATTAATAAAATTATTATTGTCATTGAATTACCTGACTTCATACTATAGAGTCTGGACTGGAGGCTACTCCTTCCCACAGCAAACTGCAAACTGGGGCTGTGCAGTTTGCTCCATTTTTTTTTCTTCTTTTATTATCCAATTGTACTTTTTTCTCTTTTACTATCTAATTGTCAAGTGCATTTTATTTTTTAATTAATTTTATTGGAATATAGTTGCTTTACAATGTTGTGTTAGTTTCTGCTATACAGCAAAGTGAATACATTATACATATACATGCATGCACAGTCACTCAGTTGGATCCAACTGTTTGTGATCCCATGGACAGTAGCCTGCCAAACTCCTTTGTCCATGGGATTTTTCAGCCAAGAATACTGGAGTGGGTTGCCATTTCCTCCTCCAGGGTATCTTCTTGACCCAGGGATTGAACCTGAGTCTCTTGCATCTCCCGCATTGGCAGGCGAATTTCGTCACTTGGGAAACCCCTATGCATATATAGATATCCAGTCTTTTTTATATTTCTTTCCCATTTAGGTCACCACAGAGCACCATGTTCCCTGTGCTATGTATATATGTCAGTCCCAATCTCCTACCTCATCCCACCCTTACTCCCTCCCTCTTGGTAATCACAAGCTTGTTTCCTACATCTGTGGCAGCCTGCTTGTGTATATGGTTACGACCTTGCCATGTGACATAGATGAGTTCTTTCTGTAGATAAAATTGTTCTAATGAGCAATTCTGGATCCAGATTTTGATCATGGAAGGCCTGTTATATATTTGGGGGGATTGATTAACTTACCAGAAACGGGAATATTTTAATATGGATTTGGTCATCTTCCACAGAAAGACCAGAAATTCCTCCCTTATAAAGGCTTTTTAACCTTTTAAATATTTTATCCCAAAATTCTATAAAGTGTTCAGGAGAAGGGCATGAGCAAGGTCAGGATCACTGAGCCTGATCTCCAAGCTCTGCCCATGGAGAGTTTCAGAAAAACCTACCCTGAGTTGTTGGCTGTCAAGAGTCAAGGCACAAGCAAACCTTCCTGGGGGACATCATCTTGCAGAGTTGAGTTCAAAGCCAAAGACTTGTCTGTTCCACAGTTAGGACCTAGTTAATGTGTGCGAGAGTCAGATATAACTGAGTGACTTTCACACATCACTCACAATGTCTCACACACTTTTATTGACATGATCACAAAATTAATATTTTAATCAAATATCTGGTTGGACCAACTGGACCATTTGGTGCACTCTCTTGGGATGGCCTCCTGGGTCCATGAAATGAGTGGGTGTGGGGGGCTGCAGCGATGCAGAGATGGGTTGAATCTAGACATCTTCCTCTTGCACCCTGAGAGGCACAAAATGCCAGGCACAAGAACCATTCTGTCAACAAGAAAGACAGGGACTGCCGGGCTATAGGGGAAATGCCCCCACACAGAGCTGGCAAGGGGATTACATTGGAACAATGCCAGTGGCCTTGGGAGCTATAAATGGGTCCCACCAGGAAGAGACCCTTTACTCTGGAGTGAGCTCTGCCTACCAGGCAGTAGAGGCAAATGCTCAAAATACTATTAAAGTACTGAAATGGAAAATATATACATATATATATCTGGTTGGGTTTTTTGTTTGGTTGGTTTTCTGAGTTGATTTTTTTCTTTCTTTCCTCCATTTTTTTCCCTTCGCCTTCTTCATAATCAATTTCTGTTCTGAAAAATCAAAAAGTAGGTACTTTTGTGTATTGGGGTATAGTGTGCAATATGGCTGAAACCCTTCAATTTATCTATCCTAATCCAAACCCCCCACTTCCCTCCCCTTGGGTGCCCCAGACAAGCACAAACTTCTGATTTATGCTACGGCCTTTCAGACAGACAGCAAGATCCCACAACTCAAGATTCTGTACACTTGTGACTGTTTGTTTGTGTCCATCATAAACAGGTATCATCTAAACGGCAATGACTTCTGGCATCCCCGAACTGGGACCAAAAAAGTTTATACATCTCTGGGTAAGAAAGTATTGGGTTTCTAACTTAAAATGTTATAAGAACTCAGTGACTCTGAAGACAGATATTTAATCTTTCCTTGCAGTACAACTAACTGGCTGATTAGATGGACAAGACTCCTCACATTACTGATATAAAAGTCACTAAATTGTCTGTCTTCAGCTAAAAAGGAAAAAAAAAAAAGAATTTCAGTTTTCAGTAACCCAAAATAGCACACCACTGTGGCTACTATTATCTTAGGTATTTCAACCACTGGTTAGGGTATCATTAAAAATCGGAAGCTACTGAACTCAGAGGTGCTGCCTCAGGCTCTGTGAACCATCAACCTTCCTGCCAGGAAGTCTGGATATCATGCAAAGTAGCTGGAAAGCAGGCTACCTGTTGCAAGGTGGTGAGTCAATTGCGTCACTCACCTTCGCCCCACCCACCACAATCTGCATATCAGCAGATGGAATGAACACAGTGCCAGCTGCCACTGCTGAAATGGCTACAAATGTCTCCATCATCAGACACGTCCCTGGCCCTGGCTGCCGGAAGGTGGTCAGGAGAGGCCAGGTGGGACTGCTTCCATCCTGATCATTTGCCTGGAAAACCACCACTGGAGACTGGAAAAATCAAAAGTTCGCAGCAATGATAAGCGCACTGAGAAGCAGCCAACTTCCTGAGCCTTGAAAGGAAAGGTCACTGGAAGATATTTTTTCTCACCGCTGTCTGTGTTTTCTTAGGCCCAGCTGTAATTCAAAGCCAGTCTCTCCCCGTCTTAGGTACTCAGGCCTTTTGGTGACAGAGAGCAGGCAGCTGCAGAAAATGTGCGGCTGTGGGAAAAGGATACGAAACCCTCAGGAAGGTGTGTAATATTTTTGTTGAATCAATCATGATTTTGCAAGGGGAAAAAAGGACACACATAAAAGTCCGTTTAATGTTGGGCAAAAAAGGGAGGAAAAAAAAAAAAAAGAGCTTTCTGTGTTTAATGCAAACTCACTTCAAGGGAGCTGTAGATCAAATTACCAGCCTGTGACATGTGGAGATGGGCTGGGCAGACTAACGGTAACTCAAATACCAGCGCTTCTGGACCATTCCTGAGCCCATAAACTATACAGAAAATGATGCTAGTTGCTGAATTATTTTCAGTTGTAACAGCTGCTATAACAACTCAGAGAATTTTAATATGCATATACAGGCCTAGTGAGTAACCACTTCAAATATTCTGTGATGGGGAGTCTATCTTTCCTTTCAGTCCTTTTAGCTATGGGTAGTAGTAGAGCTGCTTTGAGGGATCCAAAAGAACAAGGGAGCATGTTCAAGGGGCTGACACAAGGAATAGAATCAGAACCAGAATTCTAAGTGGAGGATTCGCAGGAGGGGAAAATGTATCTTTGAACAACAAACATATACCCTTGCATTACTTTTATAATTTTAAAATATACAAACAGTTCATGAAGTTCAGTATCAAAAAACAATTGAATCAAAAAATGGGCAGAATATCTAGATAGATATTTCCCCAAAGAAGACATACAGATGGCCAAAAAGCACATGAAAAGATGCTCAACATCATTAACTATTAGAGAACTGCAAATCAAAATTACAATGAGGTATCACCTCATACCAATCAGCATGGTCATCATCAAAAAGTCTACAAACAATAAATGCTGAAATGAGTATGGAGAAAAGGAAATCCTCCTACTTTGCTGGTGGGAATGTAAGTTGGTACAGCTACTACGGAAAACAGTATGGAGATTCCTCAGAAAACTAAAAATAGAATTAACACATGATCCAGCAATCCCACTCCTGAGAATATACAGACAAAACGATAATTCAAAAAGATACATGCACCCCTATGTTCACAGCAGCACTGTTCACAATAACCAAGACATGGAAATGACCTACATGTCCATCAACAGATGAATGAACAAGATCAGATCAGATCAGATCAGATCAGTCGCTCAGTTGTGTCCAACTCTTTGCAACCCCATGAATCACAGCATGCCAGGCCTCCCTGTCCATCACCAACTCCCGGAGTTCACTCAGACTCATGTCCATCGAGTCAGTGATGCCATCCAGCCATCTCATCTTCTGTTGTCCCCTTCTCCTATTGCCCCCAATCCCTCCCAGCATCAGAGTCTTTTCCAATGAGTCAGCTCTTCACATGAGGTGGCCAAAGTACTGGAGTTTCAGCTTTAGCATCATTCCTTCCAAAGAACACCCAGGACTGATCTCCTTTAGAATGGACTGGTTGGATCTCCTTGCAGTCCAAGGGACTCTCAAGAGTCTTCTCCAACACCACAATTCAAAAGCATCAATTCTTCAGTGCTCAGCCTTCTTCACAGTCCAACTCTCACATCCATACATGACCACTGGAAAAACCATAGCCTTGACTAGACAGACCTTTGTTGGCAAAGTAACGTCCCTGCTTTTGAATATGCTATCTAGGTTGGTCATAACTTTCCTTCCAAGGAGTAAGCGTCTTTTAATTTCATGGCTGCAGTCACCATCTGCAGTGATTTTGGAGCCCAGAAAAATAAAGTCTGACACTATTTCCACTGTTTCCCCATCTATTTCCCATGAAGCGATGGGACCGGATGCCATGATCTTCATTTTCTGAATGTTGAGCTTTAAGCCAACTTTTTCACTCTCGACTTTCACCTTCATCAAGAGGCTTTTTAGTTCCTCTTCACTTTCTGCCATAAGGGTGGTGTCATCTGCATATCTGAGGTTATTGATATTTCTCCCGGCAATCTTGATTCCAGCTTGTGTTTCTTCCAGTCCAGCGTTTCTCATGATGTACTCTGCATAGAAGTTAAATAAAGAGGGTGACAATATACAGCCTTGACGTACTCCTTTTCCTATTTGGAACCAGTCTGTTGTTACATGTCCAGTTCTAACTGTTGCTTCCTGACCTGCATACAAATTTCTCAAGAGGCAGATCAGGTGGTCTGGTATTCCCATCTCTTTCAGAATTTTCCACAGTTTATTGTGATCCACACAGTCAAAGGCTTTGGCATAGTCAATAAAGCAGAAATAGAACAAGAAGATACAGCAGTTATATACAATGGAGTATTACTCTGTTATCTGTCAGTTCAGTTCAGTCACTCAGTCATGTCCAACTCTTTGCGACCCCATGGACTGCAGTACACTAGGCTTCCCTGTCCACCACTAACTCCCAGAGTTTACTCAAATTCATGTCTATTGAGTTGGTGATGCCATCCAACCATCTCATCCTCTGTTGACCCCTTCTCCTCCCGCCTTCAATCTTTCCCAGCATCAGGGTCTTTTCCAATGAGTCAGTTCTTTGCATCAGGTGGCCAAAGTATTAGTTTCAGCTCCAGCATCAGTCCTTCCAAAGAATATTCAGGACTGATCTCCTTTAGGATGGACTGGCTGGATCTCCGTGCAGGCCAAGGGACTCTCAAGAGTCTTCTCCAACACCACAGTTCAAAAGCATCAATTCTTCTGTGCTCAGCTTTCTTTATAGTCCAGCTCTCACATCCATACATGACTATTGGAAAAACCACAGCTTTGACTAGACACACCTTTGTTGGCAGAGAAATGTCTCTACCTTTTATATGCTATCTAGGTTGGTCATAGCTTTTCTTCCAAGGAACAAGCATCTTTTAATTTCATGGTTGTAGTCACCATCTGCAGTGATTTTGGAGCCCAAAAAGACAAAGTCTGTCACTATTTCCACTGTTTCCCCATATATTTGCCATGAAGTGATGGGACCAGATGCAATAATCTTAGCTTTCTGAATGTTGAGTTTTAAGCCAGCTTTTTCACTTTCCTCTCTCACTTTCATCAAGAGGCTCTTTAGTTCTTCTTCACTTTCTGCCATAAGGGTAGTGTCATCTGCATATCTGAGGTTATTTATATTTCTCCTGGAAATGTTGATTCCAGCTTGTGCTTAATCCAGCCCAGCATTTCTCATGATGTACTCTGCATAGAAGTTAAATAAGCAGGGTGACAATGTACAGCCTTGATGTACTCCTTTCCCTATTTGGAACCAGTCTGTTGTTCCATGTCCAGTTCTAACTGTTGCTTCCTGACCTGCATACAAATTTCTCAGGAGGCAGGTCAGGTGATCTGGTATTTCCATCTCTTTCAGAATTTTCCACAGTTTGTTGTGATCCACACAGTCAAAGGCTTTGGTGTAGTCAATAAAGAAGAAGTAGATGTTTTTCTCGAATTCTCTCACTTTTTCAATGATCCAGCAGATGTTGGCAATTTGATCTCTGGTTCCTCTGCCTTTTCTAAATCCAGCTTGAACATATGGAAGTTCATGGTTCATGTACTGTGGAACCCTGGCTTGGAGAATTTTGAACATTACTTTACAATTGTGTGGTAGTTTGAGCATTTTTTGGCATTGCCTTTCTTTGGGATTAGAATGAAACCTGACTTTTTCCAGCCACTGCTGAGTTTTCCAAATTTGCTGGCATATTAAGTGCAGCACTTTCACAGAATCATCTTTTAGGATTTGAAAAAGCTCAACTGGAATTCCATCACCTCCACTAGCTTTGTTCGTAGTAATGCTTCCTAAGACCCGCTTGACTTCGCATTCCAGGATGTCTGGCTCTAGGTGAGTGATCATACCATCATGATTATCTGGGTCATGAAGATCTTTTTGTACAGTTCTTCTGTGTATTCTTGCCACCTCTTCTTAATATCTTCTGCTTCTGTTAGGTCCATAGCATTTCTGTCCTTTATTGTGCCCATCTTTGCATGAAATGTTCCCTTGGTATCTCTAATTTTCTTGAGAAAGAATAAAATAATGCCATTTGCAGTACCATGGATGCAACTAGAAATTATCATACTAAGTGAAGTCAGTCAGAGAAAGACAAATATGATATCACTTATATGTGGAATCTAAAATATCACACCAATGAACCTATCTACAAGACAGAAACAGACTCATAGATGTAGAGAACAGACTTGTGGCCGTTCCGAAGGAGAGAGAGGGATGGACTTGGAGTTTAGAGTTGGCAGACACAAGCCATTACATTTACAATGGATAAACAACAAGGTATAGCAAGGGCCGACCCCTGGGTCAGGAAGGTCCCCTGGGGAAGGAAATGGCAATTCACTCCACTATTCTTGCCTGGGAAATCCCATGGAGAGAGGAGCCTGGTGGGCTACAGTCCATGGGGTCGCAAACAGTTGGACAGGACTTAGTGACTAAACAATAACAACAATGTAGAGCACAGGGAACTATACATAATACCCTGTGACAAACCATAATGGGAAATAAGATAAAAAAGAATGTCTGTATGTGTATAACTGAGTCACTTTGTTGTACATCAGAGACTGGCACAACACTGTAAATCAACCATAATTTAAAAAAAAAAGAGAGAATAAAACAAAAAAGAGAGAGAAAAAATAAGGGAGTGTGGCCCCAGTTAATGATATTTAAGATTAACCAATAAGTTTCCAGAAAAAATCTACTTCATGCCACAGTCTTATATTAGCTGTGTTTGGGGCAAATAAAGGAAAAGAGATGATACGCAGTATGGAGGAAGGCCACGCAAACATAAGAATGCTCCTCGTGAAGTAGGAGAGACCACGGAGCTAAGTGACAGCAAAGACATGGTTGCAGTATGAGTCCCCATGCTTCCATCCTCACAAAAAACCCTCTTGGGAATACTGGGTGAGGTTCTGATCTTTCTATCACATATGAGAGTAGGACTCTTGTCTTTTTACTTAATCAAAGAGCACTCTCTCCAACCCTTTTCTTCCTCAAGTCTTTTGCCCAAGGAAAGAGCGAGTGAATAAATAAATGTACGAAAAATGCAGTTTATTCTCAACGGCATGGACAGAGTTGGTCAGGGAGAACATACATAGCTAAAAATGGTAATCCACAAAAGCCAATGTACACATTTTAATAGGTAGCCTCAAACTTCTCAAAGTTTTCTTAAGTTCCTACAATAGAGACAAACAGGCAGAAAAAATAGCTATCCCTTCAGCCTGCCTTTGCCTTTGCCTGTAAGAACTGCCAAGAAACAGCAAAATTCCCCAAATGCCCTTTGCTGGGGTCCAGCCCTGGCTGATTCAGTGTAGTCGAAGGGGAGACAGCGTCAGCGACTTAATTTAAACATTCATTAAAGATATAAAGAGTAATAGAATGAGGATAGCTCAGCAGGAAAATTCAGTGGAGAAAAGAGGCTGAGTAGCTTGGTTTACGCGGGAAACCAATAAAACTTCAAGACAAGAAGCTTGCACCACTTACGTAGGCCGCAGGCGTCCTTCCATTCTCCCAAAGGAGAGGAGACACTGAGGCCTCCCCGGTCGGATTTTAGAAGCCCAGGCATAATTAGTAAGCATGGCGGGCTCCGCGCTCCAGACGGAGACTCAGCCAGAGTTTGAGAGAGAGAGAGAGATGGGGAGACCAGTATTTCGAGGAACTGATCCCAATTCTTTATTTTCCATGGTCTACTTTTATACACCGAGATGTTATGCAAAAGTCACGTGAGGTCAGCAGTCCTAACTTTTATCAAAGTCAGGTGCTTCATACAAATGTATACAGAGGTCTTAGGGGTGTTACATCATCTTCTGGCCAGGGGGGCCTTCTGACAATTTATGACCCTCTCCTTGTCACAGTGGTCAGTCAACCAGAACACTTATTTCTCCAGGGGTGATTATTTTTGAAACAGACGCCACCTTCCGAAGGTACCAGATACAGTTACATTCCTATAGGGTGAGGGTGTAGTGGGTTTTAATTAAGGAAGGAATTTACTTAGCCTAAGGTCTAATGTGATTAATATAAAAAGTTAATACTTATTTCTTCTATATATTCATTAATGTGTGTAAGGGCAGGGGATGTGGTGACTTAGCAGTAAGCATTGGCTCAACAAATGAAAAACCCTTCACCAATACAATTTCTAATCAGCCCATTATACTTATACTAATAATTTTCTAACTTCTCTAAAGAACCTGTTTTTAGAAGGTTTAAAGCATCTCGTGCCTCTCATGGTTGGGAGGCTGTGAGCAATCACATGTGGCTGGACAAGCCTGTCAGGCAGGCTAGAGAACCTTCAGAGGAGTTTGTAGGTTGAAACACTCCTATCACGCCCAGGAATTATTACTAACTGGAGCTCTAGGTTAACTCCTTCTCCGAAAGAGGTGGTGGGGGACAGCCCCCGGTAAAGTCAGAGGTGTAGGTGAGAGCACAAAGTAGTAAAGTAGGCAGGCTCTGGTTATGGGGGTAGATGCTCGAGGATTTCCAGGGGGACTCCTGAGGCTCGATCCCGCCTTTGCGTATGTCGAGCCTCCTTCCTCATGACCTTTGCCACGGGCAGAGTGCCTCACGCTGGCCCCCAACAGCCCTTTTGATCACCAAGAGCACAGAAAGAGTCTCAGCCCATAAACAGGAGTCTCAGTCCCTGTTCCCCCAAAACACTTAAGATGAAAAGTTACAGAATAAAAAGCAGCACTGATGTTTCTATTCCCCTCTGTTACTGTCTCACGGAGTATTTGTCACAACCATCTTTGATTGTTGACTAGGGCCACAGGTGGTTGACCCTAGCTAGTATATCCCGGGGCTTCCCTGGTGACTATATTAGGAATGTAATCAGAGTTGTTACTGTCTTTAAACACACTTGAGCAATGAGAGATTATATGAACCATAAGCATCTGTGTAATACCAAGCAGCAAGTTGTGGGCATTCTTTGGGTTTATGCTCTTAATTTTCTTGCCACTAATGGGCTCCTTGAACTTCGTGGGTCTTTCATTTCCCAGTGGAAAGCAAATCTTGCAAGGCTTGAGTTTAATTTGCTGCTACTGCTGCCTCCCATAGGCTGGATAGGATGCAAACAAATAAACAAAAAACATATCGGGCTCATTTTTCTTCCCCTCTACTGCTCAATAGACAATTCAATCGAGGGAGATCCAAAGGCAGAAAAAGAAAGGGGAGATTGAGGCAGTATTCTGAGACAAAATGGCCAGGGCCAGCACTGACAAACTTAGGACAAGCAATTTTGAGGCAGAAGCAGTGAAAAACTCCCAGAGAGAAGCCACAGAAAAGAGAGACTGACTGTCAGAGACTGTTGGTTTGATATGCACAAATTTTCTGGAAGGTAATTTGTCCCTAAGAATCAAACTCCTCAAAAAGGTGCTTACACTTTGATCCAATAACTCCAGTTCTAAAACTTCACCTGAGAGATAATCACACATGTGTGCAAAAATTTAGCTACAAAGTTGTTTATCACAGAAGTACTTATAGTGGTGAAAAACGTAAGCAACCAAAATGTCCAACACTGGTGATTAATTATACACACAATAGAAATATAGTTTAATCATTAAATTTGTTGAGATAAAATGGGAAAGGTATTTACAACAATTAAGCAAAAATAACTCACAAAATTGCATAACAGGGTACTCCCACTTTTGTAAAAAGAGAGAGTGCTACATGGATATACATCAAAATTTAATAGTGATTATCCAAGTGGGGGGATTACCAGTAATTTTTATTTTCTGCTTTGTGCTTAATTGAGTTTTTAATTTTTCTATGCATCAATTTTGCTGGGAGAAATAAAACTATTTTTTATAGGAAAAAAGTAGCCTTTGGAATAAAGCAGAAGAGCACATTGGACTTTTTTAGGATGGAAGGTGCAGAGTGGTCAGTTTACTTCAAATTAGGATGGAATTTCTTATGAGAATGCACTGGATAACGAGGAGGCTTACAAACAGTGGAAGTCACAGGAAACAGGTCCAGGACTATCTTGAGGAGCCCATTAAGGGGCACATCCCAGTCTAGCCAAAGCAATTGGAAGGTCCCACGTTGCTGCAGGGGTGAGGTTACTCACCAAAAATAATTCAGTTAATTAAGATGCCTTTACATTCATCATAAATTACTTGGTTAATTAAGATCTTCATTAGAGGAATTACCATGAAAATATTTGACAAGCCTAGATTCATTTCTACCATAAAAATCAGGAGTATTTACAAATTAGTAAAATAAAAGAAGCTTTCAATTACTAAGGTTCTCTTCGTGTGGGTGGCCAGTCGCTCAGTCATGTCTGACTCTTTGGGATCCCATGGACTATAGCTGCCAGGCTCCTCTGTCCATGGAATTTTCCAGGCAAGAATACTGCAGTGGATTGCCATTTCCTCCTCCAGGGGATCTTCCCAACTCAGGGATTGAACCCACATCTACTGCATTGTAGGTGGATGTTTTTACCCATGAGCCACCAGGAGAAATTCTTAATCAAACAAATAAATAATCAACCTTGGAAATACACTTGTAAACATAATGTAATGCAATGCATGAGTTTGCTGACTCTTCTGCCCCCGTGGATGGTCCATAATGTTATATAAGATTGAGAGTGATTTGAGTGGCCGAGGTCTACAGTTAGAAAGGAATGCAAAGAAACAGACTCATGAACAGCAGGTCACTTTGGTACAATTCTGAAGTGGTTGGCAGCTGGCTGCTTTGTGCTGTAGGTTGTTTTTGTCTGTTTGTGTGTTCACACCAGCTCACCATGACTTTGGCCTGGACTCTGTGCTGCCCCAACTCAAATCCTTCTGACTCAGCTCAGTCCCAGGTTTCTCTGGAAACTCTGGTCATCAGAGTCACTGTGGTTAGAACACTTACGGTGTGCTGAGAAAAAAGGGCATGGAAATCTAAGACAAGTAAAATGCCTGCTGCTTGCTTTACTATTTTTGTTTTGGTTTTTATATTCTTTAAGCAAAGCCCTTCTACCCTTATATAAGTAGATGAAGCTTAAAGAGCCTGTTTAGTAACTCAACCAAAGGTGACTGCTCACATCACTTTTTACGTGCAAGGATTTTAAGGTCGGGAGGGAAAGGTACAGAAAGGAAGGAAAGAAAAGAAATGGAGTAGTAATAGAGCCAAATCAGTATCAACTCAAAGACTTCCAATGGTGACATAATATTATAATTAAAGTATCTGATTGTCTTTTACCTATAAAAACAAAAATTTCATACAACTCAATCTAATAATTAAAAATAGCCACTGTTACTGCATGCTTACTGTACCCTAGCACTATACACAGTTTATGCACAGTTTGCCCATTACAGCCTTTTATTTTTATTACACTTCATTTGTAGTTCATAAATTTAAAAGTTCTGAACACTCAAAGTGTTTTCTAAGTCTAGAGCAAACTGACTCAGCAGCAACAACTGACATAACCTAATGTGAGGCACCTTATAGTCTTCAACCCATTTGGTACACATTGCATTACAGAAATATTAATGCATTTCATGAAGGAACAGCTCCCCAGACCCTCTCAGGGTCCATATACAAATGGTATGTTTACTTTGGGCTCCCCAGGTAGTACAGTGGTAAAGAACCCACCTGCCAATGCAGGAGACGCAGGAGACGCAAGTTGGATCCTGGGTAGAGAAGATCCCCTGGAGGAAGAAATGGCAACCCATTCCAATATTCTTGTCTGGAAAATCCCATGGACAGAGGAGCCTGATGGACCACAGTCCATAGCATCGCAAACAGTCAGACACGACTGAGCGACTGAGCATGCATGCACGTTTATCTTATAACTTTTATAGAATATTAAATATACTGAACTCTGAAACTCATCTGGTTCCAAGAATTTTATATTTTTTCTCCCTGTTTTATGGATAAGGAAACTGAGATCTATTTGTCTTCGTGCAGTTATCCTGGTATTTCATTTGAGGTCTTTGAGACTTTGCTTTTTTGTTTACTTTTTTCTCTACCCTATTTCAGTTCATATCAATATATGCACTAATAAGAGTTTAGCAAGTTCTCCTACAGAAAAGTTTTTAAAGACATCTTTTTTCCCCTAAACAGAAAGTGCTGACATTCTCAGAAAATTTTTTGAACCCAGATGAACTTGTTTTTAATTCCCCCACCCTTCATTTTCAGATTACTCAGTGTATTTAATGCTACCCTTCCTCAATTCCACCCAAAGCTCACGTGGCGATGTTAAGGGCATTGGTTAAGGACCCGTCGAGGAGTCTGAGTGGGCCCGAGACGCTGCTGAGCACTCTGACATGTGTGGTTAGAGTGTCTACACGAAGATTACCCACACTGGGCTCCAGTGCTTCAATCGCAACCCCAGAATGAGTTCTTGGTCACTCTGTGGTCTAAACTCTGAAAAAGGCGAGTATTTTATCCTACACTGCATTTCATAAACAATGATTTGATACATTGAAGAAACCATAAATATTATTTATCTTACCATAGGCCTCAGAATGTCCAAATACCACAGCTAATTAGGGCTCAATAATAGAGTCAATAAGCCAAAGCCTGTTTTTCTGGTTGATCATAACAAGCAGAGCAATAGCCATTACTTTCTAATTTGTAACTCCTGTGTTTGATGGTTCTGAGTGGGAAGGACGCAGCATCACTTGTCCTATAGGAGGCCTTGCCACCATCTAAAGTCAGCACTAAGCTACATCTGTTGTCATTTACGACACTTTTTCCATTTGTTGAAGCACATTATTTGTTATAACCATAAGAGTACATTCAAATACAGATGGAGCTTTTGGTAGAAAATAGAAACGTACTTTTTTTCCTTCCAACCAGCAAAAAGAAAAAAAAAAAGGATCTGGTTAAAAGAAACTAATGAGAATTTCTTGTTCAATTGTTCTCTGCCCAGCAGCTGGGCCTGTGAAGAACTTAGCTGATATGATGCATATAAAAATAGACACTTTAAAGTACTGGTAATACACACTAGACAGGGATCAAGACCATCCCCATGGAAAAGAAATGCAAAAAAGCAAAATGGCTGTTTGGGGAGGCCTTACAAATAGCTGTGAAAAGAAGAGAAGCAAAAAGCAAAGGAGAAAAGGAAAGATATAAGCATCTGAATGCAGAGTCCCAAAGAATAGCAAGGAGAGATAAGAAAGCCTTCCTCAGCGATCAATGCAAAGAAACAGGGGAAAACAACAGAATGGGAAAGACTAGAGATCTCGTCAAGAAAATTAGAGATACCAAGGGAACATTTCATGCAAAGATGGGATCGATAAAGGACAGAAATGGTATGGACCTAACAGAAACTGAAGATATTAAGAAGAGGTGGCAAGAATACACAGAAGACCTGTACAAAAAAGATCTTCACAACCAAGATAATCATGATGGTGTGATCACTTACCTAGAGCCAGACATCCTGGAATGTGAAGTCAAGTGGGCCTTAGAAAGCATCACTACGAACAAAGCTAGTGGAGGTGATGGAATTCCAGTTGAGCTATTTCAAATCCTGAAAGATGATGCTGTGAAAGTGCCAGCAAATTTGGAAAAGGTCAATTTTCATTCCAATCCCAAAGAAAGGCAATGCCAAAGAATGCTCAAACTACTGCACAATTGCACTCATTTCACACGCTAGTAAAGTAATGCTCAAAATTCTCCAAGCCAGGCTTCAGCAATATGTGAACCGTGAACTTCGTGATGTTCAAGCTGGGTTTAGAAAAGGCAGAGGAACCAGAGATCAAATTGCCAACATCTGCTGGATCATCGAAAAAGTGAGAGAGTTCCAAAAAAACATCTATTTCTGCTTTATTGACTATGCCAAAGCCTTTGACTGTGTGGATCACAATAAACTGTGGAAAATTCTGAAAGAGATGGGAATACCAGACCACCTGATCTGCCGCTTGAGAAACCTATATGCAGGTCAGGAAGCAACAGTTAGAACTGGACATGGAACAACAGACGGGTTCCAAATAGGAAAAGGAGTACGTCAAGGCTGTATATTGTCACCCTGCTTATTTAACTTATATGCAGTGTACATCATGAGAAACTCTGGGCTGGAAGAAGCACAAGCTAGAATCAAGATTGCCGGGAGAAATACCAAAAACCTCAGATATGCAGATGACACCACCCTTACGGCAGAAAGTGAAGAGGAACTAAAAAGCCTCTTGATGAAAATGAAAGAGGAGGGTGAAAAAGTTGGCTTAAAGCTCAACATTCAGAAAATGAAGATCATGGCATCTGGTCCCATCACTTCATGGGAAATAGATGGGGAAACAGTGGAAATAGTGTCAGACTTTATTTTTCTGGGCTCCAAAATCACTGCAGATGGTGACTGCAGCCATGAAGTTAAGAGATGCTTACTCCTTGGAAGGAAAGTTATGACCAACCTAGATAGCATATTCAAGAGCAGAGACATTACTTTGCCAACAAAGGTCCATCTAGTCAAGGATATGGTTTTTCCAGTAATCATGTATGGATGTGAAAGTTGGACAGTGAAGAAAGCTGAGCGCTGAAGAATCGATGCTTTTGAACTGTGGTGTTGGACAAGACTCTTGAGAGTCCCTTGGACTGCAAGGAGATCCAACCAGTCCATTCTAAAGGAGATCAGTCCTGGGTGTTCTTTGGAAGGAATGATGCTAAAGCTGAAACTCCAGTACTTTGGCCACCTCATGTGAAGAGTTGACTCATTGGAAAAGACTCTGATGCTGGGAGGGATTACGGGCAGGAGGAGAAGGGGACAACAGAGGATGAGATGGCTGGATAGCATCACCAACTCGATGGATGTGAGTTTGAGTGAACTCCGGGAGTTGGTGATGGACAGGGAGGCCTGGCATGCTGCAATTCATGGCATCGCAAAGAGTCGGACACAACTGAGTGACTGAACTGAACTGAATACACACTAGTATATTTCACCATTTCAGAGTAGCTCACTTGAAATCTTTTACTCAAAGCCCACTAAACCAAGGTTTCACAACCTCAGCACCATAAATTTTGGAGGGTAGATAATTCTTTGTTATGGGGGATGTTCTTGTGCATTGTAAGATGTTAGCAACATTCCTGGCTGATACCCATTAAATGCAGTAGCATCTCCTTTCCAGTCACAATAACCAAAAATGTCTCCAGATCCTGGGGAGGCAAAGTCATCCCCAGCTGAGAACCTTGACACTCTTCCATTCCTTGCATGTGACACATCTTATTATTTCCGAGGAGGTGAGTTTCTAACATTCAAAACCTTGCTCTAAAACAATTACATACAGATGTGTACACCCGTATTTTTTAATAAATAGGGCATTTGTTTTAAACTATAATATGTTATTTACACCATTCTAGTCTTACATTTTTTACTTAATTACATAGCTTGGAGATCATTGCATAAAGGGCCACCTAATTATTTTTAATATTAGTTACAAATGATGATGTTATATTGTTAATTAATTACAAAGCTACCTTATAATATTAGCTGTTTAGTATTTCCTTGAATGGATGTGCCATAATTTCTTCAAAATCCCCTAGCAAACAACATTTAGTTTTTTTCCAATCTTCTGCTACTGAAACAGTGCTTCTTAAACTTGTGTAAATCACTAGACCATCCAGGCATTCTCCTGCCTTGAGGCCTTGACTCTGGCTGTTCCCATCTTCCTAAAATGCCCTTCCCTGAGATATACACATGGCTAACTCCCTCATCTCCTGAATTCATGAGGGTTGGCTAGACTGCAATTACAAACAAACCTCAAAATCTCAGTGGTTTAAACACATAAAATTTCTATGTAGACTGTTCATAAAGATGGCATTCTTTCAAGTGGTAGCCAAAGAGTTGGGGCTGCTTCATCTTAGGGTTCTGCTATCGTCATTTGAGGCTTCTGCAGTTGCCACAGCAGGGAATAAAAGAGGGTGTCATTTACCAACTCTCAAGTATTTCTGCCCAAATCATCCCCAATCATCATCAACAGTCCATTGATCAAAATTAGTCCCAGGGTGCTGCCTAATTGCAGGGGGCTGGGAAACATAGGGAAGCACAATATTCTGTAGTCACTAAATATCTCTGCTGGATCTCCTTCAAGTTGTTGATCACAAGTCTCCTCAATGAAGCCAGCCCAAACCATACATTTGAAATTGCAACCCAAGAGTGGTCAATAATGCAGAATAGGAAGACCCAGAGGTTACCTCCTCTGATGGGCACACCAAAATTACAACCGTTTACAGAGAAACTATTAATGGAAAAAAACCACAAGACTAGCAGCAAAGGACCAACCCTATCAACCAGTTGCAGGCAGCCTCCATACAAGGCAGGGCCTGGCAACCAACCAAGTGGAGCATCATCCACACCTGCCAGGCTGCCCACAGTAGGCAGCCTGCTACAACAGAAGGACCCATGCAGCCCACATGGAGTGCACCCCTATCATATACGGCTCTGGTGATGAGAGAGGGGTCCACCGCTGGGACACAGAAGACATCTCCTACAAAAGGCCACTTCTCCAAGGAAACACAGAAGACATCTACAAAAGGCCACTTCTCTCAGGAAACATAACTAACTTCCCAAATACACAGAAATAGAAATAGCAAATTAGGCCAAATGAGAGGACAAAGGAATATGTTCCAAACAGAAGAACTAAAAGAAGTGGGGACAGGCAATTTATCTGAGTTCTAGATAATGAATGTAAATATGTTTAAAGAACTGAGGAGAGGAATGAATGAACAGAGTAGGAAGTCAGAATTTTTTAACAAGCAAAAAATATAAAGAACAAAACAGAAGTGAAGAATACAATAACTGAAATAAAAAATAAACTAGAAGGGATCAACAGTAGATTACGTGATAAAGAGAAACAAATCAGCAAGCTGGAAGACTGAGTAGTGGAAATCACTGAAGCTGAAAATAAAAAAGAATAAAAAGATATGAGAACCATTTAAGAACCTCTGAGACAACATAAAGCATAATAACATTCTCATTTTAGGGGGTCCCAGAAGGAGAAGAGAGAGAGAGAAAGAGGGAGAGAACATATTGGAGACCATAATAGCTGAAAACTTCTTTAACCTTGAAAATGAAACAGATATCAACAAGTTACATACAAGGGAACTCCTATAAGGATATCAGCTGATTTTTCAGCAGACACTCTGAAGGCCAGAAGGAAATGGCACAATACATTTAAAGTGATGAAAGGGAAGAGTGGGATTAACATATACACACTACTATAGTAAAATAGATAAGTAATAAGAACCTACTGTATAGCATAGGGAACTCAATACTCTGTAACAACCTATAAGGGAATAGAATCTAAAAAAGAACAGATATATGTGTATGTATAACTGATTCACTGGGCTGTACAACAGAAATTAACACAACATTGTAAATCAACTATACTCCAAAAAAATTAATTTAAAATAAATAAAGTAATGAAAAAGAAAAACCTACAACCAAGAATACTCTTCCCAGCAAGGCTTTCACTCAGATTTAATAGAGAGAACAAAAGTTTTACAGACAAGTAAAAGCGGAAAGAGTTCAGCACCACCAAACCAGTTTTACAAGAAATGTTAAAGGGACTTGTCTAAGTGAAAAAGAAAAGGACACAACTAGAAACATGAATATTATAAAAGGAAAAATTTCACTGGTAAAGACAAACACACAGTAAAGGTAGTGAAACAACCACGTATAAAGCTAGTAGGAAGGTTGAAAGGCAAAAGGAACAAAATCATCTATATCCACATTAGACAGTTGAGACATAAAACAAAAAGATGTAAAATATGATGTCAAGAATGGTAAAAATGCGAGGAGGGGAGTAAAAAGTCAGAGTCGTTAAAATGCATTTGGACTTAAGAGATCAGCAACTTAAAATAATCACGTATATATAGATTGCTATATATAAACCCCATGGTAACCACAGACCAAAAACCTATAATAAATACACACACAAAAAAAGAGAAATGAATCCAAACATAGCACTAAAGATAGTCATCAAATCACAAGGGAAGACACTGAAAGAAGAAGGAACAAAAAAGAACTACACAAAAGAACCCAAAAACAACTTAAAAAATGGTAACAGTACACATCTATCAATAATCAATGTAAATGGACTAAATGCTCCAGTCAAAAGACACAGAGCAGCTGAATGGATACAAAAGACTTACACATATGCTGCCTATATATATATATATACACACACACATATAAATATATATACACACATATGTATAAAGAATGAAATTTATACTCAGCAATAGGAAAAAATGAAATCTTGCCATTTGTTGGACTAGAGGATATTATGGACTAGAGGGTATTATGTTAAGTGAAATAAGTCAGACAGAGAAAGACAAATATTGTATGATTTTACTTATATGTGGAATCTAAGAATATAAAACAAATGAACAAACTTAATGGAACAGAAACAGACTCAAGAGAAAAAAATGAGGTGGCTGTCAGAGGGGAGGAGGTCAGGAGAAGGAAAGGATTAGGCGAAAGAGACAAAGAGGCACAGACTTCCAGTTGCAAAATAAATGAGTCATGGGTATGAAATGTACAGTGTGAGGAAAAAGTCAACAACTATATAATAGCTTTGTGTGGTAACATATTGCAATTAGACTTGCAGTGAGCAATTTGAAATATATAGAAATATCAAATTACTATGTTGTATAACAGGAATTAACACAGTGTCATAGGACAATTATACTTCAAAAACAAACTCGTATAAAAAGACATTAGATATGTGGCTATCAGTTTGCTATGATCCACAGAGTCAAAGGCTTTAGGGTCATCACTGAAGCTAAGACAGGTGTTTGGAGGTGTTGGTGGGAGGGAAAACTGGATGAAGGCAATCAAAAGGCACAAAATTCCAATTATAAGATAAATAAGTGCTAGGCATGTAATGTACAACATGAGAAATATAATTAACACTGCTATTTGATATATATATGGATATATATACATGCTCGATGATATATGGATGATATATCAGTTCAGTCACTCAATCGTGTCCGACTCCTTGTGACCCCAAGGACGGCAGCACACCAGGTCTCCCTGTCCACCTCCAACTCCCGAAGTTTACTCAAACTCATGTCCATTGAGTTGGTGATGCCATCCAACCATTTCATCCTCTGTCGGCCTCTTTTCCTCCTGGCCTTCAATCTTTCCCAGCATCAGGCTCTTTTCCAATGAGTCAGTTCTTCACATCAGATGGCCAAAGTATTAAGAGCTTCAGCTCTAGCATCAGTCCTTCCAATGAATATTCAGGACTGATTTCCTCTAGGATTGACTGGTTGGATCTCCTCACTGTCCAAGGGACTCTCAAGAGTCTTCTCCAATACCACAGTTCAAAAGCATCAATTCTTTGGTGCTCAGCTTTCTTTATAGTCCAACTCTCACATCCATACATGATTACTGGAAAACCATAGCTTTGACTAGATGGACCTTTGTTGGCAAAGTAATGTTTCTGCTTTTTAATATGCTATCTAGGTTGGTCATTACTTTCCTTCCAACAAGCAAGCATCTTTTAATTTCATGGCTGCGGTCACCATCTGCAGTGATTCTGGAGCCCCAAAAGATAGTCTGTCACTGTTTCCCCATCTATTTGCCAAGAAGTGATGGGACCAAATGCCATAATCTTAGTTTTCTGAATGTTGAATTTTAAGCCAATTTTTTCACTCTCCTCTTTCACTTTCATCAAGAGGCTCTTTAGTTCTTCTTCGCTTTCTGCCATAAGGGTGGTGTCATCTGCATATCTGAGGTTATTTATATTTCTCCCAGAAATCTTGATTACAGCTTGTGCTTCATCCAGCCCAGCATTTCTCATGATGTATTCTGCATATAAGTTAAATAAGCAGGATGACAATATACAGCTTTGACATACCCCTTTCCCGATTTGGAACCAGTCTGTTGTTCCATGTCCAGTTCTAACTGTTGCTTCCTGACCTGCATATAGGTTTCCCAAGAGGCAGGTCAGGTGGTCTGGTATTCCCATTTCTTTCAGAATTTTCCACAGTTTGTTGTGGTCCACACAGTCAAAGACTTTGGCATAGTCAATAAAGCGGAAGTAGATGTTTTTCTGGAACACTCTTGCTTTTTCGATGATGCAGCGGATGTTGGCAATTTGATCTCTGGTTCCTCTTCCTTTTCTAAATCCAGTTTGAACATCTGGAAGTTCACAGTTCACATACTGTTGAAGCCTGGCTTGGAGAATTTTGAGCATTACTTTGCTAGCGTGTGAGATGAGTACAATTATGCAGTAGTTTGAACATTCTTTGGCATGGCCTTTCTTTGGGATTGGAATGAAAACTGACCTTTTCCTGTCTGTGGCCACTGCTAAGTTTTCCAAATTTGCTGGCATATTAAGTGCAGCACTTTCACAGAATCATCTTTTAGGATTTGAAAAAGCTCAACTGGAATTCCATCACCTCCACTAGCTTTGTTCATAGTGATGCTTCCTAAGGCCCACTTGACTTCACATTCCAGGATGTCTGGCTCTAGGTGAGTGATCATACCATCATGATTATCTGGGTCATGAAGATCTTTTTTGTACAGTTCTTCTGTGTATTCTTGCCACCTCTTCTTAATATCTTCTGCTTCTGTTAGGTCCATAGCATTTCTGTCCTTTATTGTGCCCATCTTTGAATGAAATGTTCCCTTGGTATCTCTAATTTTCTTGAAGAAATCTCTAGGCTTTCCCATTCTACTGTCTTCCTCTGTTTCTTTGCATTGATCACTGAGGAAGACTTTCTTATCTCTCCTTGCTATACTTATATGCTGATATATATATATATACACACACTCTATGATATACACAATGGAAACAGTGACAGACTATTTTCTTGGGCTCCAAAATCACTGCAGCTGGTGACTTCAGCCATGAAATTAAAAGAAACTTGCTCCTTGAAAGAAAAGCTATGACGAACCTAGACAGCATATTAAGAAGCAGAGACATTACTTTGCCAACAAAGATCCATCTAGTCAAAGCTATGGTTTTTCCAGTGGTCATGTACAGATGTGAGAGTTGAACCATAAAGAAGGCTGAGCACTGAAGAATTGATGCTTTTGAACTATGGTGTTGGAGAAGACTCTTGAGAGTCCCTTGGACCTCAAGGAGATCAAACCAGTCAATCCTACAGGGAATCAATCCTTAATATTCATTGGAAGGACTGATGCTGAAGCTGAAGCTCCAATACTTTGGCCACCTAATGTGAAGAGCTGACTCATTAGAAAAGACCCTGATGCTGGGAAAGTTTGAAGACGGGAGGAGAAGGGGACTACAGAGGATGAAATGGTTGGATGGCATCACCGACTCAATGGTCCTGAGTTTGAGCAAGCTCCAGGAGATGGTGAAGGACAGGAAAGCCTTGTGTGCTGCAGTCCATGGGCTCGAAGAGAATCAGACACAACTGAGTGACTGAACAACAACAATGATATATATGAAAGCTGTTAAGGGAGTAAATCCTAAGGGTTTTCATCACAAAGAAAAAAAAAGTTTCTTGCTATTTCTTTTGTATCTATATGAGATGATGTGTGTTCCCTAAACTTACTGTGATAATCACTTCATGATGCATGTAGGTTAAATCAGGTACACCTAAAACTTACACAATGCTAAATGGCAGTTATACCTCAACAAAACTGGAAGAAAAAAAATAAATTGCAACCCATACCCACCTCCAGCACACGAGATCTCCTTTATCTTGCTCTTTGTCCAAAACACCTATCATTTTCTATGTATTTTATCATGTATTTATTTTGTCTACTATAGATTGTCTTTCTCCCCTTATTAGAATATAATTTCCACTAGGGCAGGGATCTTTGTTTTATGCATAGTGTATCCCAAGCAGCCAGAACAGACACTAGCACATAAATTACTTATTAAGTGAATTAACAAATGTCACACATATATATCTATTGAAAAGTTTCCTAAAGTTAGAATTGCTGAGTCAAAGAGCATTGGCATTAAAATTTTCCACAGATATTGTTAAGTTGTTCTTCAGGTGGCTTTATTAACTTACATCCCCATCAACAATGTACAAACCTATCTGTTTCCTCAAACACCAAATATGTTGTCAGACTTTTTGTTCTTGGCAAATTGGGTACATGAAAAAATGATACTATCATAATTTTATTTTTTATATTTCATAGTATCAGTAAAGTTAAGTGTATCTTCATGTTACAGAGCCATTTGTTCTTATTTTTCTGTGAACTACCTATTCGTGTTCTTTGCCAATTCCTTGGGGCTGCTAACCCTTTAATTATTGATATATACATTATATATTTACATATACTATATGTCTATATAAAATAATACAAGCACCCTGCAAACGTTTGTCAGTTTCTTATAAAAGTAAACATGTTTTGCCATATAATCCAGCAATTGCGCTCCTGGACAGACAGGCTTATTTTCACATAAAATCCGCACATGAATTGTTTGTAACAGCTTTATTTGTAATCACCAAAAATGAAAACAACCTAGATGTCTTTCAATGGGTGAATGATTTTCACCCTAAAAACCATGGCACATCTATACCATGGACTACTACTCAGGAATGAAAAGGAACACACTGTTGCTACATGCAACAGCCTGAATGAACAAATCTCGGGAGAACCGAGTGAGTAAAAGAAGCCAAACCCAAAAGGTGACAGTATGATTCCATGTAAGGGACATTCATTAAATGACAACGTGATAGAAATGAAGAACAGATTAGTGGTTACCTGGGCTCTGAGTTGGGGAAAGTGGGGCAAGAGGGAGGTAGATGTGAGTATGAAACAATAACATGAGAGTCCCTTGTGGTGCTGAGATTGCTCTATGTCTTGATCCTGGTCGTATATACACAAAACACAAAATGTGCCGTAATACTCTATGTTAGTAAACACACACACAATACAAACTCGTAAGATATTTAAAAATAAGACAGAACAAAATTAAAACCCTGGCGATTTTAGACACATAGGTATCTTGTACTACCATGTAAGATCAAAGTAGTAATGCCTCCTCTACATCTTACATTGCAAATACATTTACCAGCTTGCTGTTTGTCTTATAACTTTGTGGTGTTTTAATGACAAAAAAGTTATTTTTGTCTGCTTATTTTATTAATCTTTCCTTGAGCAGCTTTAGATGTTTCTGCCAAGCTTAGAAAGGCCTTTCTGTGTTAAATTGTTTTAAAATATTACCATGTTTTCCTGTAGCACTTTTATGACATCAGTTGTCATATATTTAAATCTTGAATGCATCTGATGCACAAAATGAAGCAGGGTTGTGACTGTACGCAGTGTGTGTATACGTATGTGTGTGTGTATGTGTTAACAAATGGCTACTCAATTATCTTATTGTTATTTATACAATAAACAACCATTGCCCATCAGATATAATGTACATCTGTATAATATACTACATTCTTACCACATAACTATCAAACATTTCCAGACTTACTCTCTGTTCTGTATGACTAATTTATTTATTCATAGAACCAACATCCTAATATCTAAATTATTATAATTTTATGTAATGCTTTAATGTTTAATAGCTCTCTTCCCTTCTCTTTGTACTTCTTTTTCAGAATTTTCAGAATATTTTAATATGAACTTTAAAATCTAATCCTTGCCACTAAAAAAAATTTTTTCAAGAAAGGGAGAGGACAATCAGCAGCATCAATTTATACTATTTTCATAATTAATAATCCCAGGATTTACTGAGATCATGTTAAATTTAGAGAATACCTGCTCTACTACCTACCAGCTTAGGCAAATTACTTACTCTGCTGGGTAGTCTCAGTTTCTTTATCAGTAAAAATGAAGACAATGATAGTGACCATCACAGGGCTTTGGGATAATACATTCCAGAGCACTGAGCACTGTGTCTGGCATAAAAGTGTTCAGTGGGTGTTTGTGGTTATTAGTCCTCCTTGTTCCCAGGGGCTTTTGTAAATCTCTTCACCTGAAAACCTTCCCACACAAATTGTTGCTTGCCTATTTGGCTGTGAACACACAAGGACAGGAACCACGTTTCATTCCCCTTTCACACTGTTTAGAATGTAGTCCCTGCTGTGTTCCCTCATGGCCTCTCACCTCTCCATCACCACTCTTTTCAATCTCTGCTCCTTCCCAGTGGCTTCATATCTATCCTGATGTTCCATGTTGCCCTCTCACTGTTCAGACCCCCTCTCTTGCCTGCATCTGACCTGCTTAAATTGGTCTTTGAAGCTCACAGCTTCAAAAACCCTTCCATCCCCTCATCCTACTCCCTCCTTCTCTGCCCAATCAAGTCTGTTCCCTGAGTTGAGGATCCCAGTTGACTTTCCTGGCTACATAGTCACAAATGATGTGATAGTGCTTAGGTCCAATGCTATAATCCACAAGCAGCTTAAATCAAATGTATTTCTGATTGATAAAATGTACCTACCAGTTTTCTGAAGTCATCTTATTTTTTCTATTAGAATATAATTGCTTCACAATATTGTATTAGTTTCTACTACACAATGAAACAGAGAAGGCAATGGCACCCCACTCCAGTACTCTTGCCTGGCAAATCCCATGGACGGAGGAGCTGGTAGTCTGCAGTCCATGAGGTCACTAAGAGTCGGACACGACTGAACGACTTCACTTTCACTTTTCACTTTCATGCATTGGAGAAGGAAATGGCAACCCAATCCATTGTTCTTGCCTGGAGAATCCCAGGGACGGGGGAGCCTGGTGGGCTGCCGTCTATGGGGTCGCACAGAGTCGGACACAACTGAAGTGACTTAGCAGCAGCACACAATGAAATCAATCAGTGATATGTATACATTTAGCTAAAACTCTTGTAGCTAAAATTCTTGAGCTCCAACTGACCTGCCACCCAACCCACCTACTAATTCCTTTTTACTCCTCATCCTCTTTAAGTACTTTTTCTGGAAGTTGAAATGCATTCCGTCATATATCTTTCTCTTCCTCTTTTCAAAGAGATCGTTACCACTTGCCTGAAGGGTTTTTGATGAGCACTCCAATTAAAACTATATAAGGGAAACTCTTCAACTCTTAGGGAGCTGTATGCTTAAAGTCCAGTTCTAACAAAAAGATAAGCTTGGGTTTTGCAGGTTAAGACACTTACCTGGGTTCCTGATATCCAGATATAGCTTCTAAAGTGGGACAGCATTCAGAGGCTTCCGGAATTGTTAATATTTTTCCGGATCCAAGCCAGAGTCCAAAGTTGAGATGCCCACCTCTGTCCTCTAATACTGCAGCCCCCACAGTAATTCCTGCTGACAGAGCTACTCCTGTGAGGGACCCAGCTCTATTCTGCAAGCCATCTTCACAAATTTTATTTTCCAACTCCCTTGTTGTGTCATAAGAGAGGAATTTCAGGGAGGGGAGTGACAGCAGTGTCAGTGTCTTAAGCTCACACCTTACCTCACTTCCTGGTCACATCTGAATAACTCACTGCAGGAAAGAAATGCCTTGGCTCTCAGGAGTACGATATGGAGTTCCTTACTCTCCATCCCCCAGTTCTCCTTCTCATGGGTGAGCCTCTCTCCAACATCATGTCCTCCACGCTCCTCACCTCACACCTCAGTTCCTAGAACAGCCTCCTCACTGCCTTTCCGCCGTCCTTCCCACGTGACTCCATCCCACACACAGCTGTCAGAATCATCTTCCAAGAAACCCAATTACATCATAAAATGAACTGAATTACTCCTGCTCCTCTCTCCCTCCCAACACTCTAGGCTCAGTCTGAGTTCCATCTCCTCCCTGAAATGGTGGCCTCATCCCTTGCTCTTCAAAGCTCCCATAACCAGGACTGATATTCCCGGTCACAGGCTGTTCACTCCTAGAGTATGCTCTGATTGGGTCCCATCCCTTCTCAGCCCTTCTGATACATGTGCAGTAGCATTCGTGTCTATAGCATTTATTGCTTCTATCATTCAGCTGGATACTTTATCATAAACTGTATACTGTTCTTATTTAACTATTCACAATGGGCATACATTTTGACTGTTTTACTAGATTATGTACTCCCTGAGGGGAATCACTCTTTCTAGCTCAATCACCATGAACTAGCCCAGAGGCACATGCAAAAGTGGCCCTTAGAGAACACTTGGTGAAGGAGTCAGTGGATGAGGTAAATAATTAACAGTAAAAACACTGCCCCTATCCATCATCATGTTGCCTAGCAGTTTTAGATCCCCTTGCCCTGCCGAAGGGGCTTCCTAGGTGGCTCAGATGGTAAAGTATCTGCCTGCAATGTGGTATACTTGGGTTCAATCCATGGGTCAGTAAGATCCCCTGGAGAAGGGAATGGCAACCCACTCCAGTATTCTTGCCTGGAGAATCCCATGACAGAGGAGCCTGGCGGGCTACAGTCCATGGGGTCGCAAAGAGTCGGACACGATTGAGCAGCCTAGGGCTACCCAGCCTGCCAAGTCACTTCACCTCTGTTCCTATATAAAGTTTATAATCTTAACTGCTCTTAAGTGTACAGTGCAGTAGTATTAAGAGTATTTACATTGTGGTGCAACCAGCCATGCACAGAACTCATTTCATCTTCACCACCTGAAACTCTGTACCCACAACTCCCCTTTCTCTCTTCCCTCCATCCCCTGGCAACTACCATTCTACCTTCAGTCCCTGTGGATTTGACCACTCTAGACACCTCATATAAGGGGGATGATGAGTTTGAGTGAACTCTAGGAGTTGGTGATAGACAGGGAGCCCTGGTGTGCTGCAATTCATGAGGTCACAAAGAGTCGGACACAACTGAGTGACTGAACTGAACTGACTATGTCTTTCTGTGACTGGTCTATTTCACTTAGCATAATATCTTCAAGGTACATCCATGTTGTAGCTTGTGTCAGAATTTCCTTCCTTTTTTAAGCTAAATAGTATTCCATTGAATACATAGACTACATTTTGTTTATCCAGTCGTGCATCAATGGACAACACATGAGGTGCTTCTACCTTTGGGCTATTGTGACTAATGCTGCTATGAACATGGCTGCACAAATATCATTTTGAGATCCTTCTTTCAATTCTTTTGGGTACATACCCAGAAGCAGAATTGCTGAATCATATGCTAATTGAAAAGATATATATTTCCAGGTAATATATAAAAGGAAAACTCACACATGGGGAGTTTTTGGGGTGGTTAACACCAATGCTATGGTTATATGGTTATGGTTATATATGGTTAACACCAGGCTTTGGTCATTTAGGGCTTCCCTTGTGGCTCAGCTGGTAAAGAATCCACCTGCAATGCGGGAGACCTGGGTTCGATCCCTGGGTTGGGAAGATCCCCTGGAGAAAGGAAAGGCTACCCACTCCAGTATTCTGGCCTAGAGAATTCCATGGACAGTATAGTCCATGGGTGGCAAAGAGTCGGACACGACTGAGCAACTTCCACAATTCAATATATATCTTTTCCGTTTGTTTGCTTGTTTATCCATCTTCTCTACCAGAAATGTGAGCTCCAAGTGAGCAAGATCCTTATCTGTCTTGTTTACTCGAAGGCCCAGAACTAACTGAAGGCCCAGAACTAACACAATAAAGGCTTCAATAAATATTTTTGAGTGAACAAATTCTTAGTTACTGTTATTGATAGTTACTAATCACCTTCTATAAGCACTGCACTCACTACTGCCCATCCTGATATAAATATGACATACTTTCTTCTCTCACAGTTTAAGTGGGAGATGGTTTATAAGCAAATCATTAAATACGGTGTGAGTTGCAGAATAAATAAGTATGTAAAAATAATACATAGAAAGAAGTTATTCTAAGGTTTTGAAGGTTAACTGGAATTTCCCTAGAAGAAAAAGAAGGAAATGACATTGTATGTTTAGAGGATAACAGGCTAATGCCACCAAGGCAGGACACATAAGGATGTACTGTGGAAACGACAATTAATTTTGTGAAGCTAGATGTAAATT
Source organism: Bos javanicus (assembly GCF_032452875.1). NCBI lineage: Eukaryota > Metazoa > Chordata > Mammalia > Artiodactyla > Bovidae > Bos > Bos javanicus. The sequence continues at coordinate 19,913,963 of NC_083879.1, read as the reverse complement.
AAAGGGAGAGGATGGCAGGAGAGGAGACTAGCGCAGGGACAGATCATAGAGGCTTATCAAAACATCTGGCTTCTATTTGATCCACAGGCAGTCAGAGCTACCAAAAGGCTGTACACAGAAAGGGACATGGGGAGATCATCATTTTAGAGAGTGGACATGGCTCTGGTGTAGTAGGAAGCTGGCCAGGAGAATCAGAGCTTCCTGGAGCCCCCAGCATGGGCATGGAACCAAGCAAGCTGCATTCACATTTACAAAGGCTGTAATGGGCTGCTAGACTGGCACTGGATCCAAATTTGCACTAATTCACACATTCAGAGTCTGAATCTCTGTTCTAGCACTTTAAAAGGAATTTCGTCAGGGTTCTAGTCATTCGGGTTTTAGAACAGCTACTTGGGTTAGGACAGTTATATTTGACGCAGAATAATTAGCCATTGGATTCTTGGTTTTCACATTCTACATCCCAAATTCCTTTTTATCTATGTCATTAGGCTACCCTATACTTTTGTTGGCCGACTCGTAATAAAGAGGGTGTCTATTAAGCTGGGGCTAGTTCATGTGATTCGAATGAGTATATTCTGTGTGGTTGGAGGAGAATTGGCCACTTGAGCCCAGATCGCAGACTGCCTTCTCTTGGGTCCAGACTACATGTGTGTGTCTGTGCGTTCTGTCACTCAAGCACGTCCAAATCTGTGCGACCCCAGGGACTGCAGCACGCCAGACTCCCCTGTCCTTCACTGTCCCTCGTGTCCAGAATGCACAGGGGGAAAACAAAGTCACTTTAAATAGTTTGAGGATTCACATGATGACACCCTGAAATCAGCTTAAAATTTGCCTCCTCTAGTAACTCAGTCTCCACAGGGCCTCTGTCCTTCCGACACGTCATCCTTACTCTACATAGATCCACCATCAGGTCTCATGTTGCCTAAGAACACAATGTATTCTACACTGTAGCAGTTTCTTAGGGCAGCTGGAACAAAGTGCCACAAACCAAGTGACTTAAAACAACAGAAATGTACTGTCTACAGTTCTGGAGGCTGACCCCAAAGTGTCACCAGGGCCACATTACTGAAAAATGTGGTTTTTCACATTACTGCTGAAACCTGCAGGTAAGAAATTTTGTTTGTGTCTCTCCTGGCTTCTGGTGGTTTTCGGGCAATTGTTGGCAGTTTGGCTTGTTGTTGCTGTTGTTGTTTAGTCGCTCAGTTGTGTCAACGTCTTTGCGACCCCATGGACTGCAGCCCACGGGGCTCCTCTCTCTGTCCATGGAATTTCCCAGGCAAGAATCCTGGAGCAGGTTGCCATTTTCCTCCTCTGGGGTTGGTGGCGGGGGGCAGTCTTCCCAACCAGGGATCGAACTCACATCTCCACATCTCCAAAACTGAAGGCAGATTCTTTACCGCTGAGCCACAGGCAACTGTGTAACTCCAACCTCTGCCTCCATTGTTACGGGGCATCCTCCATGTGTATCTCTGTTTTCATGCAGCCAGAAATGCACAGTCACATTGGATTTGGAGGTTACTCTACTCCAGTGTCACTCCATCTTAACTAATTAATCTGCAGTGACCTTATTTCCAAATAAGATCACATTCTGAGGTACTGGGGGATAGGATTCCAAAATATCTTTGGGGGGAGAGGAGGGGACACAATTCACTTCTAACACTGCCTCTTCCCTTGGCTGCTGACCTACAGTGTTTAGTCCAGAGCTGAGAATGTGACAGTGAACGCTATTTACCAATGTGAATTAAGTCACCAGGACATCTGCCCATCTGCAAAATAGCACGGTAGCACTGTGACTACTTTGTGCCAACATACCAAACAGCTTTGCTTTCAAGATGACTAAGGAAAATGCTGAGTGGGATTTGATCAAAGTTGTGGTCATCCTGACTGTTTAAAAAAATTGCAGTGAGAATGTTTCAGGGTCACTTCTGACATGAATGCAACATTGAACCTTAACAAAATATAGATTTGTGGGGATGTCCTTACGTGAGTCTGTGCTGCCATGTCATTTTAGGCCATTCAAAAGCAGAGTATGACTTTCAATCATGGCATCACCATAATTAGTCATGGCAACATTTCCTTCAAGTTGCCCTTGAGGGCTGTAGAATCTCAGGCTGCCACCACTGCAATTAGACTAACAGCTGGCAAAAGAGCCAAATGAGGGAGGTGGGGGAGAATTATACTACCAAATCAAATATGGGTTTGTTTTGAATTAAGCATTCAAACTTCTGGTAGAGAAATCTGCTCTGATTACACCCTGCCATTTTTATAAGTAAAATATGTTAAAAGACAAATATATATTGAAGACCCTTTCAGCCTTTAACAGATGTCAGAATTCTTTCTCAATAAATAGGGTCTTTCCGTGGGATCCATTGGACTCAATGATTGAGGGTGCTGACTTTGTGACAGAGAAGGGTCCCTGAGAGCAACCAGGAAGACAAGGTTTGTGTGCCCCTCATTTCATTCCGTCCAAGCAAACAGTTGGCAAGAGGAGACATTTCCTATTGCCTGGGCAACGTTTTAATCACTGTTTAAATATTTGCCATCCTGTCTTTGTTTTGGTTAGAATTGCAGAGTTAATGCAATACAGATTTGTACCTTCTGCTGAGTGAAATATAGATTTCATCTTATGAACAAGAGCTATGTTCATTGGAAATAGCTTCCCCCGCCCTACCTCCGCTACCTGTCTTTCATTTTATGCATCAGATTAATCATTTTATATCTGCACAACGCCTTCAGGTTAGCAACAAATTGCCACATTAAGTCTCAGCAAACCTGGCCCTACGTATGACTCGTTGCAAAATGTAAGGACCTCAAGTCAATCTCTCTGAGTACCAGCCCAGAAAAATATGAGTCCCAGGCAAGAGCCACACCATCTGATGGACATTCTGGGATCAAGGTAAAATGAGTTTCTGGCCTCAGGATAGTTTCTGATGGACAATTGGTTTGTGCCAAGGACTCTTTTTACTAACGAAGCGCCATAAAGTTTCAGCTGGCTCCAGGCTAACCTGGCCCCTGTGTAACTTGATTTCTTCAAACCTCACTAGCCAGGGTGTTCTTAAAGGGGCAAATTAACAGTAATAACTCAAATTTCACTGGTTCCTGCTCCCAGCTGCTGATGGAGGGCCCCTGGCTCCTTTTTTATTTTTGGCAGAATATCGAGTAAAAGTACCCTTTCTGTTTTAACATACAGTCAACTCTCTCTAGGCAACTCTTTATAAATCCAGTGGGAGCTGGACAAAAAGGGGTATGAATGACTGACATCATACTCACCCCTCCTCTTCTTTGATAACCTAGATTCAGTTCTTGGGTGAAATTCATTTGTCTGGCTCCTTCTCCCTTCAGGATCAGCACCCTCTCAAATGTCTCCTCAATCCTAACCAGAGAAGAGGGTCTTCCACAAGAACTGTCAGACATGCTGGATTCCCAGCTTTGAATCTCACTCAGACTCTACCTGGGACCCCACCAGACCAGAATAACCACTTACTTCTCTGGGAAAAACTTGATGGAAATTGAAAGGTTTGGGGTTTCTTATTCCAACAGTTGCAGACAGTAATTACTACCAAATCTTTTGCAAAAGAATACTAGAAAAATTAGATTAAAAGTATAAAAAAAATATGTTTGATGGCATTAGGAAGTTAAAATGATGGCAATTAATTATCAGGACAGAACCCAGGAGAAAGCACAAGATAGAAGATGAAAGAGGAGAGCCCTACAACAGTGCCAGTTTACTGCCATGGCATGGTTTCCAGGCCCTGACAGAAGAAGCAGGATGTAGTCTAACAGACTCCCTATGGTGAAGAGATGCAGCTAAGAGTTTCCAAAGACCAACATGGCTAAAGTTGGCTGGCTAGTAGGAGAAGAAAGAGCTGCAGGGCAAGAAAACTGGACATCCACAGCGAGTCCCCCTTGAGGATTCAGCAGAATACTAATCAGTGCGTACATGGGAAGAAACTAGCAGAGGCCAGAGAATCACAAAGAACAGTTCCTGGAGCTCATGAAAGGACAGGAAAAGTAGTCCCCCCACCAGACTGAAAAACCTCATAATTCACAGAGAACTGAATAATCAGAAAGTTCTTGCTTCAGTGTGTGTTAGTTGCTCAGTTGTGTCCGACTCTTTGTGACCCCAAGGACTGTAGCCCGCCAGACTCCTCTGTCCATGAAATTCTCCAGGCAAGAATACTGGAGTGGGCAGCCATTCCCTTCTCCAGGGGATCTTCCCGACCCAGGGATCGAGCCCAGGTCTCCTGCATTGCAGGCAGATTCTTTACCATCTGAGCCTTCAGGGAAGCCCTTCTTGCCGCAGTAGTGGGAAACAATAGCCCCCAGACTAAGCAGTTTTTCACTCCCACCTCACAAATATTAAAGGTAAGATTTCAAAGGATCAAACAATTCTTAAGTAACTTAACTACATCTAAGCCCGGAACAGAGTTCAAGATATTTATAAGAATAAAAATAACCAGAACTCAACAGATGAGTGCTACATGAATATGTAGAATTTATAAAGCTGTCACTCTATCAACAATTACTGGACATGCAAAGAAACAGGAAAATATTGAGGAGAAAAAATCAACCAATCAAAACCAACCCAAAACACACAGATGTTAAAATTAACAGACAAGAGCATTTTAAAAGATATTTTAATTGTATTCCATATATTCAGAATGTTGAGAGGGGGTAATATATTACCAAAAAAAAAAAAAAAAGACTCAAACCAAACTTCTAGAGATGAAAACACCACTGTAGGGAAGAAACAGCAGAAAAGACATTGCAGGACAAAAAAAAATCACTAAAATAAGTAAAACACAAAGAGGAAAAAGACTAAAACACAATTAACAGAGTGTTAGCTATAGTACAACTTCAAACAGTCTAATATACCTGTACAATATAAAATTGGAGTCCCCACTACATTCAGAGATTTCAAACCCTCTCTTAATAATTGATTGAATAATCATAGAGAAAATCAGTAAGGATATAGAAATTTGAAAAATACTATCAACCATCTTGATCTAACTGATATTTATGGAACACTCCATTCAATAACAGAAAATACACTTTTTCTTCAGCCTCACACTGACCATTACCAAGATAAACCATATTCCTGGCTATAAAAGAAGTCTCACACTGATGTATAGAACAGTCTTATGGACTCTGTTGGAGAGGGAGAAGGTGGGAAGATTTGGGAGAACGGCACTGAAACTTGTATAATATCTTGTATGAAACGAGTTGCCAGTCCAGGTTCGATGCACGATACTGGATGCTTGGGGCTGGTGCACTGGGACGACCCAGAGGGATGGTATGGGGAGGGAGGAGGGAGGAGGGTTCAGGATGGGGAACACATGTATACCTGTGGCGGATTCATTTCGATATTTGGCAAAACTAATACAATATTGTAAAGTTTAAAAACAAAATAAAATTAAAATATCAAAAAAAAAAAAAACAGAAGTCTCAATACATTTAAAAAGATGCAGGTCATACAAAATATGTTCTTTGACCACCATGGAATTAAATTAGAAATCAATAGAAGAATTCTCTCTGGAAAAATCTCCCAAATATTTAGAAACTAAATAAAGTGCTTTTAAATAACCCATAAATCAAAACATAATCAAAAGGGAAATTAGAAGGTACACTAAATGAATGAAAATGAATATGAATATGCAATATATCAAAATCTGTGAGACACTCCTAAAGCAACAATTTAAAGGAAAATATATAGTTCTAACGCCTACATTAAAAAGGGAACCAAATCAATAGCATAAAGCTTCCAATTAAAGAAACTAGCAAAGTAAACAAGTAAAAAAAAAAAAAAAATCAGAGGAGAAATCAATGAAATAGTAAAAAGAAAAATATAGAGAAAATTAATGAAACCAAAAGAAGGCAAAAAATTGTCATGAAATCGACAAACCTCTACCAAGATTAGTAAGAAAAAAAGAGAAGATTCTTTTTATGATTATCATCAAGGAGAGAAGCAAAATCATTATTGATTCTACAGATATTAAAAGGAAAAGAACAAAATATTGTTAAAAACCTTATGACAATAAATCTGATAACTTAAGTGAAATGGAAAAATCCCTTGAAAGACACAAATTACCACAACTCACACAAAATAAATAGGTTACTTAGTCCTTTATTTCTAAAAATGTTAAATTCATAGTTAAAACTCTTCCTACAAAGACAATTCCAGACCCAAAGACTTCAGCAGTGAAAGTGAAAGTCACTCGGTAATGTCCAGCTCTTTGTGACCCCATGGACTATACAGTCAATGGAATTCTCCAGGCCAGAATATTGCATTGGGTAGCCTTTCCTTTCTCCAGGGGATCTTCCCAATCCAGGGATCAAACCCAGGTCTCCCGCATTGCAGGCAGATTCTTTACCAACTGAGCCACAAGGGAAGCCCAAGAATACTGACAGGGTAGCCTATGCCTTCTCCAGAGGATCTTCCCAACCCAGGAATCCAATCAGGGTCTTCTGCATTGCTGGCGAATTCTTTACCAACTGAGCTATGAGAGAACTAAACATATAAGGGAGAAACAATACAATTTTTACACAAACTCTTCCAGAAGATTAAAGAGGAGGAACTATTTTCCAATTCATTCTGCAAGGCTATCATTACACTAGTAACAAAAAAACTAAAGACACTACAAGAAAAGAAAACTACAGTCCAATATTTCTCATAAATATAGATGCAAAAATTCAAAACACAATTTTAGCAAATCAGATTCAACAATATATAAAAATGATAAGACATCATAACCAAGTGCAATTTGTCCCAGGGATGCAAGGCTGATTTAACCTTCAAAAATCAATCAACTTAATTCACAATATTAACAAACAAAAAGAAAAGCCATTTGTCACTTCAATATATGTATAAAAAGGATATGCCAAAATCCAACCTACATTCTGATTTAAAAAAAAAAAAAAACTTAGCAAACTAGGAATAGAAGGGAACTTCTTCAAATGGACAAAGGATATCTACAAAAAAAAAACCTAGAGTCAACATCACACTTCCTCTAACATCAAGAACAAGACAAAAATGTCTATTTTTACTGCTTTTATTCAACACTATAATGAAGGATATAACCAGTACAATAAGGTAAGAAATAAAAATTAGATATATAAATATTAGAAAGTAAGAAGTAAAAGGAAGAAGATGACATGATTATCTGTGTGGAAAATCTGATGGAATATACAAAGAAGCTACTAAAAAGAACTAAAAAGTGAGCTAACACAGCAAGGTTGTGGCATTATAATACAATTTACAAAAAATAATTGTATTTCTACATACAAGCAATAAACAATCAATATAAATTAAAAAAAAAAACACCATGCATAACAACATCAAAAAATACAGAATACTTAGGAAAATAAGAAAATATTACTGACAGAATTTAAGATCAAAATAAATGAAGAGCTGTATCTTGTTCATGGATTGGATGAGAATATTAAAGAGAGAAAAAAAATCATCTGAGAAGCCAGCTCTATGGAATACACCTCCCTGAATTCCTTAACAGAAAAGTTAAACAGCAGACCAACAAACTGCTAGATTACAATCCCCCATTTTGGAGAAAACCGAAAATCCCCATCCTTAGATTTAACCTTTTTTGGAAGCCCACTCCATGACCACACTATTAAAATATGTCAAATGGAAGAAAAGTAGGTGGATTTGTAAACATATATCAAGATCAGATCAGATCAGATCAGTTCAGTCGCTCAGTCGTGTCCAACTCTTTGCGACCCCATGAATCGCAGCATGCCAGGCCTCCCTGTCCATCACCAACTCCCAGAGTTCACCCAGACTCACGTCCATCGAGTCAGTGATGCCATCCAGCCATCTCATCCTCTGTCGTCCCCTTCTCCTCTTGCCCCCAATCCCTCCTAGCATCAGAGTCTTTTCCAATGAGTCAACTCTTAGCATGAGGTGGCCAAAGTATTGGAGTTTCAGCTTTAGCATCATTCCTTCCAAAGAACACCCAGGACTGATCTCCTTCAGAATGAACTGGTTGGATCTCCTTGCAGTCTAAGGGACTCTCAAGAGTCTTCTCCAACACCACAGTTCAAAAGCATCAATTCTTCAGTGCTCAGCCTTCTTCACAGTCCAACTCTCACATCCATACATGACCACAGGAAAAACCATAGCCTTGACTAGACGAACCTTTGTTGGCAAAGTAATGTCTCTGCTTTTGAATATGCTATCTAGGTTGGTCATAACTTTCCTTCCAAGGAGTAAGCGTCTTTTAATTTCATGGCTGCAGTCACCATTTGTAGTGATTTTGTAACCCAGAAAAATAAAGTCTGACACTGTTTCCACTGTTTCCCCATCTATTTCCCATGAGGTGATGGGACCGGATACCATGATCTTCGTTTTCTGAATGTTGAGCTTTAAGCCAACTTTTTCACTTTCCACTTTTACTTTCATCAAGAGGCTTTTGAGTTCCTCTTCACTTTCTGCCATAAGGGTGGTGTCATCTGCACATCTGAGGTTATTGATATTTCTCCCGGCAATCTTGATTCCAGCTTGTGCTTCCTCCAGTCCAGTGTTTCTCATGATGTACTCTGCATATAAGTTAAATAAACAGGGTGACAATATACAGCCTTGACGTACTCCTTTTCCTATTTGGAACCAGTCTGTTGTTCCATGTCCAGTTCTAACTGTTGCTTCCTGAACTACATGTTTTGTACACTTTGGATCACTGAAACTTAATGTTTTATCTATAGATTGCTTTTGTGTTCAGGGTTTATTTCAGTCAGCAAATTTTTTATTGATTTCAACAGATCAAGTCATCAAGCAGTTCCCCAGTGCCTGTGCATGCCAGACTCTGCTCTAGACACAGGAAACAAAGATGAAGGTGTCATATTGAGACATGAGTGCCCCAGCATTCACGGAGCCAAACCCTGTGGTGACAACTGTGGCTAAATGAGGACCTCCTGAGGTGGTCCTGGTGGGAACTTCCCATCAGATCACAAACTCAAAGGAACTTGTCGGGGGGGGCCAGGTCAGGAAATGCACGTGCACACGTTGTCAGAAGTCCCTCAGCTGGCTTCTAGACAGGGTGCGTGTGCTAGGTGTGCTCAGTTGCCAGTCATGTCCGACTCCTTGCAACCCCATGGCCCGCCAGGCTCCTCTGTCTATGGGATTTCCCAGGCAAGAATACTGGAGTGGGATGCCATTTCCTTCTCCAGGAGACCTTCCCAGCCCAGGGATCGAACCCACGTATCCTGCATTGCAGGGGGATTCTTAACCCTGAGCCACTGGAGAAAGTCAAAGTGAAAGTGAAGTCCCTCAGTTGTGTCCGACTCTTTGCGACCCCATGGACGGTTGCCTACTAGGCTTCTCCGTCCATGCAATTTTCCACGCAAGAGTACTGGAGTGGGTTGCCATTTCCTTCTCCAGAGTATCTTCCCCATCCAGGGATTGAACCCAGGTCTCCCGCATTGTAGGCAAATGCTTTACCGTCTGAGCCACTGGAGAAGCCCCAAAAAAACCAATACCTATCATCAGCTACATATGTGTTTATAATCCTGCGGGCTGCAGGCACTGATAGCTCCAGCAGGAACTTCTTCCCTTCTGAACCAGAGTCCCAGGACTAATGATAAATATGGGGCTACAGTTCTCTCTCAGGGTCAGACCGAGAGGAGATGGCAGAGTTTCAGTGACAAATCTGCTGATGTGAGTGTGCCGATCACACACTTTGATGGATGTGCACATGCACATCAGCCTTTTAGGGATAGGTTCCCTCTCTTCTATACCTCCAGCTACCAGCATCATCCCAAGTCTGCATCAAACTGATGGTGGTGCTGCTGCAGAGCATGGCATGAACCTAATCCAAGCAAAATACTCCAAGAGGGAGGTAGGGAGTGGAAGGCTTTCCCCTTGGGGTGCAGGAGTTAATGAAACAGTGGAGTCAAACGCTATGCAGTCAACCTCTGATCCCAGACTGGGAGGAAGTATGCCCCTGTAGTGACTCAGCAATCCCATCCTGAGGACGAGTACTCAGCACACAGACGGCAGGGCGTGCTCATCAATGAGCCCACTAGTTTGCAGGATTGGTGGTTTATGTCATCACCAGAGTAATGACACTATGAGAAAACTACCTAGGTTGATACTGTCAGCCTTTCCTCTCCAACTGCAAAAGCAGACATCTCTCAATCTCCTCAGAAACAGAAAGAAAGCATCCCCGCCCCAAGAACACCCAGTAGTGCATATGGGAACGATACAAGGCTCAGCTTCTCCAGGGCTCTTCATTACACCCCACCCATGCCCTCCCACCTGAATAGGCAAACACCTACCTCTACTTTCATCCCCAAATTAAACTACAGCCCAATTGCCCATGTGAAGCATCTCACTGCTAGGAAAGTAGAGTTCCTGCAGTTCTCTCAGGCTTTACCTTCTTATTCTCCAGAAGCTTGCAGGGAGCAGGAAACTGGGAGAGCTCAATACCTCGGGAGTACTTACTTGCAGGGAAGGGAGCGAACATGGGCACGTATAAAGCATACGCACATATAAACTGTGTGCCTGTAAAACCGTCATGCTGTTAGAAGAGACCAAGTCAGAATTTGGGCACAAAACACGAATTTTTAAACCTCACTTATTTTCATTAGGTTTCTGGGCTTTTCTTTATTCCTTTTTTCTCTATTTTCTTCTCTAAATGAACCAAGAAGAATGGCATTGAAAATGTGTTTGTAAAGAGGCTTCTCTAATATTTGCACCTCCTTGGAGATGAAGCAGGAGAAGGAAGGAAGTTGGCTTACTTCATACCAGACCTTTAAAAAGTCCAATATCTTCGTACGTCGTGAGCAGATGTGAACAGTAATGGTGCCAGCATCCTGGACTAAGATACCACAAGTTTCCTCTGATGCAGTCAATCTCCCACCCCACCCCCACCCTCAACTAAAACAGACCTGAAACTCAGAAAGCCTAATTATCCCTGCGTTTAAAATTTTATTGGCAAGTCATCCAGGGGCTTTATTTCCTTCCTCAAAAAAAAAAAAAAAAGCCTCTGATTTTATTTTGTGAAAAAATAAAGTATCTTTTCAGTATCCCTGTAGTCTGTAGATGACTCCCAAACCAAATTGAGGCAGTCATTACCATTGGAAAACAGCACTGTGACGCCTGTAAGGGTGAATTCACGTCTTTCTTTCCCTTCAATATGAAATGAAGATAAATAGTGGCAGTGGCATTGTATTGGCTTGTTTAAACACTAGGCTCTCCTCTTAAAATACTATGTTACTATGAAATATTTCTGACGTGATTTTAAACCCCAGTGCATACCCTGCTAGCTCTGAACAGCAGAAGGTACTGTTGACTGCCAAGAGCCATTAATCAGAAGAAGAAATGGATGCACAGGGCTGAAAATGCTGTGGGGATTCTGCTTCTCTGCAGACAGACTCCCCTCCTCTGCCTCATTTCAGTCCAGGTCCCATCTGAGGACACAGAACCCCAAACAGAACACATTAACTTCCCTGCGATGGTGGGAGCCATGGGGAAATAGCAGGGCTCAGGGAGACCCTGTAGCATTCTGAATCCACACTGACATAACTGCGTGTCACCACATCCTGCGGCTAACAGTGGAAGGGCAGAAAGGGGCATAACCTGCGCTTACACTGGTCTAAGACTGGGCAAGCTCCGGGGACGCTCCCAGGCTGTGTGCCGCGGCTCAGAGGCATCGTGTCCCTCTCAGCACTTGGGGCACGTGCACAGCCACACCACTGTGGTTGAGGTGGACACCCACCCAACAAGCCCAGGCTGCTTTCCTGACAACTCTTTATTCTTTCATGACATCTGAAAGGCAGAGCAAAGGAAATGGTCTTAGAAGGTAAACAGGCTACTTTCATTTACAGGCTTGACACTTTAGAACAGTCTGAATTATTTCAAGGTCTTAGATTTAATTTGTGCCATCAGTAACCAAACATATTCAAGAGTTAGTGGGTGTAATGAACTGAAAACTAAGACAAACACACTATCAGCATTCAGACCACTTAGAGGGTGCAGAAGAGAGAGCAGTTAGAAAAATAACCAACCGGAATACAGTCAGACCATCCTTCCAACCTTTGCATTTTATACCTGGGGTAGGGCACGGGGAGAGGTGATGTTAGCTTTTGGTTTTTTGCTTGCAAAAGCACATTTCAGTTCTCGAGCCAGGCTGTGCCAGTTAGTGACATAATGTCCACACGGTAATATGATATGGTAAGCACAAACACGGCGCACAGACCAGACTGCGGCCTGGGAAAGACAGGCTCTGTCCATATATCAACGGGAATGGCCTGGAACTCAGGGAGTGAGCATTTTGAAGCAATCGCACATGAATTCACCTTCAGGAGATTAGAGGCTGATGTCACCAGGAGAGTGAAGTCATCAGAAATGACCTAAACTGATGGGACGTTGCCAGAACAAAGCCACACTGTGCAGACACACAGCTTAACTCCTTCTAGGCTTAAGAGTTCCCCTCCAAAGAGGTGGGTTTTTTTGTTGTTTTTTTGGTGACTGCGAGGAGCTTTCAACAGAGACACATAGCCAGTATGACTTTCACTCTCTTTAGCATTAGCTGGTGTTACTTGATGAAAGAGGTTTGAAAATAAATAGGTCCCACTAACCAAATGTCCTAGAGGTAAGCCTCCATCTTTTCATCCCAGAGTTCTACCGTTTCTGTATAGATCCCCAGGGGAAGAGGACTAGCAGGCTCTCAATAAATAGCAACTGAATTGGAGGGAGTAGATTGCTAGCAATAGCAGGATCCCAGAGTGGAATAGTTGGGCCCCCAGAATGGTAGTTTGACAACACTACAACAAAACCATCCCTCTAAAAAACAGCTGGCTGCTTGAGTTTGTAGTTCTCAGAGGAGTCCTCCATTAACCAGTGAGTAATGAGATGCTGGGCCATCCCTGCCTCCCTGGAGTTGCCTAGCATCCAGACGCCACCCTCTTCCGCTTGTGACCTTCATGCTTGAAACCCAGTGCCACGTGCTTATTTCACTCCCTTCTGATATCACCTCTTGGTTACTAGAGATGTCATAAGCCCAATTATACTTTAAGTAATAGCAACATAACTTTAAAAGTTAAGAGTTAATCAGACATAGGAAATAAGGTTACACAAATGAATCGCCTCCTAGGCAGTGGTTATATTAACAATGAATCATCAAAACAGGCTAGAGAATATCCTGCTGGAGGACTCAGAGGCAGGAAGTTGAACCTGGCCTTCACTTGGGGATGAGCCTAGCTTTTAGAATCTAGAATCCATAATAAAATGGGATGGAGTGGACAAAAGCACCTTACAGGCAGAAAGGTACTCACTAAAGGATATTTTGATTTCATGATGGTCCTCTACAAAGCAGGGATAAAGAAGCAAAATCAAAAGGTATGCCCTGAATGAGTAGGCAAACTGGGAGGCTGGCTACCCACATGGAGTGGTGGAAGTTACGCACAGAAAGCCTCCTGTCCCTAACCCTCCCTCTCCTTCCTAATGCCTGCCATATGCCTAAAAACCAAACAGCCTGCCTTAAGTCTGTGCGTTTCACATTCTTCTCATTACTACCCACATAAAGAATACAAATTTTATAGCACTCTTCAGTACTGTCTCCTACATGAACAATTGAAACAAAAATTTTGCAAAACCAATACTTTCCCTGTTGCCTAAGAAGTGCTCTAATATCTTCTACTCTGTTTAATTCTACTTCTTTTTTCAGTTCTGGTTTGATTCATGAATTTAACTTCAACAACCACTAATGGGTCAAAGTTCACAATTTGAATAATACTGAAATTTAAAGCCATTTGGGGACATAACAGACAAATATGAATTAAGGTGTTCAAGGTGAAAAATAGGATCCTTAGGAAGGAAACCCCACAATGCTTTAAGGCAAAGTAGAAGGCTGGGATCACTACATGAATTATCTTGGGCTCCCAGTGGACACCCTCATCAGAGCCTATCAATCTTCTGATTACATAACTCCTCTATCAGTCAGTCAGTTCAGTTGCTCAGTTGTGTCCCACTCTTTGAGACCCCATGGACTGCAGCATGCCAGGCCTCCCTGTCCATCACCAACTCCCGGAGTCCACCCAAATCCATATCCATTGAATCAGTGATGCCATCCAACTATCTCATCTTCTGTCGTCCCCTTCTCCTCCTGCCATCAATCTTTTCCAGCATCAGGGTCTTTTCAAATGAGTCAGCTCTTTGCATCAGGTGGCCAAAGTACTGGAGTTTCAGCTTCAGCATCAGTCCTTCCAATGAATATTCAGGACTGATCTCCTTTAGGATGGACTGGTTGGATCTCCTTGCAGTCCAAGGGACTCTCAAGAGTCTTCTCCAACACCACAGTTCAAAAGCATCAATTCTCTGGCACTCAGGTTTCTTTATAGTCCAACTCTAACATACATACATGACTACTGGAAAAACCATAGCTTTGACTAGACAGACCTTTGTTGTCTCTAATTTTTAATATGCTGTCTAGGTTGGTCATAACTTTTCTTCCAAGGAACAAGCATCTTTTAATTTCATGACTGCAGTCACCATCTGCAGTGATTTTTGAGCCCCAAAAAACAAAGTCTGTCACTGTTTCCACTGTTTCCCCATCTATTTTCCATAAAGTGATGGGACCAGATGCCATGATCCTCATTTTCTGAATGTTGAGTTTTAAGCCAACTTTTTCACTGTCCTTTTTCACTTTCATCAGGAGGCTCTTTAGTTCTTCACTTTCTGCCATAAGGGTGGTGTCATCTGCAAATCTGAGGTTATTGACATCGCTCCCAGCAATCTTGATTCCAGCTTGTGCTTCATCCAGCCCAGCATTTCACAAGAAGTATTCTGCATATAAGTTAAATAAGCAAGGTTAAAATATATAGCCTTGACATATTCCTTTCCTGATTTGGAACCAGTCTGTTGTTCCATGTCCAGTTTTAACTATTGGTTCTTGAACTTCAGCATTTCTCAGGAGGTAGGTCAGGTGGTCTGGTATTCCCATCTTCCATCTCTTTCAGAATTTTCCACATTTGTTGTGATCCACACAGTCAAAGGCTTTGGCATAGTCAATAAAGCAAAAGTAGACGTTTTTCTGGAATTCTCTTGCTTTTTCAATTATCTAACTCCTCTTTCACCCATTCCCAAACTTATCCACAATCACAGAAAGATAACACACCCTCCTGGATAGAACCTATCGGAAATCATTGGGCATTATTTATCTTAAACCACTTCAAACCAGTGAACTAAAGATCAAAGAGATAATGGCAAATGAATGGACTGAAACCATTATGAAGCTGAGACTGAAGTGGGCCCCAGTTTTCTGGATATGAGTCAAATAACACAGAGGTGAGGACATTCTTGCATCTACTTGATAGTAAATGGAAAAATTAGTTCTACTTTTTCACTTTAAAGTATCTTTGACCAGTCATCAGCACAGTTGGCTTTGGAAGCTAGAGTTGGCTTTCAAGGCCATTGAAACAGGTGGAAGCACCATGAAATTTACGCTGACTCAGTTTTGGACTATTGTAAACACTAATGCAACCAAACATTTTAGACACTGGATCAATTTTTAAAATACAGTAAATATTTACTGAGCTCTTACTAAGCTGGACAGTATAAAAAATCTGGGGAGTCTTTAACCTGGTTGAATAATCTAGGTGTTTGAACTAACAGAACTGAGTGCTGTGATCGTGCTTATTGTCATAGCTCTGAACCTGAACAACGGTCAAGACAGCACCATTTGTGGGTTTCTTAAATACTGTTCAACATTCACTGCACTGCAACCAAATGTTACTATACATCCTTTAGATGTACTTTACTAAAATATCAATAACTTTCAAACATTCAAATCAATGTCAGAATAATGCATTCTGCCAAAGGAAGCAATTCAGGTATCTTTAAAAGGGGACCCAAATTGGTCAGTTTCACTTTCTGCTTCCACTGAGACTACTTTCCTATGTAATTGCCTTAAAACCTAAAATTAGTGATAAATTTAACCTAGTTTTAAAATTAAAACCCAGGTTTGTTTGCCTTTTTTTTTTTTTTTTTCTGAAGTATTGCACCAGCCAGCAGGAGAGGTAGTATGCAGGCCCATCCCTAACAGTGTTAGATCCCAGCAAGAACACACATGGAGACCAGGTCCAGGGCACCCTTTTCTTTGCTCTGAGCTGCACCTGAGGAACTCTGATCACATGCATGTGCAGGCTCTGACCCCTCTCATTCCACCTTCAAATGTAGCCATTCTTCAGAACGAAGTATGTGCACACCAGGCTAGACATAGAAGTCTAGGTGCTGGTCTAGAAGTGGGTTGTCAGGGTAAGAGTGAGGGGTTGGTCAGAGGTGGATAGAACAGGCCTGGAGTCCAGGGAAGGAGCCCTGGGTGCTCAACACCTAAGGGAGGAAGGAGGAGCAATCACTGTGCTAATATTAATACATTCAAATTAACACATTCACTGTGCTACTAACTGCACATGCGACATCCATGGCCAGTTAATGAAACTCCATCATGACATCAACAGAGCAAGCATGAAGGTATACCTAGCCCTAACTCAGAAACCAAATTCTAGTGTATTCACTCTTAGAAAACAAATAAAAGTAAAACCAGATCTGTTTTTACCCAACTAGCATTTTTACTTTTTGTTTAAAAAAAGCTAATACTTCTCATATACTCATTTTTTTTAAACAAGACATTTCAGTTTGGAACCCATTTTAATCTAAGCCTGCTTTGAGCAAGTTCATAACAATCTTCACCTGACATTCTCTTTTGCTGCCGAGGTATCCTGCCCGTCTGCAGGGGGCAGGGCACGGGGAAATGCAGAGAAAGCATATATTTTTCAGCAGGTCCATATGTGAGATGAGCGCGGGAAGAAGTCAGGCACTATTTAAGCTCATGTCTCCCGATGTCAGCTGGTATATCATAATAGCTTGTCTGTTAAGAGTGTCAAGTAACCCGTAGGAAAGAAAACATTTCTCCAACACCTGTAAGTCCACTCCAGGGGGCAGATACGGCATCCTCTCCCACCAGGGACCACTGCAAAGTTAAAGTCAACAATTAAGAACAGCTGCAGCCTTGCAACCAGCTGCCCTTGCTAACCCCCTTGGAGGGAGGAGAGGGAAAGTTCTAAGAGTGGTAATCAGCGGAGGAGACTGAAATTACTCTTTCTTTGCATTACTTTCTCTTGTAAAATGTGTTGAAACTGCCCCTGTATACTGAAGGGAGTCGCAAGGCTGCTTTTCAATTTACCAAATGCCCTGTAGTATTTCCAAGCCTTATAGACTCTGGTGATATCTAAGAATCCATTTCACAGAGTTGGAGCTCACAGCTTCAAATTGCTGCAGGAGAAGATTCAAATATGCAAGGAAATTCTTTTGCATTTGAATAAGTTCCTTTGGGAAGAAATCACAAAAAAGTGCCATTCGGTCACAAGCTGTGGGACCTCTCAAGAGCTAAGAAGGGTCCAACAGTAAGGGTCCAATATAATTGATAAAATTATATGTTTGGTAAATTCTCTCAAAGGATTCGACTTGCCCACAAGGCAGAAAAGAAGAGCCATAACCAGGTGATGGGAAGGTTAAAAGGATGAATAGTGGTTCACAGGTATCTTGGGAGAATGAATGAAAGGACAAAAAGAACTTCAGGATTATTCTAGATTAATGCAACTAAAAAATCATCAGAGAAAATGAAAACCATCTGAGAAAACTGTTTGATACTGATGGCTTTTTCTTGAGGACTAGCTCCCTGAGGAAACGGCAAGAAAACTATCAGCTAGACCACTTACAGTAAAGAGGGAGAAAAGAATCAGAAAAACAGGTTATTTAGAACATTCTCCTCTTCTTCTAGGTCTTCCCGGCTGCAAAATGGTGAACCAAGACTATTTCATGTGCTTTCTCATCTCTCAGTCTTGACCAGAGTGAAAACCTGTTTCAGGCTGCATGTCTCCCACCCTCTGCCTGTAGTCTTTCTGCTAACGGCGATGTTCAACACATAAACCCAGGATCTGCTCAATTTTTATTGAGCTTCTCCATTTCACTTTTAAGTAAATTAGGTCATCTTATCAGCACAAATTGTGATTTAGAGAGAAGACAGAAGAATAAATCAGGTTTGAAAGTCCTTTTGCTGTGGATATCACATGCCTGTCTGGGCAATGTTTTGGTGAGCTTAGTGTTTGGTGCTTTCTTATGCTTGCCCACGCTAGGGCTTGATAGTGTAAAAAAATCAAAATAAAACTACTACAAAAAGTTGATTCTGAGATGTCTGATATCTTGCTTGTCTGATGCCCAGATTGTCTGTTTTTCACACAAAAGTGTTCTCATCTGTAAATCTATCAACAAGTCAGAGGACACCTGTCCTCTTTGTTTCGCTCTGTCGCTGCATTCCACATGTCTGGTACAGATGATTCTGCACCTGAGAAGTCAACCTATTCGAAAAGTTTTTGTTCAAATTTTTAAGAAAGCTAATGGCACCTAATCAAGAAGACTCAGTCGAACTTAAGAAAATAATTCAGGAATCACTCAGTTCTAATATTATAGACTTCTGAAGACTTCCAATATACTTTATCCCTTCTCTTTTGATTCACCATTACTTCACTTTTTTCCTAAAGTAATTCATGGCAACAGATGTCAACCAGTTTGGATTTCTATATTTCACAAAAGTAGGCGGCATCCAGCACTCTCTTTAATTTCCAGCAAAAGCTTATTAAGGTTTTGAGAGTGCCAGGAGACTGTGCCTTGCAGATCTCCAACCATAGGAATATCATAACCAAGGTCCCTATCTGCTGCACCCTGATACGGACTGTAACCTCTGTACCAAGGCCACACTTGCCACAGGCTGCTCCCAGCCAATCACAGGGTATGGCAGGCAGTCCTGTTCTGGGGAAACAGGCTCCTCTGGTAGCCAACGCTGGCTCAAGGATTCCACAGTGGCTCTGCTGAACCTTTATTAGGCTGCACGATGGTCAAGGTCACTTCTACCCAACCTTCCTTCCTTCTCTCTTTCATTTGTGGTTAGACTTGCATCATAGTCCGATGGCTCTGCCAGCTCCCGCTCCATTTTCTCTCATACAGGCATTCCCCCTAATCAAAGCCTTGCACAAATTCCCCTAATAAGAATCCTTGCACCATCCCGGTATCTGCTTCTCAGAGAAACCAGACTAATGCAGCTTGATTTTTCATTCTCAGTCCCTTTCAACAAATATAGGAAAGCTAGGGTCTTAGTATACAAACGGAGGCTCCTTCATCTCTGTACAGTCTAGAAGAAATAGATAAAAGTATGGTACTCAAGAGCAGAAGATCTCACTAGAAGAGTTGCTAGGCTCTTCACTCCTGTTCAGTCTAGTTCAATCTAACAGACAAGGGAATAATAGGAACCAGCAATTCCCCGAGTTGTGGCAATGTGATTCCAGCTGGGACAGCAAAAGCCATGGAACTCTGTTCATTTGATAATTGGAGAAGGTATCACTTCCTCTCTTCTTTCTTCATCTCCAATAATTTTGGAAGAATTAGCAACTAAGAATTTGCTAGCTGCCTATACAATGTCCATTCTCTCCTTTTTTCTTATGAGGAAAATCTCAATTTTATTCAGAGTACAGTATGTCCATATACATTTTCCAGTCACTCTTGCTGCTAGAGATGGTTATATGATGTAGTTCTAGCTAATGAGATGTAAAGAGAAGTCACTAGTTGGCTCTTACAGGAAACTTCTTTAAAAGAAAGTCAACTGGGACTTGCCTGGTAGCGCAGTGGATAAGAATCTGCCTGCCAATACAGGAGATATGGGTTTGATCCCTGGTCCTGGAAGATTCCACATGCTTCAGACAACTAGGCCTCTGTGCCACAACTACTAAGCCCGCACTCTAGAGCCCGCGAGCCACAATTACTCAGCCTGCGTGCTTCAACTAGTGAAGCCTAGAGGCTGTGCTATGAGACAAGAGAAGTCACTGCAAAGAGAAGAGCCAGCACGGCCAAAAATAAAAATAAATAAATAAAAAGTCAACTAAAGGGTTTTGCATATGGAAGATGATAAATGGATTCTAAAATGTAGATAGCTTCTCCAACAAACTCACAGCTAACATCATACTCAATGGTGAAAGATTTGAAAGCTTTCCCTCTAAAATCAGGAACAAGACAAGGGTGCCCACTCTCACTATTATTCAACATATTAATATTACTGGAAATGCTAGCTTTAAAATTAGGCAAGACAAAGAAATAAAAGGCATCTAAATCAGAAAGGAAGAAGTAAAATGGTCATAATTTGCAGATGATATAATCTTATATATAAAAAATCCTAAAGACTCAACCAAAAAACTGTTAGAACTAACGAATAAATTCAATAAACTTATAGTATATAAAATCAACATACAGAAATAAGTCAGTGCATTTTCTATGCACTAACAACAAAACATCTTAAAAAATACAGAAAACTATCCCATTCACAATAGCACCAAAACAATAAAATACTTAGGAATAAATTTAATCAAGGAAGTGAAAGATCATACAAAGAAAACTATAAGACTCTAATGAAAGAAATTAAAGCAGACACAAACAAATGAAAGATATTCTATGTTCATGGATTTGAAGAATTAATTGTTAAAATGTCCATACTTACCCAAAAGAGGAGACTTCCCAGCTGGAGCTACTGGTGAAACCCACCTGACAATGCAGGAGACATAAGAGACAAGAGTTCAATCCCAGGCTTGGGAAGATCCCCTGGAGGACGAAATGGCAACCCACTCTAGTATTCTTGCCTGGAGAATCCCACAGACAGAGGAGCCTGGAAGGCTACAGTCCATGGGGTCACAAAGAGTCAGACATGACTGAAGCAACTTAGCATGCACACCCAAAGCAACCTATAGATTCTATGTAAGTTCTATCAAAATTCCAATGGCAATTTTCACAGAAGTGGAAAAAACAATCCTAAAATGTGTACAGAAACACAAAAGATCCTGAAGAGCCAAAGCAACTCTGAGAAAGAAGAACAAAGCTGGAAGCTGAAACAGGCAAAGAGTTCAGACATCAGTATAATACTATAAATGTATATGAATCATGCAAAGAAAATAAGTAACTTAGGGTTTCCCAAGTGGCGTTAGTAGTAAAGAACCTGCCTGCCAATGCAGGAGACATAAGAGATGTGGGTTCGATCCCTGGGTTGGGAAGATCCCCTGGAGGAGGGCACAGCAACCCACTCCAGTATTCTTGCCTGGAGAATTCCATGGAGAGAGGAGCCTGACCCAGTCCATAGGGTCGCGCAGAGGCAGACACAACTGAAGTGACTTAGCACACACATGCATGCACACGTGAGTCTGCCTACTAGCAGTGGGGTGTATAGCTGAAATGCTGTAATACAAATCCAAATGACCAATGGCTTATATATGGTAAGGACCCAACCCCACTTACGTTGCTGCTCCACCATCCCCAGGATGCTGCCTTAATCGGCATGGTCCAGGATGGCTCGCCATTACTACTCTGCATTCAAGCAGCAGGGTGGAGGGATGATGGCAAAAGGACACATCTCTCCCTTTAAAAGCACAACCAGGGGTTGTACATGTCACTTCTGATCACATCCAATTTGCCAGAACTTGTTCAAGAACATTAGCAAGAAATGTTAGTAGTGGTTAGCTGAGTAGCCGTGATCTCACTTAAAAATGCAATTGCTATAAAAGAAGAGGAAAAGTGGAAACGGGAGAGATCGTGACTAGCAGTCCTGCTGCTACATGGAGTAAATACATTTCTACATCCATTTCATCTACCAAGAATCTACATACTACAAGAAGCAAATTTCTTATTTTGTCAAAACAGATTTCTTATAAGTAAGTATAATTTGAAAAACAACTTAATTTTTTTAATGTTAAACTAATTCTGGCCTCACCATATTTTCCAATTCTCAAAGAATTCTGTTCAAAGTTCACCTTTCCTGCTAAGCTCCCCAGATGAAAATACACCTGGTTCCAATTGCTCTAATTACTTCCCCAATTTCACCAACAGCACATATCTGTCTGTGTGCAGCACTAAGTGACTATGCATATGTGTAGACATTTTTTATTGAGCTTGAATGTATTTTTCTGTGATGAGGTAGAAATAATATGGCTTTTGAAGTCTGGCACTCATTGACTCAAATCCCAACTCTGTGGCTAAGTGGCTACATGACCTTGCTACAAACCCCCCACACATACTGATACCTTTGGTCTCAAAACAGGAGTCTGCTCTGGTTCAACCTGTTTCTTGACCCCATCCCTCCCACTTACTCCAACAATTATCCTCCCTGTGCCTTCAGTCTCTCTTTCCCCACTAACTTCTTCCCTTTATCATATATACAAGCTCCTCTCCCGCTAATTTTTTCAAAACTCGCTCTCATCACTGTATCCTCTTCTAGATAACCCTTCTCTGTCACTTCACCACATGGTTTCTTAAAAGTCTATGTCCCATTCCTTGCCTGCTGGCCGTCCCTATGCTGATTTCATTCCTAAGAACAAAACAACTCTGTCATTACAAACAGCCCTGTGATTGCTGGTGCTGCTGCTAAGTCATTTCAGTCGTGTCCGACTCTGTGCGACCCCATACACGGCAGCCCACCAGGCTCCCCCGTCCCTGGGATTCTCCAGGCAAGAATACTGGAGTGGGTTGCCATTTCCTTCTCCAATGCATGAAAGTGAAAAGTGAAAGTGAAGTCACTCAGTCATGTCCGACTCCTAGCAACCCCATGGACTGCAGCCTACCAGGCTCCTCCATCCATGGGATTTGCCAAGCAAGAGTACTGGAGTGGGGTGCCATTGCCTTCTCCAACAAACAGCCCTGACTACTTCCAAAAGCCAATCTAATCGTCCGTTTTCTGCAGTCTTCAACACAGTTGACTATTTCTTCATTAACAGAATTTTTCCCCCCTTGGTTTTCACAACCTCATCCCCTCAGATCTCTGCCTCTCTAGGCTTTCCTTCTGAGCTCCTTCATGAATTCCTCTTCCTCTATTATTTGTCAAAGGTTGGTTTCCTCAGGAGCTATCTTTGGTCACCTTTTCTTCTCACTCTCCACTTTCCCTATGGATGCTTATTCATGCATTTGGCTTTTGTAAATTCCACACCATTTTTTCTAGCCCAGACTCTACTGATCTTTAGGCCATTCCAGTTTCCTTGGGTCTGAAGGATTTATTGAGACTTGGGACTTTAAGATTGAGAAAGTCTCAGGCAAACCACAATGAGTCAGTTGGCCTAGAAATTCAAAGCACCTACCAGACATTTCTACTTCAATGTCCTACAGGCACCACAAATTGAATATGTTCATTCCTGATAGCACTGTCACATCCCACCCAAACCCACTCACCTTTCTGTTTTAACCTTTTGAAATCAGACTTTTTAATGGATTTTTTTTTTTTTACTGAATGAAAGATTTCTTAAATTCTATAGTGCTTTACAACTTTCAAAAGTTTCACACACATGATTTCATATAATACCAAAATAACTCTTTTTTATCCTCCCCTGGTATTGCCCCTCCTCCCTCCCCTCTGGTAACCGTTATTTTGTTCTCTGTATCTGTAAGTCTGCTTCTTTTTTTGTTTTATTCATTAGTTTGTTGTATTTTTTTTTTTTTGCTTCTACATATAAGTAATATTATATAGTACTTATCTTTCTCTGACTTAACTTCACTGAGCAGAATGCCTTCCAGATCCATCCATGTTGCTGCAAATGGCAAAATGTCATTCTTTTGTATGGCTGACTTATCTACCATATCTTCCTTATTCATTCATCTCAAACCTGCTCACCTTTTATTCACTTCCTTGGTGAATGATGCCTAAATACAAACAGCTCCCTCAGCCACTGTGTCCACTAGTCACTAAAACCTGAACAGAACTGCAATGTACCTTTGTTGCCTCTGCCTTTCTCAGCTCTTACTTGAACTATCATTACTACATCCTAACCTCCCTGCTCCCAGCCTTGTACACCAATCTATGTAGGCATCATAGTGATTTTTCTAGAGTCAAAATTCAACCAAGTTACTCCCCTGCTTTGCTGAAGGCTCCCATAAGTTCACCCTCCTTTCAGAGGACTCCTACTAGTTCCACACGATCTAACCCCAACCTGTGTCTCCAAAAATCCTTCTTCTGATCCCTGCTCCCACCCCTTGTAATATCCCTACATCAGATACTGCCTCTTTGCACTTCCTGAGAAAAGGAGTGCTGTTTCTCATACCCATGACTTTGCTCATGCTGTCTTCTCCACTTGGAGTGTCCCTTCCTGCTACCCAACCAGCTCTTACTGATCCTTCCAAGCTTGTCTCATGTGTCTTCCTCCATGAGAAGCCATCCCTGTATCTAGAATTTACCTCTATCATACCTCTTAACACATGAAAATGCAATTACAGTTGTATTTAGATCTGTTTTACTTGCGAGGCTGAGTATAAAATTCTTGAGAGCAGGAACTGTGTATATTCATTTTGAATTCAGTGTTTGGAACACACTCAGAACTAAAATATATTTTTAGTTGACTGACAACTCTCTGGGTCTAGATCCCCATTTCTAAGAGCTCAGATGTTATACTTCTTTTGAAGGGTATATTGTGGGGATTAACACACAGGAAAGTACCTATCACTCTTTCCTCATGTTTCTCTTCCCCTTTTCTGTTAAACTGAGACCTGTATTTTCTATATGCTTTATGTCCATGGGTAAAACCTAGACAGCATATTAAAAAGCAGAGACATTACTTTGCCAACAAAGGTCTGTCTAGTCAAAGCTATAGTTTTTCCAGTGGTCATGTATGGATGTGACACTTGGACTATAAAGCTGAGTGCCAAAGAATTGATGCTTTGGAACTGTGGTGTTGGAGAAGACTCTTGAGAGTGCCTTGGACTGCAAGGGGGTTCAACCAGTCAATCCTAAAGGAAATCAGTCCTGAATATTCATTGGAAGGACTGATGCTGAAGCTGAAGCTCCAATACTTTGACACCTGATGTGAAGAACTGACTCATTGGAAAAGACCCTGATGCTGGGAAAGATCGAAGACAGGAGGAAAAGGGGACAACAAAGGATGAGATGGTTGGATGGCATCACCAACTCAATGGACATGAGTTTGAGTAAGGTCTGGGAGTTGGTGATGGACAGGGAATCCTGGTGTGCTGCAGTCCATGGGGTCTCAAAGAGTCAGACAGGAATGAGTGACTGAACTGAACTGAAAGCCTGGTAGATATTTCTAGGTGACTGACATGCTGGTTTGGATCTGGGAGTGAGGTAAAGGCTTTATTCCTCCTTGGATTATTTCAAGAAGTCAATTTAGGGGTTAATCAATATTTATATCAGTATTGATTCCCAGCAACAATAGGTCATCTCTACATAAAGTTAGCAAGTATATATGATGTCATGCTGTTCAACCAGGTTTACGTTCATGGAAGAACAATCTTGTTTTAAAATAATTCTTGATAGGGATTGCATTGAATCTATAAATTGCTTTGGGTAGCATACTCATTTTCACTATATTGATTCTTCCAATCCATGAACATGGTATATTTCTCCATCTATTAGTGTCCTCTTTGATTTCTTTCACCAGTGTTTTATAGTTTTCTATATATAGGTCTTTAGTTTCTTTAGGTAGATATATTCCTAAGTATTTTATTCTTTTCGTTGCAATGGTGAATGGAATTGTTTCCTTAATTTCTCTATTTTCTCATTATTAGTGTATAGGAATGCAAGGGATTTCTGTGTGTTGATCTTATATCCTGCAATTTTACTATATTCATTGATTAGTTCTAGTAATTTTCTGGTGGAGTCTTTAAGGTTTTCTATGTACAGGATCATGTCATCTTCAAACAGTGAGAACATTATACAGAGTGAAGCCAGAAAGAAAAACACCAATACAGTGTACTAACACATATATGTGGAATTTAGAAAGATGGTAACAATAACCCTGTATAAGAGACAGCAAAAGAGACACTGATGTATAGAACAGTCTTTTGGACTCTGTGGGAGAGGGAGAGGGTGGGATGATTTGGGAGAATGGCATTGAAACATGAATAATATATATGAAACGAGTCACCAGTCCAGGTTCGATGCACGATACTGGATGCTTGGGGCTGGTGCACTGGGATGACCCATAGGGATGGTACGGGGAGGGAGGAGGGAGGAGGGTTCAGGATGGGGAACATGTGTATACGGGTGGCAGATCCATGTTGATATATGGCAAAACCAATACAATATTTTAAAGTTAAAAAAATAAAATATAAAATAAAAAAAAATAAAATAATTCTCATTGGTGCACCATATACATTGCAATTATTACCATCGAATGTTCAATAAAGATAACTGAGATTAAGTATTTGAAAAGAGAGTGTTAGACCATTTCACACCCACCAGATGTCCCCATCAGGGGGCAAAATTTTTCAATGGGATTGCCAGATGTCGGCAAAGATGTGACCTGATGGAGGTGTTCATGCCCTGCCAGTGGAAGCACAACTTGGGAGAGCACAATTTTAGAAAATAATTGAACACTACCTAGAAACTTGCAAACACCCTGTAATCAAATAACTCCACTGTATGTAGATACTGTGTACAAACTCCTGCATGTGTGTACCAGGAAACGTGCACAAAAGTTCGGAACAGCAGAGTGTGTAGAAGAAAGAAAGAGAGAGGGAGAAAGGTACGGGAGGGAGAGGAAAGAAAGGAGGAAGGAATAAAGGAAGGAAGGGAATAAAGGAGGAAACCCAAGGCCCATAAATGGGAGTGAAACACTTTTACAATGATGGAAATGGATTAACTATAGTGATGTGCTTAACATAAATTAATCCCAAAACTTAAAGTCTGGAGGAAAAAATAAATCAGTGAAATTTCACCTACATAAAGTTTAAAAATCACACCAAAACTAAACAATACCTTGTTTAGAGATCTACACATATGATAAAGAAAAGCAAAGGAATAATGTAAACAAATTTTCAGTTCAAGATAGAGTGAAGGAGCACCCAAGAGGGGCACTGAAGGCTTTCAAATGTTGGAGTAATGTTGAGTCTCTTAGATTGTATGGGTAGTATGTGGCTTCTTATTCTATTTTCGTGTTACTATTATATATTATTGTTCTTCAAACCGGACATGTAAGCTATACTCTTTTCTGTATGTAAGATTTACTTTGAATTTTTTAAGTACTTTTTTAAGGAGAGGCTAAGAAACTTTTTCATGATCATGCTAAGAACAAATGGAGCCACAACTGGAACCCAAGTCTGTCTGACCATAAATTTTGTGGTGTTTCTACCACCTCACATACATACTGGCTCCCAAAATGGTGCATTCATATACAAGTTGCACATCCTTAGCTCGAATGTCCATGGAAGGATAATTGGATAAACAAAGTGTAATCTAGCCTTAAGAGGGAAGAAAATTCTATCACATTCTGCAACCTTGAGGACATTATGCCAAGTAAAATAAGCCAGTTACAAAAAGACAAACACTACATGACTCCACTTATACAAGGTACCTAGAGTAGTCAAGTCTATACAGACAGAAAGTAGAATGGTGGTTGCCAGGGACTAGAAGAAGGCGGAATGGGTTTTTTTTTTTTTTAATCATTATTGTTTAATGGTATAGTTTCAGTTTTACAAGGATGAAAAGAGTTCTCAGGATGAATAATGATAATGATGATGTAAGTGTGAATGTACTTAATGCCACAAAACTGTACAGTTAAAAATTATTAAAATGGTAATTCTGTGTTACGTGCATTTTAACCACATTTAAAAAAAAAAGTTGTCTGTTCTTCTCTGAATATTAATCAAGGCGAGTAGAATTTAGTGGCAGGGCACAGAAAAAAAGTGATTTTCTAAATCTCAAGACATGGCCTAATCATGCACTGTTGACCTGTTCTCCCGGCTGCACCATCGCCTGAGTTTCTGGGCCATGGACTCCTGGAAAGTTGGTCTATCTACGAAGGCAACTGCCATTTCAGGTTTGCCCCTGGCTTCATCCCCTTGGTGATGGAATGGAAGGTAGAGTGGCTGCCAAATGGCAGATGAATGAAAGGGCAAGATCTGAGGTCAAGAGAAACAAGAAATAAAGGAGGAGTAGGTGCCGCTGAAGCAAGCCTGGAGCTCAGGGATCTGTGGGCCTCATCACTCCAGCCCATCAGCCTCCAGCCACAGGATAAGAGGCATAAGAACAGAAAGATATGAGGCATCAGAGGAGGAAATGAGAAACAGAAATCAGCACCTGCAACACTCGAGCAAGAGAACCAGCATTTGCCACAAAGCTAAGCTGTGAGCCTGAACACATCTCTACAAAGAATGATTCGGCTCACTTAAAATTTGGCAACTCACACTGGACAGAAACACAACACAATGCACAAGCAGACATACACAGACATATTCCAAAACGGGATGTTGAGAGACACAGTTTCATCATCTGGATAATCTGTCTACACAATATCAAGAAGCCAGAATCTAGATGACTGACTCAGTGCTTTGTGTCTGACTTTTTGCATCTGCTGGCCCAGCCTCAGAAGTCCAAGTACAGGCTAAACTCTTATTCCATGGCATGAAATCGACCACATATTTATCTTAAGAATTATCACAGCCAGTAGACAGCATATATATTAAACTAACATTTAGAGATGAAACACCACTGGGCTAACAATGCTCTTAAGCACTCATGAAGCATCTGATGAGTGAGGATGCTTAGGATCCCATCTTCTGTTAATCCTCTAGGAGAAAGGGAGCTATTAAATGATCTCTTGTCCATGAGGAGAAACTGAGGCACAAAGAGGTGCAGGGACTGGTCAGGACACCATGCAAAAGTCTCATTGCAGAGCTGTGATGAAGTCTCCTGCTGCCCCAAGCTCGGGGATGGGCTTGGTTGGTTAGGTCGAGGTACCTCTCTGAGCCAGTCACAGAAGACCCACAGAACTCTGGCTCCTGACCTTCCCCACTCAGGTGTAATCTGAAATACCCAGTACATGTTTCACAGGCATCTTCAAAGGTCCTTTGCACACCAGCTCCCCCTAGTCTAAACGTCCCCCAAATGACCAGATCCTCTAAGCCTCATTCAAAGAGGTATATTAATCTACTTCCAAGTGGTCTGGACTATGCTGACTCCTATTTCCACTCCAGCACAGACCAAAAACACCAGATTCAGCCTCAGAAAAAAAAAAATCAGCCTTACAAGAGTCCCAGGATGCAGTTTCATGTCTTCTACTAACTCCAAATTCACCTTATCATTCCCATCTCTCAACTCATGTACCTTCAGATTCCAGAGTTAGTACAGGAGAGTACACACCTAGACAGCCTGTATTTTCAAGTGACACACTCAGGGCTGTGTTGAAAGGGAACTGGTCCATGTGAGCGTGTGTAAATGGGGAAAACAGGAGTTAGTAATAGTCATTAGTCCTGCTATTTTTTCTGTTTACCACGTTAGCTCCTCTTGGGTAGTTCTCAGTTGTGAGTGTTTGGCAAAGGCCCAATGCCGAATCTTTACCGTCAGTCATATCAGGATGAAACTTCCTCCATAGGCAATCTCCTCACTGAATATCTATGCTTTGGAGAAAACCTCAAAGAACAACAGAAAGTGACAGAAAACTTCAGGTGATGCTAAGCATCTCTAAAACATATTAGTGTGCCAGATCCATACAGATCATTAGTTAACCAGTCCTTCAAATCCACAACAAGGAGTCATAGATGTTCTCAATATCCAGCTTGCAACTGCTATCCTGGAAAGGTCTCTAAAATTAAAGAAAACAATTTTAAACATAAAATGTCAAGAAAAACAGGAATGGAATGCCACATGGCTGTCCAGGTGCCAGCAGCCCCACCATGTACTGGGGTTACTGGTATTCTGACTATGGTTTTCATCACGCTTCTCACAGTCCTGTGCATCCCCTTAATTGTTTACCAACATGGCTACATCCCAGCTGTATAAGGCTGCATGCACCAGAACTGTATCTCCAGAAAGCTGAGGGCTGCCTTGTTTCCATCACCACAGAGAAGTGACTCAAAGAGGAAGCTATTTAGCTGTGTGGTCCTCCTATCCAGGATAGCACTGGACACCTTCTTAATAATAGCCCAAAGCATGAATCACTAAAAGCAAATTCTCTTGATCAAAGGCCACAAATCTCAGGTTTGCAAGAACGCCATTCTGCTTTTCCATCTCAAACTCCAGTTCACAAATGGCAGAACACATAATCTAGTCAATTCCAGATAAATAAAACCTTCAGGGTTTTCTCAATCATTGCAAGTTTTGTTAAGTCAGCTCCAGATTTCCTCCTCTACTCTCCTTCTCCCCTGGACTGACCTCAGTTCTAGGGTGTTTACAGAATGTCTTTGTGCCAGTGTTGGGGATAGAGGTGTTTTGGGTGTGGGATTCTCCTCTCTCCTCCCCGGGATACCTGAGTTGGTTAGTCGCATCTGGTTTCCGTGTGTGAACATCTTCCCAGGCTGGGACTATGAACTGTCTATATCCCCACATTGTCCTTGACTGCAGGACCAGTACTACCTTCAGCTGCAAAGACCTCTAGGCAGAATCCTAAGACCCATTCAGTGCCACTGGCCCTCCTGCTTTCTGGTGCTATTTAGTTTCTTCCTTCCTCTTTCCCTCTGCCAACTTCCACACCTTCCATGGAACATGGGAAAACTCAGTTCTTCTGAGAGTAAGAGAAAATGGGCAGCTGTGGCCTCCTCTCTGACGGTACCCAGTGAAGCCATAGTGACTCTCACTCCCACTCCTGGCAGCATGGGGAACCTGTAGGAGGAAGCCTCCTCCCAGCTTTCAAGGAGAATGAGGCACACGCTGTCCTCTTGCACATGAACTTGTCCATGTGTTGTATTCTACAGAGAGAGACAGCGGGGCAAGACACACAGTCCATTCTCAGAAATCCCACCACTGCTGCTGCAAAGTCACTTCAGTCATGTCCGACTCTGTGCAACCCCATAGACGGCAGCCCACCAGGCTCCCCCGTCCTTGGGATTCTCCAGGCAAGAACACTGGAGTGGGTTGCCATTTCCTTCTCCAGGGGATTTTCCCAACCCGGGGATCAAACTCATGTCTCCTGCATTGGCAGGTGGACTCTTTACCGCTGAGCCACCAGGGATGCCCATCTCATAAATTTTACCTCCCTAACTTATTATAATTCCATAGATTGATACTTTAATTCCCATTTTGTATGTGAAGATGTCTAGATTGTTAAAAAGGGCTCCGTGTGATACTAGGTAATTTACTTACCTTCTATATGCCCCAGTTACCTCATCTGTAAATTAGGATAAACCTAGGACTATAATAATTAGGTCACTACTTATAAGCAACTACAGAGTTCCAGGGACAACAGTGAAGTAGAAAGAGCAGTGCTGAACAGGACATTAGGCAAACTGGCCACTAATTCTCTGTAAACCATGAACACATCACCTTAGCTCTCTTTAGCAGAATGGGCTTCCATTCTGCCATTTGTAAAACAAGCATGCTGAACTTGTCATTGTTTTTGTCTAGTCGCTAAGTTGTGTCCGACTCTTCTGTGATCCCATGGACTGTAGCCCACCAGGTTCCTTCTGTTCATGGGATTTCCCAGATGAGAATACTGGAGTGGGTTGCCATTTCCTTCTCCACGGGATCTTCCTGACCCAGAGATCCAACCCACATCTTCTGCATTGGCAGGCAGGTTCTTTACTACTGAGCAACCAGGGAAGCCCATCTCACGATACACTATCTCACAAATTTCACCTCCCTAATTTCTTATCATTCCATAGACTGATATTTTAATTCCCATTTTGAACTAGATGATTGCTAAACAATCTTGTGTCTCAGAAATTCATCATTCCTGAGTTCATCCTATATATCAACTCCATGCCAGATTCCATGCGATGGGACAGTTACCAAGATGCCTAATTTCCCTTGCTGTCTCAGTTCTCAAATGGGGCCTAGTCTCTCTGCTCATCAGAATAACAATTTGATAGGATACGTTAAGCAGTGAAGCATGAAGTAGGGATGCTACCTAGACAGCACCCCCATGATCATTTTCACCAGAAAAAGCAGGACAGCACAATCAGAATGGCGTGAGTCAAACAGTAAAGCCCCCAGGAAAGAGACGACAGGCAACGGGGCAGGGGATGATCTCCAATGAGAAGCTTTCAAAGGGGGCAGACCCTGGAGGTTCACCATGAGTTTGCACCATTTAAGATTTGCTTTAGTTTGCAGGTTCTATTTTTGCCAACATCACCATGTCATACTGAAGGAGTTACAACTATTAAAGTCACAAGTTGACTCTGAGATCTGGAAAGAAGAAAAGGGAGAGATGAAACTGTCTTCACTCTGCAGAGCTTCCCAGTGGCAGTAATAGACAACGGATGGATGAGTTTGGGGGGAGACAGGTCAGAGCCTAGGAGAGACAGTCAAGAAGGAAGTGCCCAGCGAGCCGAGCTGTTCACTTGGGAATGCTCTATCCTCACTGCACTCTGCTCCCAGCTCCCAGCCGTGGGCAGTTCCGAAAATGGAGCGCGAGTGACGCCCCGCCTTGTGCTCCCACAGCACTTAGCACATACCTTTACTGCACCACTTCAAATGCTAGCTGACCACAGTCTGCCTCCTGCACCAGCCTCCTGAGGGTCCCCAGTGCCTGCCCTGTGCCTCAAGCCCAGCAGGTCCTCAGTAATGTTTATTTTACCAATGAAGGCAGCAATTAATTCCAGCAGAGAGGGAGGAGGACTGGGTAAAGTTCCACAGAGCTTTTAGTCTATGAACAGGATCTTTTTTTTTTTTTAATAAAGATTTTTCCAAATGAGAAAGCAGGCACACTGGTGCTGAAAACAGAGAAAAATTAAAAGAGAAAGAGGATAAGGCTAGTGTGAAGAAAGATAGGTCTTCTTAGGAGGGTCAGGGGCAGTTGGTAACCAAGACAGAGAACACAGTTAGGACAAGGGAAGTTTGAGGAGCTCCTGGACACCCAGGAGAAGATATCCCAAAGGGGGCTGGCTGTGTGGGTGTGGGACTGAAGGCAGGAATGTGGATAACCCACAGACAACATGTGGAGGAAGAAAGGATAAGAGCCAAGGAGATGGCTCTGAAGACAGCTACATTTTAGGAACTGGGGAAAGTCAGCATTAAGGGAATAAGAAAGCACATACAGAGAGAGAAGGTAAAATAGATGGGCTTACTGGCAAAGCCATGAGGGAAGAGAGTTTCCAGAAGTCAAAGAACATGGGCAGCTGAACTGTGGTTTCAGATTTAGCCCAAGCACTTCAGCAAGTGGCTCTTACTTCAAATCCCAGAAGCAGCTCTGCTTCAGTGGTTCCAGGCCATCAGGGTCCCACCTCGCCCCTGACAGTTTTCATGGAGACTGAGCAAATCCACTTTAACACCAATGAATGGCCTTGTGTTCCAGACTTATCGCAAAAGACTTGAAGTTCTCAGAACTGGTGTCTTCGGGGGGGGGGGGAAAGGGTGGGGAAGTGAGGCCTCTTCTAATGCATGATAAAGGAAATGCAAGAGAATGTTCCCAGTGTTGGCCTGAGGTGAGGGGTAGTTATTTTCCCATCTGTAAACCTCTGTGAAACAATCCGGGACTGTCCTTCCTTAAAGAGCTGAGCCTGCTGGCAGTGGTCGCCACCTAGGAGCACAGGTGTGGTTGAAAAGCGATACTGACAGGCCTTGCCGTGCATGCACGTGCAGAGGCTGGGTGTTTGTTTAAACACTGCAGCTGCTGCTCACCGATCCTGAAGCAGTTTCTAGCTATTAGAATCCTGGATTTTTTTTTTTTTTTTTGGTAATGCCTTTAGCTCCACAAGACCCATCCCAATTCTGTTTGCTACATAATGCGTATTTGTGTTTCACAAAAGTGCTTGAATTTTGCAAATGTTTTGCATGGCTCCAAGGATTAAGTTGGTCTGCCCCAATACTTTCTCAGAAACTCACCCAGAGGTGTCACCTAAGTTTGTACCTTAAATGATTACTTAGATCCATCCAGAATTCAGACTGGAGAGTTGACACAAGCCCCTGTCTGCCAACTAGTGCCTGAAAATCCTAAGTACAAATTCTTTGAGTTGGAGCTCTGTTCTCTGGGATAAAGAAATGCCCTTGGGCTTCTGGCTTAGAAACTAGAGACCATTCAAAAAACCTTCCACCAAAATCGCTTACGTGAACAAAGAAAATATGAAATAAGAAAAACTGTCCATGCAGTAATGTGGAACCTTAGAAATTACAGCACTCTGGATTCCAATGCAAAATTAAACAATCCTCCTTAATACACAGCAGGCGACCAGCATCTGTGTTTATTTCACTTCAGTGCTTCAGGCTCTGGAGTGGGTCTTAGGTCCTGTGCTACCTGAGACCACTTTGCTTCCACATTGCCACGGAAAACATTTGTACTGACTTCCTTCTACCTATGTGTTTGCCTCTGCCTGCTCCCGGCTGATCCAGTTTGTTTGTGGGTCCAGGAAGCGGTCATTTGTTGACTAGGGGCAAACCAGTGAGTCTTTTCTTCTAGGAGCCACTGCACTTTATGTCAGGGGGACTCAGTTTTCCATGAAATGAAATCTCAGAGTGGGAGCCACTTTTTCCAGCAACACCAACATTTGGTTGTCAATTCAGTACCTTTAGTCTTTTTATCTAATCCCAAAAAGGATCTTTTGTATCTTACTTAAGTGAGGCTATGCACTACTGGGTAGCTTCCATGTCTTGAACATTGGTCCTTCATAGTATAAGTAAAGAGAAATAAACCTGGGCATATGAAAATATTCTAAAGCATGCAGATGAGAAGAAAGACCAGTGTTCAAAGTTTGGGGTTATAAATAATTATTTCATTCTTGTGATAAGACAGCTTTTTTGGGGTTAAGTTTTGTTTCTTTAAGGTATATTTCAATAGAATGAAAAAAACAGAATGTTTACATTTGGAGTAAAATGCAAAGCAAATGGTATATACAGCATAAGTCAGAATAAAAGGGAAATATAGAAACAAAAAGTATAAATCAAACCACCCAAAAGAAAATTTAGTTTAAAAGATATGGGAACAAATGTAAATGGATCAAATGGCTGTACAAAAAAAACGCTTTCAGACTAGATAAATAACAACAAGCTATCTATAAGAGAGTTCACATCTTATTTTTTAAGATTGGCAAGGTAAGCAAATGCAAGATGGAATTCAAAACAAATTACATTAAATTTTAAAGGAAGCAAAAATTGTAAAGGGATAATAATAATATTATGGATAATATCTTGCAGTAGAAATCTTTTATATATCAAAGAATAAAACACCAATATATACAGCTAATTCTAAATTCAGAGATACCAGTACCAGCCAGTACCAGACACCAGTACACCACAGAATAACCCTGGGATATTGACATCATTGATGGCCTCATTTTATAGGTAAGGAAATAGACTTAGGAAAGTTAAATGATTTTCTCAAGGTCATACAAAATAATAAGTAGAGGAGTTCAGAACCCATTATCAGATCTTCTGACCAGAAATCCCACTTACTATACCACCAGTTTCATGTCATCCACTAACACTTTGTGCTTTTGTGTTTTCGCCTGTCCAGTCAGTGTGGCGGGCATTAGCAGAGTTCAAAAAATGGTGGCTCTCTCCTTTCGGACACAATTTGCACACCTGCACACTGGATTGAGTGTGGCTGTGTGTAGCCAGCGACGTTCCAGATGATGACTACAACAAAGGCACAGAGCAAGATCCCCATCTCCCCATCTCCCCAGGAAGGACTGGCAGTTTGAGAGAAAAGCCAACCTTTATTACTTTTGGCCACTAAGCTTGGAGGGTTGTTTGTTATTTCAGCATGGATTAAAGCCCATCCCAACTAATTCATCATTAATAAAATTTTTCTCTACGATGGTGTCAAGGACAAAGACTAGCAGCATTCCACAGCGAAGCATTTCAGAGGCCAAAAGCCATTGATCAGTAATTTCTGGCTTCAGCCATTTAACCAATTACTAATCTACCTTACTGTATAATACAATCACGTAGACCACAAGGCTATCAAAAGAAACCTCCCATCAAAGATTTACTGAAATCCAAAGATACGACATCTGCTGCATCGTCATTATTTGTCAGAGGAACAGTAACGCAAAAATAAAAAAGGATGATGGGACTTCCCTGGTGGTCCAGGAGTTAAGAATCCACCTGCCAATGCAAGGGACATGAATTTGATCCCTGATCCAGGAAGATCCCAGATCTTTAGTTGCTGCAGAGCAACTAAACCCATGAGCCACAACTACTGAGCCCAAGTGCTGCAATTACCGAAGTTCACGTGCCTAGAGCCCATGCACAAGAGAAGCCACCACAATGAGAAGCCCCCTGCCCGGTGACTGGAGAGTAGCCCCCACTAGCCACAACTGGAAAAAGCCTGCTCGCAGCAACGAAGACCCAGCACAGCCAAAAATGAAAAAAAAATTTTTCTTGTTTTAAGGAAAAATGTTTTTAAAAAGAAAATATGGTTTTTAAAAGAAAATGATATTCATGTGGAATGACTTCTTTATCAAAATCCACACAGGTTACTGGTAACCCCTGCTTCCTTTCCTAAATGTTCACAACCTCTTCTTTTTTTTTTTTTCTCAAAAACCTGTCCTATGAGCTTGAGGAAGGTAACATTTGATCTGAATGTTAAAACACAAATACAATTTTTACAGTCAGAAATTAAGAGGAAAGGACATTTCAGGTTGGACGACAGAAAGAACAAAATTGAGGGCTAACCAAAGTGCGCACTGAGAGTTAACCATCCCTTTGCTTCTATTTCAGACCAGGAAGCAGAGGTAGAAAAAGTGACTTCACAATAAATACAGATTTTCATTCTGTGCAGAGTTTCAGAAACAAAAAGTGACAGGACTGAGAAAATTTCGTATTTAAGCCTTCGGCAACCTGTAACAACTAACGTAAACTTTGTCATTTTAAATTTACCTAGAAGAATTTTAAATTCATTAAGAATTAGATATTAACCTACATCTTAAGACTGCTTCTTAAAAATAACTCATAAATTTTCAGTAACAACAGCTAAAACTCCTTAAGACTGCTTGCATGCTAAGTCGCTTTAGTCATGTCCGACTCTTTGTGACGCTATGGACTGTAGCCTACCAGGCTCCTCTGTCCATGGGATTCTCCAGGCAAGAATACTGGAGTGGGTTGCCATGCCCTCCTCCAGGGAGGAGGAATCCCAACCCAGGGGTCAAACCTGTGTCTCTTACGTCTCCTGCATTGGCAGGCGGGTTCTTTAACACTAGCACACCTGGGAAGCACAGGGAGATAAATAACAGGCTTTTAAAAGCTTTCCATTTGAGGAATGAATTCTCTCTGCTCAATATTTTTTCCTAAAGTAAATTCATTTCCCATGCACTTGGTGACTCTACTCAGAAACTTCATGACAAAAAATAATAGAAAGCATCTGCAGAGCAATTACAGGCTCTCGTTGACTCACAAGGAGCCACCACACCTCCCCTTCATGCTGTTATCCCTGAGATCAGAGGTCTCCTGTCTAATACATAAAGCTGGAAATTTCCAAATAATCTAAGAAAACACTAAAACTGCTTCAGACAGTTTTTTTTCATTATTTATGATGCAATCCATGATAAGATGGGAATTTTCTTAGGGTCGCATGATAAGCTTCATGTAAGCAAGATGCAGCTAATGGCTTGAGGAGTGGAATTCCGGTGCTTCCTGAAGAGGAATCTTAAGTACAATCTCCCCTTGACAGGGTTAAGCTGCTTATAGATTCCTTTGATAAGACCGGAAAGCAGAAAGTAGAATGTAGATCCAATTCTTCAGCTATGGTTTTTCCAGTCATTATGTATGGATGTGAGAGTTGGACCATAAAGAAGGCTGAGTGCCAAAGATTGATGCTTTTGACCTGTGGTGTTAGAGAAGACTCTTGAGAGTCCCTTAGACTGCAAGGAGATCCAATCAGTCACTCTTAAAGAAAATCAACCCAGAATATTCACTGGAAGGACTGATGCTGAAGCTAAAGCTGAAGCTCCAATACTTTGGCCACAGGATGCAAAGAGCAGACTCATTAGAAAAGACCCTGATGCTGGGAAAGAGTGAAGGCAGGAGAAGAAGGGGAAGACAAAGGATCAGATGGTTGGATGGCATCACTGACTCAGTGGACATGAGTTTGAGCAAGCTCCGGGAGATGGTGAAGGACAGGGAAGTCTGGTTTTCTGCAGTCCCTGGGGTCACAAAGAGTCAGACACAACTGAGCTACTGAACAACAACAGACCCAATTCTAATGCTTCAAGACAAAAATGACAGAAAATAGTAAATTAAATAACAAAGAGCAAGGCTCTCCCAAAATGCAAGGCATCCTTCAGTTTGTCTGCCCCCAGTGAAGACTAAAATGACAGAAAGCTAAACTGTTTCAGTATGTAATTAGCCACAGAGCTAGGCAAGCATTTTCAAACTGACTGAACCAAACCCCAAATTTTACCAAAATTGCCAACGAATTTGAACCACAGTTTTTAGTTTTTTGTTTTTTTTTAATTTCTGATAGCTGTATTTAGTTTACTACATGGCCATCATTTCTGAGCAGGTCTTCATTTTGGTTTTTGGTCACAAGACAGCAGGATGTAATGATGATGCCAACAATAAGACACACTGAAGAAGTAAGAGGGCTTGCTTCTGCTGTCAGTTAAACAAGCCTCACCTTTCGCATCAGAAACCTATTCCATTCTGCTGACCAAGCAGCAGGCAGGAGCTCCATTCTGACATTTCTTAAGTCCCCTCTAGCTCGAATTTTATTGGAGAAGGCAATGGCACCCCACTCCAGTACTCTTGCCTGGAAAATCCCATGGATGGAGGAGTCTGATAGGCTGCAGTCCATGGGGTCGCTAAGAGTTGGACATGACTGAGCGACTTCACTTTCACTTTTCACTTTCATGCATTGGAGAAGGAAATGGCAACCCACTCCAGTGTTCTTGCCTGGAGAATCCCAGGGATGGCGGAGCCTGGTGGGCTGCCATCTATGGGGTTGCACAGAGTCAGACACGACTAAAGCGACTTAGCAGCAGCAGCAGCAGCAACAGCTCAAATTTTATAACAGGAAGTAAAAATCCTAGAAAAGTACAAGTTCCTGTTTTCACATTTCTCAGGCTACTTTGGAGTTTTGAAACACTAAGCTGATGTTCAAGCGGGTTTTAGAAAAGGGAGAGGAACTAGAGATCAAATTGCCAACATCTGCTGGATCATCAAAAAAGCAAGAGAGTTCCAGAAAAACATCTATTTCTGCTTTATTGACTATGCCAAAGCCTTTGACTGTGGGAATCACAACAAACTCTGGAAAATTCTTCAAGAGATGGGAATACCAGATCACCTGACCTGCCTCTTGAGAAACCTATATGGAGGTCAGGAAGCAACAGTTAGAACTGGACATGGAACACTAGACTGGTTCCAAATAGGAAAAGGAGTATGTCAAGGCTGTATATTGTCACCCTGCTTATTTAATTTATATGCAGAGTACATCACGAGAAATGCTGGGCTGGATGAAGCAAAAGCTGGAGTCAAGATTGCTGGGAAAAATATCAATAACCTCAGATATGCAGATAACACCACCCTTATGGCAGAAAGTGAACAAGAACTAAAGAGCCTCTTGATGAAAGTGAAAGAGGAGAGTGAAAAAGTTGGCTTAAAATTCAACATTCAGAAAACTAAGATCATGGCATCTGGTCCCATCACTTCATGGGAAATAGATGAGGAAACAGTGGCTGACTTTATTTGGGGGGCTCCAAAATCACTGCAGATGGTGACTGCAGCCATGAAATTAAGAGACTCCTACTCCTTGGAAGGAAAGTTATGACCAACCTAAACAGCATATTGAAAAGCAGAGACATTACTTTGCCAATAAAGGTCCATCTAGTCAAGGCTATGGTTTTTCCAGTAGTCATGTATAGATGTGAGAGATGGACTATAAAGAAAGCTGAGTGCCAAAGAATTGATGCTTTTGAACTGTAGTGTTGGAGAAGACTCTTGAGAGTCCCTTGGCCTGCAAGGAGATCCAACCAGTCCATCCTATAGGAGATCAGTCCTGGGTGTTCACTGAAAGGACTGATGTTGAAGCTGAAACTCCAATACTTTGGCCACCTGATGTGAAGAGCTAACTCATTGGAAAAGACCCTGATGCTGGGAAAGATTGAAGCCAGGAGGAGAAGGGGACAACAACAGAGGATGAGATGGTTGGATGGCATCACCAACTCAATGGACATGAGTTTGGATAAACTCCAGGAGTTGGTGATGGACAGGGAGGACTGGCATGCTGCGGTCCATGGGGTCACAAAGAGTTGGACATGACTGAACAACTGAACTGAAGCTGATACCTAAAGCTATGAGAATAGAGAATTTTTAAAGCTGTAAGAGACTTTAAAAATTATCTAGTCCACCTTAATAGGCAAAAGAGCTGTACTCTGAAATCTGTAAGAAACACTGATGAAAGAAATCAAAGATGGCACAAAGTGATGGAAAGATACACTGTGTTCTTAGATTGAAATAATCAATATTGTCACAATGATTACACTGCCCAAGGCAATTTACAGATTCAATGCGATCTCTATCAAATTGGCATTTTTCACAGATCTAAAACAAAAAAAATTTTTTTAATTTGTATGGAATCACAAAAGACCCTGAATAGCTAAAGCAATCTTGAGAAAGAAAAACAGAGCTGGAGGAATCAGGCTGTCTGACTTCAGACTATAATTAAAAACTACAATAATCAAAACAGTATAGTACTGGCACAAAAACAGAAATATAGATCAATGGAACAAGATAGAAAGTCCAGAAAGTACAGAAAGTACAGAAAGTACAGAAAGCACTTATAATGATAAAGAAGTAGAAACTCTCAGAGGAAAACTAACTATTAAAGACGGCAATGCTGGTGTCAGAGCCAAGGTCCTCATTCCCAAACTGGAAAGTATTTCCTCTATGCTGTACTGCCATTTTTGTCCACAATTAAAACCCATAAAAGCCCAGAGGTGGAGTGGACAAATCTTACCATTTAAATATTTCTTGACTCTCTCTGATGCTGGAAGGGATTGGGGGCAGAAGGAGAAGGGGACGACAGAGGATGAGATGTCTGGATAGCATCACTGACTCGATGGACGTGAGTCTGGGTGAACTCCGGGAGTCAGTGATGGACAGAGAGGCCTGGCCTGCTGCGATTCATGGGGTCGCAAAGAGTTGGACACGACTGAGCGACTGAACTGAACTGAACTGAACTGACTCTCTCTAGCCCAAACAACACTACCGTCCCCATTTCTTAAATATCATTGATAAAGGTAACATTTTCTTTCCTAAGGTTGTCCAGATTCAAATCTTATCCTCCCAATCCTCTTCTCTGCTGTTTAGAGTAAATAGAATAATTTACCTGAATTTCTCATTGTCAGTTTATTCAGTGTTCCTGTCATGCTTAAAACCTGGTGATTATTTTCCATCTTTTATCATCCTTCTCCCTGTTGTTTGACTGGGTAATACTTCCTCCTCTTTCAAGAGGTGGCTTGACTAATGTCTACTGAGATCAAACTATTAGCCAAACATGAAGTAAACAAACCTTATATTCAGAAGTGCCATGTTAGGCACTGCATGAGTTTGCTGAAATATCTTATGAGCCCCACAATGAAAATTCACCAAGATCAAAAACACATAGACAAAATGGTATCTGATTAATAAGATAAGACTTTCCAAGCATAAAAGCAATAGAAACCATGAAGAAAAAATAAGTAAATCTAACTACCTGAAAATTAGAAACTTCTGTAAGCAAAACAACTTGAAAAATTTTCCACAGGACAAAAGATTGGTATCCTTAATAAATAAAAAACTCTTACCAAGCAATAAGAAAAACACTAAAAACCACAGTAAAGGAATGAATAAAGAACATGAACCAAGATTCATAAAAGATGTATAGATGGCTAAAAAACAGTTCTAAAAATTAACCCCATTGCTGCTGCGGCTGCTGCTAAGTCGCTTCAGTCGTGTCCAACTCTGTGCGACCCCATAGATGGCAGCCCACCAGGCTCCGCCATCCCTGGGATTCTCCAGGCAAGAACACTGGAGTGGGTTGCCATTTCCTTCTCCAATGCATGAAAGTAAAAAGTGAAAGTGAAGTCGCTCAGTCGTGCCCGACCCTCAGCGACCCCATGGACTGCAGCCTTCCAGGCTCCTCCGTCCATGGGATTTTCCAGGCAAGAGTACTGGAGTGGGGTGCCATTGCCTTCTCCTAACCCCATTAGTAGGCTAAAATAGCAAATTAAAATAAAATATTTTTCAACTATTTATAACAATGATCATATTCAGTGATGATAAGTGTAATTAGTAATAATAATCACTCTCGTATTTTGCTAATGGAACTAGATTTATATTATCTATCTGTAAAGCATCACAGACCTTATAATTTAACTCTTTTGACTGTGGTTTGCTTTCTGTCTCAAAATCTAGCCTGAGAAAACCATCATAAATTACAGAGAACTGTACTTCATAGTATTATTTATGGTAGCAAAATGGGATATATTATTGTGTACAATAAAGAAATAAAAAAATAA
The DNA here is from genome assembly GCF_032452875.1 of Bos javanicus. Classification (NCBI taxonomy): domain Eukaryota; kingdom Metazoa; phylum Chordata; class Mammalia; order Artiodactyla; family Bovidae; genus Bos; species Bos javanicus. The sequence continues at coordinate 19,871,563 of NC_083879.1, read as the reverse complement.
ATTATGATATAAACATAGGACACAATGCAGTAAATAAATGGCATGAGAAATGCTTACAATTCAATGAAAAATCTCTTTTAAATTGAACTGAAAAAAATTTTTGCAATATGATCCAAATTATATTTTAAACATATGTATGTCTAGAAAAAGGACTATAAAGATACATATCAAAATGTTGGACCTCCCTGATGGTACAGTGGATAAAAATCTGCCCGCCAATGCACAGGACAGAGGTTCAATCCCTGGTTCAGGAAGATTCCACATGCTGCAGAGCAATTAAGCCCGCGCACCACAACTACTGAGAACTGCACTGCCTAGGGCCCATGAGCCACGGCTACTAAGCCTGCGTGCTGCAGTCATGGAGCCCGTGCACCTACAGCCTGTGCTCCACGGCAAGAGAGGCCTCTGCAAAAAGAAACCCATGCACCACACCTAGAGAGTAGCCTCTGCTCTCCACAGCTAGCGAAAGCCTACACACAGAAATGAAGAACCAGTGCGACCAAAAATAAAATAAATAGGTAAATTATTTTTTTAAGTGTTAACACTGATTATTTCCGGGGAATTTTTATTTAACTCTTTGTACTTTTTATGATTTTCCAAAGACTCTTTGACAACTTTACACTGCTTTTATAATCAAGGAAAAGAAAGTGAAAGTGACTCAGTCGTGTCTGACTCTTTGCCACCCCATGGACTATACAGTGCACGGAATTCTCCAGGCCAGAATACTGGAGTGGATAGCCTTTCGCTTCTCCAGAGGATCTTCCCAACCCAGGGTTTGAACCCAGGTCTCCTGCATTGCAAGCAGATTCTTTACCAGCTGAACCACAGGGAAGCCCAAGCATACTAGAGTGGATAGTCTATGCCTTCTCCAGCATATCTTCCCCACCTAGGAATCGAACCGGGGTCTCCTGCATTGCAGGCAGATTCTTTACCAACTGAGCTATGAGGGAAGCCCCTAATCAGGGAAAGATACTAGTTTAAAAAAAAAATTAAATGTATATAAAATTTACATATATATATACACACACACACAGAGATATATTTTTTCTGTGTGTTTGTGTTTAAAACTAGTTCAGTGCAGTAGTCCATTTACAAACTATATAATTAATCATTTTTTTAGCCAGGATATTCCTTTTAATTCCTCATAAAAGTATCTAGGCTTCCTGACATTTGTAAGAAAATAGGGTACAGCAATCCCACCACTGGTTAATCCTTCAAACAAAAAATTAAGTCTTCTCTAACAGCACCATAAACGTCTTCAGTCACTCAGTTCAGTCACTCAGTTGTCTCCGACTCTTTGTGACCCCATGGACTGCAGCACACCAGGCTTCCCTGTCCTTCGGTCACAGTTTCACAATATTTTGTGTAGTTATTTGATTAAAATCCATCTTCCCTACTAGACTAGAGAATTCCAGGAGAGCAAGGGCTACCTACGTTCTTAATCACTAGCATGTGATCTGAGGTGCTATGCCTGGCTACATATGAGGTACTCAATAATTGGTTTTTAATTGATTATGAAAAACACAGGGGGAATAAAATCAAGGCTATCAAAGGCCATGGAGTCTCTAAAAGAATGTGACACTTGCCAGGAAAGCTCTTAGTTCTCTCACATCCAACTTCCATGTTGTCACAGTCACCACCCAGAAGGAAATCCTAGGAAATATAGAAATCCAATTTGTCTTCTCTTTTTCTCAAATTTATTCTCACTGAAAGTCCTTTTCACAAAGACAGATTCCTTCTAGATATTCTACCTAATTAGAGCCATGGACAGATAACCATCATTGACACTTGGCAAGATGCCTCCAGGAGGTTTCTGAACCCATAAATAGGCTCTTACTCTCTTAGAATGAAATCCTAGTTGACAAAATGATGAGTTAGGGAAGGTCTTTGTGGGCCATGTGCATGCCAAGTCGCTTTAGTCATGTCCAGCTCTTTGCAACTCTGTGGACTGTATAGCCTGCTAGGCTCCTCTGTCCATGAGATTCTCCAAGCAAGAATATCAGAGCGGTTGCCATGCCCTCCTCCAGGGGATCTTCCCAACCCAGGGATCAAACCTGCATTGCTTATGTCTCTCTGCCATAGGCCTTCTGACAACCCTCGGGCTATATTTCTCACAGCCAGCAAGACCTGCTCTGATCGTCTTAAGTGAGAAAAAGAAAGAGACTAAAATAAAGAGACACGCCAGTGCTTGTTAGTCAGTCTCCCATCCCAACCCATCCTCTCCTAGAGGTTCTTATCTCTGAAATTTCACTTTATTTCTGCTTCTATTTAACTATGGTGATGATGGCACTCAATTCATTTAATTTGTCCAAGTCTTAATTTCTCAACTTCAAAATATGGGTCTCGGTAAATGCAGCCACTGATAGCTAAAAGAGTATCGCAAATTGGGCCACTGGAAATGAGAAAAGAGAATGCGTTGGGAGGTTCATCTGGGTTTCTCAATTCAACAGTTCCCTCAGGGCAAGTGAACAATTAGACCAAGAGAATAGTAAAGAAAAAAGACGTTGTTTTACTGTTTCTGAGACTTACAAGCAAAGACTGAACTGATAAACAAACATTTCTGCTTGTTTATAAGGATTGCATGATGAGAATAAATTCTATACAAAGAATGAGTGAATAAAGAGAAAAATGAAGATTTTTCCAATGCACCAAATGATGGCTAACTTCCCGTGAGCCTCCAAAGTGTGAGACTTATTGATACTATCTGAAGTTTATATTCAAGACAAAAAAATATTATCTAAAGTTTTATGAATCCTCTCTTGCTCTCAATTTGCAAAACACAAAACAACCACCACAAAACATTCACTGTTGCATAATAGTCTTTGCAACTAGAAGGGGTGCTGACTCAGCCTTCAAAGAAATCTGGTTTTCAATCTGGCTCAGACACTAGACAGTGATGTGACATTGGCCAAGTCTCTGCCATCTCTCAAAAGGAGAATGATGGCAGCCACCTCAAAAGAGACACACAGTAAATTATCCTGAACACCAGACACACAATAAATGGTCAGTATGCAGATCTAAGCAAGAATAAAGCCATATAACACAACATTTATTAATAGAGACTGACTGCATTATACATAGGGCTTCCCTGGGGGCTCAGATGGTAAAGAATCTGCCTGCAATGTGGGAGACCCGGGTTCAACCTGGGTCAAGAAGATCCCCTGGAGAAGGGCATGGCAACCCCCTCCAGTGTTCCTGCCTGGAGAATCCCACGGACAGAGAAGCCTAGTGGGCTACAGTCCATGGGGTCTCAAAGAGTGGGACACGACTAAGAGACTAACACTTTCTTTTCACGAAGTATGTATAGACCTTAATTTAGATCATTTCCTTTTCTTGAATCTGAATTTTAGTGAATCTCCTTGCTTGCAGCAACATCTTCTCATTTCACTTCACATCATGACTGAGAAGTAGCAAAGGAATACATTTTGAAGTTGAGAAATTAAAATTTAGACAAATCAAATGAATCATCTGTCATCATCACCATAGCTAGAAAGAACCAGAAATAAAGTGAAATTCCATGAGTTCAGAGTATTTTAAGTACTTTACTCTTTCCCCCAAGTAGCATGGTTTCTAGATAAATAAATCTGAGCTACCCACTGGACAAACACAGTCAACTAAACAATTAACTTTAGGAAAGGTTCTCAAAACAGATGATAGAGACATAAAAGCCATGTGCAACAGGATGTCTAGCAAGAGCACCCCTGCTGTTTGTAGTAAAGGAAATATGTATTGGAAAGCCAGCCAGCTCAGCAAAGAGCAACAGATAGTAAGATCATAAGTGAGGTGGGAGAGCAGTACATGGAACTTCCAGATAGAGGAATTACTTCATTTATAACCAAAAAGGATGTTGTAAGAATATATATGTCAAAAAGGACAAAGATGCTCCAGTGACTCTAAAATAATATTTTAAGTTGAAATAACATTTTTAGATTAATGCCACATCTGATACAACTCAGTGAAGCAAGATGAGGAATTGCTCATCAGTAATTTCTAAATGCTTTGAAAACCAAAAGTTTATTTCCTAAGTTTGGCACAAAAACCTCATATGGTGAGCTAACATGAGGTTCCACATCAGATTAGCAGTATTACCCTAGACCCTGACTGCGGAACTATGTAATATAGCCAGCATATTATCTCTATAATATCTACAAAAGTTTTAATTCTTTTTTAAAAAATTTTATTGGGGTAACTGATTTATAACATGTAAGATTCACATGTACAACATTATATTTCTACTTCTGTATACCCTACAACATGCTCACCACCAAAAATTTTTTTCCATGCACCATCCATCATAAGTTGAATTCTTAAATATATGTGGCTCCAAAAGTTTCAGACAAGAACTTGAAGACCTGTGTTATTATCTTCATTTTAAAACTGGGAAGTGGTTCAATCTCAAATTAACTTTTATGCTGCTTTGTGTGTAATAATAATCTTTAAGTAAGAACACTCAAAATTATTTAGTAGAGAATCCTGCTAAGCAGAGAATCCATATGACTGTCATTTTAAAAAATCCTCATGTACCTGGAAAGAAACCCAAGATATGTCTATAAAACAAGAGCAATTAGTTCAAAAAGGAACTAAATCATGCATAGAGTTCCCAAGGTTACATCTTAATGACTGTAACATGACTGCTAAAGAAAATGTTTTTATCAAACTGTGTTGTTAAAACCATTGAGTTCTGATGTAAGAGGAAGATTTCAGCCAAGTCATCTGAGTGGTGTTCATAAAGACATCCCAGACCATTTGCCTCTATTTTCATCTCTGTCGTGATGTGTGTCCTGGGACAGGCCAAGGACTTCAGACCTCTCCTCTCTTGGATAACTGCCTGGAGACCAGGCTTGGGAAGAAAACAGAAGAGTTACATCCTGAAAACAGCAACATAAAAAGATCAAACAAAGCCACAAAATTCCTCTGTTTGAGGAAGATTTTTTAAAAGAGTTATGAGGCTTCTGGGTGGGGCTTGGGTGAGTTCAGAGTTTGTGTGTCTGAATTGTTTGGGGTTGTCACAGAGAGGTGGAGAAGGGGCAGGCTCCTGGGGGTCTGCTGAAAGTCATCTGCTTCAGATCAAATGACTGGCTCAGAACTAATCCCTAAGAGGACCAAACCTGAAAGCACAACGTATGAGTGCATTTAGGGGGCAGGGAGGCGAGAGGAGACAAGGAAGGGATGGAGAAAGCATTACACCCTGAGCCCGCCTCTCCAGAGTTTCCCTGCTTCTTCATAAGCTAAAGATAAGCCCTGCCGGGAATCCTTCCTGCTTTCTACCTCCCAGTAACGAACCCTCCCTAAGACACCAACAACGATATTGCCTCTGCCTGGAACATCTTCCCTCCTCTTCATCACTCAGCTCGACTCATCCTCCTGGCCTCAGTCAACAGTCTCTCTCTGTAGGAAGCCATCCTTAACATACCCTCCGACATGCCCCTGCACTATACTAGATCTTCTCCTCTATAATCCACAGCTCCTTATATCCTCCATCAGAGTACTTTGCTTTGTTATAATTGCTTTTTCTCCTCTGCCATCCCTGTTGGATAGAACCTCCTTGAGGGCAGGGGCTGCATTTATCTTGTCACTATGATATTTACAGCACCTACTATAATGGTCAGTCCACAGTATGCGTTCCATAAATGCCTATTAAATAAATGAATGAATCAATTAATAAATTGGGGTTTGGTGTGCATTTAACAAAGCTCCAAAACTGCAAAAGTTGAACCAGTTGGAGTCTCTCAGGTACTGGTAAGACAGAATGGACTATATAATACATGGCACCTAGAACTTCAAGAATCAGAGTGCTTCTTCCACTGCAAATGAGGAAGAAACACGGAGGAGCAGCAGGAATATGCCTGGTGTGTTCCAGAGCAATGATGAACCTAACTTACCTTCAACAGAAGGTCTGTGTGAAGGAGTAAAAGGAGGAAATGCTGGCATGAAAGTAAGGCTCAGTCTCAGAGCATGGTAGTTATGAAGCGAAGATGTCTGAACTTTGTCCCATGGTTAGTAGAGAACCGAGAAGTGTATTTGACCTGGTAATAAAATGTAGAGATGAACTACAGGGGGACTGATGGGCAGAATGAGGGCTAATTAGGAGACAGTTTAGTCATAAGACAATGAGACCATGAGAATCTGGACTGCAAAGATGAGAATGAAAAAAAGAAAATATTAAGAAGTATCCAGAACTTCTCTGGTGATCCAGTGGTAAAGAATCAGTTCACTGAAATCCAGAACTGAGTCTCCATCTGGAATCCGCCATCCAGTGGTAAAGAATCATCTGCCAATGCAGGGGGCAGGGGTTCGATCCCTGGTCCAGGAGGGTTCCACATACCAGGGGGCAGTTAAGCCCGTGAACCACCACTACTGAAGCTTCAGTGCTCTAGAGCCTCTGATCCACAACAAGAGAAGCCACCTCAATGAGAAGCCTCCACACTGCATGGAAGTGCAGCCCCTGCTCACTGCAACTAGAAAAAGCCTGCACATAGCAACCAAGACCCAGGGCAGACATAAATAAGTGCCATTAAAGAAGCATCCAGACTGAGTGATTAACTGAGTATGCCTAAGAAAAACAGCACAGTCTAATCAGGAAGTTAGTTTGAAAAAAAGATTGCAAGGAATAATAATGATTTCAGCTCTCACTTGCTGAGTGTGTACCACATGCCAAGGGCCTTATATTTAACTTTCACAATAACTCTCTTGGGTATTATTCTGTGTTGTACCCATGAAAAAATTTTAAGTATTTTTTAAAGCCTGTTGCAATCACATAGGCTAGTAGTTTTCAAACCATAACATCTTCTAGTACTGCCTCACTGGGCTAAGGGGGGTTGCTCCAAGATCCCTTCCCTCACCTTCAATCAAAGAAGCTCCTCTTCACTTGCCTTACCTAACAATTCTCTATGTAGAAGTTCATCTCTATAAGCTTTCTCTAAAAAAAGAAGTTTGGTAACTACAAAGCTAGGCAATAGCAGTTGTGCATGCTAAGTCACTTCAGTCGTGTCTGACTCTGAAACCCCATGGACTGTAGCCCACCAGGCTCCTCTGTCCACGGGATTCTCCAGGCAAGAATACTGGAGTGGGTTACCATGCCCTTCTCCAGGGGATCTCCTTGACCCAGGGACTGAACCCACATCTCTTATGTCTCCTGCATTGGCAAGTGGATTCTTTGCCACCTGGGAAGCCCACAACAGCAGTTAGGAACATATAAATCAGAGGGAGAGACATTTCACTTGCATCAATTGAATTTGGTATTACTGAAAGAGTAAGAAAGGGGTGGAGGATGATCTTATGTCTTGGGCTTAGAACCTCCCAACTGGGCAGTAGGGAACTTTACTGAGAGCAAGTAACAGGAGAAAAACATTTAGGAAAGAGAATCCCTTTGGTTTGAATTGGGCTGATTTTAAGAGACCTCTTGGAAAACTCCTGGAGTAGGAAAAGGCAACCCACTTCAATATTTTTGCCTGGAAAATTCCATGTACAGAAAAGCCTGGCAGGCTACAGTCCACAGGGTTGCAAAAGAGTCAGACGTGACTGAGCTACTGAGCACGCAGAGGATAATTCCATGAAGATAATCAATTGGAAACACAGGTCTGGATCAGCATATTGATGATAGTGAAGCCATGGAGTTGGATAAGATCACCAAGGAAAAGAGGGAAGGAGAAAAAGAGAAAGGACCAATAATAGAACCCTAAGGAAAACTAACATTTCATTCATTCCTCCAACAAGTATTTATTATCTACAATGAATTTGTAAATAGAAAGAGAGAAAAGATAGTAAAAGATACAAAAAAGAGAGAAGAGTAATAAGAGAAACAGTGAGTAAGTCACAAAGAAATGAAGAAATAATTTCCATGATAGTGTGGTAAGCAGAGCCAAATATGACAGAGTTCAAACAGGACAAGATTAGAAAAAGAGGGGGTGACAATTTGAAAGTCACAAGTGACCCCTGAGATAAGAAATGCCACTTCTCTTTATCTAACGAGTATTTTCTGAACATCTCTGAAGTGCCAGACACTGGGTCAGCCTCTGGCATTTAATGACGAGCACAATCACACAGGTTCCCGCCTTCATGGAGTTTATATATTAGTGAGGGAGAAAAGACATTAATCAAACAATGACACAAACTATATGTAAAATGGAAATTATGATAAGAGCCAAGGAAAAGACACATGGCAGGCCTTAGAAGTCTACAGCAGAAGAATTGGATCTTGCCTGGGAAGGTTTCCCTACTGAAATGATGCTTGTCAGGAAAGGTTTCCGTATAGAAGTAAACTAAGATGGCAGAGATGAGGAAAGAGGAAAGAGCTCATGTAAGGCCGTTTACTAAAAGGAAGCACAAGATGTGTTTAAGGGGTTGAAACTCCAGCGTGTCTACAGTATAGAGAGGAAGAGCAAGCAAGAGGCAAGAAGGCAGAGGCATGCAGAAGCCAGGCTGTGTAGGGCTTGGAGGCCACATTGAACAGTTTTTTCCTTACGATATCCTAAGAGGAATAGTTAAGAGCCAACTCATTGGAAAGGACCCTGATGCTGGGCAAGATTAAAGGCAAAAGGAGAAGGGGATGGCAGAGAAGGAGGTGGTTAGGTAGTACCACCAATTGTATTTGAGCAAACTCTGGGAGATACTGAAGGACAGGGAAGCCTGGTGTGCTGCAGTCCATGGGGTCGAAAAGAGTCGGACATGACTTAGCGACTGAACACCAACAACAAAGAGTAACAGTGCCCCCTGAAGTGTTTAAGCACTGGGGGACAGGGAGGAAGGCATGGCAGGGTCGATCCAGGTAGAGTGATTGCAGATGTAACAGAAGCACGAGAGCCAAACAAATTTCGGAGTGATGCAAGAGGATCAGCCAGAATAAGAGTAAGGGGCAAGGATAATTTTGGAAAGGATGCCTCGTCCTGAGAGATAGGAAGGCAGAGCTTAAGATGTGAGGAAATGACCTTACTTCAAAGTAAAGAGGACATTTTGTTGAAAAGCTGAAATTTTTATTTCTCTGCTAAGAATGAATAAAACATGAAAATAAGGTGGGGGTACAGTGTCTGCTACAGAGAAGACTGCAGTCAAAATTTATTGGATGTTAATGAACGTAAAGGTTTGGAACAGCTGCTGTGGCAAAGCCAAAAGGGATCCAGCCAGAATGACTCTAAGGATTGCCTAGCAACCCACGGCCCCACTTCGCTAGCTCTGCTTAGCGTGCACCATCCATGCCTAGAGGGTAAAATGTGCAGGCTTCAAAATACCATAAACTTGGAAGCACTGTGGACACCTGCACTAAGAAAATCTGAATCGTGGCATCATATTGCTTTTAAAATGCTCAAAATTAGGGGGAAGGTCTTTAACGTGCTTGATTACCACCTCACAAGGGAAACGCAGGTCATCCTGAGATTGGTGTGATTAGTCATAGGTGGTCTGAATATTTTGGAAGTAATTATTGCTGCTGGCATTTTCTAAAGAAGCATAAATTATGACTAAATCGCTCCTGTTTATATGCATTGCCGCTTCTTCCCACAGCTTTCATCAACAAATAGCAATCAGAGCAATATGGCTAAGAAGTAGTAGCTGAGCCTTGTTTCTAACATTAGCCAAGCCAGGCTTCCAACTGCTGTCTTATCTCGTCTCTCCCCCAAGTTACAGAGGCTAAGAGGTAAATGGCTGCTCCCCTGGAGACCAAATTTGGAAATAACAGTACACGATACAGTTTTGATCACTGAGAGGAACAGGTGCGATGTTTTAATCTTTTGTAGCACCGTAGAGATCAGCAGTCCTGAATATTCATTGGAAGGACTGATGTTGAAGCTGAAGCTCCAATACTTTGGCCACCTGATATGAAGAACTGACTCCTTGGAAAAGACCCTGATGCTGGAAAAGACTGAAGGCAGGAGGAGAAGGGGACGACAGAGGATGAGATGGTTGGATGGCATCACCCACTCGATGGACATGAGTTTGAGCAAGCTCCGGGAGTTGGTGATGGACAGGGAAGCCTGGCGTGCTGCAGTCCACGGGGTCGCAGAGTCAGACACGACTAAGTAAGTGACTGAACTGAACTGAGAGGTAGGGATTTTACCAGTGTTTTAAACAGGGAGCATCATTCCCGATACTGATGCATTGAGGCATGGGAAAAAAATATTAGAACTTGATTTTTAATTTATTTTTTAACACAAAGAATTAAGCTTTACTGGTGTTAAATTTACTATACAAATCAACACTAGTATTTACTTAGTCTGAACTATCAGATGCCGCATGTTGCCCCAAGGAAGGGGAGGAGTTGGGAGAGTTTGGCTGTGGTGTTGTCTTTTATTGTGCCTAATTAAGTAGATGGGTGAGCAACCTCAGAAGATGCGATTTTGTTAGCCTGTCCGGTCTCTGCTAATTGACTTACTGATTCAGTGCAATTTAAATCAAAATTCAATTTTTTAAATAGCTGGTAGCCAACTTTTCTGAAGAATCTAATTCTTAAATTCATATGGAAAATGCAAAGTATTTCAACCAGCTAAAGCAACTTTGAAAAAGAAGTGTTGGAGGAATTCCATTCTTTAGTTTCAAGATTTATTATAAAGTCACAGTTATCAACACAGTGTGGTATCAACATAAAGACATGCAGATAAATCAATGAACAGATAAATCACTGGAGAGTCTAGAAATAGACCCACACATACATAAACAATTATGAACAAAAACTATAAAAGTAAATTAGTTGAGTAATAATGATAGTCTCTTCCCACAAATGATCCTATACAATTTGATATCCAAATACAAAAACATAAATTTTATCTATACTTTGCATCATATACAAAAATTAACTCAAAATGAAACACAAACCTAAAATAAAAATGTAAAACCTAAAACATTTCTACTAGAAATCAGTGGAAAAAACCTTTGTGACACTAGGTTAGGCAAAGATTTTTTAAATATAACAAAAAATGCACAATCCATAAAGAAAAAAAAATTACAAAACATTAAAGTTTTAAAACTTCTGCTCTTGAAAGACTCTGAAATGGATGAAAAGATAAACTATAAACTGAAAGAGAATATTTATAAATCACATCTGATAAATAATATATAAAGAACTCTATAATAAAAAAACAAAAATCCCAATTTAAAAATGGGCAGGGACTTCCCTAGTGGTCCAGTGGTTAAGACTCAGGCCTCCACTGTAGGGGCGCAGGTTCGATCCCTGGTCAGGGAACTAAGATTCCACATGCCATATGGTGCATCGCAGCATGGCCACAAAAATAATGGGCAAAAGATTTGAACAAACACTTCACAAAATAAGATATACAATTAGCAAATAGGCATATGTAAAGATGTTCAGCAACTTGAGTCTTTGGCAAAATGCAAATTAAAGCTGCCCTCTGTCACACTTATTAGAATGGCTAAAATTTTAAAAAACTGACCATACCCAGGGTTGGCAAGGAAGTGAAGCTACTGGAACTGTCATAAACTGTTGGTGTGAATGTAAAATAGTGCAATCACTCTATAAAACAGTTTGGCAATTTCTTAAAAGTTAAACACACCCTTACATAAACATATCCAACAATTCTACTCATAGGTATTTGCCCAGAGTGGGAAAAAAGTATATGTCCACACAGTGTTGCTGTTGTTGTTTGGTTGGTAAGTCCTGTCCGACTCTTTGCGACCCCACGGAGAGTAGCATGCCAGGCTTCCCTGTCCTTCACTATCTCCCAGAGTTTGCTCAGATTCATGTCCATTGAGTCAGTGATGCTCTCTAACTATCTTATTCTCTGTCACCCCCTTCTCCTTTTGCCTTCAGTATTTCCCAGCATCAGGTCTTTTCTTCGCATCAAGTGGCCAAAGTACTGGAGCTTTAGCTTCAGCATCAGTCCTTCCAATGAGTATTCAGAGTTGATTTCCTTTAGAATTTGCTGGTTTGATCTCTTCGCAGTCCAAGGGACTCTCAAGAGTCTTCTCCAACACCACAGTTCCAAAGCATCAATTCTTTGGTGCTCAGCTTTCTTTATAGTCCAACTCTCACACCCATATATGACTACTGGAAAAACTATAGCCTTGACTAGATGGACCTTTGTCAGCAAAGTAATGTCTCTGCTTTTTAATATGCTGTCTAGGTTGGTCATAACTTTTCTTCCAAGGAACAAGTGTCTTTTAATTTCATGACTGCAGTCACCATCTACAGAAAACAAAGTTTCTCACTGTTTCCACTGTTTCCCCATCCATTTGCCATGAAGTCATGGGACCGGATGCCATGATTAGTTCTCTGAATGCTGAGTTTTAAGCCAACTTTGGCATGCACCTCTTTCACTTTCATCAAAAGGCTCTTTAGTTCTTCACTTTCTGCCATAATGGTGGTGTCATCTGCATATCTGAGGTTATTGATATTTCTCCCAGCAATCTTGACTCCAGCTTTTGCTTCATCCAGTCTGGCATTTCGCATGATGTATTCTGCATATAAGTTAAATAAGCAGGGTGACAATATACAGCCTTTTCCTATTTAGAACCAGTCTGTTGTTCCATGTCCAGTTCTAACTATTGCTTCCTGACCTGCATACAGATTTTTCAGGAGGCAGGTCAGGTGGTCTGGTATTCCTATCTCTTGAAGAATTTTCTACAGTTTGTTGTGATCCACACAGTCAAAGGCTTTGGCATAGTCAATAAAGCAGAAGTAGATGATTTTCTGGAACTCTCTTGCTTTTTTGATGACCCAGTGGATGTTGGCAATTTGATCTCTGGTTCCTCTGCCTTTTCTAAATCCAGCTTGAATGTCTGGAAATTCACGGTTCACATACTGTTGAATCCCTGAACAACCATCGACAGGAGAATGTTGGATCCCACCAAGGGCCAAGGAGAAGTCCCAGCAAGATGGTAGGAGGGGTGAAATTGCGTTTAGAATCAAACCCCATACCCAGCCAGAGACGCTCAGAAGGCTTAAATAAAACATTATGCATACCAAGAGATGCCACAGAGACTGAGCCAGACCTGCCTTTGAGTGTCTGAGTGTCTGCTGCAGAGGTACAGGTCAGCAGTGGCCTGCCGCAGGGGTAGGGGCTCTAGGCGCAGCAGACCTAGGTATGTAAGCCCTCTTGGAGGACGTTGCCATTAACCCCACTATAGAGCCACCAGAACTTACACCGGACTGGGGAAACAGACTCCTGGAGGGCACAAACAAAACCTTGTGCAAACCAGGACCCAGGAGAAAGGAGCAGTGACCCGACAAGAGACCCACCCAGACTTGCCCAGAGTGTCCAGGAGTCTCCGGCAGAGGTGTGGGTCGGCGGTGGCCTGCTGCAGGGTAGGGGCCACTGAGTACAAAAGTGGGTGCACTGGACCTTTTGAAGGAGGTCGCCATTATCTTCACTACCTCCACCATAGTTTGGACTCAGGTCAAACAACAGGAAGGGAACACAGCCCCACCCATTAAAAGAAAATTGGATTAAAGATTTATGAAGCATGGCCTCACCTATCAGAACAAGACCCAGTTTCCCCCAGGTCAACCTCTGCAATCAGGAAGCTTCCATAAACCTCTTATCCTTATCCATCAGAGGGCAGATAGAATGAAAACCACAATCAAAGAAAATGAATCAAACTGATCACATGGACCACAGCCTTGTCTAACTCAATGAAACTATGAGCCATGCCATGTAGCACCATCCAAGGCGGATGGGTCATGATGGAGAGTTCTGACAAAACATGGTCCACTGGAGAAGGGAATGGCAAACCACTTCAGTATTCTTGCCTAGAGAATCCCATAAACAGTATGAAAAACGTACACTATAGCTATGTGCAATTTATTGTATGTTATTTATATTTCAAAAAAGATGTTAAAAGAAATTATATCCTGTCCAACAAAAAATTATCTGTAGATTCAATAAAATGTCATGAATGCTACCTCACCCACTACAGTACTTAGACAGGTATGAGGGATCATCTAGTAACCTTGCAAAGATTCCAGTTATATATGTAAAATGAAAATAACACCTCACTGAAGAATGATGAAAATTATTAACTAGTATTGACTGGGATCACTGGAAGTGCTAACTGTCCTGCAAACTGCTTCATTTTTAGTTATAAAATATGGCAGTTACTTTAGGTCATTAGATCTAACTAAGCATCACTGACTCGATGGACGTGAGTCTGAGTGAACTCCAGGAGTTGGTGATGGACAGGGAGGCCTGGCGTGCTGCTATTCATGGGGTCGCAAAGAGTCGGACACGACTGAGCGACTGAACTGAACTGAAGCATTAATTATCCATTTAATTCCAGGTATAGAATTGTTTATTCATAGTTTAAATTTCTTATCCTTTCACAATAGAGACCTCATCTGCAGAATGTTTTTCCCATTTTATCTATTTTTTATTGCTCAAATACCCTGCCCTTAACAAACAAGTTAAATGCTACTATTTCTGAACAGTCATTTTTGTACATAAAAACACGTCTTAGACATTTTACACATCCCACCCTTATCCTATGAATGTGTACTCACAGAAAGTTTTGGAATAAAAATGAGACTATTCAGAGGTTTGCTTTGGTTTTAAAAACTAATATTAAATGTGTTAAATTTATTAACATTACCAACCAAATAAACACTAGGCATGGACTAATGATGAGGATGTGTTGTGAGCCAGGGATTCCAGTTGACCCAATTCTGAGTACCTGATATTCATTTGATTAAAAAAAAATACATAAACCTCATTGTTCCCTAAACTTTTAAGTTTAGTTTACAAATATTTCTATATTTGGAACTCTAACAAATTCTAGCAGTCACTTTTAAGAACTTTTAGGTGATACTGACTCTAATGTTCAAATGTTTTAATATACCCAATTTACTTTTTAAAGTACTTCAATTATATTTAGCCAACAAATTATCCCATGAACTTTAAATAATTCTTATATCTTGATAAATTAAATTTATGAATATAGTGAACCTTCAGTTCAGTTCAGTTGCTCAGTCATGTCCGACTCTTTGCAACCCCATGGACTGCGGCAGGCCAGGCTTCCCTGGCCATCACCAACTCCCGGAGCTTGCTCAAACTCATGTCCATTGCATCAGTGATGCCATCCAACCATCTCATCCTCTGTCATCCCCTTCTCCTCCCTTCTTCAATCTTTCCCAACATCAGGGTCTTTTCCAGGGAGTCAGTTCTTCGTATCAGATGGCCAAAGAATTTGAGTTTCAGCTTCAGCATCAGTCCTTCCAGTGAATATTCAGGACTGATTTCCTTTAGGATGGACTGGTTTGATCTTCTTGCTGTCCAAGGGATTCTCAAGAGTCTTCTCTAACACCATAGTTCAAAAGCATCAATTCTTGGGTACTCAGTTTAGTGAACTTTATCACTCAGAAATAATGAACCTTAATTTCTCTTAAATATTCTAATAGTATAAAGTAAAAATTTCATATTAAAAATCACAGCTCAAAATCAGCTATTCAAAGATGTAAGATCTGTGTCTTGGGTCACTTTTTTTAACATATGAACTTGTGATTGTTCAGCACCATTTGTTGAAAAGGTAATAGCTTTTATCCTCTGAATTGCCTTAACTCCTTTGTCAGAGAGCAGTTGACTATATTTGTGAGGGCCTGTTCTGAGTTCCCTACTTTGTTCTGTATCTATCCTTTTGCCAGTATCATGATGTCTTGTCTTGACTATTGCAACAGTACAATAAACCTTGAAATCAGATAGTGTAAGTCATCCAATTTTGTTCTTCTTCAGTAGTATGCTAACTATGCTTAGTTTTTTGCCTTTCCAAATAAATTTTAGAATCAATTTGTTGATGCCCACAAAACAGCTTGCTGAGAATTTTTGCTTACATTTTGTTGAGGACTTTTACATCTAAGTTCATCAGAAATATTGGTATGTAGTTTTCTTTTCTTGTAATGTCATCACCTGGATTTAGTATCAGGGTAATGCTTCTTTCATAAAATGAATTAGGAAGTGTTTCCTATGCTTCTATCTTTCTAGAAAAGATTATGGAGAATTGGTATCATTTCTTCCCTAAATATTTGGTAGAATTCACTAGGTCTGGTTGCTTTCTTTTTTGGAAGGTTATTAATTACTAATTCAATTTTTTAGTAAATATAGGACTATTTAGGTTATCTGTCTCTCCTTTCGTGAGTCCGGATAGTATCTTTCAAATAACTGGTTTTCATTTCTTCTGAGGTATCAAATTTGTAGGTATACTGTTGTTCATAGTATTCCTTTATTATCCTTTTAATGTCCAAGAGATGGCCATGTATGATAGATAAACATATTTTTCATTTAAAGAACCTTGAAGCACTCCTATATACTTTTCATATGTTTCCTATATCTTAGGACCATATAACTTGAACAGATGTTAAAATGATACCCCTTTGAAGTCTAGATATATCTCATTGATCTGTCCGCCTTGTTCAATTCCCAAGGTCATTTCCCCAAAAGAGTTAGGAGGTGTCTGAGTAGTCTTATAGTTTGTTTAAGCAATTTTGGCCTAAACAAGCAATAGGTCAGCCTTGTTATTCCAACTAAAAATTGTTAATTGAGTAACTGAGAAAGACTTGTGATTTGTAAAGATAAATCTTACTCTAATTACGTATACTATAGAATATTTAAGAGTACTTAGGAATCAGCATATTTAGAAGTTCTTTTACAGATTTATAAACATTACTTAAATCTTCAGAAAAGTTTTGTTGTCAGACAACTAATGTACTTATAAAACTCAAAATATTTAATTTTAAAAATAAATAAAGTGAATTTAAGTTTGCAAATTAAAACCTTATTCAAGGCATCTTATGAGTAATTATTAAAATTTATTGAAAAAGAGTGATAAGATCTATAAGCTAAAAAAGGGAGCCCTCTGACACTGTTGGTGAGAATGCAAACTAATACAGCCACTATGGAGACAGTATGGAGATTCCTTAAAAAGCTGGAACTAGAACTGCCATATGACCCAGCAATGCCACTGCTGGGCATACGCACCGAGGAAACCAGAATTGAAAGAGACATATGTACCCCACTGTTCATCACAGGACTGTTTACAATAGCCAGGACATGGAAGCAACCTAGATGTCCATCAGCAGACAAACGGATAAGAAAGCTGTGGTACAGTGGAATATTACTCAGCTATTAAAAAGAAGGCATTTGAATCAGTTCTAATGAGGTGGATGAAACTGGAGCCTATTAAACAGAGTGAAGTAAGTCAGAAAGAAAAACACCAATACAGTATATTAATGCATATATATGCAATTTAGAAAGATGGTAACGATGACCCTATATGCGAGACAGCAAAAGAGACACAGATATAAAGAACAGACTTTTGGACTCTGAGGGAGAAGGCAAGGGTGGGATGATTTGAGAGAGTAGCATTGAGACATGTATATTACCATATGTGAAATAGATCACTAGTCCAAGTTCAATCCATGAAACAGGGCACTCAAAGCTGGTGCACTGGGACAACCCTGAGGGACAGGATGGGGAGGGAGGTGAGAGGGGGGTTCAGGATGAGGGACACATGTACACCCATGGCTGATTCATGTTAATGTAAGGCAAAAACCACTATAATATTATAAAGTAATTAGCCTCCAAATAAAATAATTTTGTAAAAACGCTAAATTTTAAAAGTAAACCAAGAACTAGGTTTTCAAATGAAACTTTAAAAATTAAATATTAGTTTTAAAACCAAAGTCAGTCCCTTTAATTGCCTTTTATGGGAAACAACCACCTTGGAGGTGACCAAAACTCACATCTCGTGGATCTAGCATTTTGGGGTCAGAGAGTTTGCAAGTAGAAAAAGTCAAGGCAGTACAGAAGAGTATGTTTCACAAGTGCTTGATGGGAGTTGATTCTTGTCAAAGTGCCATCCCTGAAGATAACCTATAACCAAGAGTTAAAGTAGCTTAGTGCTCAAAAAGACAAGCCAACTCTATACTCCATGCTTTTACTCTTCAAAGGCTGAAAATGAATGAGGAGGAGGAAATGCAATATGGGTTCAGAAGAGAGTGGCCCTGTTTCTTAATTGTGTGCTTTAAAATGCCTGAAGGAATACTGTACTTGTTAGCACAGGAAGCTGAAGGTGTGCACTTTCAGCAAGATCAGAAACATATTTGGGGGCTTTAAAATAGAACCTAAGACATTTCAACAGCTTAACAGACCATTAACCAGTGCCTCCAAGTGTGTCTAACAATCATAGTAGCAGCTAGAGATGCCAGCAGGCACAAAGCTCAACCACAGACTCATTCTCCAGAGAGCCAAAAATGGGCTCTTCCCTTTTAGACCTCATATGACTGATATTTGTCAAGCTCTTTAACCTTTTGGATGAAAAGTACCACACAGGGACAGACTACTTTCTCATGATCCCAGACAGTTCTTTATAAATAACATAGTTACATTTACTAGCAGTAAACAAAACGCACAAGGAAGAGAACCAACATTTGTCAAGCACATGTTATGCGCCAGGTATTATTTCAGCCGATCCCTGTGAGGTAAATAGTATTAGCCCCATTTAACTGGATATTGGAAACTGAAGCTTAGAAATTTTTAGTAATTTATCCAAGGTCATGAGGCAGAAAGTGTGTCAAGACTTGAATTTCCTATGTGCCTGTTCTAATCGATACTTCAACACCATCCAACAGAAATACAGTGCAAGCCACAAATGTGAGCCACACGTATACTTTTAAATTTCCTTGTAGCCACATTTAAAAAGTAAGAGGTAAGATGAAACAGATGAAATTAATTATAATCACATATTTTAGTTATCCCAGTAGACCCAAAATACAATTTGAGATATAAATCAATGTAAAAACTACTAATGAGATAGTTCACATTCCTTTTTTCATACTAAGTCCCCAAAACCCAATGGGCTCTTCTAGCTCATCTCAATTTGGACTAGCCGCACGTCAAGAACTAACAGCCCATGTGGCTAGTGGCTACCATATTGCACAACACAGATCTATAACCTCTAGGTCACCCTACCATAGTGTTTGTACATCACTGGATTAGAACCAGCTGTCCTACACCTGCAATAAAACTGAAAAGAAAAATGCTACAGATTAAAAGTCAAATTACTAGAAAACTACACATCTTTCTGGTCAAAGGACAAATAAAAAAGGAAGTCATTCATCAGCTGCAATCCTCTGTACAACAATCATAAATGCACCAACTGCACTGAGCTATTTACTTCAGTGGGACTGGAAACAAATGATCTAAAACTCATAAATCCACACATTCAGAAAGTGTAGACTGCCAGAGAGGATAGTAAACCCAAATGAGTCCTATATGAATTCTAGGCTGTTCTTTTTTAATCGGTTTTAGAGGAATCCCCCACAAATTATACAGTCCTACAGGAATTTCATGCGTCCTCCCACCATCCACTCTAAAGAAACTCCCTCAAGGGGCTTAGTCCGGGTTAAGGAATTTCCTTTATTTATTTTCCATTTCCTTCTTGTTGTAACTGTAGTTTTATCCATCCTGCTTCCACCACCCCACCCCACCCCACCCCACCCCACCCCCACTTCCTTTCCTCTCTTTTCTAGTTGGTCTCCCAGATTCTTAAACCTGCACTAGGTTTTTTGTTCTATTTTGCTTTGTGTTTTAACCTGAATTATATTGTTTTGCTGCTGCTTTTCACTGATTGCCTGTCATGTGCATCATGTTCCCCCCCAGCCTGGAGGGAAAAGAGAAAACCTTTCCAGCAACCATCACCAGGGCTGCTCCAGCCGCCACCTGAAAGGAGCAAGGGATGGAGGGATGGTGGAGACTTCCGCAGCACGCAGTCCCTGGTGGGGGACAGGAGTCAGGTGGGATGTGTCCAGCTGCCAGTGCAGGCCTTCAATGAAATAAAAGAAATCTTAATTGTAAAACTCATTTACTTTGGTTGTTCTGGATTGTGTTCATAAAACAAAACCAGCTTAATTTTTTCAGAAATAATACAAAAAAGTAAAAAGAAGAAAGTAAAAAGGCACCTGAGATTCCACCAGCAGAAAGAACCACTGCTGGCATTTTCTTTTTTAAAAATCTCCACTTCGTTTTTAACCCACAGAAAGTTAGTCAGCTGCCTCCTACCCCCACCCTAGGGTGAGAGGGGGAAGAAAGTAGTTCTGACTTAGGTGTGAAATGATATAACTAATGTTTGTCTGAAATGAGCACAAAACTTGAATGAGCTATACCTCACTCAAGTTGCTAGCAATCTTTGTCTGAATATTTGTCCTTCTGAACCTAGTTATGGGATAATAATAACACCCATCATTTACTGAAAACTAGCCATGTAACAGGCATTAAACTGCATGCTGGCCATACGTTTTCCCATTTTAGTTTGTGCCACAGCTCCATGAGTTATGAAGTACTTTTCTCCACTACACAGGTGGGGAAACTGAGACTCAGAGAGGTTAGGCCAGCTACTAAGTGACAAGAGTTAGGGTTTGAACTTAATCCTGCCTGGTTCTAAAGGCTGTTCTTTTTGCCATAGCCAAGTGCCAGAGTTAAGGTCATCATAAAACCATGCCATCCCAAGTTGAGTGTTTATTGTTTGTAAAGAAAAAGTAATTCATTAAATTTTCCTTTACCAATTTTAGAAACTCAAATTTGGGCCTAAGAACTTGAAGTCCAGTAATGAGGTAATTTACTTCAGGCAGAAAGATTCCTAAAATTTCCACCATACAATTCTCCAGCAGAAGGGTTTCCTCACTGCAGGAACCCCACAGTCTAGTAACTTTGAAATGGAAGCACATACCCACCAGCCAATTGCCATCCCTTTCAGGGCCAGGAAAACTCTGAATTCCAGTTGCAAGGCATTTTCTACAAAAATCAAGAGGAGTCTCAAAAAAAAAAAAAAAAAAACACCCAGCTAGTGGGAGAAACATTTTGTTTTTGATCAACAATGATCTGTCACTGTAATGGCCATGTGGCTTAAGCTATTTTTCCAAGGGCAGAATTGAGGATGGAGTGAATTAAGAAATTCACATTTGCTATCTACGATCTCTATCTCCATGCACCCTAACAACTACTTTGATTTACAAAAACTTTAGAGCAAAATCTGTTCATAACATAAAGAAAAGACATAAGGAACTCTTGGCAAGGAGTTAAGCTGAGGGATTCAGACACTAGCCAGCCCCCTGAAAACTTGATGACAAGACAGGTAGTCAATGACTAATGTGACACGCTCTTCTTTAAAATCACTGTTTCCCAACATTGTCATGTTACGGTGCTCAGAGAAAATGGCACAATGGTGAAACTGCAGGAGACCTGAAGGGAAATCCTTTCAGTTTCCTTATATTATGTATTTATGACTTTAAAATAAAGTAAAAGTATTCGGGAAGATAGTAAGTATTAAAATACTTAAAATTTCCAAATAAGATCTTTGCAGATTTTTAATACAAAATCTGTTTGCTCCTTTGAATGTAACTTTTTCATATAAGATTTTATTAGTAAGTTAACTATATGTGCTTTCTGACACAGGCTTTTTAAACCATGATATCTTCAGAATTCTTGGTCACCGTCAAAGAGAAACTGCACCATCAGGTGATTAAATTTTTTAACATTTTATAATCATTCAAAAATGTATAAGCACTAAAGCTATTTCAGTGAACCTAAGCTCTTCCTCTTATTTTAAATTAAAAGGTCTGCTTAGTATGTGTTTCAAAACCAACAAAACTTGTTCATATCAAGAATTTCAAAATGATGATGAAATTCTAATTTTCAGAAAGTACCTAACCTGTTGGTGCAGTTCTTCTGAGGATAGTACGAATGCCACCAAAAGCACATAAACAGGTCTACTGACAGCTCTAGGCAGATGTACGGTGGCCATCCGGAGCTATACCTTCTACCAAGGGGACTAAACCAGACCAACAATTCCTTACTTTAATCCATTCACACCACAACCACTGGTAACTTCTATCCTAGGTGAAGATTACATACCCACACAGACCTATTTTCCAAAGTTCATTCTCTGTTTTTCTTCACTATACATGTTATATTGGCCTGACCAGAAAGTTAGTTTGGGTTTCCATAAGCTGTTATGGAAAACTTGAATGAACTCTCTGCCAACCCAATAGTTCCTATAGTCAAAACAGCCTTTCTCTCTTTGCTTACCTGGTACCATCCCTTAACTCTCGCTGCCTGGATGTTCCATTTCACTGAGCTCTATTTACAGAGGGCACACTTAGATTTGCCTTCATACCACACAAGAATCACAAAGAGATTTCAAAATGAAACTCCCCTAAAGGATTTCAAACACTAATTTAAAATAGTCTCAATTAAATGCAACTTTTTTAAAGCTTTTATACTTTACTTTTTAAGAGTTTTTAATAGTCCTATGGGGACTTTCACTTACATCATCTTCATATCCATAGGATGATGCTTTAGAGACCGCGTATTACTTTTCCCATTTACACGAGAAACTGATACAGAGAGACTTAAGAAACTGGCCCACAATCACTGTACTTGTAAACAGTGAACTAGGAACTCCTGACTCATGAGCCATTGCTCTTCTTTGTCACATAACTTATCTACTTGAAGTTAACTACTCACGCCCTGCAGGCTCCCAAGAAGCAGAAGGTTATAGTATAAACCAGCAGTCCCCAACCTTTCTGGCACCAGAGACCAATTAGGCAGAAGACAATTTTTCTATGGACAGAGTTGGGGGAGGATGGTTTGGGGATAATTCAAGAACATTTCATTTATTGTTCACTTTATTTCTATTATTTCTACATGAGGTCTACCTCAGATCAACAGGCATTAGATCCCAGAGGCTGGCAACCTCTGGTATAAAGAGTAGCTGTTACCTTTGTGTCTGCAGGGTCAGGGTCTGAAGTCACTGGCCCAAACCAGACAGACTTCAAGGGTGCTCAGGACTGTCTAGGAGGGATCCTGCTAAAAAAGGTCTGGATCCAGGGCAGAGTGAAAAAAAATCATCCCCTTCCATTTCCTCAGCTCTTTTCCAGCTCCTGTTTCTCCACTCCTCAGCTTTATCACAATCCTGCATTTTCCTTTGTCCCATGAGTATGAAATTAAAATAAACTTGATCGAATGCAACTGCATAGACAAAAGGAAACCACAAAGGACAAGAGTCTACATGTGAGGGAAACCAGGACAATCCATCTATGCCTCCAGAAGGTTAAAAAAAAGAGAGAGAGTGTGGTTTCCATGCCGCTGAGCCAGAGCCTTTAATTTGCTGGCAGGGCTACCTCCTTTACCCTAACTTCCTCCAGCATCTGTTACTTGATGGACCTCCATCATGGACAGTGCTGTACTCCAGGGATGACTATGCTGCCGGCTTTCTCTGTATGGCCAAAATGGCTCTGCATGCTCAGGAGGTGTTAAACTCTTAGTATGGGGAGCCAAGCACTCTCATAATTTGGATGGATGCAACAGCTATGTGACCATATGATTCTAGTATAGCGTTTCCTATGCATCATTGAAAATATGGCAAAATGTCAGCATAAAGACTACAGGCTAAAGCTTAGTTCATTCCCAGCTGTCTCTTAGCAGACATAACCTGCTTCTCAGAAAGGACAGCACTGTATAATCATCCAGTTAGAATCTGTCTCTCTAAATGGTTAATTGCCATTGCCTCACATTCCTCTATAATTTTTGCTTTAGTAAATTTCTTTGGCAATTTTTGCCTCCATGAATTTTTTTCCTCATGTGGATATCCTCCTTCTGTGAGGTAAGAAAGGAAAGAAACGCCCTATTGAGTAGCCTCTTGCCTTCAGCTGCCTTCTCAGCTCTAGCTCTTGCCAATCTCTCTTTATGCCCTTCGCACCCTGAACTTCTAGCTGAACCCCTCAAGAACTTATAAATCAAGACTGCTGTCAAAGTTGTTTATACTGCATTACTATTTAAATCCTTCTATATACAAATCAAAATGAAATTACACTACTATTTCAATTTAACATTTCCTAATGAAGGGTTGATGGTTGTTACTTCACATGAAAACCCAACTCTGTAAGCCATTTATAATTAATTCAAGTAACTCAATTGTTGCAAGAGTTTGCCTTGGTTTTTCCATTTTGGCAATATAAGAATGCTTCACAACTTCATCATATGGGTCAGCTGCAAATCTCAGAGATCCTTTAGCCATGAACATTAAAGATGGTAGTAAAAATCTTTTTACAAAAATATGTAATGTTTTACAACAAAAATTTCTGGAGCAATAAAGATGGTGACTATCAAAGAGGTAAAAGGTAATGATGTGGTTTGATACCTCTGACCCAGCGATATGTCAAAATAGTCTAAGTGAGTCTTTTCATTTTTTTAGTCCTTTAAACTTCTTTTTAATGAGTTGTTTTCAGTTTTGTACTTCTTAAACTGAGAAACCTATTAACTCAGGAATAAGTCAGGCAAAATGTGTTAAATGTTAGCAAGTTTTTGCATGGCTATTTTTTCTGATTCCAAAGTCAAATTCCCATAGTCCTTGAACAGTACTTTATACTCAACTCAGCTTTCAGTAGGATTAGGAGAAGGAAATGGCAACCCACTCCAGTGTTCTTGCCTGGAGAATCCCAGGGATGGCGGAGCCTGGTGGGCTGCCGTCTATGGGGTTGCACAGAGTCGGACACGACTGAAGCAACTTAGCAGCAGCAGCAGCAGCAGGCATAGGTGACCTTTCCTTCCCCTCTGAAGCACTTTTCTCTCTTGACTTCTCTGACCATACATTCCCCTGGATATCTTTCAACCCCATTCGATGTTTCTTCTCAGCTTCCTTTGCTGGCTCCACCTCATTTTTTCCCACCTTGAAATTATTGGTGTTACTCAGAGCTCAATCCTAGAATTTCTTTATCTCATGCATTCCTAAGGTAAACACATCCACTCCTGAGACCTTTAGGCTATTTCCTACTTGAAATCCAATACTGTATCTCTGGCTTAGACATCTTCTCTAACTCAACGTCTGCACTTGGATATGTTACAGAAAGCTTAATGTAACATGAGAGATATAAAAAAGCTAAAATTCAAGTGTTAAGTTTAGACTCAAGAACTGTCTAGAAGGGCGACATATTTCTATTTATCCTTTGCTATAATATCTCTCCAAGAGCTTTTTAAAAAAAATCCACTGAGGTCTATTGAAATACAATAAACCGCACATAGTTACTGTGTACAAACTGATTAGTGTTGACAAATACACCATAAAGCAATCACTGCAAAGATAATATTTTATCACCCTAGAAGTTTTACCCCGTCTTTTGTAATCCCTCCCTCTCTCCACTCTTTTTCCAGGCAACCATTGATTTACTTTCTGTCACTATAAATTATTTACATTTCCCAGAATTCTATATAAATGAACTCATACAGAATACACTCTTCTGTGCTTAGATTCTTTCACTCACCATAACGGTTTTTTATTGACATATAGTTTATTTACAATATTATATCAGTTTCAGGTGTACAGCATAGTGATTCAGTATTTTTATAGACTATACTCCAGTTAAAGTTACTATAAAAATGGCTGTATTTCCCTGTGCTATTCAACATAAACTTTTGCTTATTTGTTTTATACACAGCAGTTTCTATTTCTTAATGCCCTACCCCAACCTTGCCTCTCTCTCTTTCCTTCTCCCCACTGATAACCGCAAGTTTGTTTTCTATGTGCCATGCTGTGCCAAGTCACTTCAGTCATGTTTGACTCCTTGTGACCCTATGGACTGTAGCCTGCCAGGCTCCTCTGTCCATGGGATTCTCTAAGCAAGAATACTGGAGTGGGTTGTCATGTCCTCCTCCAGGAGATCTTCCCGACCCAGGGATCGAAGCCACATCTTCTGCGATGGCAGGCAGATTCTGTACCACTAGTGCCACCTGAAAAGCTCTTGTTCCCTATATTTTCATCATAATGATTTTGAAATTCATCCATGTTGCTGTGTGTATTCACAGTTCATTCCTTTTTATTGCTGAGTAGTATTCCCTGGTAGCTCAGCTGGTAAAGAATCCACCTGCAATGCAGGGGACCCTGGTTTGATTCCTGGGTGAGGAATATCCCCTGGAGAAGGGACAGGCTACCCATTCCAGTATTCTTGGGCTTCCCTGGTGAGAAGAATCCACCTGCAATGCAGGAGACTGGGTTCAATTCCTGGGTTGGGAAGATCCCTGGAGGAGGGTATGGCAACCTACTCCAGTATTCTTGCCTGGAGAATCCCCATGGACAGAGGAGTCTGGTGGGTTACAGTCCATGGGATCGCAAAGAACTGGACACAATTGAGCAACTAAGCACATCATACGGTATTCCCCTGTACTATATATACCACAGTTTCTTTTTCCATTCTCCTGTTGTGTTCATTTGGGTTGTTTTTATTTTTGTTTGTTATGTATAAAGCTGCTATGATCATTTATGTATAAATCTTTGTACAGACTTAAGCTGCTACTTTTTTTTCTCTTGAGTAAACACCAAGATTGGAATGACCAGATCATACAGTAGTCATATACCTACAATCTTTAAGAAACTGCTGGTTCCAATTCCAGATGGCAACATAAGAGGTTCCTGAACTCACCTCCTCCCATGGACACAATGAATCTATAGTCAAATAGGGAAGAATAATCTCTGAAAGAAATTCAGAAACCAGCTGAGGGACTCCTACACATTGGGTGGGCAAGAAAAACCGCATAATGAAATGAGTAGGAGAAGCTGATACACAATCTTGCCATAAACCCCAATCCTGACAGGGCATCACACAACTGAGAGGGAACTCACAACTCCCACTTTCTTCCTGAGGCATGAAGAGCTTGGACTCCCGTATCTGCAGCCCCAGCTTTTAAGACTTCCTGAGAGAAGGACATTCAAAACATTTCGCTTTGAAAGTCAACAACTTGCATCCATTAGACACATAAGACTATTAGCAAATTCAGTGACCGTTCTTAAAGGGCTCACACAGACTCACCATGGCTATCCCCGCAGGACCCAACACAGAGGCAGCACACAAAGCCTCACACGGTCTTTTTGTAAAAAAGGTCTATTTGCTTATCTTAAAAGCTATAACCTTGGACTGACCTGATGGTCCAGTAATTGAAGATCTGCCTGCCAATGAAGTTCGATCCCTGGTCTAGGATGATCCACATGCCACGGGGCAACAAAGCCTGTGTGCCACAGCTACTAAATCCGCTCTCTGGAGCCTCTGCTCGGCAACAAAAGAAGTCACAACAGTGAGAGGCCTGCATAACACAACTAGAGAAAGCCCACACCGCAATGAAGACCTAGTGCAGCCAAAAATTAAAAAAAAATTTTTTTTCTAATTTTTAAGAAAGTTGTAGCCTTGTGATTAAAATTATGTCTAAGGACCCTGACTGCAATAATCTCCAAAGACCACAGAGGACAGCAGGCATCATCTTCCCATTCTCACTCTGCCTCACTCCAGGTCACTGATATCTCCTGGAAAAGAGCTGGTGTGCAGGACTTGGAGTTCTAGGAGTTTTATGGTTTCAGGTCTTACATTTAAGTCTCCATGCTAGAGTTTTCCCTCAGTCTCCAGCCCCCAAGGGTTCCTTTTCCTGACTTCTCTAGCTAGAAGGACTGGTTTTTCATTAAGATTTTATCTGCCCATAGTGCCATAACAGTACCCACCATTGGTATAAAGCTGTAAGAAAGAAGGGGGGAGGGGACTCTCACCACCACTCGGTGACTAATCCAAGTGTCCCCCTCCCCCAACAATCTGTCGGCTGAGATTTAGTTTTCGGAGTCCTCAAACAGAGTGGGGTTTTTTGCCTTTTTTTTTTTTTTTTTTGGTTTTGGTTCATTTGTTTGTATTTTGTTCAGTGTTTACAGTTGTATGTAAGGAGTCAGGAAGATGGCTGTACTGAGAGATGACTTACTACATGCTGGAACCAAATTCCTTGGTTTAGCTTAATAGGCTGAAAACTGGGGCCATTTCTCTGCCATCCCAGTTATTTAAATTGAAAAATTCCAACAGGGACTTGGGCACGTACATGTGCTTGCATGTATATATGTGTGTGCATGTGTGATAAGCACTTGATCTGCATATGCACTAGTATAAATTCTTATCTCATAGTATATATTCTTATCTCTAATTTCAAGGCTTAAATAAGATAATGGCAATAAAGTGCCCAGTACAGTGTCTAGTAAATTGCAAACATAGGTAAATATTAGGTCCTTTTACTGCTACTGACTATAAAGTACACTGAACTGCAATGACCAGTGTTTTCAAACAAAAATAACTATGATGGAAAGTTAGGTTACTTAGACATGTAATTGGCATCTAATGATTACAGACACTGTTTCTCTTTCTGTTCTTTATCATATGCTACCTTGTCATTCTCTTTTGTTTATTCTTTCTCTTTGTTGACAATAATCAGTTATGTCATTGGGCTGACAATGAAGTCATGCACACCTATAGTATCAACTAAAGAAGAGCCTGTTTCCACAGTTCTGGCCCATCCTAAAGACTCAAGTCAGTCCTCTGCCTGCTTTGCATCATTATTACATACAATGGAATTGCCTGAAAGGAAAACACAAAGAAAACAACTAACTTCTAGATCCAAACTCACTTCAAAGTGAAGAAGTTCTCCACATGTAGCTGTGAATACCAAGGTGCAGCCCCTGAGTGGCACACAATAGTCCATGACAATTAAGAAAAGATTACTACAACACAGTCTCCAAAAAGGGGATCCGAAGGAAATGGAAGAGAGATGGAATGGGGGAAAAGTAAAGAAAGACTGAGTGAGAGAAAGAGAGAAACTAAAGCTTCCCTGTTTCCTAAAAGTGTAGGAAGAATACTAGTCAAAATATAATCATTCAAATCCTTTTTAGTCTTGCAGCTGTAACAATATGACCCAGTCCCACAGAAGTCAAAGCCATGTGCCATAAATAGAGGTGTCCCATCACCCCCAGGTCATGCACAGAACAGCTTTCCTGAGGCCCCTATTTCTGGTACTCCGCAAGCAAAAAAATAAAGAGCGTTTTTAAATGGAGAGTTGAAATGCAGTCTGCACAGAATTTAAACCCCTCTGATTACCCTCTAAATATAACCATATCCACCAGCTTTTCTAGTGGCCTGGGTTAGACAAGTATGGACCCCATAACCTATCCTCCTCAGCCTATTTCATCCATTTTTTCAATAAAAGCAATTCGAAAACACTGACCAGGGGAAAATCTGTTTCCATAGATAGCTCTGCTCCGTTCTAAAGCTCTAAGCCGGCTCACTGCCTGCTTTGCATCATGGTCACACATAAGGAAACAGCCTGAATGGAAACCATGAGAAAAACAATAACCTTCTAAATCCAATCTCACTTCAAAATGAAGAAGTTCCCCATATGCAACCAACTACAGAGCTGACATCTTTTCATGCAGCTCAGTTTTCCAATTGGGCCAAATGTTTGGAGCTTCCAGACTATGGGCCCATAGGGGCAGACCTCTAAAAGAATCATTTTGCAGATAACAAGGTCTATTTTTGGTCTGTAATCAATCAGAAACTGGAGGAAAGCAGGCCTACGTGATTACTGATTGCCAAGTGTCATAGAGCAGGTCCACACCAACTGTAAGTCCATATAAATGTGATCCTCACTCTGATGTCATAAAGGTCAAATGTAACTAAAGACAGAATAGAGGAGGATGTTCAGAGCACATATGCAAGTATTTTTTAAAAAGAAGTGAATTACACTATTGAAGCATTTTGTTGGCTTCTTTACTTCATTTTGTTGCAAGTCAGTAATAGAAAAAGAGAAAATTTAAGAACGTTTAAAAAAACACCTTCTTGGAAATTTTTATTATTCCTGGATAGCGTTATAGAAAAATCATGCTTGGGATATCACATTTAGTCACTGCTCTGCTCAAGCACTCTGCCAAGTATGTTTATAGTAACTTCTTTCAGTTTCACAAACACTGTGAAGTTAATCTCCATTTTAGAGATGAGAAAACTGAGAATCAGAGATAGTAAGTGACTTGATCAAAGTCACAAAGCAAATAAGTAGTAGAACTGGGATTCTAACTGGATCTCTCTGACTGCAAACGTCCTTACATTTCTACTGTGGCTAATGTAGAAGCAGCTGAGTGCTGGCCCTGGTTATTCATTCACTAACTCACTGAGTGACCATGGACAAGTTCCCCTATTTCTCTGGGACTTGTTTTCCTCATATGAAAATGGTGGCTCCCAAGGCTCCCTTCTGTACTACCTCATATGCCCCCACTGCACGGGACTTCCCAACCCTTCCACTACCAAGGACCTTCTCATCTTTCTTACATTTTTCCTCTTGGAAGACATCTTTAGAATGATGAGTCTACCCAAATTTGTATCTCTTAAGGAATAACGGATTTATTTTTCCCACTGTTATTAATAAATTTTTTTAAAATGCTATGTATTAGTTAGGGTCCAGTGAGGAAAATAGAAAACACGAGGTATTCTAAAACAGAGAAGATCTGACAGGAGGCATTTATTGCACAGATGATAGGAGAGCTGAAGGAGAATCCAGGAAATGGTTCTCAGAACACAGAAAGAGCAGGAAGTCACTGCCATTCTATGGTTGATGAAACAATAAGAGGGGATGTTGTTGTTAAAACAGTCCAAAGCTGTGACCATCTAGCAGCAACTAGAACCACAGTGGAGGCTGCCTAGTGAGATGGAACTATAGACAGAGGGACTATCCAGTGGAAGCTAGAGCCACTGAGAAAACACAACCCATGAAGGAGACAGCGCCCAAGGCAGAACAGAAAGGAAAGATCCCTTTCTGTTTCGGGATCTTTCAGGTTTCACCCCCTCTTCCACCCTCCAGACTTTCTTTGATGTCTACCATTGGCTGAACCTAGGGGCTTCCCTGGTAGCTCAGTTGGTAAAGAATCTGCCTGCAATGCAGGAGACCCTGGTTCGATCCCTGGGTTGGGAAGATCCCGTGGAGAAGGGAAAGGCTACCCACTCTAGTATTCTGGCCTGGAGAATTCCATGGACTGTATAGTCCATGGGGTCGCAAAGAGTTGGACACCACTGCATGACTTTCACCTTCACTTTACTCATAAAGTAAGTTTGCAAGTAAACCTGGGAACTATAATTCCCTTTGATACAGAGCAGAGCAAGGAAAAGTGGACAATGAATTTGAATGAAAGCAGGTAAATGATCCACATTACCCCCCATTTAACTGGTAATCAGAGCTTCTGATCAGTATTTAACAACAAAGTAACCCAAGGGACTAGATAGAACTCTGGCCAAAAGCAAAGGAACTTAACATCTTATTTAGCCCACGATGTGTTGCCTCAGATTAAATGTACACTCTCCATTTGGCTCCCTAAAATAGTTTTGATATCTCTTGGAACCTTCACATGACCAGGGACACCAGTTTGGGAATCATAATTTACATTTCACCAGAATGTGATTCTTATAAAATGGTGAGATCTAGACTCAAAAAACAGTGAGAGGGGAAACTGCTTCCTATATCTAACTCTGCCTGAAGTGACTTCCTTTTCTTTGCATCTCAAATTTTCAGTTCACAAATGAGTAGTCAAAAATTACTACTAATCTCTAGAATTAAAAATCATTATGAAATCATTACTGATCTCCAGAGTTACTAAATGAAATTATGTAGCAGAGCTCTAAATTTACTCACACCACACCCAGAAAATGTACCATATTTCTGAGTCTAAAATGTACTTTTTATGCATTTTAACATCCTAAAATTGAGATATGCCATTCCATAACCTTCCATGGGCTTTCCTGGTGGCTCAGACACTAAAGAATCAGCCTGTAATGAAGGAGACCCAGGTTTGAACCCTGGGTCAGGAAGATCCACTGGAAAAGGAAATCAGTTCAGTGCTCATGTCCGACTCTTTGTGACCCCATGGACTGCAGCACGCCGTGGACTGCAGCATGGAAAAGGAAATGGTTACCCACTATTCTTGCCTGGGGAATTCCATGGACAGAGAAGACTGGCGGGCTACAGTCTGTGGGGTCACAAAGAGTCAGACATGACTGAGCAACTAACGTTTTCACTTTTTCATAGTGAAAAAGTGACCTGCCACGGTAGCTGTGATGGTCAGTTTTATGTATCAACTTGGCTAGGCTACAACCATCAGGCATTCATTCAAACACTAATCTAGGTGTTACTATAAGGTATTTTATAGATGTGATTAAATAATCAGTTGACGTTTTTGTAAACTTTTTAAAAAATAAATTCATTTGTATCTTTTTTAACTTTTTATTTTATATTGGAATATAGTTGATTAACAATGCTGTGTTAGTTTCAGGTACATAATCAAATGATTCAGTTATATATATAGGTATATAGATATATATAGGTGTGTATATATATAGGTATATAGATATACATACATGTATCTATTCTTTTTCAAATTCCTTGCTGAAACTCCAATACTTTGGCCACCTGATGCGAAGAGCTGACTCATTTGAAAAGACATTGATGCTGGGAAGGATTGAGGGCAGGAGGAGAAGGGGACGACAGAGGATGAGATGGTTGGATGGCATCACCGACTCAATGGACATGAGTTTGAGTGGACTCCGGGAGTTGGTGATGCACAGGGAGGCCTGGTGTGCTGCGGTTCATGGGGTCACAAAGAGTTGGACACGACTGAGCGACTGAACTGAACTGAACTGAACCTGTGCTCTACAGCAGGTCCTTGTTGGTTATCCAATTTTAATATAGCAGTGTGTACGTGTCAATTCCAAACTCTCTATCTCTTCCCCCAACCTTTCTCCCTGATAACCATAAGTTCGTTCTCTAAGACTGTGAACCAGTTTCTGTTTTGTAAAAATAAAATTAGAATATTATTTAACACCTTAAACAAAAAATAAGCTCAAAATGAATTGAAGACCTAAATGTGAGGCTACATATCATAAAACTCATAGAGGAAAACATAGGGAGAACACTCTTTGACATAAATCATGGCAGTATCTTTTTTGATCCGTCTCCCAGAGTAATGGAAAAAATAAACAAATGGGACCTAATTAAACTCAAAAGCTTTTACACAGCAAAGGAAACCATAATCAAAACGAAAAGACAACCTACAGCATGAGAGAAAACATTTGCAAACGATGTGACTGAAAAGGGATTAGTCTCCAAAATTTACAAACAGCTCATGTGGCTCAATATTATCAAAACAAACAACCCAATCAAAAAATGGGCAGGTCTAAATAGACACTTCTCCAAAGAAGACATACAGATGGCCAAGAGGCACATGAAAAGATGTTCAACATCGCTAATTATTAAAGAAATGCAAATCAAAACTACATTGAGATATCACCTCACACCAGTCAGAATGGCTGTCATCAAAAAAATCCATTAACAATAAATTCAGAAGAGCATGTGGAGAGAAGGGAACCCTCCTATACTGTTGGTGGGACTGTAAATTGGTTCAGCCACTATGGAAAACATCATGAAGATTTCTTAGAAAACTAAAAATAGAGCTACCATATGACCCTGCAATCTCACACTGTTTACAATAGCCAAGACATGAAGGCAACCTGAATGTCCAACAACAGAGGAATGGATAAAAAAGATTTTATATATATATATATATATATATATATACACAAACATAATGGAATATTATTTGGGCATTAAAAAAGAATGAAATAATGCCATTTGCAGCAACATGGATGGATGTAGAGATGGTCATATGAGTGAAGTAAGACAGAGAAAGTGAAATATTGTATGATATCACTTATTTGTGGAATCTAAAGAAATGATACAAATGAACTTATTTATAAAATCAGTTGACTTTAAGTAAAGATTATCCTAGATAATCTGGGTGGGACTGATTCAATCTCTTAACAATATCTCCTACTAGTTCTGTTTCTCCAGTTGAATGCTTACTGACATAATAGTTTTATTTTTTTATAATTCATAAAATAATGGTTCTTCTATTAATCAATAGCTTTGATAAAATATAGGAATTCCTACTTTCTTTCCATAACCCATATGATCATCCTCATAAGCCCCTAAACTCTAAGCCTGGGAAAAAAATTAAAGGACTTTCCAACTGGCAAACGATCTGATGCAACAATTACTGCAGTTCCTTTAATAAGTGCTTAATCTATTTGGGTAGAATCTCCTCTCCTTCCTTATTCTCCAACCCAAGATGATGGCTGGTTCATATATGATGATGTGATAGAGAAGGAGAGGGGATCCTCAGTGCCATATGGGGTCATCTGGATTCTAAAGAGTGGCTGGACTAAGCTTCTCCATGAACTGGTGACCACAGAAGTACAAAAGAGTCTGCCTGGTCATGTGAGGTCACATGCTGGCACTCACTGCTGGAGCCCATGGTTTATGGTATTTATCCTCTTCTTTAAGTTCCCATCAAATATGAACCCCTGTCCCATATTAGGGCCTCTGTTAGTTCACCAGGACCCTCAGCATCTCTACCTCCTCTCCCTGGGCATAAAGTAACTTAAAAGGCCCAGGGTATCCAGAATAAAGGCTTAGTTCTCAACACCACTTGGGTTTACTCATATGCCACACTGGCCACGGTACCAACCCCACACCTGCAACTTTCCTGCAGGGCTCAGCCTTCAGTATACTAGTCCAAAGGAGCAAAGGTTTCTTTGGATCCCTTATTCCAATATGAATGACACTTTCTAAAGCCCCTCCGCTTCCCTATCCTGTGTTGGACCCTTAAAGAAGAAAAACAAAGACCCTGACAACTGACTTTAAGCCTCCCAGTCTGGAAGAGCAAACTTTGTGTGTTGTTCTCTACTTCATATCTTCCTTCTACTCAAGGACAGCAAGGTCCCTGGATCAACCTACAGAGATAGCACAGGAATCTTCTAAACACTTCAGGAAGAAACTAAATGATCTGAGTACTCCAAATCATATTCTTGATAAGCTCCAGATATTTAGAAAAGCCTCTTTCACTGGTCAACTGAGTTTATCTCAATAAGTAGTGATGTGTGTGTGTTAGGTCACTGCAGAAAGAAAGTGAAAGTCGCTCAGTCATGTTCGACTCTTTGAGACCCCATGGACTGTACAGGGGGACAGATTCTCCAGGGCAGAATACTGGAGTACTGGGTAGCCATTCTCTTCTCCAGGGGATCTTCCCAACCCAGGTCTCCTGCACTGCAGGTGGATTCTTTACCAGCTGAGCTACAAGGCAAGCCCAGGTCACTGTAGGAAACCCCCCAAATATCAAGATTTATAAAAGATGGAAATACACCTGGAAAAAATTTTAGTATATCATCTACATTACAAATGCTTTTGTCACCATTAGGATCAAGAGTCTACATGCCACAGATGAACACAATACCCATAAATCCATTAAACAAATCCATTAAATCAGAAAGACTTGGATTGACTGAGTGAGTTTTACTGAGTCAGTAATGGGTAACACACAGAGCAGCAAATCCAGGTCTTGCCACTTAAACATCTGAGCCCTGCCACCTCCTCTGCAAAACCCTTTACTGCAATGTGAAAATGCTTTATAAATTTCACAGTGCTATGTGCATACAAGGTATTAGTATTACTCTTTTTGAAAGCATTAAAATCCTTGTTTCACTAGTTTTTAAAATGATATTACTCAGATTAAGTTCTTAAGTACTACTGGTCTATAGCCAATTTTCCCAACTAAAGAAACCCATGGTCTCATTATGCTGTAACATAAGGTATTAGAGCAGCACTACTGTTATTGTTCGTAGAGTCAAAGCTATGGTTTTTCCAGTAGTCATGTATGGATGTGAGAGCTAGACCATAAAGAAGGCTGAGTGCTGAAGAACTGATGCTCTCAACTATAGTGTTGTAGAAAATTCTTGAGAATCCCTTGGACAGCAAGGAGATCAAACCAGTCAATCCTAAAAGAAATCAACCCTGAATGTTCATGGGAAGGGCTGATGCTAAAGCTGAAACTCCAATACTTTGGCCACGTGATACAAAGAGTCAACTCACTGGAAAAGACCCTGATGCTGGGAAAGATTGAGGGCAGGAAAAGAATGGAGGTGACAGAGGACTAGATGGTTGGATGGCATCACTGACTCAATGAACATGAGTTTGAGCAAACTCTGGGAGACAATGAAGGACAGGGAAGCCTGGTGTGCTGTAGTGCATGGGGTCACAGAGTCAGACAGGACAGAGCAACTGAACAACAATATTGTTATTGTTACTATTAGTACTAGTATCTAAATGAAATATGTTTCTTGTTTCAGCTAGGCATCTTGATATTTCTTCTTCCTTTTTCTGTTTATTTCCTAATAATCTGAGAAGGATTGAACATATTTTTTAACCAAATTTTATGCAGTGTCACAGGACAATAATTCTATCTAATTTGTTCAGTTTGCCATTTGAATTAAAACGTGTATTGCCTCATTTTTCAAATACTGCCGATATTCTACGGTTTTCAAGAATTTCAGCAAAATCTGGTAAATACAAAGAAATTACAGAAATTCAGATTGTCCTGAATGTTGACTGTAGGTTACAGGACACCTAGTGGCTTGTAGTATTAGGAGAAGTCACATACTTCCTGAACTTGATGATGCTGACAAAGCCCAGAAGAGTTAGCTGATAAGAGCAAAAGCTGCCTCCAGTCAAACAAAGTGGTGCCTGTGTCACTGCAACTCTTAAGAGCAAACAAATCCTAGACTCCAAATTAAATTCATTTGTCTGCATTCTCTGAACAACCATCACCAGCTACACTTAACGTGTGCTTTTAAAAAATGTTTGCTTTGTAATGTTAGCTCACACCACACCCACAAGGGCTGGGAGCTGCCTTTCTGAATCTAAGACAGGACCCTTTGCTACGACTGCTAAGGACTGTGGTTGTGAAATGCTCAGGCCTGTCTAACACCAGCTTTCATCTGAGTTTGCATCCAGGGTGGTTACTGTAACTGTAACAGTGGCTTGGAGCACCCCCTACCCCACCCCCCACCAAGACCACCCCCCCACCCCACCCCTGGCTCATCACAGCAGGTGGGTTTAATTACTTTTCTGACCAACTAGATAAGAGAAATACTTCATTTGGGTTCTCTATAGAGTGCTTTATTTGGTAATTGGTCTTAGAATAGAGGAGGAAAAAAATATTTTTTGGCAGGAGCTAGGACCTCCAGACAAAATTTCTAGGAGTCCTGTGTTTAGATAAAGAGGGTGCCAGCAAGGCCTTGATGAAGCTTATTTTGACCATTCTAGCAGTCAGTGGCTCCAGGGGCCTGCATGGGGACGTTTGTCAGTCTGTTAAATTGTCATCTTTGAGGACAGTTGATTTTTGGAGATGAAAAAAGGTCACATGGAGCCAAGTCCACTAAACTAGAACTTTGGGGTTAAAAAAAAGCTCCACTGAAAATAGAACATTCTCCTGTGTGGTTCGCTCACTGGATTTAAAAACCATTCAAAGGTAGAAGTTTAAAAATGTATCCCGGCACTAAACTCAGAGTAGGCAACCAAAAAATATTTTATTGTCCTAGCAACTCAAAAAATGAGACATCATCAGACTAAGTACGTAATCTTTCAAGGTTATTGATTTAAAGAGCAATACTGATTTGAATAGATAAATTCTGGAAATCTTAGTTTTTAAAAAAGTTTGATGATTTTACAATCTCATTGTCTCCATGCCCAGAGGAAAATAAAAACTCTTAGAAAGTACTTTCTAGACCTTCAGACATGGGCACTGTCTCATCCTGCTTTTGGTCTACACATATTATCAATAGTTGGTCACCTGGGGAGCATCATTCAGAAGACCAGATCATAAAAAGACTTAGCAACCATATGAGAAGGACAATTCTAAAGGATTTCATTACCAACTTTGGATTACCATTATTAAAGGAGTACCATTATCAACTTTGACTGAAAGTTCCATAGGTGTCAACAAAGTGTCACGGTTACCAAAAAAGTCAATGCAGTCTCAGGCTTCAGGAATCAAAATACAGTGTTTAGCTTAGTGTTTGCCAGGGGCCTGCTCAAATTTGTACTGCTAAGGGAGCCTGGAGTGATCTGATCACTTCCAGAAAAACTGAAGAACAACAGAATAAAGCGACAGGCATGAAGAGGGGACATAGAATCCTAAAAAAATGAAGAACAATTGCCAGGTTTAAGGAAACTTCACCTGGAAAGGAGAAGTGCTGTGGGACTCGATGATCCACCTACATCTACAAAGACTTATTGCATCTTCCTCTTCATCAAGAGCAGGAATTAGGACCGTAGACAGGAGTTATGGGAAAGTAGATGTGGATTAGTATAGAACTTTATGAAAATTAAAATGGTCCCAAAATGAAATGAGCTGCTGCCTAATGAGATAAAAAGGGGCCATTATCAAGAGGTGTTTAGGTAGAAAAGACATGACTATTTGTCAAAAATATTATAAAAGGATTTTTGCACCAAAAATGAACAGATGATTGTCCAGGAAGACATCTGAGCAAGTTTACCAATTCTCATAGCTCTTAATTCTAAATATTATCTGTGATCCTTACTGCATATGCTATATGTATGTATATACTTTACATGGGCAGTGGATTTCTCTACACTCATTAAAAATACTGTGACCTTACCACTGAGAGGAAAAAATAATGTTACTCATTTCCTGACATAACTGCTATTAACCACTTATCATTATGAAACTTTCTTGCATTTTTTCAGTTCAATCTTACTACTAGCTAGGAAGTCTAACTGAAATACTTGCTAACTTGAGTGCTTAATATTCATAAGTGGCCAGCAAACACTTACTTAGCACATTTACGTGTATGGCATTGCATTCAACACCTGCAAGAATGATAAGGCACAGTCTCTTCCCATATGGTTTCTACAGTCTAAAAGATCAAATTACGTCTGAACAAAAAATTTAATATATTCAGTAGTGAGCAAGAAGCCACAGAACCTATAGAAGGAGCCCATGGTTTAAGGGAAGACTTTCTGGAGAGAATGATGGCTTGTCCAGTAAAAGTGAGCCAAGCAGATGAAAATGGGAAGGGTATGCCAGAGAGAAGGATTGTCGTGAAATGCAAAGCAGCACAACGAGAAAGGATCACAAGTGCGTGAAAGGTCAAATGTAAAGCAGGGTAGGGCAGGACATCAGGCTGTGGAGACAAAGAGAAGGAATGCACAAAGGGTTCATATCCTATTACTTAGGAGCTTGGAGACCAGCCACAGCAGGACCATAACCATGGCGGCAACGAGGTGAGATCTGCATGTGAGGCAGAACAGCCGTGGGGTCGCTGAGAGTCGGACACGACTGAGCGACTTCACTTTCACTTTTCACTTTCATGCACTGGAGAAGGAAATGGCAACCCACTCCAGTGTTCTTGCCTGGAGAATCCCAGGGACGGGGGAGCCTGGTGGGCTGCGGTCTATGGGGTCGCACAGAGTCGGACACAACTGAAGCGACTTAGCAGCAGCAGCAGCAGTCCAGCTATAATGACAAAGAAAGCAAACTTAAAATGTGTAAATGAGAAAACTCATTTGAAAGATGATTTATTCACACATAGTGTTGAAGGTTTAATTTTGAAATCCCACTAGATTAAATCCTAGGTTAAATATAGTTAACACCCTAGGTTAAACCCACACAAAAGCACAGATACAACACAATGGTGGTAAAAGCAACTGCTCACATGGCTCTTTCTATGATCCACCTCTCCCTCTACTTCCCACTCCCAGGAACAGGAGAGTCAACCAAACATAGCTCTTTCTTATTCAGCTTTTTCAGAAATACATCTGGAAACCACCATTCATCATCATCTTTGTCCTAATAAGCTGAAAAGCAGAAATATAAATCTGCCCTTGAAGAAATAAATGGGGGAGATCTTTCTTTTTTATTACTGATGAAAAGTCACCTTTAGCTTTTTTTCATATCACCATGGACTGGTGTAAAGGAGAAACCTGAAATCCAAGTTACATTCAGAGATGACTGTTCTCACCACTGATCATTCTTTTGAGGCCAGAATGAGAAAATGATGATCTTTACAAACCTTAAAGTTCATCTCTGGGAGTCTCTGAGAGCAACCTGGCTTTACCTGGTGAGGTGCCCCAACTGAGATGGGACAAATAACACTCCTGATCTGCTCTTATTTCTTCAAAATGAAAATCTCCTGTTCAGTGTATACACCACAACTCTTTTATCCTCCTGTCTCCATACTTGAACACCCAGTATTAGTGACAGAGAGTCCCTTTTCCAGCACCTCTTCTAACACAGGTGTAATCTCCCATAAAAGTAAAGGAATGTTAACAGTAACATTCTAACAGTTTGGTTTAGAGTAGCTCAGTCTCACCATCCACACTGCATTTTTCAAATGTGTGCATGTGTGAAAAAAACTATTTCTTTTTTCAAAAGCAAAAACTAACTTCTACTTCCTTATAATTATAAAACAAAGCCACAAAAAAAACTAAACAGGAAAAAAAAATTCAGCAGCTTGGAGGGCTGGAGTTTTGCAACAATTTGCAAATGCTTCATGCATCTCACCAAAGACGTCTCACAGTCAAAAGTGGTCAAGAAGAAAACCATTATATGGCCATCAGGTAAAGAAAGATGCTTCTTCCTTTTTTTAATCTCTAATCCCCAAATTCTGTTATTTTCCACAGAAAAGTTTAATAACATGGAGCTATGAGAAGTCCTAAAATTTTGCTACTCTATTTATCCAACCTAAAGAAGGGAAGGAACAGGGGTTCTGAAATGGAGAAGCTGGGGAAAAGGTTAGCTCAAAACAGTGCAGGAAAAACCAGTGGACATGGTAAGTGATCCTTTCTGGGTGAATGACCCCAGTGAATCTAGCATCCCTCATGGCCCCTGATTGTGTACAGCTGCTGTTGGCAATGCCTGGGTTTCTATGATTTGTGCTTTTACTTACCTTTCCTTGGTTCTGCCCTGCCTTCTCCAGAAAATTGCAACGGTGGGTTTTGTAACTTCAACTTCTTCTGAAACTACAAACAACTAATAAAGTGCTCGCCACATATGGGGCACATGAACAAGGCCAACTGTCCTGACGACAAAGTGAACTAAAGCGGAACTTGCCACTAAACGTGGAAATTCCCTGGAGGAGAACCAGTCTGAGGCTCCATCCACGGAGTTCAAGTCTGATGCCTTCTGAAGACATGTATACTTTCACTGCAAATGAATACCATCCCCCTGTGAACAATGGATTTCACAGTTCACTGAAACAGTGAACAATGTTTGAGTTACAGCTAACATTTTAAAACTTTACCAAAACTTGAAACTTACATGGTAAGTCATTTAGGTCTCAATACAAAAGTCACTTCCTCAGAGAGGCCTGTTCAAACTACCAAGCTAAAGCCACGTTTAATGACTCTACCTTATAATCCAATTTTTAACCTTCTACTTAGTACTTATCTGTACCTGAAATTATCACACTTACTTATGGTTTACTAGCTTAACACATATTCATTTATCAGCTTACTGTCTATCTCCACTCACTAGAGTGTACAAGATCAGGAATGCTGTCCTTCTCTGCTTTAGCCCCAGCCTCTAGAACAGGGTCCCACATACAGTATGTACTGATTAATCTTTGTTGAATCTCAAATATTGGTTACACCTCTTCCTGTCTGGTGTATAGGCTTGCTCTGGATGGGTTTTTTTAAACTTAGAGAACACATAGACATTAAAATTAAATAGAGATTGGAGACCACTTGGGACATGAGCATAGTAAAACAAATAGTTCCATTAGATGAATGCTTGGGTGAAACCGTTTTCTCAGAAAATATCCATTAATCATTTAAAAGATAGTTTATTGGAAAATACGCAGCTAAAAAATAAATGTGAAGTCGTTTTTTGAGAGCTGCTGGCATGGAGAACAGATTCCTAGGCTATAGGAAACAGGTACATCATGCAGCAGGACACTTAACCCTTGACTGGGACTAGTTACATGATCTGTGGTGCCCAGTGCAGAATAAAAATCCAGAGTGACATGTTCAAAAAGAAATAAGAACTTAAACATGGCAACAGCAGAGCCGTAAAACAAATTCAGGGCCCTTCCGAATGTGGGGCCCTGTGTCCCCTGCCCATGAACTGGACCTGCTCCTTCTTCATCCACAGTAATAAAATGGGCCAAGCAGGGTGGTAGAGACGCTAATCAGAACGGCAGCTTTCTGAAGTTGCATGTAACCGGAGACCAGAGACTTCTTGGCTCATCATTCACATATGTGTAGATGTGTGGGGGTGTGAGAGACAGAGAGAGAGAGAGTTGCACTCATGCAAGAGCAAACTGCCATTCCATTACCTAGTAGTAAGCAACTGTCACCAGAGAGTGAGAATCTGGTCAGGAAGAAGGACTCGCGGAGAACACGATGTGTCTATGCACAGAGGAGGGGAGCCTGGGAGAAACCAGGGAAACCAACCAACCTCCAGTAGCAAAAAGATGTGTCATGGAAAAAGGGGAAGTTGCCCCAAACTGGAATAAAGTAATTATGGTCTACTTTCTAATTTTCCCAAAAGCCACTTTTGCTCACTTCCAACCTCGTAAGAGCCAATATATTTATTTCCCTTGAGATTTATTTAATTGGAGGACAACTGCTTCACGACGTTGTGCTGGTTTGTCATACAACATGAATCAGCCTAAGTATACATATATACCTCCCTCTTGAGCCTTCCTCCCGCCCCTCAGCCCACTCTGCTAGTTCATCATAGAGCACCGAGCTGAGATCCCTGTGTTATACGGCAGCTTCCCACGAGCGATCTATTTTACACGTGGTAGTGGATATATTCCAACATTACTCTCTCAGTTCGCCCCACCCTCTCCTTCCCCTGCTTTGTCCACAAGTTCATTCTCTATGTCTGTGTCTCTATTTCTGCTCTGAAAATAGGTTCATAAGTACCATTTTTCTAGATCTGAGTTTTATTTATGCTATAAAACGTACCAAGTGATGGTTAAAGGGGACATCAGGCCCAGTAGTGTGATGCTGGTAGATGCTTTTTAAGAAAAGAACATTGTCCTTCACCTCCCCCACTCCAGTTCCCCCTGCTCATGGCCCACAGATCTCATCTGGAAAACTGAAGTGAGTCTGTGAGGGTCTCCAGCTAGGGTCCTGCTGCAGGTGGGTGGCAGGGGTTGGGGACACTTCTCCTGGCTCCCACCTGCTGGTCAGGGCCTTGAAGAATTTGCCTTGCCTTGAGTTCCACCACTACCTATTCAGTGCTCAGATTCTGCTCTGAGCATGTGTAAAGGGGAGAAGTCAGCCCTTCCAGATCTTTCTCTCAAGTTATTTTATCATGGACTAGTGTGTGCTCTTAAAAAAAAAAAAAAAGAAAGAAAGAAAAAAAAAAGGATCTTTCC
This sequence comes from Bos javanicus, assembly GCF_032452875.1. NCBI lineage: Eukaryota > Metazoa > Chordata > Mammalia > Artiodactyla > Bovidae > Bos > Bos javanicus. The sequence continues at coordinate 19,828,503 of NC_083879.1, read as the reverse complement.
TACCAGGAAAAATAATTATAGTTCAGAACGAGATAGCTGAGCTTTTCAAGGGCCTGCTGCTACTGCTGCTGCTGCTGCTAATTCACTTCAGTCATGTCCGACTCTGTGTGACCCCATAGACGGCAGCCCACCAGGCTCCCCTGTCCCTGGGATTCTCCAGGCAAGAACGCTGGAGTGGGTTGCCATTTCCTTCTCCAATGCATGAAAGTGAAAAGTGAAAGTGAAGTCACTCAGTCATGTAAAACCCTCAGTGACCCCATGGACTGCAGCCTTCCAGGCCTACACATACCAATTTTAAGATCCATCTCTGACCAAGCAGCTTCAACCTTGCAGAACCTCTTCTAGGGCAAGGAGGGGCTCCAGGGCCCCCTTAGGAGTTTTGGTTGATCCTATGCTGGGGGATCAAAGAATGTTCAAACTGCATTCATTTCATATGCTAGTAATGCTCAAAATTCTCCAAGCCAGGCTTCAACAGTACATGAACTGTGAACTTCCAGATGTTCAAGATGGATTTAGAAAAGGAAGAGGAACCAGAGATCAAATTGCCAACATCCGCTGGATCATAGAAAAAGCAAGAGTTCCAGAAAAACATCTACTTCTGCTTTATTAACTATGCCAAAGCCTTTGACTGTGTGGATCACAACAAACTGTGGAAAATTCTTCAAGAGATGGGAATATCAGACCATCTGACCTGCCTTCTGAGAAATCTGTATACAGGTCAAGAAGCAACAGTTAGAACTGGACATGGAACAACACACTGGTTCCAAATCTGGAAAGGAGTATATCAAGGCTGTATATTGTCACCCTGCTTATTTAACTTATATGCAGAGAACATCATGAGAAATGCCAGACTGGATGAAGCACAAGCTGGAATCAAGATTGCCAGAAATATCAATAACTTCAGCTATGTAGATAACACCACCCTTATGGCAGAAAGCAAAGAAGAACTAAAGAGCCTCTTGATGAAAGTGAAAGAGGAGAGTGAAAAAGTTGGCTTAAAATTCAACATTCAGAAAACTGAATCATGGCATCTGGTCCCATCACTTCTTGGCAAATAAATGGGGAGACAGTGGAATCAGTGAGAGACTTTATTTTGGGGGGCTCCAAAATCACTGTAGATGGTAACTGCAGCCATGAAATTAAAAGACGCTTACTCCTTGGAAGAAAAGTTATGACCAACCTAAACAACATATTAAAAAGCAGAGACATTACTTTGCCAACAAAGGTCAGTCTAGTCAAAGCTATGGTTTTTCCAGTAGTCATGTATGGATGTGAAAGTTGGACTATAAAGAAAGCTGAATGCCAAATAATTGATGCTTTTGAACTGTGGTGTTGGAGAAGACTCTTGAGAGTCCCCTGGATTGCAAGGAGATCCAACCAGTCCATCCTAAAGGAGATCAGTCCTGAATATTCATTCATTGGAAGGACTGATGCTGAAGCTGAAACTCTAATACTTTGGCCATCTGATGCAAAGAACTGACTCATTTGAAAAGACCCTGATGCCGGAAAGATTGAGGGCGGGAGGAGAAGGGGACGACAGAGGATGAGATGGTTGGATGGCATCACCGACTCAACGTACACGAGTTTGAGCAAGCTCCAGGAGTTGGTGATGGACAAGGAAGCCTGGTGTGCTTCAGTCCATAGGGTCTCAGAGAGTCAGACACAACTGAGCGACTGAACTGAGCTGAACTGAACTGATGCTGGGGGGGTTGGGGGAAGAAGCACAGTTTTGGTCTTTCAGGTCATAGAAATCCAAATCACCCCAACCTAATGAGTACACAGAAATTTTAGGGCCAGGGAGGAAGTGGAATATCTATAAGCATATAATTGAATGATACAGTTCAGTAGAATAGATTCACAGCTAGTTATAAACAAGCATAATCCAAGTGTTAATTAATTACTTGTTATCAACCTGGAAGAATGTCTCTAACAGAGTACTACAGGCCTCTGTCTTTAAATCTGTTCTTTAATTTACAGGAAAAGTTAGCAGCCCATTTATCAGATCTACAGATGACCCAGAAATGAGCAGAATAACTAATATGTTAAAATACAGAATCAATATTCAATTGTATCACAACTAGTGAAATGTTAAGCTAAAACAAACTTAAGAATTACTGTAAAGACCCTTTCAGTTCCTAAAAAGTAAATTTCAAAATTGAAGAATATTACCAGAAGTTCAGTTTGAATAATCTAAAAATTCTAGCTAACCAGAAGTTTTTTAAAATGCAGTTAATATGACATGCCTACCCTAAAAGAGTAGGGGTGGGGAGATTCTGAGACTGCATTAATAAATAAATTCACAAAAGCCCAGATCACAAGATAAAATAATCCTACTTTGTCTTCATTGAGCATATCCTCAAGCGGGTTGCAATACTTACTTTGTGCAATATTATGATTTTACAGAATGTAACAACACTTGCATATGGCCCACCACTACAAGGCTTATAGTGCAAAGCCAGAACTAAGGCCCAGCTATACCTAGACCACCAATTTTCCCCACCATATTATACCTCTTGCAAGCCATATGTGGTGCCTCAGTGGTAAAGAACTTACCTGCCAACGCAGGAGTACCAGAGACACAGGTTCGGTTCCTGGGTTGGGAAGATCCCCTGGAGAAGGAAATGGCAACCTATTCCATATTCTTGCCTGGGAAATTTCATGGACAGAGAAGCCTGGCAGGCTATAGTCCATGGGGTCACAAAAGAGTCAGGCATGACTGAAGCAAATGAGTTGCTGTTGTATCTAGGATTAGAATGTGTTCAAGAACATAATTTGTATTCACAAATTTTCTCCAGCAATTTGACCCATATAGAAAAGAATGGCTTTGGAGAATCCAAATAGGATTTAAGAATGCAGTAAATGGCAACCCACTCCAGTATTCTTGCCTGGAAAATCCCATGGACAGAGGATTATGATAGGCTTACAGTCCATGGGGTCCCAAAGAGCCGGACACAACTGAGCAACTTCACTTTCATTTTCAACTTATGCAATACTCATATAATCAGTTTGCAAGGCATTTATGGAATTCATACCAGGTGCTTGGCATCGTGGGGTGGGGGATGGGGGTGCTGACACTACTTAATAAGACCATTCCTCCCGCTCTTGTCATTCACAGTTCGATGGAGGAGACAACAATGTTGATAACTGAATTCTTATTATCCGTCATAATATATCAATAGTTGTAACTAGAAGGTACCTACTATGGTCTGAATGTCTGTGTTCCCACCCCCAAAATTCATATGTTGACAACCTAATACCCATGGTGACAGTATTAGGAGGTGAGACCTTGGGGAGGTGATTGCATTGGGCATAGGGGTTAGCGGGGAGACCTCACAACTGGGATTAGCACCCTTTAAAAGAGGCCCCAGAGACCTAGCTCACCCCCTCCCCTATGTGAAGACACAAAATTTCTGTGACCTGGGCCCTCACTCAGCCATGTTACCATCATGATCTCAGACTTTTAGCCTCCAGAACCATGAGAAATTTTCGTTGTTTATAAGCCAAGCGATTTGTGATATTTTGTTATAGCAGCCTGAACAGACGAAGAAGCAGTAAAATGACAGCAGGTATCGAGACTAAGAGAGCCAAAGAGGCTTCAGAGAAGAAGGGATATCCTACTTATCTTTATATCAGACCCCGGAGGGGGTCCTGTGTTATGTCAGCAAACTAGCTCTGCACTTTTGTGGAAAGAACGTGAAAAGGAGGCAAGCCTTGCTGAGGTGCACTTACAACATGACTCAAGTCCTTACCAAACAGGATACAAAGAGGGTAGAACCATATGTAAGAATGACAGAATCATTTAAAATAAATCTCACATAACAAAGGGATAAAGTAAAGAGTCAACTTCAGCATCCACCCTACAAAGTTCTTCAAACATGAAGACTCCAGAAATGCACTGACAACACCGCATACTAGGGAAAGAAATGTGAGGAAAAGCGTACCTTTCGCTTTCATTTTCGTTTCTTCTCTCAAAAACCATCTGGTTATGCCTCCAGGCACTGTCTCCACCAGAATAAACTCCCCTCAAACTGGCTGGCTTTGGTCCATTGTTGTCTTATTCTTTTTCAGATACAAATGTCACCGGGGTACCTTACCCACTGAGGTCCCTGGGGGAAAAAATAAGATAGAATTAACTTCCACTTGCCTATAGGGTACTGAGTGTAGAGGTCTTGTACCCAGCACTTCAGACCAGAGTTACTAGTGCAAGATGGCTGTGCCCACACCTCAGCTGGGCCGTTGCAAGCTGCACAGGACCCCACGATTCAAGATGGCGGCAGCGGCCATGTACAGAGATGGTGACTGCGTCACTCAAAGTGGCGGTGGCAGCCGTGTACAGACTCGGTGACTGGACCTGGAGCGGCAGCAGCACAGCTGCACAGCTGCACCCAGTCCCACAAAAAGTTTGCTTCCTCCGCTGCTGACGAGACCCTATAAGGCAGTCCTGTCCGTGGGAAGAGCGTGTGCTCTGGAGTGCAAGCTCGCACCTCTCCATTCTTTGACCAAATAAGCTTTTCTTGCTTCTGAGCAGAATACTGTCTCATTCAATTGCCTCGAGTCACACCGAATAAAAGGACTCTTGTTGGGGCCAAACTCAGAAGGATAGGTAACACTGAAGCAGTAGTTTTTATCTTTTAAACAGACTATGGGCTGCATGCTTGCTAAGTCTTTTCAGTCGTGTCCGTCTCTTTGTGATGCTATGGACTGTATGTAGCCTACCAGGCTCCTCTGTCTCTCCAGGCAAGAATACTGGAGTAGGTTGCCATGCCCTCCTCCAGGGGATCATCCTGACCCAGGTATCGAACCCACATCTGTTATGCCTCCTGCCCTGGTGGCATGTTCCTTACCATTGAGCTATCTGGGAAGACCAAACAAACTACATCTTGCTGAAATTTTCCCTGTGCTGTCAAAATGACTCCCACTATATTTCAAAAGGAATATTACGTGAAGCACACTGTTTGTTCTAGGGTATTTTCTCTTACAGGGCTTCCCAGGTGGCACTAGTGGTAAAGAATCCGTCTGCCAATACAGGAGACACAAGAGACAGGGGTTCGATTCTGGGTCGGGAAGACCCCTGGAGAAGGTAATGGCAACCTACTCCAGTATTCTTGCCTCGGTAAATTCCACAGACAGAGGAGCCTGGTGGCTACAGTCCATGGGGTCACAAAGAGTCAGACATGAGTGACTGAGCACATTCCTTCTCTCTTATGTGTGAGGAACGGTGAAGTACCCATGTTTAACTGCTTGAGAGTATCATCGGGAGGCTCTTGCTTGGAAGGTACTGATTACTGCTGGTTAGGAAGAGGGTTTTGTATTTTGGAGGCTCTTGTTTTCTTGTGTAGGGTCTGAGATGTGCAGGTTAGAGAGGGCTACACGTTGACAGCAACCAGATAACTTCAGAATACTCAGTGTTCGACCTGCAAGTTCAGCCTAGTTCAGCCCCTCTGGTGCCTCCTGCCTGGGCATGAGAGAGGCAATCACATTGAGAGTCTCTCCCCTCACTTCCCTTGTGGCTGGGCTTCCCTTGTAGCTCACCTGGTAAAGAATCCACCTGCAGTGCAGGAGACCTGGGTTCGATCCCTGGGTTGGGAAAATTCCCTGGAGAAGGGAAAGGCTACCCACTCCAGTATTCTGGCCTGGAGAATTCCATGGACTGTATAGTCCATGGGGTCACAAAGAGTTGGACACGACTGAGCAACTTTCACTTCACTTTCACCCCTCACTTCTTTTCCTATTATAGTATTAGTATCCTTCCTCTTCTTCTGTGAAATGTTCCTCAAACCCTGCTCTGAAACTAGTTTTTCTTTCTGTCAAGTTCCCATTTCACTCGGCTATTACAGCCCTTATCTCATTCATTTGTCTATTACAGTTAAATGTTTCTACATCTGTCTCCACCACTTCTTAGGAGTAAGAACTGTTATAATTCATCTCTGATTTTTTTCTGTGTTGGCATGGAACACAGTGCTTTACAGTTAGTAACTCTTTGGTAGGTTGAATTCTATTAACTTCCATCTTTGCATGAAACAGACAATATGATCAATTTATTTTCAGCAACATGTAAACAGACTGCTTTAACTTTCCACTAAACTTCATCCTTAAGTTTTCAATGTCATGCCCTAAGTTCTTGTATATGTGCTATCAATCTAAGAAGATTACAGGGTGACTAAAAGTGTAGCCCACACATTAGTGCAGCTCACACTTCTGTCCTAGGTCGTCCCAGACAGTTTCTTTTCTCATTTTTCCCTCAGTGATCTTACATATGTCCACAACATCAACTACCACTCAGAGACCAGTGACTCCCAAATCTCACACCTCTGGCCCTCAAGCTTCAAAACTATACCTCTAATTATCCATCCACATATTCATCTGAATGTCTCACAGATAACTCAAATTCAACATGACAACCATTCCCTTAAAAAATCACACCAGTTTCTTGGGGCCAGCAGATGATAAGTACCATGTGTGGTCTGAAGGATGCTAAAAGCCTCTACACTTCGCCTAACATTTCTACTATAAGAGCTATTCCTTTGGATCAAGGTATGAGATTCTCATAGCTCTCCACTGAAAGCAATGTAGTATATAAATTAATGCGATCATTTTGCTATGACTCCCCTTATTTGTGATGCAAGAAAAGAACAAATTCTCATGACCTTATTTTACCTTCTAATGAGATAAGACTGATGGCAAGCTATAAAAGAGAAAACAACATGTGTTTGGTCCCATATTTTGTTTAAACCTAGAGAGGGCCCATTTTATTTCCTTGGTAAATTTATAATTGATGCTTTTGAACTGTGATGTTGGAGAAGACTCTTGAAAGTCCCTTGGACTGCAAGGAGATCAAACCAGTCCATCCTAAAGGAAATCAGTCCTGAATATTCATTGGAAGGACTGATGCTGAAGCTGAAACTCCAATACTTTGGCCACCTGATGTGCAGAACTGACTCACTGGAAAAGACCCTGATGTTGGTAAAGATTGAAGGCAGGAGGAGAAGGGGACATCAGGGGATAAGATGGTTGGATGGCATCACCAACACGATGAATATGAGTTTGAGCAAGCTTTGGAAGTTGGTGATGGGCAGGGAAGCCTGGTATGCTGCAGTCCATGGAGTCGCAAAGAGTCAGACACAACGGAGAAACTGAACTGAACTGAAATTTATAAGATGGACTTTCCCAATGACACAAGCAGTAAGGAATCCACCTGCAATACAGGAGGTGCAGGTTCAGTCCCTGGGTGGGGAAGATCCCCTGAAAGAGGAAATGGCAACCCACTCTAGTATTCTTGCCTGGCAAATCCCATGGACAGAGAAACCTGGGGGGCTACAGTTCATAGGGTCACCAAGAGTCAGACACAATTGAAGTGACTTCGCACACACACACACGTGATCTAAGACCTTTGTGCATGTGGGGTGTGGTCTTACCTCCCAGCCTGTGGTTTCACCATGGATCCCCAGGAGTTTTCCCTGGAGGCTTGAGGTAGGCAGGTGTCTGACCAGGACACACTGAGTGCTCAGGGTTAATGTGTCCTCAGGCCAGCTCCCAGCTATAGCCTCATGAAAGAACTATAGAAGGGTATTCCAGGCTGACAGTGGTGTCCAAGCCTTTGCTGGTCAAGTTCCCTCCTAGTTTGAGTGGAGAGAAAACCCTCACACAAGTGGCAGCTTTGATCTTCCAGATCCCAGAAGGTCATTTCTTCTTTCCACTTTTCCCTACCCTGGTTGGGACTGAATAATATATGCAGACGTGTAACTCAAAGCTACTGGAGAAAAAGTCAATGTCTATAAATAAAACCATATTTATCCTTGATTTTCATGAAGTTATACTCTCATAAAATAAACATTTTGTACCTAAAGACATATAGTTAAATAATATGACAAACCATTTGAAACTGTATATTTAAACAAAACATCTTGACAAAACATGAATAATGATCAAAAAAAAAAAAAAAAAACTGGCACCATTCAAATGTATCAAACCATTCTTAGATAAAGTCCACAGAACAGACAGTGAATATTGGTTAATAACCTTTTAATGTCAGTTTTCATCTCATCCTAACAAAAACAGGCCCATTTCAAGCTCTAAACATAGCTGTCACTGTTCCTTCTGGGGAATGTTTGATTTATACAATAGGTAGATCTAAATTGTGTGTTTCATAGCTCATGTTAGGGCTCTTACAGTTCTCCATGTGTTTATTTAGCAACTTTTGTCCATTTTTCATGGAGAAATTTGTACCATTGTGCACACAACTTAAATAGTTATTGCCTTGTCTTAATTATGACTAAGAATGAGAAGGGCAAAACTTTTCCCAGAACGAGATTTTTTTTTTTAATGTGAGATCATTCAGGCTGTCCTAATTTTGTAATATCTTTCAGCAGCTGTAGTTTTTTTTTTTTTTCAGTTTTAAACCATTCGGTGGAAAACACTAATTGCTAACGTATTTTCAATCCACGACTGCCTGTGCTTACAGTCCTCTTTTGCAACTGTTGTTCATGACCAAGCCTCACACCTCAGGGCCTCCTACCCACCTCTGCTAATAAATAAAGCAAATTTTTTACAATTTAATAAGAAACAAATTGAAAAAAGAACTATCAGGAAGCTTTCATTGTTTGTTTCAAACCCTGGTTATAATCGAAAGGTTATCCTAAATTCTCAGGCCACAAGCTGATGGGAAAATAAAGGCGATGAAAGGCATGTGTTTTATGTACTGTCATTTGGAATGTTTAAAGCCTGAGAGCTCTAAATGGGGAATTCGGTACTCATCTGCCCATCAGGACTGAGGATCCAGTCTTGAGGCATTAATCAGGGAAGGCTGTGGAAGTGAACCTTATTACCTTACTCAAATAGAAATCCCTTTGAAGGCAATGAAGACATGCCAGGCAGAGAATCTTTACAGAAGTGTGGGCTACAGAAGCATCTGGGAACCAAACAATTGCACCTCTCTCCAGATGTGCCAAATAACCATTTTCTTTAGAAAAAGAAATTTCTAATCTCATTGCTTTTCTTCCACCACTCTGCCCCCTTCCAAGATAAAATGCCTACCGAGCTTCCTCTGCTAAAACTTGAGGACAAAAGTGGGAGTCATCTGGATTGATAAACTATCAGGCTTAAATCGCTTTCAGAGAAAATCTTACTCCTTTGCTCTAGGGGGACCCTTATCTAGACTTTTCAGGAATTCATTCTGATTAAAGGGTGATTGAAGCAAGATAAATCTTGGGAGGCTGCATAGTTTTCTATCACCACAAAGATAATGGTGAAAAAATATCTGAGCATGTTATAAATCAACTAGAATAAATTAATGGTTCCTCTGACATGCTCAAAAGAAACGTGTGCTTGTCATAAATGTAATTAAATAATTCAGTGGAAAAGTTAAATGCTGAAACAATTACCCACATGGTTTAAAGCATTATGAAAATATTATGGAAAAGAGAAATGGGAACTGTTATTAATAGAACATGGGGATTTTTGTGTCTTTGGCCTTTTTTCCTGCTCCTTCTCTCTTAATGAAAGGAAAGAGACAATACTATTTATGCAGTACTTCATATGTGCCACTAAGTATATTCATGCTCATCATCTCTCTTGATTATGATAACAGCCTTGCAAGTTCATCCGACAGATAAGGTAAAGTAACTGAAGCTTGAAGATTACAGGTAACTTGCCCCAAACCACATAGCCAACCAGCAGGTGAGTTAGCACTCCAGTTAAAGTTCGTGCAACCACAAAATACCAAACTCTTTCACTTCTATCACTCAGGGTCTCACCCCAGCCCTCTGTTCCACACTGTCTCTTTGCAGAAGCCAAAGACTTCAACCTTCACCACTTCCATGCTGCTCTGTCCACTGCTCAGCCTACAGCAAGTCAGGACAAGTAGATTCCTCTTCCTGGCCCAGTGACTCTACCCTTGACTTTTATTAAATGTGTCATCTGTAGGCAGAACATATGAAAAGTAATAATTAAAAGAAAACAAGAGGCAACTAATGCATTTGGGGCTCTCTCTCAGAGCCTACAGAAATCTGCCTATTAATATAAGTCCCTAGTGGTGAGAAGGTACTGGGAGGGCAGCCAACAGTAAGTGGGAGTGGGTGTGGGAAAAATGCAAAAGAAAGAAGGAAAGTTGCTAAAAATGACTGGCCATATGTAGCGAATTATAAATTCTCTGGCTGCAAAAATAATTTCTGCAAGTCCAGGGCCTCTTAAGGGAGCACACCTCGGATACATGGCAAGAGCCAGTGAGTAGAAGTCAGTGGATGTCCAGACAGAGCCACCCAACTATACTAAGATATGCACCTTCCCAATGACCCATGTGGCTGAGAACAGCGGAGGATCTGGAGACTGACAGCCTGGTGTTAACAGAGATAATAAAGACACTGTCTCAGGGCCATCCCAATCCCAGCTCAGCTTCAGCCTATGAAAAAGCCGACACCCTAACATAATTCAAACTTTGGAGGTTTCTGAAAATGTACAAAAAGATTTCATTAACCTTTCACTCAGCATTACGGTCATCAAGGAGCACAGACTTAGTGAAGGGAATTTCTGCGTTCTGAGTAATAAGGAGCAACTTATGCAAGAGCATGCACCGTTGGTACCTCTCCCCTAAGAATGCTTTCTGCAAAGTAAAAGCCAAGGATGATTTGGGTGGCTTGAAAATCGCTTATCCACAAACTACTTCCTCCATTCTCCTAAACAGCCTGAAATTCCCATATCACATTCTCCTTTGGAATAAAACTCTCAAAAGATCCCTTTGAAGATGTAAATGTTATCTTGGAAAAGTAAACCAAAGAACTAGTGCCATCGATAAACACCACAAGTCAAAAAGTTTTATTAGAATGGCTCACATACTAAGCAGGGGAGAGACACAGGAATGAGAGTAAAAGACACCACCACGACCCCAAGAGCAAATCAAGTTGGGTTGGTTTAGTGGCTAAGTCATGTCCGACTCTTTGTGACCCTGTGGACTGTACCCTGCCAGACTCCTCTGTCCGTGGAATTCTCTTGGTTAAGACTACTGGTGTGGGTTGTCATTTCCTTCTCCAGGGGATCTTCCTGATCCAGGGATCAAACCCAGTCTCCTGCATTGCAGGCAGATTCTTTACTGACTGAGCTCCAGGGGACCTAGTGCAGCCCTGTTGTCGTGTATGTGTTGTCTTGGTACCAGTTTTATTGAGATATAATTCACATACCATACAAGTCAGTCATCTAAATTGTACAATTCAATGATTTTTAACATATTTACAAAGTTGTGCAACCAACCAAACCACAACCAGTTTTAGAATATTTTCATCACCAAAAAAAAAAAAAAAAAACACATGTACCTTTCAACTATCACACTCTTATTCTCCCATTCCCTCCCCAGCCATAAGCAACCAGTAATCTACTTTCTGTCTCTATAAATTAGAAAATTCTGGATATTTCATACAAATGGAACCATACAATATGTGGTCTTTTGTATCTGGCTTCTTTCACTTAACACAATGTTTTCAAGATTCATCTATGTTGTAGCATGTGTCAGTACTTCATATGTTTTTTCTTTTTCTTTTTCATTGAAGTATAATTGACATGATATTTTATCCCTCAGCTTTTTTCTGTATTTATCTATTTTAGATTTTTTGTCTGTGGCTTGAGGTTCATATACAACATATCAGTTCAGTTCAGTTCAGTCGCTCAGTCGTGTCTGACTCTTTGCGACCCCATGAATTGCAGCACGCCAGGCCTCCCTGTCCATCACCAATTCCCAGAGTTCACTCAGACTCACGTCCATCAAGTCAGTGATGCCATCAGCCATCTCATCCTCTGTCGTCCCCTTCTCCTCCTGCCCCCAATCCCTCCCAGCATCAGAGTCTTTTCCAATGAGTCAGTTCTTTGAATGAGGTGGCCAAAGTACTGGAGTTTCAGCTTTAGCATCATTCCTTCCAATAACACCCAGGACTGATCTCCTTTAGAATGGACTCGTTGGATCTCCTTGCAGTCCAAGGGACTCTCAACAGTCTTCTCCAACACCACAGTTCAAAAGCATCAATTCTTCGGTGCTCAGCCTTCTTCACAGTCCAACTCTCACATCCATACGTGACTACTGGAAAAACCATAGCCTTGACTAGACGGACCTTTGTTGGCAAAGTAATGTCTCTGCTTTTCAATATGCTATCTAGGTTGGTCATAACTTTTCTTTCAAGGAGTAAGCGTCTTTTAATTTCATGGCTGCAGTCACCATCTGCAGTGGTTTTGGAGCCCAGAAAAATAAAGTCTGCCACTGTGTCCACTGTTTCCCCATCCATTTCCCATGAAGTGATGGGACCAGATGCCATGATCTTACTTTTCTGAATGTTGAGCTTTAAGCCAACTTTTTCACTCTCCTCTTTCACTTTCATCAAGAGGCTTTTGAGTTCCTCTTCACTTCCTGCCGTAAGGGTGGTGTCATCTGCATATTTTGGTATTTCTCCCGGCAATCTTGATTCCAGCTTGTGCTTCGTCCAGCCCAGCGTTTCTCATGATGTACTCTGCATAGAAGTTAAATAAGCAGGGTGACAATATACAGCCTTGACGTACTCCTTTTCCTATTTGGAACCAGTCTGGTGTTCCATGTCCAGTTCTAACTGTTGCTTCCTGACCTGCATATAGGTTTCTCAAGAGGCAGGTCAGGTGGTCTGGTATTCCCATCTCTCCAAGAATTTTCCACAGTTTATTGTGATCCACACAGTAAAAGGCTTTGGCATAGTCAATAAAGCAGAAATAGATGTTTTTCTAGAACTCTTGCTTTTTCTATGATCCAGCAGATGTTGGCAATTTGATCTCTGGTTCCTCTGCCTTTTCTAAAACCAGCTTGAACATCTGGAAGTTCATGGTTCACGTATTACTGAAGCCTGGCTTGGAGAATTTTGAGCATTACTTTACTAGCGTGTGAGATGAGTGCAATTGTGCAGTAGTTTGAGCATTCTTTGTCATTGCTTTCTTTGGGATTGGAATGAAAACTGACCTTTTCCAGTCCTGTGGCCACTGCTGAGTTTTCCAAATTTGCTGGCATATTGAGTGCAGCATTTTCACAGCATCATCTTTCAGGATTTGAAATAGCTCAACTGGAATTCCATCACCTCCACTAGCTTTGTTCATAGTGATGCTTTCTAAGGCCCACTTGACTTCACATTCCAGGATGTCTGGCTCTAGGTCAGTGATCACACCATCATGATTATCTTGGTCATGAAGATCTTTTTTGTACAGTTCTTCCGTGTATTCTTGCCACCTCTTCTTAATATCATCTGCTTCTGTTAGGTCCATACCATTTCTGTCCTTTATCGAGCCCATCTTTGCATGAAATGTTCCCTTGGTATCTCTAATTTTCTTGAAGAGATCTCTAGTCTTTCCCATTCTGTTGTTTTCCTCTATTTCTTTGCATTGATCGCTGAGGAAGGCTTTCTTATCTCTTCTTGCTATTCTTTGGAACTCTGCATTCAGATGTTTATATCTTTCCTTGTCGCCTTTGTTTTTCGCTTCTCTTCTTTTCACAGCTATTTGTAAGGCCATGTTTACATATTATATGTATAATTATAAAATTATTTTAAATTGATAATCTCTTAAATCTGAGTGATTTTAATAATCCTGCATTTTTATGCACTCCCTCCATGTTTACTATGTTTAACATCATAATTTACATATTTTTGCTTTATGTATCTCTTAACTATTTACTATTGATAAAGATGATTTTACTACTTCTGTCTTTTAATCCTTCTATTAGCTTTATAAGTGGGTGATCTACTTTCTTTATTGTATGTTTGCCTTTACCAGTGATATTTTTTCTTTTGTACTTTTCATATTTCTAGTTATGGTCTTTTTTGCTTAGAGAAGTCCCTTTAACATTTGTTGTAAATCAGGTTTAGGGTACTGAACTCTTTTAGCTTTTGCTTGTCTGTAAAACTCTTTATATCTCCTTCAAACATGAACAACAGCCTTGACTGGTAGAATATTTTTGGTTGTAGGGTTTTGGTTTTGCTTTTATCACTTTAAACCTTCTGGCCCATAAGCTATCTGCTGAAAAGTCACCTGATAGTCTTATGGGAGTTCCTTGTATGTAATTAGTTGCTTTTCTCTTCCTGCTTTTAAGACTCTTTAATTTTTGCCATTTTAATCATAATGTGTCTTGGTGTGATCCTCCTCAGGTTCTTCTTGTTTGGAACTGTCTCTGCTTCCTGGACCTGGATGTCTGTTTTCTTTCCCAGTTAGGGAAGTTCTCAGTTACTTTTTCTTCAAATCAGTTCTCTGCCCCTTTCTCTTTCTCTTCTCCTTCTGGGACCCCTATAATGCAAGTGTTAGTATACCTGCTGTTAATGAGGTCTCTTAAACTATCCTCATTTTTAAAAATTCTGTCTTTTTTTCTGTTCAGCTTCAGTGATTTCCTCGACCCTGTCTTCCAGTTTGCAAAGAAGCTCCTCTACATCATCTACTCTACTGCTGATTCCCTCTAGTATATTGAGTTATTGTATTTTTGAGCTTTGTTTGGCCCTTCCCTATATTTTCTAACTCTTTGTTAAACTTCTTACTGTGTTCATTCATTCTTTTCCCAAGTACATTGAACATCTTTACAAACACTTTGAATTCTTTATCAGATAGATCACTTATCTCCACTTCACTTAGTTCTTCTTCTTCGTTCTTCTTTTATTTTGTTTCTTTATTTGAAACATTATCTTTGCTCCTCGTTTTGCTCAGTTCCCTGTTTATTTCTGTGTATTAGGTAGGTATGTGTCAGGTAGGTTGGTTGCATTTCTCATCTGGAGAAGTAGCCTTCTGTAGAAGATATCCTCTGGGACCCAGTAGCATACTCTCTTCTGGTCAACAGAGCCATATTCTCTGAGAGTGAGCTGTATGGGGCCCTCTGTTGCGGTGCAGCTGATGACTATGAGTGTGTTGGTAGGTAGGACTGACCCTCAGACAATTAGCTGCCCAGCCCTGCTACCCCTGGTGTCTGCCAGCCTCTTGGCAGGTGAGACTGTGTCCTGGGGTGGCTGACTGCATGGCCTGAGGGATCCCAGGCTGGTGCTGTCCCACTGGTGGGCAGAACTAGGTCCTGAAGTGGCTGCCAACCATATATCTCTACATGCAAACATGCTACCTACTATGTAGCATAGTGGAAAGCACACTGGGATGGGAGGTGGGGGCTCTGGGTCCTAGCGGTGACCTGTCCCTACTGGCAGAGCTCTGAGGCCCTCAGGGCCTGTGCAGTGAAGGATGCTGAGTGGGGCGCTCTCTGAGGACCACTCCAGATACCTGGGTCTACATCTGGAAGGATTTACTAAAGGGCATTTTGTCATCTTTCTCCTTCCTCTCCAGAAATCTTTTTCACCTAAAGTATATGTCTACTGACATATGTAAACTAGATAGCCAATGGGAATTTGCTGTATGACTCAGGGAACTCAAACCAGGGCTCTGTGACAACCTAGAGGGGTGGGATGGGGTGGGAGGGAGGTTCAAGAGGGAGGGGACATATGTATACCTATGGCTGATCCATGTTGATGTATGGCAGAGACCAACACAATATTGTGATTATCCTTCAATTAAAATTTTTAAGATTTTAAATAAATAAAAAATAAAGCATGTGTCTAAAATGCAGAGCAGAGACAAGAGGTGATGATACATTTTGCATCGGGAAATACTGTGAAAAGAGAGCTGAACAGACGTTGGGGGCATCATAAAATGTGGAGCCACTTTCTGACTTGAAATCATTCACAAACAGATCTGTCTGACCACAATAAAAGGTCTCATCTCTTTGAACCTACAACTATCTCCTTTCCTCCCCCTCTTTGTAATTATCAGCCCAAGTATAAGTTGATTGCGGTTGTACTGCTGCATGGGAATGTGGTTGATAAGCCTGTCAATGAATGAGCTTGGGTATCTTTTCCCACACCAGGCAAGATGTTGAAAATGCTGAACAGCCAGAACAGGCTCACAGTTAACATCACAGACACAGGCTGGCCTGCCTCGCAGGTGTGTCCCAGCTGGGTGTCAGCTGTGCCCTGCTTCCACTCATAGCCCTGTTCAGAAGGAGGGGTACCCAGCGATGCAGTCAGGTGGTACTGGGCCTGTCATTCTTGGCCCTGGTGACCCCAGCACTTCCTAGTGACAGGATCCACTTGTAAAGTGCTATAATCAGCAAGATGGGCGACTTGAATAGGAGACCAAAGCCTCTTTTTAAATATATGGCCTGCGGGGACTTCCCTGGTAGTCTAGTGCCTGAGACACTACACTCCCAACACAGAGGGCTCAGGTTCAACCTCGGTCAGAGAACTAGATCCTACATGCCGCAACTAACAGTTTGCATGTCATAACTAAGACCTGGTGCAGCCAAATAAGCAATTTTTTAAAAAAAGATCCTTTAAAATAATGGCCTATACCTATCTATCTATTTACCTATCCATTCATCCATCCTCTCTCTAGTACTAAAAGATTATTATTTTAAATTATTAAAATAATAATAAGTGCCCACAAAACAAACAAAAGCTAGATTCATTAACAATATTCTGTAACTACACAGGTTCCCATTCATCCCACTGTCTTCACCCACCTGAAATAACTATCATTCTTAGTTCCATATTCAATACTCCCTTGTTTTCCTTTCATGTAGTTGCATTGCTTTATACTCTTCACAAAAAATCATATTTCTATTTTGGTTACTTTGGATACTATTATAAACACATCATGTTATTTGTTCTCTTTTGAAACTTTTCTAGCTAAACATTACAATGCTAAGCTTCACCATATTGTTTTACTGAAGGCTATTTTTAAAGTGACCTCCATCTTATAATAAAAATTAACTCATTTGGGGAAAAAAAATTCAAGAAAGAAAGTAAAACATATCATAACCCTGTATTTCTTTTGGTTTTTGCCTTTCCTATGTACATATATTTTTCCTCACAAAATAGGGATCGTGTTGCATAAACAGTAGACAATCAAGTAAATGGGTAAGTACAAATTTTGGGAAGTGCTGCTGCTACTGCTAAGTCACTTCAGTCGTGTCCGACTCTGTGTGACCCCATAGACGGCAGCCCACCAGGCTCCCCCGTCCCTGGGATTCTCCAGGCAAGAACACTGGAGTGGGTTGCCATTTCCTTCTCCAATGCATCAAAGTGAAAGGTGAAAGTGAAGTCGCTCAGTCGTGTCCGACTCTTCGTGACCCCATGGACTGCAGCCTACTAGGCTCCTCCGTCCATGGGATTTTCCAGGCAAGAGTACTGGAATGAGTTGCCATTGCCTTCTCCTTGTAAGTGCAATAAAGGAAAAAAACAGAGTATACTTTTTTTTTTTCCAAGTGTTAGTCACTCAGTCGTGTCCGACTGTCTGTGACCCCATGGACTGTAGGCCACCAGGCTCCTCTGTCCATGGAATTCTCCAGGCAAGAATACTGGAGTGGGTTGCCATTTCCTTCTCCATTTCACTTCAAAGCAGTATTTTATTAAGTAAGACGTGTATGAAAGCCCACTGGGAATGCAACTACACCGAGGTTGGCACCAACATAAAAAAGAATGAGAAGAAGAGAGGCTCCCATCGCCAAACCAACTGGCGGCAGGAACCAGGTGAGTGGCAACTTCCTGCAGGCTTGCACACTCACCCTTGTTATTTTTTGTTGGAGGACTTTAAGCTGCCAGCCGGACACCCAGAGAATACTTTTTTCTGTGTAATAATAATGGGATATAAACCACTGAATTGTATACTTTTACAGGTGAATTTTATAACATGTATTATATCTGAACAAAGTTATCTTTCTATAATAAAGTCAAAGGACAGATGAGCAAACTAAGGTAGATAAGAAAATGTTCTAGTATACACTGTGCAGAAAGAGAGGTTGGAAAATAATTTGGCAAGTCAATTTAATACTTGAAATATATGTGATTTGTTGGTATACACACTGTTCAGAGACCTTAACAACTTGCTTTAACAACATGTTATGTTATACCATTTGTTCTTGGCATTATTTTAAAAACTGTCTACTTTAAATATTTTAAAAATTGCCACACCAGAAGTCTAGAATACCATCTAGCAACATTTCATAAATAAATCATATTTGTAACCCAAGCAAACAGAAGAATAAACTATGTGAATTTTTCTCAGATTTTATCCTGAAAAACCAATTTTGATAAATCATTTTAGAATCAGATAAAGTTTGAGAAACTTATATTTTGATCAACTAAGAAATTAACAGGCGTCTTATAATGACAGTAAAATCACTTTTGCTACTATGTGGTGGTGGTTTAGTTACTAAATCATGTCCAACTCTTGAGACCCCATGGACTGTAGCCTGCCAAGCTCCTCTGCCCATGATATTTCCCAGGCAAGAATACTGGAGTGGGTGGCTACTTTCTTCTCCAGGGGATCTTCCCAATCCAGGGATCGAAGCCATGTCTCCAGCACTGCAGGCAAATTCTTTACTGACTGAGCCACCAGGAAAGCCCCTTTGTACTATACTTAAATATAACCAGGAGCCCTAAAGGGTTTATGTGAAGTACTCACCCCAGGATGTCTATGAAGTGAGTAATTTCATCATCATTTTACAGGTAAGGGCCCTAAGCCCTAGGAGGCAAACAGTTTGCAACAGTAAATCATTCGCAGCTAGAATGTCAGTACATTACTGCTGGTTTATAGGTGTCCACACAGTACAAGCTACAGATTTAGTAAGTATCAAGTTCAATGAATCAATACACACAGCCCAGTTGGATAATTCAAGTTTATCACCATCTGTAACCTGACCAAATGTATGCAGTTTGGCAGAAAAAGTACAGTTGGTGGAGGTCAGTACAATTATATTAGTCAAGGCTCTTTCCACTGCAGGTATAAAATACCATTAAACCAGCACTTTTAAAAGGAAACTATATTGGAATCCCATAATTAGAAAGTCCAGGGGCAATCAGACCAGATCAGTCACTCAGTCGTGTCCAACTCTTTGCGACCCCATGAATCGCAGCACGCCAGGCCTCCCTGTCCATCACCAACTCCTGGAGTTCACTCAGACTCACGTCCATCGAGTCAGTGATGCCATCCAGCCATTTCATCCTCTGTCGTCCCCTTCTCCTCCTGCCCCCAATCCCTCCCAGCATCAGAGTCTTTTCCAGTGAGTCAGCTCTTCGCATGAGGTGGCCAAAGTACTGGAGTTTCAGCTTCAGCATCATTCCTTCCAAAGAAATCCCAGGGCTGATCTCCTTCAGAATGGGCTGGTTGGATCTCCTTGCAGTCCAGGGGACTCTTAAGAGTCTTCTCCAACACCACAGTTCAAAAGCATCAATTCTTCGGCGCTCAGCCTTCTTCACAGTCCAACTCTCACATCCATACATGACCACAGGAAAAACCATAGTCTTGACTAGACGAAACTTTGTTGGCAAAGTAATGTCTCTGCTTTTGAATATGCTATCTAGGTTGGTCATAACTTTCCTTCCAAGGAGTAAGCGTCTTTTAATTTCATGGCTGCAGTCACCATCTGCAGTGATTTTGTAACCCAGAAAAATAAAGTCTGACTGTTTCCACTGTTTCCCCATCTATTTCCCACGAAGTGGTGGGACCGGATGCCATGATCTTTGTTTTCTGAATGTTGAGCTTTAAGCCAACTTTTTCACTCTCCACTTTCACTTTCATCAAGAGGCTTTTTAGTTCCTCTTCACTTTCTGCCATAAGGGTGGTGTCATCTGTGTATCTGAGGTTATTGATATTTCTCCCGGCAATCTTGATTCCAGCTTGTGTTTCTTCCAGTCCAGTGTTTCTCATGATGTACTCTGCATATAAGTTAAATAAACAGGGTGACAATATACAGCCTTGACGAACTCCTTTTCCTATTTGGAACCAGTCTGTTGTTCCATGTCCAGTTCTAACTGTTGCTTCCTGACCTGCATACAAATTTCTCAAGAGGCAGATCAGGTGGTCTGGTATTCCCATCTCTTTCAGAACACAATACTAAGATACAAATAATATCACTGGGAATCTGCCTCTATTCCTCCATCCCTTAGCCCTGCTTCTTTTGTGTTGACTCTCAATCTGTCTCTTCCTAGGAGTAGCAAAGAGGACCATTTGGCAGCCCCCCAGAAAGACTGTACCTCTTCCTAGCCAGCTCTAGCAAGAGCTCCAGAACAAACTCAGACAGGGGGACTGACTCAGTCCCTCTGAGCCATTACTACAGCCAGGTGAATGGAGTTCTTTGATGGCCCAGGCCTGGGTCGTGGGCCCACTTCTGGATCCAGAGGTTGGAGTCAGCCCCATCAGAACCTCAAAGCCCACGAATCATGAAGGAATGGTGACCACAGAGATATTAGGCAGACAAACAGCTTGCTGACCACAGTGACTACACCCCATGGTTTACTACTCTGGCAATAAAGACTGCAGCCTCAGGCCTGGGAAATGTATCAAGTGCCACGCTTCTACAATATGGACAGTGCTATTCATCTGAGATTTAAGATGGTTAGTCTCGAGTCATAGCCAGAGGGCAAGTTTAGGGAAAGCCTGCAGGGGCCACCTAGGCTTTAAATTTAGATGAGAAAAGTCTGGGGTGGGATACATCTGAGTGCTACAGTCTTGACTCCTCATTTAGCATCTGTGTCAGCATATGCATGTGCTGGCATTCTGCGCCGGGTATCAGCACAACTCTGCTACAGCTTCCTGACATGGGATGCAAAGCTGTGAAATTCAATGAAACAGACTAACATCTTGGAAGCATTCATATTCTTTTGATGTACATGTGAAAACTTTAAGATGAAACATCTCTGGATATCTTTTTGGTAACAATGTCATATGAAGGACCAAGATTTATGCAGGCTTAAGAACTAGTTGATAGTCTTAACATTTTATATAGATTTCTCTGGGTTTTATATTATTTGTTTTCTTATTATATCACCAGCAATCTAAAGCCAAAAAAATAAAATTCATGTCAACAATTATGTTTCTTTGAAAATACAGTTCAGAAAATAACTGTGTTTATTTTTTTTTTTTTAATTTTTTATTCCTTTATTTCTCATGTGTTCCCCATCCTGAACCCTCCTCCCTCCTCCCTCCCCATACCATCCCTCTGGGTCGTCCCAGTGCACCAGCCCCAAGCATCCAGCATCGTGCATTGAACCTGGACTGGCATCTCGTTTCATACATGACATTTCACATGTTTCAATGCCATTCTCCCAAATCTTCCCACCCTCTCCCTCTCCCACAGAGTTGTAGCATATAATCCAGTATTTCGTGTAATACCCCTGTTATAAACAAGGTACCTTTGGAAATAAATATTCTAGAAAATCAGAATATCTCTGGCTAGCACATGCAATACCCATGCGGTGCCTCCATAGCTAGAATTTTCATGCTCACACAAGGAAAAATGTACTGCTATTCATCAGTGAACAGTGTAATACCATGACAGATTTGAATACCTAACCCCTCTAGTGGGAGAGAAGGCTATGATGAGGGAGAGGGGTTTCACTTTGAGCCTAAGCTGTTTCTATGGCTAGAATTCAGGGTGGGGGTCTTGTCTGAAGAGTAAGTGGAACAACTCAACTAGAAGGCATCAATTTAAGGAACTGATATGAGCAATCAGTAGAAAATAACTCACTCTGAAGTGGAAACATTTGCATGAGCTTGGCCTTACATTAGTGCTCCATCTTAGGCCCCAACCCACATCCCCACCCCAACTCCAGTCTTAGCAGGCACAGCATGGTGTCAGCCTAGCAATAAAAAGCTGGGAGGGAGAAACACAAATAAAATCTCTGTAAAAGGGTTTCTGTTTAAAATGATAGACTGGTTCAAGAGGAAGGGGACATATGTATTCCTATGCTTGATTCATGTTGATGTATGGCAGAAACCATCACAATATTGTAAAGCAATTATCCTCTAATTAAAATTTAATTAATTAATTAAAAAATAATGATGGGCTGGACTCCCGCTGTTCCATCCCCAAACTTTACCAAAATATCCATTAAAAGGCATAAGCCCTTAAAGATAGGTGTGAAGATGGGAGAGGTGATAACAGCAGCAAAATCTGGAAGCTATAAAGCTGATGAAAAAAATGGTAATGACATCACAGAACAAAGACAGCTGAATTCTAAACTGGCAATTTGGAGAAAGCCAGAAGCAACACAATTTATACCTCCAAATCCCCAAAAGGCTTGGGCATCTCTGGAAATAGGGACAAAGGACAGGCTAAAAGTAGGTTTCTTTAAAAGTCTTCAGATCCCCCAGGGTCCCTCAAGAGGACAAAGGTTTATTCTCTAGAAAGAGTCAAACAAGTCTCTGGATTTCGAGGCAACAGGCACCAGTGAGGGTGGGTGTGCTGTACTGACACAGGAAGATGAAGTAAAAGCAGGAAGATGCTGAGATTCCCAGGCTCTTCTCTCATTCAACTCCCTTAACACTAGCAGTGAGGTTTATACCCTCTGACAGGAGCTTGGAGCTGGAGGGCATAAGCCGGCCCAAGAGAAAAATACCTAAAGTTATTCACATCAGAAATTCACCCTATAAACAGCCCAGCCAGATCGCCTTCAAGTGAGGCGCACGCATACACACACACACACACACACACACACACACACACGGGTTTCCAATCTGTTGCTGGTGCCCCATTTTTGCATATAAGTAGGCAATTAAACGGAGAAGGCAATCTGCAGCATCCCACTCCAGTACTCTTGCCTGGAAAATCCCATGGACGGAGGAGCCTGGTAG
The DNA here is from genome assembly GCF_032452875.1 of Bos javanicus. Taxonomy (NCBI): domain Eukaryota; kingdom Metazoa; phylum Chordata; class Mammalia; order Artiodactyla; family Bovidae; genus Bos; species Bos javanicus. Next base: position 19,805,853 of record NC_083879.1, on the reverse strand, counting down.
GCTGCAGTACATGGGGTCGCTAAGAGTCGGACACGACTGAGCGACTTCACTTTCTCTTTTCACTTTCACGCATTGGAGAAGGAAATGGCAACCCACTCCAGTGTTCTTGCCTGGAGAATCCCAGGAACGGGGAAGCCTGGTGGGCTGCCATCTATGGGGTCACACAGAGTCGGACATGACTGAAGTGACTTAGCATAGGCAATTAAAGAGATGAAATATTAGAGGAGAACTTCCATTATGAAAGACAAATACAAAACAAACAGAAAGAAAAGCATACTCTGGGGGAAACAGAACATGGAGGGAAAAGAAAGCTTAAAAAAATTATCAGTAATAACTTAAGAGAGATACAAGAGACGACTGCACTTATTTTAATTATTTAATTATTTTAAAAACTTGAATTTTAATGTAGTCAAAGAACAAAATAAAGCCTTAGAAATTTTTAAAAATGTGATAGCAGACATGAAAAACTCACTAAAAGGGCTAGAAGTTAAACTTCAAGAAATTTCTTGGAAAGTACAACTGAAAAACAAAGATGAAAAATAGGAAAGGGAACATATGAAAAGGTATTTATAAATATAGCAATACATATAAATATTTAAATACTTCAGTATATAAAATACCAAATATATCACTGAACACATATGTAAATATACATATGAAACATCTCTTCTGACTCCACACACCAAGAAATGTGTGGGATGTGTATGCATATATATATGTCGCTCAGTCGCTCAGTCGTGTCCGACTCTTTGCGACCCCATGAATCGCAGCACGCCAGGCCTCCCTGTCCATCACAAACTCCCGGAGTTCACTCAGACTCACGTCCATCGAGTCAGTGATGCCATCCAGCCATCTCATCCTCTGTTGTCCCCTTCTCCTCCTGCCCCCAATCCCTCCCAGCATCAGAGTCTTTTCCAATGAGTCAGCTCTTCGCATGAGGTGGCCAAAGTACTGGAGTTTCAGCTTCAGCATCATTCCTTCCAAAGAAATCCCAGGGCTGATCTCCTTCAGAATGGACTGGTTAGATCTCCTTGCAGTCCAAGGGACTCTCAACAGTCTTCTCCAACACCACAGTTCAAAAGCATCAATTCTTCGGCGCTCAGCCTTCTTCACAGTCCAACTCTCACATCCATACATGACCACAGGAAAAACCATAGCCTTGACTAGACGAACCTTTGTTGGCAAAGTAATGTCTCTGCTTTTTAATATGCTATCTAGGTTGGTCATAACTTTCCTTCCAAGGAGTAAGCGTCTTTTAATTTCATGGCTGCAGTCACCATCTGCAGTGATTTTGGAGCCCAGAAAAATAAAGTCTGACTGTTTCCACTGTTTCCCCATCTATTTCCCATGAAGTGGTGGGACCGGATGCCATGATCTTCGTTTTCTGAATGTTGAGCTTTAAGCCAACTTTTTCACTCTCCTCTTTCACTTTCATCAAGAGGCTTTTGAGTTCCTCTTCACTTTCTGCCATAAGGGTGGTGTCATCTGCATATCTGAGGTTATTGATATTTCTCTCGGCAATCTTATACAGATATATAAATATGTATGTGAATATATATATGCATATATATATATACAGATATGTATACAGATCTCCCTCAAATTATGATGGGGTTGTTCAGTCACTAAATCGTATCCAACTCTTTGCAATCCCATGAACTGCATGATGGGGTTACATCCTAATAAACCTACCATACGGTGAAAATATCATAAGTCAAATGGATTTAATATACCTAACCCACCAACGGACATGACTGAGCCACTGAACTGAACTGAACCCACCAAACATCTAAGCTTAGCTGTGCTGTGCTTAGTTGGTCAGTCGTGTCCAACTCTTTGCAACCCCATGGACTGTAACCCACCAGGCTTCTCTGTTCATGGGGATTCTCCAGGCAAGAATACTGGAGTGGGTTGCCATTTCCAAGGGCTTCCCTGGTGGCTCAGATGGTAACTCATCTGCCTGTAATGTGGAAGACAAGTGTTCAATCCCTGGGTCAGGAAGATCCCCTGGAGAAGGAAGTGGCAACCCACTCCAGTAATCTTGCCTGGAAAATTCCATGGACAGAGGAGCCTGGTAGGCTACAGTCTATGAGGTTGCAAAGAGTCGGACACGACTGAGCAACTTCACTTTCTTTCTTTCTTTGCCATTTCCTTCTCCGGGGGATTTTCCCAACCCAGGGATCGAAACCAGGTCTCCCACATTGCAGACAGATTCTTTACCAGCTGAGCTACCAGGGAAGCCCCCAAGCTTAGCTAGCCTACGTTAGATGTGCTCAGAGCACTTATGTTAGCCTAGAGCTGGGCAAAATCATCTTATACAAAGCCTGTATTATAATAAAGTGTTGAATACTTCATGTAATTTATTGGATACTGTACTGAAAGTAAAAAACAGAATGATTGTTCGGTTACAGGATGGCTGTATGTGTATAGGTTGTTTGCCCTCATGATCACGTGAGGACTGGGGGCTGTGGCTCACTGCCCCTGCCCAGCATCATGAGAGGATACCATACCACATATCAATAGCCAGGGAAAAAATCAAAATTCAAAAATTTCTACTGAATGCATATCAATTTCACACCCTTAATAACATCAAAAAATCATATGTTGACCCATTTCAAGTCAGGTACCATAGATCAAATCATCTACATATTGCTCTGTTCGTGGGGATTCTCCAGGTAAGAATACTGGAATGGGTTGCCATGTCCTCCTCCAGGGGATCTTCCCAACCCAGGGATCGAACCCAGGTCTCCTGCATTGCAGGCAGATTCTTCACCAGCTGAGCTACCCAGGGGGCCCTTAGATACTGCAAGCGCCACAGAAAATCATACAATTTCTTCCTCTAAACAGCTAACCAAACACGCTGCACCAAATGGACACGGTAGAGAGGGAAAAGAGAGGTACTACAAAGGATGTGAAGGTGGAAGCAACTGCCACCTAAGGACTGTCATCGAATCCTCTGGAAATCTTGACGGTGATGGCAGAGAAACTGAAGAATCAACAAAAATGGCTGAAGTAATCCTCTATTTGGTGACCACCCTGGGTCACAGTTTAGGGGTTGACTATGAACTTCAGGAGGGCAAGAATGCTGCCTACTTGGGAGTCTTTACTGAGAGCATTTCCAGCCCCTGTGTCAAGGAAGCTGAAACTGCACCAGGCCACTCAGAAGATAAAAACATATAGTGAGGAGGTGGTTCCCCTCCACTCACACAGGGGTCAGGTGTTAATGACAGCACATAGCTTGAAGAGTTGAGAAATGTGTATCAGTATTATTCTCTAGCACAGTTCCAGGGAATTCTGCAGGAGGCACAGACCAGAATACGAGAGCAATCAAGGAAGGATAGCTCCTGGGTCTGCAGTGGTGAACCCCAACCTGAAGGATCAAAGTTCAAGGCACAGGCCAGGTGAGCCTTCCACCCACTCATTCCTACCAGCACCACAGCAGGCATTTACACCCTGCAACTGTGGTTTAAATGAACATCAAGGACAGACACAACATATATCTCTATAAGGTTTATAAGACAATCCATCCTTGTATCTGAATCCCAGTGCATGTAACCAAAAATAATTTCAAGATAATGCAAAATCATGAATGACATCCTTAGAACCCATTTATACTTCACCTCCTTCCTTCTCCATTTTCTTCACATATTAAACTGCTTCCAAGCTTCTCTCCCCAATACATAACCCCAAATGCTCTTTTGGCACCTTGTCCACAGGTGCTCCTTGGACAGTTCACCTTCCTTCCCCCAGGCCTACTCAGGAAGGGAGACAAGTTTAAAAACTACAAGTGTTCTTCAGAGGGGGGCAGGAGAGGGTGGGACAATTGGAGAGAGATGCATGGAAACACACACACTACCATATGTAAAATAGATAGCCAGTGGGAATACGCTATGTGATTCCGGGATCTCAAACGGTTACTCTGTGACAACCTAGAAGAGGGAGACGGGTGGGAGATAGGAGCGAGGTTCTGAGGTTCCAGAGGGAGGGGACACACGTATTCCTACCATTGATTCATGCTGATGTATGGCAGAAACCAACACAATATTGTAAAACCATTATCCTTCAATTAAAAAAATAATTTTTTAAAAAACTACAAGTGTTCTTATATTAATAATCTTTATTCTATCATGTCCTAAGAAGGAAACATGAAAGACATTAGCTAAAGTGTTCTTCTAAATGTGTATATGTGTGTGTGTGTGTGTGTGTGTGTAACACAAGAGAGATTCAAACGAACCTGAAGATAGGTGATGTTGTTGGGTATACCTGTACTCTATAAACTGGACTGAGGAAGAGAAATTGTGAAGAATGAATAGTGTGTAATTCATAACCTGGTCAAGTCTACTCACACAGACAGCTACAATACTGCTGTCAGCACAAAGAATAAATATATTCAACATCAATAAATTGAAGCTGAAGTTAAAAGGGAACTTGCAAAATCAAAAATCCTGTCATTTGGGATACATTTCCTCCAGGAATTGAAAGCCAACTTTGGGGACAGCCCACAGAGGGAACAGATGGCTAGAGATATGACCACAGGCTCATACTGGCTACTTCAAGCTTGCCATGAAAAACTTAGAGAAGAAAAACCATAATAAAAAGGACTGGGTTTATTACATTTCACTTGTAGTTCTTTTGTTTTGGTGACGTTTTCCTTCCTTTAACTTGACCACACAAATAACATGTGGTTTTGTTTATCATGTTGTGAAAGGAAAGAAAACTGGAGCAGAGGTGCAAAGCAGAGAGGGCAGTGGTGTGAGATACTGCTGCCCTGCATCAGCATGAAGTCAGCCCCCAGGAATACACGCAGCCCATTAAAGACACAGCCTCCATGAAAGGGACACTCTCCACTTGTTATTAAATGGTCTTTTCCAAGTTGTCTGCAATACTCAAGTGTCACTTTTAAAATCACTTTTTTCCTTCCTCTTTCTTTTTTATATTTTAAATTATGAAAGCATAATAACACATTGACAGGAGGCTTGGAAAATACAGAACAAAGTTACATAGAATTCCACTATATATTACAATTTTTTTAAGTAGATAAAGATTTTTAGTTGGAGTTTAAATATCATCACTTCCAATTTTTTTAAATATTGAATGGGCCCTCCTTCTTTGCTTCTTGAACTTCTCAACATTGTATGTATGCAACATTGCTTAAAAATCCCTTGTTTCAAACGTGCAGGTCAGTGAATTCCCTGATGACAAAATCAGCATTTGAAAGACTTTAAATGGTTGTGTGACACTGTTTAGAGGTATCATTGGGTACCTGGGTTCAGCTGACTGACAGCACGCCTGTCACTGACTTAGCAGACTAAGGCTTCGTGCCCAGAAACTCTTGCAATACTTGACATCTGACCATTCAAAGAGAGAATACAAGAGCAGCAGGTGGTAAAAGTGGTAGTGAGAAGAATAAGAGTCCATCATGCTGGTGGTTGTGGTATTTTCTTTGAAAGGATACTACTTCGCTCTTGAGAGATTTTCACTCCAAAAATAAAGAATGCAAATAGGAACACACAGTCCAGAATGATGGAAATGTTCAGGGACTGAAAAATAAATAGAGGTTGACTTTTATTCTATTGGGCCTATTGTCAAAGCACTCCTCAAGATAAGACTGATCTCTCTCTCTCATTAGCTTCCCAGTTGCTCTCAAAGAGTCAGAAAGGGGCCCGACCCCAAAGCTTTTCTAAACAATAATTTGTTGCAAACTGAGGGTGAGCTAACCGGCAGGACTGCCTCCAGTGAGCCTATAGGTGAAATAAAAGATTCTGTTGGGTCTTCCCTGGTCTTCCAATGGCTAAGACTCTGCAGGAGGCCCAGGTTCGATCCCTGGTCAGGGAACTAAATTCCACATGCTGCAACTGAAAGATCCCCATGCTGCAACAAAGATCAAAGATCCTGTGTGCCACAACTAAGACCCAGCACAGTCAAATAAATAAATACTAAAAAGAAAATAAGATTCTGTTGACTCTTACTCTCCTTTTGAACAACAAAACAATACCCTCCTTAGCTTGAACTTTTTATGTCACATTACCATGTTTATATATTCTTTATTTTTCCAGGTCGTCAGTTCTTTGTGTGTGCAGAGTTATATTAGAAGAGGGAATATATGTTCACTCTTTGATATGGTTTGGCTGTACTCAGTGGTGAATATACTGAGTTCACAAGTTTTGTGTGAATGAGAGTAACATTCAGGGTCACAGCTATGCTAGTCCGGTTCAGTGTGTGCTCTGCTGCTGCTGCTGCTGCTAACTCGCTTCAGTCGTGTCCGACTCTGCGTGACCCCAGAGACGGCAGCTCACCAGGCTCCTCCATCTATGGGATTTCCCAGGCTCTTTGAGACCCCATGGACTGCAGCCCACCAGGCTCCTCCATCCATGGGATTTCCCAGGCTCTTTGAGACCCCATGGACTGTAGCCCACCAGGCTCCTCTGTCCATGGGATTCTCCAGGCAAGAATACTGGAGCAGGTTGCCATTTCTTCCTCCAGGGGATCTTCCCGACCCAGGGATTGAGCCCGTGTCTCCTGTGTCTCCTGCACTGCAGGCATATTTTTTACCCACTGAGTCATCAGGGAAGTCGATACTATAGCAATGCTGTATAAGGTTAACACATGTTAGAGCTGGCAGATACATGCATTATGAAGAAGCCAGTGATTAGCGCCAGGCTGCCTGCTTGAAAAAGCTGTGGCTAGCATATTTTCCTCCAGTGAATTACATCACAACATGCACTGAATTTTGACAACTGGCTATCTCAAAACTACTCAAGATATCTCAAGACTATCTCAATGGTTTGAACAGCAAAACCATTTTTTTCTATAAGAGGTTCTTTCATTTCTTGGGAAATGTCTCTGAAAATGGACTTTAAAGACCCTTTACTGAATCTGCATAAATCTCAATTCTTGGGGCTCTGTCTAAAGAGCATTCTGGAGGGCAGCTCCACGCTGTACTTCAGAGAACAGATCCTTGGTCAGAGGCCATACATACAAACCTGGAGAACAAGAGAAAGAGGGGGCCTGCCAGTCCCAATAACTGTGTCCTAAAGCCTCTGAGGGTTTCCCAGGTGGCTCAGTGGTAAAGAATCCACCTGCCAATGTGGGAGATGTGGATTTGATCCCTGGGTCAGGAAGATCCCCTGAAGAAGGAAATAGCAACCCAATTCAGTATTCTTGCTTGGGAAATGGACAGAGGAGCCTGGTGGGTTTACAGTCCATGGGATTGCAAAGAGTTGGACATGACTGAACAACTGAGCACACACACACAAAGCCACTGAGCTCTCTAGACTCTTCCATCTAACTAATTTCCACATAGAGAACAATGCTTCTACATGTGTTTCTTTTGAAGAGGCTGAGAAACATCATAAGCTGCAAGTGATCAGAAGATAGATACCCCTTAAAAGGGCAATGGATAGACTTGGCAAGAGTGGTCGGATATATTTAAACAAAAGAGTTTAAGGAATATGCTCCTTACATCAGGGAGGACCTTCCAAAAGTCGTGTGTGGTCTGCACCATGTTTTCCCAATTTATTAGTAATGCTCAAATATAACAGTAGAATCAACTCAGTGTGTGTGCTAGAAATTCCAGCCCCTTTTCCAAAAACACTCACTTGTCGTCACCTCAGACACTGCCATTGCAATCAGTGTCGTGCTCCAGACGATAAAACGGCAGAGGACGAGGAAGAAGAAAAACTACTGCTCAGAAACCTAACCACTACCAACACCAACATCTCCAAATTAGGGTTCTTGCAAAGTTACCCAGCTCCCTCTGGGGTGAATCACTCCAGTTTGGGACTCATCTGCATGTCTGGGTGAGGACATTTTTCAAATGTCATGTCATAGGACACATCAGCTGTCTACATTTCTTCACCTCCCACTCACTCCCCCAATTCATTCCAGTCTGGCCTTACTACCCCACCAAAACAGCTTTCACAAAGGCCACCGAGACCTGAGATGACCATGTGTCCACTCCTCATCTCACTAGGCTTCTCAGCAGCGTCTGACCTTAGTGACCACTCCTCCCTTGAAGGCTTCTCTTCCTTTGGTTTCTCTGACATCACTCTCTGGATTTTCGTCTCAGTTCTTTGCTGCTCCTTTCTCTCCCTCTCAATCTCTCTCTCTCTCTCTCTCTCTCTCTTTCTCTCTCTCTCTCTCTCTCGATAGCTCCTCCTTCTCTGCCTGGCCTTTAAATTTTGAAGTAATTCAATATTTGATCCTCAAAGCTAAACTTCCTTCTCGCTCCATATTCCCTCAATAGGTCATCCATGGCCATCACGGTGCACAATTCCAGGAGACACTAGGCACACCACTGTCTGTGTAACTGGCTCACCCTCAATCTGTACAATGCATGGCTTGTGTGGCCAAAAGGGCAGTTTCTATCCACTCCTGTGGCTTTAATTACCATATACATTAGACCTTTACCTGGGGCTTCCCTGGTGGCTCAGCTGATGAAGAACCTGCCTGCAATGCAGGAGACCTGGGTTCAATCCCTGAGTTGGGAAGATGCCCTAGAGAAGGAAATGGCTCCATTCCAGTATTCTTGCCTGGAGAATTTCATGGACAGAGGAGCCTGGCAGGCTACAGTCCTTAGGGTTGCAAAGAGTCAAACATGACTGGCTCCCATCAAGTTGTACAGTATATGGCTTGTGTGGACGTAAGAGCAGTTCTATCCCCTCCTGTGACTTTAATTACCATATGTACATTAAAGACTGCAAAATGTTTATCTCAGACCTGGCAACACTGAAACTTAAACCCACATATACAACTGACTACTTGCAACCCACTTGTTTATCTCACAAGCACTTCACATAGCGTATCAGAAACGAACCCGTGCTCTTCCTGGACAAGTCTGTTCCTCCCTCAGTGTTCCTTGTCTTGGTGAATGGGCCCAGCATCCATCCAGTTGCCCATTCTAGAGCCCAGAGGGCATCTTGTCACTTCCCTCTCTGGCACCATAAACAAATGATCTATTTGCATGTGTGTTTGTGATCTGTCTCCCTCCACTACAATGTAAGTCCTGTGAAAGTTGAGATCTCTTTCATTCGCCATTATGCTTCCAGAGCTAGAGGTATGTCTGGAATAAATATTTGTCTAGTGAAATAATAAAGTCCTATTGACTTTACCTGCTGTCTGTTTAAAGTCATCTCCATAACTACCAAGTAGTCTTGCCCAGGTTGCTCCCTAAAGCACCCCTTCTTTTATTTTAGTTAATGCCTGTTTATCTTTCAGATCTCAACTCAATATCACTTCCTCAGGGAACTTCCTCTGATGTACCAGCCTGGGCCAGACCCCCTTTAGATTCTGTCATAGCTCTTCTTACTTAACACTTCTCTCCCTCTCTTTTCTCCATGACATTTTTATCTTTTGTACAATCTCTATCAAAGGCATTCTTCACTTTTCCATTCCCTGAAAACTGTTCCTTAATTCACCGCCCCGCAAAAAAGTGCCAAATCCCAGGTATTAAGCTGGGTGCTGAAAATACTAACAGAGGAAGTCTGAATAAGCAGTTCAGAAAAGGGTAAGAGATGAAGACATACAAAAAAAAAAAAATATATATATATATATATAAAATACATTATGTGGGGCTTCCTAGGAGGCATAGTGGTAAAGAATCCACTGCCAGTGCAGGAGACATCAGAGATGTGGGTTCAATCCCTGAGTCAGGAAGATCCCCTGGAGGAGGAAATGGCAACCAGCTCCAGTATTTTTGCCAGGAAACTCCCATGGACAGAGGAGCCTGGCAGGCTACAATCCCTAGGGTTGCAAAGAGTTGGACACAACTGAGTGGCTTAGCACACAATACATTATGTAATATCTGCAAATACAGAGATATATACAAAGTAGAGAAAAAAATGGTGATTAATCCTATACAGGTGAGGGTGGCCAGAGACACCTCATTGAGAAGGTTCCGCAAAGATCTTTCACCCTACTTCCTCAAAGACTATTCCTATATTTACAGGATTCATGCATACTGCTTAAGTTTTCAACATTTTCTCTTAACCCAGCTCTAAGGGTCAGCTCCAGGCATTTCCCTGGACTCTGCTTCCCCTCTCTTCATGCTTGGCGAACTCATCTCCTTCATTCAGCCTCAGATTGAACCCTTGTTCGTCTTCTGACTCTCACTGTGGCCTGCGCCTCCCCTTTCAGAATACTTATACACGTGTAGCTATTTCATAATGGTATGCCTTGTTTTATGTGGATCCCCCAGGGCTTCACATCATGCCTAATACATAGAAGGTCCTCAAAGCCAGTATTTATTGAATCAAATTGCTATTAATATATCTGTGCCCTCCACATACTTCTGTTGCTACAACCATCACATATATTGTAAGTAATTTGTTTTCATGTCTGTCTGCTTCCTTTTATAGTAAGTCTCTTCCAGGAAATCATGAAGTATTAAATTTTTAATTCCTAGAGACTAGCACATTTCCGTGGCCCTCAATAAATATGGAAAGAACTGAGGGAGGGAGGGAAATCAAACTGGTTGTCATTTATACAATTCCAGTAAAGTCTTAATAATAACAAACCTTTATGTCTGTAGGGAATCACAACAAACACTGTAAAAGCGAGGGGTCAAGCTCTCAGTGTTTGAAGACTCAAAGACTTCAGAAATAACTCCCAATTTTCTGAAAGGGTTGTGAGTCAGCATGTTTGCCAGTACCAACAGCATTCGGATTGCCCTCCTTGCAAAGAAGAAAAGGAAGACCTACTGAGCACCTCCTATGTGCCAGAACTTTGCATACAGCATAGGTGATTCAGCAACAGCCTAGCTGAATATTAAGTTGCTATTAGGTACCATGCATGTGACCTGGCAATCAGAGATTTGTTATTATCCACTTAAAAAATTTGACTTCTATATACTCAGTATATTGTAGTAACCTATAATGGAAAAGAATCTTAAAAAGAAATACATATAGTTGATTTACAATGCTGTTATATACATATATAGATGATATGATACAATCACCTTGCTGTACACCTAAAAGTAACACAACATTGTAAATCAACTATATTTCAATTTAAAAAAATTTTTAAATATGACTCCTAGAACTGAGCACAATATTTCTGTTGTGTTCTGACCAATTCAGCTTAGGATACTCTATCTCTATTACTTCAGCCTGGGGTTCCACTAGAGCATTTCACAGCTACAGCCTTTGGGTTACCTATAATAGTGCTTGTGGTTACTTAACTCATCTCTAAGGTCTTTCCAACTGAAATAACCTCAAGTCAGGTTTTCCACAGCTTGGATTGAGTCAGTTGATTTCAAAATCTAAATTTGATACTTTACACTTTTTGCTTTACATTAATTTCACCATCTCTCGAGTCTACCAAAAATGTTTAATTCTTGGGGAGTATGGGATGAATTGAGAGACTAACATGGAAACATATACATTACCATGTATAAAATAGACAGCCAGTGGAAATTTGCTCAGTTTGAGCTCAGGGAGCCCAGGGAGCTCAAACTGGTACTCTGTGACAACCTAGAGGGGTGAGTTGGGGTGGGAGGTGGAAGGAAGGTTCAAGAGGGAGGGGCCATAAGTATACCTATGGCTGATTCATGTTGATGTATGGCAGAAACCAACACAATATTGTAAAGCAATTATCCTCCAATTTAAAATAAATAATTTTTTTAATGCTTTTTTTTTTTTTTTAATGCTTAATTCTTGATTCTGTCATCAAACATATACGAGTGGCAGCCTGAGATCACATCACAAAGCAAACTCCAATAGATAGCTCACCTTCTCTAAATGGGGCTGCAAAGTTGAACAATTCCAGAAACCTCATTCATATCACAGTCTACATGAGTGGTATCGTCTGAAGTCATTCAGTGGCCCAAGCTCAGGATCTGCCTTTGTGCCTCTGTAAAATCAATGGGTTGGGCCAAAACTTCCTTCTATGCTTTGGGCTTACTTACATTTTTGATAAACGTTTCTTCTCTGCTTTAATTCTATTTAATGATAAAATGACCGCCTAGAAGCAAAATGCCGAGGAACATGTATGTACCCAGGTCTCATTTTGCATTCTTGGGAGGTTAAGCTAAGTAGGTCAACAGTCATCCCTCACTTCCTTTACAGCACCATAGGCCTTCAAGAGTGTGGAAGAGAGCAAATTGCCACTTCCTTGTCACACTGAGCAAAGACCTCATGAGCTACAACATGAAACATATATTCTGAAAATCCCTTAAAGAAAAACACTGACAATCTTATTAACCAAGAGAAAAAACTAATCGATCTGAAAGTTACTGATATTTGGGATTGTGATCTATTATGGGCCTTTCTCTTTTGGTTCTGCTAGGCAAACACCCATAATCATGAAACACGATTGGATGTTCCTGGAAAGACAGGGAATTGCCATGCACCAGAATGCTGGTAGAAGATGAAACCAATAGTGCTCTATTTCTCTAAGTTACTAATTATGTTTCCTGAAAATATTGGTAGTAAATTAGTAAATGGTTCAATAAAAGGAAATAAGATAAATGTGCTGGTATATATAAAAGTCAAAAAGCAGCATGTAAAAAAGTTCTACCTGCGATGGGAAAGGGCTTAGTGAGTTCAAGGACTAAAGGAAACCAAAGTGGGAGGACCACAGAAGTCAAGCAGAAGAGCTACGGGAGTTAAACCAAGACGCACCAGATCTCACATGTTTATAGCCCATGTTAAGGATCTTGGGCTTTATCACAAGTGTGACTGAATACCTTTGTCCAACAGTAGAAAATCGGGCTAGTAAATTATGTTATAGCAACACCACAAAATGGGGCTTCCCTGGTGGCTCAGCAGTAAAGAATCCGCCTGCCAATGCAGGAAGATCCTCTGGAAAAGGAAATAGCAACCCACTCCAGTATTCTTGCCTGTAGAATCCCATGGATAGAGGCGCCTGGAGGGCTACAGTCCATGGAGTCACAGAGTCAGATACGACTGAGCACTAAACAACAACACAGAATACGACCCATCGTTGATTTCCAAAGTGTGTTCCAAACACTTATTTGTGGAACAGACATTTATTTTATTGTGTATTTTTTTAAGTTTTCATGTTAAAATTAACATGAAGAAAATGTGCCATATTATCCTTTTTTTTTTTATTAAAGCCTCTGACAATATTATAGCCTTTGGGAAATCCTACAGTAAAAGAATGTGTTTACTTTTACAACTTACCAAACTTATTGGCTCTCAGAGATATTTTCTTTTCCCCAAGTTACATCATTGAGAATCTAGAGATTTTAGCTAGTTAAAGTTTTCTAGCTAAAGAAACTAGCATTTGTAAAAATATCTCTTGGTAAATATTGCTATATATCCATTTTAAATGTCCAGATATAGACAATCTTCAGACAAACAAAAAACATCCCACAATTGCAACTGCCTGAAAATAAGAATGTATGTGAAGGTAACATGAAACAATTAAAATATCTGTTGCTTACAATGACAGATATTACAGTGATCTTATTTCTCTACTATGTTTTTCTTTAATTTGGATACTAAATCATTTTTTCAATTAAAAATTAAAAAGTAGTAAAAAATTAATGACAGCCATATTTTTTACTGTATTTGAAGCTTTGCCAACTCAATCAATTCACAGACTGCTGCACAAATTTCACTTCATTAGTGTGTCTAGAGACTATGCAAGCTGCATTTTATGATGGAGAAAAATCAATCATCATAATAACAGTTATATTCCCCTTGCTAGTAGGTTAATATAATTACCATCTCTTAGTTGGATGCATTAATTTAAATAAAAGCAAAACTTGATTCATGCCATGTTTAACTACAGACATCCTTCATAGGATTCATAAAATCCTCTCAACTTACCTTTCAATCCTGTGACTACCCAGAAAGCCATTTGAAAAAGTACTTCATATACACAAATCAGGATCGTTTTGTAACTTTGGTTTTGGGGCCAGAAATTAAATCCTATGTATTCATTCCTTCCTTCATTCATTCAACAAACATTTATGGAAAGCATTAGGCTATGCCTAAGAATATAAAACTTGAAAAGACAAGTCCTTATCTACAATGAATTCTCAATAAGTGATACAGTCATGCAAAAAACTGTCAGTCCAGTTCAGTTCAGTCACTCAGCCATGCTCAGCTCTTTGAGACCCCATGGACTGCAGCACGCTAGGCTTCCCTGTCCATCACCAACTCCTGGAGCCTACTCAAACTCCTGTCCATTGAATCGGTGATGCCATCCAACTATCTCATCCTCTGTTGTCCCCTTCTCCTCCCACCCTCAATCATTCCCAGCATCAGGGCCTTTTCAAATGAGTTAGTTCTTCACATCAGGTGGTCCAAGTATTGGAGTTTTGGCTTCCATATCAGTCCTTCCAATGAATATTCAGGACTGATTTCCTTTAGGATGGACGAGTTGGATCTCCTTGCAGTCCAAGGGACTTTCAAGAGTCTTCTCCAACACCACAGTTCAAAAGCATCAATTCTTCTGCATTCAGCTTTCTTTATAGTCCAACTCTCACATCCATACATGACTACTGGAAAAACCATAGCTTTGACTTGATGGACCTTTGTTGGCAAAGTAATGTCTCTGCTTTTTAATATGCTGTCTAGGTTGGTCATAACTTTCCTTCCAAGGAGTAAGCGTCTTCTAATTTCATGGCTGCAGTCACCATCTGCAGTGATTTTGGAGCCCAAAAAAATAAAGTCTGACACTGTTTCCACTGTTTCCCCATCTATTTGCCAAGAATTGATGGGACCAGATGCCATGATCTTAGTTTTCTGAATGCTGAATTTTAAGCCAACTTTTCCACTCTCCTCTTTCACTTTCTTTTTTTTTTTTTCTCTTTCACTTTCATCAAGAGGCTCTTTAGTTCTTCGATTTCTACCAAAAGGGTGGTGTCATCTGCATATCTGAGGTTATCGATACTTCTCCTGGCAATTTTGATTCCTGCTTGTGCTTCATCCAGTCCAGCACTTCTCATGATGTACTCTGCATATAAGTTAAAAAAGCAGGGTGAAAATATACAGCCTTGACATACTCCTTTCCCGATTTGGAACCAGTCTATTGTTCCATAGAGAATAAAGACTGTAATTTTGGTATGTATTGGCATAATGCTAATATAAAGGAGAGAAAACTAGTTCTTCCCAGAATAGGGAGAGAAGGTCAGAAAGGCTTCAAAGAGGATGAGATGTTTAAGCCACATCTTCAAAGGTGGGAGCATGAGTTTGCCAGGCAGGTTGGGCTGGGAACATTCTAGGCAAAGAAGCGAGTATACAAAGCATGGATGTGGGATTCAGTGCAAGAACGAAGTAGGACGTAGTAAGAGGGCAAGGGAAGCCTGTCCTGGATCCATCAAATAAGATACAGACTAACAAATGACTGCAGGCTTGGCATTTAGATGGCAGCACCTACTTCAAAGCAAGAGGGGGAACCTAGGGGTAGCGAATTAAGAAGCACAGACTATTATGTATCAAATAAGCTACAAGGATATATTGTACAACACAGGGAATATTGTCAATATTTTATGATAATTATAAATGGAGTATAACCTTTAATATTTGTGAATCACTATATTCTACACCTATAACTTATATAGTACTGTATTAACTATACTTCAATAAAAACCAAAAATTAAACATTGAAAAAAAAAGCAAGAGCAGGTTCAGAGAACCAAGGAGAAGGGTTCAAACTGCAATCAATTGAAGAGTGAAAAAAGGTGTCAAGAAGCACACTCAACAGATCCACTTAAACGTGGGGTAACTTATCTCATGTAGTAACCAGGTGCTTCTGGTGGGATTATGTAGTGCATTAAAAATTTTAAGATGTATTTGTAACTCCAGACTTCTAACATGTGGCACTGACAGAATCTAACGTATAGATGACCCTCAAGAATTCAAGCAGTTCATCCCCTTACTTCTTTATAAACAATAACACTTCATGACAGATTGTAGAGAAACACTGATACCCTCCAATGAAAATGCTATGTAAATATAAAGGGTGATTTGGTAAATCCACTTCAAGTACAGAGACTCCTAAAGCACATGGCAGAGAAATGTGTGATTGGAGATCTTTGATGAAACAAAGAGACGAGTGGTGCTATTCACAGGGATCCTACACTTCGAGTGTTTTCAGCACTTCGTTAAAGGTTGCAGAACACCTTGCAAGTATGTTTACTCTCATATGAAGAGAATAATCTGTGCTCACATTCAAAGAAAGATAAATAGGTGACATGATAAAATGCAAGAACTGCAAGGGACCTTAAGCATCATCCAGGCATCATCTTCATTCTATGGAAGAAGAAACAGAGTCAGGAGGTTAAGTAGGTTGCCCACAGTTCACACAGTGAGTCAGAGTTGAAACCAAGACTGCAACCCAAGATCCCCGCGCTAGCAGTCAGGTGCATTTGTTTTTACTGTGCCCTCCTGGCCTGTGCCAAAGGCCAAAACTAACTCAGAAACAGAACTAAGCGAGTTAAAAGTTAAGAGTCAACAATATAGTGATCCTACTACCCCTGGGCCTATAACTGAGCCTGCATTTTAGAGTGAACAGGGGAAGGGAGAGTCTCTGTGAACTCCTGCTACATGCCAGTCACTTTGCTGACCACTTGCATACACACAAAACACAAGATGCAGAAGTATTTTCTCATCATTCCATAGTCAGTGAGTCAAGAAATATTTCCTGCAGGCTTTTTGTGCCAAGGACAGTCCCAGGCCCTAGAGATCACATCACTGAACACGACAGTGTCCCTTCCTTCCTATTATTACATTCTAGTTGGAGGAGACAGAAAATAAACAGTCAACTAATGACTACACTAGAAAGTATTAAGTGCTAGACAGAGAAATGAAAATGAAATGATGCAAAAAAGAAGGGAAGTGGAAGAGTGGGTACTACCTTACCTAATCAGGTCTTTTCCTTCCTGGATGATAAGAAGGACTTGAAACCAGCAGTCAGGCATGAACCTTCACACAAGAAGATGTAAAGATGGCCTAGAACCTAATGTCTAGGGATAAAATCAAGTCAGAAGTCAGGGCGGGGCAGATGGACGTAGAGATTATCAAACTGAGTGAAGTGAGACAGACAGAGGAGAAATATCAAATGACATTCCTTCTGTGTGGAATCTAAGAAGAAATGATACAAATGAACTTACAAAACAGACTCACAGACTTAGAGAAGGAATTTAAGTTTGGTAGGTAGAAGGATGGGGGGAAGGGAGAGTTAGGGAGTTTGGAATGGACATGTGCACACTGCTGTATTTAGAATGGGTAACCAATAAGGACCTACTGTATAGCACAGGGGAATCTGCTCAATGTTATGTGGCAATCAGGATGGGAGGGGAGTCTGGGGGAGAATGGATACATATATATGTATGGCTAAGTCCCTTTCCTGTTCACCTGAAACTATCACAACATTGTTAGTGGGGTATACCCCAATACACAATAAAAAGTTTATTAAAAAATCACATCAGGGCGGGACATGTGTGTGGAGGCATATGTCTGTTCAAATACAGCAACAGTAGTAGAAGAGAATGGGCTGAGGACAGCTCAAAAGAATTTTCCGTAACAGTTCATTGCTGTTTCCTGTGACTTTTACTGGGCTGAGCAACTTAATATGCAATGGTATTCATCCTATGGCCTCCCTTCCTCAAGACTTTTAATATCTAATGCCCCCCTTTCACTCCATAATACTCCTTTCCTCTTTTAACTGGATAAAACTGTTTCATAACTGATGGGTTGAAGGTGACAGAGAATGACTATCAAGATCCCCATGTTAATCACAAGCATTTCCCAGACCAAGACCAGAGAGAGAGAGTGGTGGAAATGCAAGTCTAATGAGCACTGCAGTAAGCATAAGCAGATTGAACCCTAAGTCAGTGCAATACCTTCAGGATTTCTTAAGGGAAAACAGCAATGAGATGTTGGGACTAACTGGAAGCCTCTGACACTGACAGAGCTGGAAGCAACACGAAGCTCAAAAAGTCAATCTGCTTTGGGAATGTTAAAAGGAAACACTTGCTTGGAAAGAATTTTTAAGTGTGAAAAAGGAAGACTATTTTCGGTGGAATTTGTGAGCAGTGAGCCTGACCACACACTGAGGGCTGAGAGAAGACGTATCACTGAGGGAACCATGGTCCAGCTCCCAGCAGTTGTCGTGCCCAGCACCCCACTGAGGAATCATGTGCTGTGATTAACGTGTGCAGCGTGCCAAGTGACTCCACTGGGAGTGAACTGGACTCTCGAATCCAACCTCTGCCTTATTTCCATGCTTCCTTCTCCTCACCCCAACATCCTCTGTGTTTCTTCATTCTGTGCTGTGTACCCTGTAAGAACCACACACCTAAGATTTAACTGTTTCATAAATCACTTCCTCATTCTCCACTGTGTAAAAACAAGTTCACACAGAACATTCCACTACAGTGAGAGGGTTCCAATTGAGTCCACTAGACCATACTTCCTGTAACACATGCCTAAGACCAAATTAAACTCCACAAAGCTAAAGGACTTCACACCTCGAGTGAGCCTACCTCCTCCATGTCTGGGCCAGTTGGGGTGTGTTTTATGACATCTGTCCCTACTCTTAGTGTCTGGATGGACACTCAATCTTTAATTTGCCTTATTAGTGTGATATTCAGGAACATTTTGGATCCCAGGAGTAAAAGAGTATCATTGTTCTGATTTATCTTCCTGGATAGCTTTTTTTTTCTACCACTGCCTCAAGCACCAGTGGATCCTAAAAAGTACCTTCCTCACAATCAACATGCATTAAAAAATGTCCAGTCATCCCCCAAATTCCATCATCAAGCTACATTCGTGAAGATGAGGTAACAGTGGTATAAGCACCCTACAACTGAGGTACAAGAGGCTGACTCCCAAGACCGGGGAAGCAAAAACACACCCACTAGCTGCTTAGAGTTAGAAAGCCTTCCTAGTCTGAAACCTCCATTTTTCTATCTCCTGATTTGCTAATCCAGAAAGCCAAAATTCTCCTCTGCTTCTCAGTGAAAGGTCCTAATATATTGCATATGACCATGACCCTTGGAATGGGTCATTTTCTACTTAAACCTACTTTAGTAGCAGCTTTCCCGTCATAATATCTCAAATGTGAAGCTTCTCTGTCCTTCAAAGATACTAGAGACGTAAATTTAGAAATGATTTTTACAGAGTGATAATAACAATAGATATCTCCTACTGATAATTCCTCACCAGGGTGAAGGACAAAAACTTTCAGATTAGACTTACAGTGTTTAATACAAACTACTATGTATAAAATAAGTAAGCTACAAGTATGTATTTTTAAATGCAGGAAATATAGCCAATATTTTATAATAATTCTAAATAAAGTATAATTTATGAAAATACTGAATCACTATGTTGCACCTGAAATTAATATAATATTGTAAACCAACTATAATTTAAAATAGATGTTAATATATTCTTTAGGTATAAACATGATATTTCAGGTAATCACTGAAAATTGTCTCAGTTCAACCTTTTCCACTGCAATAAAGGAAATTTTAAGCTAGTGAGCTATACAGAAGACAAAATATGACATAATATAATATAATAACCACCTAAAATATATATAAATATATAAATAATATCTATAGCCTAAAGGTTTAAAGCTTAAGATATCATATAAATCTTTAAAAATTTTTTTAGCTCACCTTATAATCTAATTTTCTCATTCCAGATCTCCTGGATCAAAGATATGGAATGAAGAACCATGATTTTACATGACTACATATAATATTTTGTAACACACATGTAATAAATTGCATGTTTTGTTTTATTAAATATAATGACCTACTGCACAAACTTCATGGATATACAGTCAATCCTCATCTCTCACGGATTCCATATTTGCAAATTCTTCTACTTGCTAAACTTTCTTTGTAAGCCCAAAAGCAATACAGCACTTTCATAGTTCTCTGAAGACACGAGAAGCAGTGAAAATTTTGTATTGCCTGACGCACACATTCCCAGCTGGGGTCAAACAAGGTCACGCCCTGCTTTCTTGTTTCAGTTCTTATGGTATAAACGAGTGCCCTTTTCAAGGTCAGCTAAGTGCCAGGTTTTCACATCGTTGTGCTTTTTATTGGTAATTTTGCTGTGTAACATGGCCCCAAACATAGAGCTGAAGTCCCCTCTAGTGTTTCTAAGTGCAGGAAGGCTGTGATGCAGCTCCCAGGCGACAGATCTGTGTTAGATAAGTTGTTCACACCTCAGTTATAGCGCTGATGGCTGTGAGTTCAATGCTAATGAATATAGTAAATAAGGCCTCTAAACACAAACACAACTAAAACAAGATTTTGTATTGATTGATGACAAAAATGTTGTGACCACAGACAGGTAGGAACCAAACCCCATGTTTCCCCTAAAAGCAATGGTTTAGTATTCACTAATTCAGCATTCAAAGTGACTTTACAGAACAGAACTCCCATGAATAACAAGGATCAACTGTATTGCATTTAAAATAAGTCCGTGTGTTACCAAAAATGCTCTCCAAAGTTTCCATGCTTCCCACCTTGAAAACTCAAGGATGGTGACTATGGAGTTCTCTTTCCACAGACCCTATCTAAGAACTATTAAAATGGGTCTCTTTACACTGCTATGATAATGCTTCCCAAGGGGCAAGAGGCTAGGAGGAAAATCCTGACCAATAACCCTGGGGGCCTGAACAAAGTTTCCTACAAAGGGAAGTCCTCTCAACAGAGCTATCACAAGGAACCATGGGCAGCTCCCAGAGGCTGTATCCCACGTAAAGTCACGTGAGCACTCAGGTGTATGTTCCATGGCCAGGTTATTACACCTGAATGGGACAAAATGAGAAGGGACAGCCAAGAGAACTGACAGGGCTGGGGCGTGATCTGGGCAGAGGTCCAAAGGGAAGACTGCGTCAGGGCCAGGAGTCTCCTGAGACCTTAGAGGAGGGGATGGTGGCCTCTGGCCTGAAGAAAAGGGAGCTGCTAAAGTGCTGAAACAGGGAGTGGACAATGCAGACAGATACCTGAGTAACCTCCAAGGGAGGCAGACGAATCACCTCCAAGGTCCCTTTCAGCCCCTCGGGTGTATGATGACAGGGTAATGATAAGAAAGAACTGTGCCAGCTGACAGATCAGCTCTGTCAATTTTTATCTAAATTCTTGCTTGCCATCAGAATCCTTAAAAGAGAAACAAATGTCCTTTGGGGAACACAGTTTCCCCAGTCTCTAGTAGTACTGTAGCATATATTCAAAACGTTGCATATGTTTTAAAGTATAAAATGTCTTTTTTACTTTCTTAAGCTGTAACAAAAAAAAAAGTTTTTTTAATGCCTGGTTCTGTCCAATTATTACATCAGTCTAGTCTCTTTTTTCAAATTACTTCCCTGGTGGCTCAGACAGTAAAGAATTTGCCTTCAGTGTGGGAGATCCAGGTTCGATCTCTGGGTCAGGAAGATGTCCTGGAGAATTTCATGGACAGAGGAGCCTGGCGGGGTCGCAAAGAGTCAACTAACACTTTCACTTTCAATCTCTTTTTTTACATTTTATTATAAACTCAATCAAACAAAAAGTAGAGAGGCTCATCTAATAGATCCTTGTGTACCCATCACCTAGCTTCAATTATTTTCAACATTTTAGCCCAGCTTTTTAATCTTATTTGACTAACAGAGCTTTCATATATTTTCTCACTCAGCAAGTATTTACTGAGCAGCTGCCATGTCAGGCACTTTTCAAGTCCTGGAGCTACATGAGTGAAAAGAAGAAAACAGGCAAAAAGTACCTGCTGTGTCAAGAGCTTACATCCTAGTCAGACGAATAGTAGCAGCTAATTTTACTGAGAGTGACAGGCCATCACTCTTTTGGACATTTTTCAAGTATTTCATTTAATCCCCACAGGAATCCAATGACATAGGTGCTCTTGTTATCCTCTTTTGCTGAGGAGGAAACTGTAGCATAGAAAGGTTAGGTAATTTGCCCAAGGTCACACAGGCACCAAACATAGCTGGGGTTGAGATCGGCTCTAGAGTCTGTGCTCTTAACCACCACGCCTACAGCTTCTCCATGCCTCAGCAGGCCCTGCTCTTCCAAAGGTCACTTCTCCGTAGAATCCTGGGCTTCTCTGACGTCTTCAGTATAACGAAAACTACAAGAACAACGCAGATGTGTGTTTCATAACCTTTTTTCCTCATTCATGTTGACTTGGTGGAATCTTTGGATTAACAAAACTGTGGCCATCTGTCCTTTGTTCATTCTGCTTCCTCTTAAAAGAGATGTCTTTTGTAGATTCCAATTCAAATATTATAGCAAGCTAAAATACTTTATTTTCTATATTTTCTATCCTAATATTAAGAATAACTAACATTTATTGAGTCTTTGTGAGAGCCAGGCATTGGGCTGAGTTCCTTAGGTCCCTTCATATGGCCCTCATAACAACTCTACAAGATAAATATCATTATCCTTATGCTGCAGGTGAAGAAATGGAGGCACAAACGGATTGTATAACCTACCCGAGTTCTCATGACTAGAAAGAGGCAGAACCAGAACGTGACTTTAGCCCACATTCTTAAATACACTACTCCACCTCTACCTTAGAGGAATTCTCTATACTATAAAATCTGAACTCTTCTGATGGTTCAGCAAAATATTTTACATGTATCATATAATACTATTCTTCAAAACAAAAATTTTCAGCTTTTTATTGTACCACCCTACATTTCAAATTGCATTTAAAACTCTAGTTAGTTCTCCAAAGGGTCCTGGGAGTATTAATATTCTGATTAATTAGCTCATTCTATTTTATCATTCAAGACTGGGGTAAACCAACAGAACAGGGTTTTATGACTAAGCCAAGCTCTCATATTAAAGGTATCTGTAGAGATAGCAAAGAGACCCAGAAATAGGATAGAAATCACGTATGAAGGAAAATATTCAATAAGGCGGGCCCTATTTCAAGCCATAAATCACCAAATAAAAAACAGTAGAATAGTTGCTGTGCTCAGTTGTGTCCAACTCTTTACGACCCCATGGACCATAGCCTGCCAGTCTCCTCTATCCGTGGAATTTTCCTGGGAAGAATACTGGAGTGGGTTGTCATTTCCTTCTCCAGGGGATCTTCCCAACCCAGGGTTTGAACCCAAGTCTCTTGCGTCTCCTGCATTGCAGATGGATTCTTTACCACTGAGCCACTGGGGAAGCCCAGAGTGCTTGTTGACTTTGGTTCAATTCATTAGTTTTTAAGTCATGTGCAAATAAATCAGACTCTGCTTTTAAAAAGTAGTCCTGAAATCCAACAGCAAGCTATTTGTTACTAGCAAGGTGGAGTTGCTTAAAATGTTTCACTGAGTAACAGAAACCTCCCTAACCTCCACTAAGATTAAATGCATCTATTGGATGCTCTTATAGTTCTCTACATGTCTAGCGGATCTATACACATCTTGCTGCTGCTGCTGCTGCTAAGTCGCTTCAGTCGTGTCCGACTCTATGCGACCCCACAGACAGCAGCCCATGAGGCTCCCCCATCCTTGGGATTCTCTAGGCAAGAACACTGGAGTGGGTTGCCATTTCCTCCTCCAATGCATGAAAGTGAAAAGTGAAAGTGAAGTCACTCAGTCGTGTCCGACTCTTAGCGACCCCATGGACTGCAGCCTACCAGGCTCCTCAGTCCATGGGATTTTCCAGGCAAGAGTACTGGAGTGGGGTGCCACTGTCTTCTCCGATACACATCTTATCATATAGTAATAATTTGTCTACATGCTTTCCCAAGAAAACTATAAGATCCATGAAGATAACTATTTCTGGATCATGTTCACTGTCATATTTCTAATGCATAGCATGGAGCCACAGTAATGAAAGATAGATAAAAAATTTCATTGAAAAGAGTGAATGAGGGAGGGAGGGAGGGAGTGAGTGAGTGAGTGAATGAATCAAACAGGCACTCTAGTACTAGAGAGGAAATGAGGGCTATCTAATTCATTCTGGCACCAGCTTTTCTCAGGCCACAAGGAAATTCAAGTACACACTTGTTCTATACACTCAATCAGAATTTCCCACACCCAGGAGTTCTCACTAATGTTCTATGATCCTCTCCTTTTTCCTTTCTTCTTTCTAGTTTTTGTCTTGAGTTCATCTGCTTTAGTTTTAAAATATCTGTTTTATCTATACCACCTTAATTCTTCTTTATAAGTTAGTCGCTCAGTCAGGCCTGACTCTCTGCAACCCTATGGACTATAGCCTGCCAGGCTCCTCCGTCCATGGGATTCTCCAGGCAAGACTACTGGAGTAGGTTGCCATTCCCTTCTCCAGGGGATCTTCCGAACCCCAGGGATTGAACTCAGGTCTCCCGCACTACAGGCAGATTCTTTACTGTCTGAGCTAACAGGGAAGCCCTAAGTTAATAAATAGACTATAAATACTGCACATTAACTTATGATTTGCCTACTAGAGAATTCCTATGCATAAAGAAATGTTCCAAATTCTTATTTCTGGCTAAATACCAGTGTATTATTTTTACTTTCCCAGAAAATTACCTTTAAGCTGTAGAATTTTTCATATATGCTTAGATGATTTGCACACTGATGACTTGGGAATTACACTGACTCTCAGTTAACTATTTTCTACCTAAAATTAAATTTTGCAGCTACCCCAAAATGTTTGGAAATTCAATGCTCCCAAGGACTTTGCAATTCAAGTCATAACACAAAGGTTTAACATTTATAGAGTCTCTCTCTAATTTTCCAGACCCACTTTTTATAAATGGAGTGAAAAAAGAGGAAAGGAAGAGAAAAGCTGATGGAATGCTGTCAGAATCACACTTTCCTGACATTTCTCGACGTTATCGGCAACTCCTTTTCATTCCTTTCAGCGCAGTCATGGGATTCTGAAGTTCAGTTGCAGCAAAGCTGTAGAGAGGGCTCTGGGCTGGAGTCACATCTCCCCCGTCAGTGACTCTGCCTGGCCCAGGTTCAGGTAGAAACCTCCCTCACAGCCAGGAAATGAAAACTCACCTGGCTCAGGTGCTATTACTCCAGCCATCTCTAGCTGACACTGGTCCTTTGGACCATGAATCTATAATATCTGTCATTCCTGCTATTTTGCAGGTTGCCAGCAATAGGCTCATCAACTGGGGCCCAGGTCTGAACACAAACCTATGAACAAGGTCATTTGACTCTGAGGATGTCACACAGTGAATGGGTGATGTGCTCAGAATCTGAGACTGGGGTCCTAATCCCAGTTTTACCACTAACTTGTTGTATGACAAAAGGTGAGTTCCTTTACCCCTCAGGACTCTGGTTTCCTCCCTTGTAGGGAAAGAATACCTACCCTGCCAACTTTGCCCATACATTGTGAAAACACGTCAGCAGATGACTTGGTGCTCTGAAAAGTTAGAGAACCTTAAAAATGAGCACATTAGAATGTGGTACCCTCCAACATCATCTCTCTTCACCTCATTTGGGATTTCTCTTGCTGATCCCCCAAAACCAACCCCAAAGAAGCCGTCTTAGACCATGAAGGACAAAGCCTTTCTCTTCAGCACCAATTCTGTGACCTCCCAGGGTGTAAATGGGAAGGAGAAAAATCCCCTACTATGTTAGTGGCCTATTCCTCCTCCTTTTCCTCCCTGCCAACAAAAAGAAAAATAGTAATAACTACAACTGTTACTATTTAGCCTTACACCACGCATTTGGCTCGCATTGTCTCATTTGATAGCCACAAAACCCACTTTAATAAGAGTCAGTAGCCCCATTTTAAGTACTAGTATCATTTCACCAATTACTGATCATTTATCAGTAACTATCAGCAGCCCCGTTTCAGTGATGAGACAGAAAATGAGCTTAAATAACTAGCCCCACTGAAATATCTTCAGGACTTCCCAATCCCAGTGTTGGGGAAGAAGAAATCCCTTCAGGTCAGAACTTCAGGAGTTGTGGCACACCGATCAGAAAGATCATCTTTGTTTGAGGACTGGAAGATTAGTATTTCTGAATCATATTTTCAGCCTCCCTTCAGGGAACATCTATGAAAATAAGGTAGCTCCAGAGTTCTCCCAAGTCACTCTCAGAGTAGAGAGCCCTGGATTCCAAAACAAAAGGACCCGGTGCGATTGAAAATGAGAAGGGGCACAGGAGAAAGACGCCCGTCCCAGGGAGCACAAACAAGCTTTCCCTCCACCACCAGGCACATTTACAAGTGACCACGAAAATTGTGATTTAACGGTCCAGCATGTGGTATAAAATGTCAGCAACTTTCACAGTTTTGAAAACTGGTGCAAATAGAGAAGCAGAGAAAGAAGTCTGCTCTTTACACCCACACAAGTACTGTACACTTGATTTGAGCGCCCCAAAAATTCCCCTAAGCATTTTTATCGTTACGTATCATTTGTATCACTCCACAGTTTAGTCAGCCAAACCATATCCTTTTCCAGCTTTAGATAAATTGCCTTTTGACAAACTGCACACAGACAAAATATCACGAAGTCCCCAAGTTGTAATCTTTACCCTGTTTTTCTACCGAGATGAGTAAGATTTTCCTATTTAGTTTAAGTACATAAGCACCAGATGCATATAACAGGCGAGCATCATCCTTAGCATGTTTACTCACGCTTCTTTGCTGTGTATCTGAGTTTTATCACTACTCTTCCCAGATTATGGTACCTGCGAAATGTAATATAGAAAATTACTGTACAAGGATATATTGGTTTGAAAAAAGAAGTGGTCACTCGACTTTCCTAACTCTCCATTATGATGGATAAAGCTTTAGCTGTATTTGGGGGGAAAAAGTGGAAATTATCAAAAAGTGCAAGATGCTTTGTCACTTTCACCAAATTTATCATCAATATCTAAATAAACCTCTTAATATACTATAGAGAAGCCAAACTTTATAAGCCACTACAAAATGTTTAAGCATAATTCATCTTTGCCAGAGTCAAATAAAAGCTCACCTTGCAGCTGCTGTAACAAGGCTATGTTTATTTTGAAGAGAATACAGTAACTAATACTTTATTCATCCAGCTAACATTAAACTTACGTTCAATGGCCATCCAAGAAAATACTTTAGATTAGATAAAGAAAAAATGCACACAGTTCCCAGTGGCACTAAGCCTTTTAAGATCATTAACACATCAAAAAGGCCTTTGTCTATAAATACGTGGATGCAGCACTTTGCCAGGCTAATGAAACTGTTGTGCTATTCAACACACACACCACACACAAATATACATACTTGGAAAGACTAGCAACCATTAGTCGAATTAACCAGTGATTACTCCAAGAAGAGCAGTAGAAACATAATTCTGATACCTGGTGTACATGGCAAGATCTCAGTATTTGGTCACGGATACTGATGGGTATATAGGCTTCTCCTGTGGCTCAAATGGTAAAGAATCCACCTGTAATGCAGGAGACCTGGGTTTGATTCCTAGGTTGGGAAGATCCCCTGGAGAAAGGAATGGCTACCCACTCCAGTGTTCTTGCCTGGAGAATCACATGGACAGAGGAGCTGGGCAGGCTACAGTCCATGGGGTGGCCACGAGTCAGACACGACTGAGTGACTAACACAACTGATGGGTATTTAACCCTCATGTAAATTTCTTACATGAGAATTGTAAAAATATTGGGCTCTGAAAATAAGTTAGAGGCAACAGTGTTGAACATTTTTAACATCTCAGTTTTGTTTTGATGTTTTTTTCATAAATGTCCTACTTGAAATTAATATACTACACCTTGAAATTAGTGTTACACAAGTTGGCGCATTTATATTCACATTCTAAAGTATACGAGTTTTACTTTCAGTTTTTACCTAATGAAACGTGTTTCTTCATCAGTACACATTAATTCACACAATCCTCTACAAAGCTAAGTGCTTTCAAGATGATTGTACTCTATATTTGTAGAGCACCTCAGAGTTTTCGATCACTTTCATGCACTTTATCTCATTTAACAGCGAATAACTACCACAGGAGAGATGCACAGCTTCACTGGCCCGTCTTTACCAAGGAAACAAGCTCAGAGCAGTCAGTGTCTGCGCCGATATCACAGAACTAGCTAGTGACACAACTAGAACTGGAATCCAGGCCGCCTGGGTTTTCCTTCGACATGCCACCCACACATAGCACAACAAAATTACAACCATAAAACTCATCATGCAGAAAATATTTCCACTATGCCTTCGTTCGTTCAACAGAATCTATTTACTACCTACATGTGCCAGACACTGAACCAGAAAGATAGATAAAAGCTCAACACCACTGCAAGCTTTTCCAGAAGTTTTGTCTGACTCTTTTCCTTCTTCTTCTTGCCAGGGTAGCCTGGGTTTTCCCCCCTTAAACTGTCCAAAATAAACATGGCAATGGCTAAAAGCCACAGCATGCAATTGTGGGCACTGTGATAAAGGCATCTACAAGTCCATGTGAGGGAGCATTTCTGAGACCTTTCTCGAATTTTCAGTCTCCTGAACACTTTGGGGTAAAGCAGGGAGGCATGACTCTGTGCTGCTTGAAAACTATGATTCTGTGCCAGAGGAACATGCTATGTTTAAGGTCCCACTGATTTTTGTCCCCATCATATCTATGGCGCGATCACCGAGGTGAGTTGGTAACCTCCTTCTAGCGACTATCTACCACTCTAGCTGCATGTGGTTCACTGAATCCCCCACCCACTCACCTCGGTCTGCACATCTAACCAGGATTCTTTAGGGAGGTGCTTTCTGGAGACCTGAGAGAACCATAATTTCTTCTACAAAATTTCTCCTTCTTGTAATGCTATCATTCAAGTTTTATTCTTTTTCATTAAACATGCTTCTCACCATTCAGTCTGTTTTTCAAATGTGAGTGCTGCCAGAAGAATGACTGCGGGAAGTTTCTATAGCCTTAATGTGAATTTGATGACTATGAGCTTTCTAGAAAGATGGGAGGAACTGGCAATCACACGTAACTGGGGTCCTGAGAAAGGAGCTGCATAGAACATTTAGAGGCAGGGAGGAAAAAAACAAGGGAAGGACACAGCTCCCCACCAGTTGTGCCAAAAGGAGCTCTGAAATAAGAGGTGTATCACTGGCTCCTGAAGACATTATAGCCATAGGGCAGTTTTTCTGCCTTTGGTCTTTTTTTAATAAAAATTAATTTTTAATGTAAAAATAGAACTCTGGTTTCTAAGGAGAAAATTGATAAATTATTTTGAGTATGAAAATTTCCAGCTGCCTCCAAAAATTTCTACTCAAGCACATCACCAAATCATCAAATAAATCATCATCCCCCAAAACCTCCCCAAACACTTCCTGATAAATGGTCAGTTTTTCTACAAATCCACCATTTATTCTAAGATAGTGGGAACCTCTTTGATACACTCTGTCTTTTTACCCATATCTAACCTATCACTGAATGCTGACCCATGTCTCTCTCCAAACGAAGCAATTTGTTTTATCCCGTTGACTCCATTCCTTTCCATTGCACCCCTGGATTACAGCAGTGACCTGGGGACTGGATTACCTGCCTGGAGTCCAGTGGTTCTCTACTTTGGTTTAAGCCTAGAGAAAGTTTTAAAATACAAAGCCTGAGGTTCACTCACAGAGATTCTGATGTGATTGGTCTGTGGTAAACCTGGGCATTAGAGGGTTTTGTTTGTTTTTCTTTATTGTGATAAAATAAACTTAATATAAAATTTACTATTTTAATTACTTGTAAGTGTATAGTTCAATAATGTTAAGTATATTTAGACTGTGCAACCAATCTTCAGAATTCTTTTCATCTTACAAAACTAAAATTCACTACCTTATTAAACCATAACTCCCCATTCTCCCCTCTTCTAGCCTGTGGCAATCACCATTCTACTTTCAATGTACCTCATGTAAAAGGAATCACACAGTATTTATCTTTTTGTGACTGGCTTGTTTCATTCAGCAAGATGTCCTTGAGGTTCATCAAGCTGTAAGCTGACTAATGTTCTAGGATATGCTCCTCTGTCCACGGGATTTCCCAGGCAAAAACACTGCAGTGGGTTGCCATTTCCTCCTCCCGGGGATCTTCCCGACACACGTCTCTTACATCTTCTGCCTTCGCAGGCAGGTTCTTTACCACTAGCACCACATGGGAAGCCCATGTCTAGCCTATCTTTTGGTAATCCACTCATCCATTGATGGACACTTAGATTTGTCTCCCACTCTTGGCTATTATGACTAATGCTGCTAACTGTGCAAATCTGTCACTGGCAAAGCCCATTAACCATTCCCAGAAAATAAAAAGAGAATCTGGGTGACTAATAAAGTCGAACCTTTCTTTCCTTTGTGCTTAGTCTAGTTTCACTTGCTCGTAGGTCGCCACGTGCAGAGGACTTAAACTTGCCAGTTCAGAAGAGAGTTCCTAAGGCAAAATGGCTGCACCCACACCTCAGCTGGGCGGGCACGCGCAGAAACGACTCAGGACAGTGCAATCCAAGATGGCGGTGGTGTGCCGTGTGCAGAGATGCTGCCCCCGGCACTGGATCCAGAGCCCAGAGCAGCGCCTGCCTCGCGAGAAGTCCCACCCTTCCCCACCGACGAGACTCGATAAAGCAGCCTGGCCCACAGTCTGGCAGGGAAAGCATGTTCTCTAGAGTACAAACGTGTACCCCTCCATTCTTGGCTCAGAGAATCAAGCTTTCCTTTGCTTCTGAATCATATGCAAATGCTATACCATTTTATATGAGGGACTTGAACACATGAGGATTTAATACCCTCAGGGGTCCTGGACCAATGCACAGTACTGAGACACACATACACAGAGACATGCGTGTGTGTGTGTGTGTGTGTGTGTGTGTGTGTGTATCAACTATTACACATATATCAAATTCTAAAATTTTTCCAAGACATTGTCTTCTTATTTGAGGGGTCTCCTTGCCAGGACCCATAGCCATGTTGACCGTGTCATCTGGGTCACTCAACACTGTCCATCCGTCTGGCAAAGACTAGGATTGGATCCAGAGCCAACTCAAATAAAAGCCTGTGTCACATTTCCTGCCCCCGCCCACGCCAACATACCCAGCAGGGTCTGAGAGCAGGACATTACAATCCAGTCCGAATGCTTTACACCATTTAGTGACAGTACATCACTAGATCCCATGGGGCGGAGGCACTGTGCTCTCACGTATTTATAGACAAGGGAGCTGAAACCCAGTCTAAAGTCACACGACAAGCCAGTGTTTCAGCCCTCTGTCCTTCCTGAGACAACTGCTCTTATCCACGGCTCTCCTAGCATGCATCCCCCCAGCTCTTGCTCTCTTGGTAATCTAAGCCCTAAAGGAAATGGGAGCCCCAAACCCTCTTCCCAGGACACTTGTCATCCAGAGAAGAAGAAAGGATGCACATAATGAAAACAGACAGGAACACAAATTGTTTTAAATATGTAACCATATACAAAACCAGCTGCAGCTGGTGCACAGGGCTGTGGGCGGCTGATGGAGGAAGGGGTGGAGCTGCTCAGGAAGAGGTGGGCTCTGAGCAGAAGAGGGTGAAGGGACAGGGAGAGAGGGCCGTTGCAAGAAAAATGGCTGTCATGTAGGAAAGTTCCAAAGTTTGAGAACATGGAGAAAAAAGGTCTGGGAGTCAGAAGGGGCCATCTTACCAGAAAACATGATAATACAGGAAAATACAGGCAATTGACAAATGTTACAAATCTATGAATGAACTTGTAGGTTTGTTTTTTTGTGTTTTTTTTTTTTTTTTTTTTCTGGAGGCAACCAGATGCCAAGGACACAGCAGCTTCCCTCGGGAGTGTACTGGGCCTCAGTTCCCCTATGAGCTCTGCACACCCACCCTCACTACCTCATTTTCTCCTAGAATAACCTGTAGTGAGGCCATAATTTGAAGAAATGCTTCAGTGTAGTAAAGAATAGGGTAATGATAGGAAGGATCTGAAAACTGCCAGAACAACCTTACATGAAAGAGAATTTTGATTGATTCAAATATCTTAATAGGGCAAGAAAGCAGGTCACTTCAAAGGCATCATTACCTCTCTTGTAACTCTCCACTAACATTCTGAAAGACCAGATGAAGTTCTCAACAGGACCCTGCACCTCCCCTTCCTAAAATTCTTCCCATTTGTAGCTGTTTGTTTTCTGACTATCTTGCTACTAGATAGTAAGTTCTTCCAGGGTAAGAACCACATCTGTCTTCTTCTCATTCAAATCCCCAGGAGGTTCCACAAAACTGGCTTATCATAAGTGCTCCATAAATATTTGTTAATTGTCTTCCTGGGGAACTGTGGAAATCTGAGTAAGTTACACCCCCTCTTTGAGCCTCAGTTTCCTCATTTATCAACTCACAGGTTTAAATTAGCTCTACAGTAAAAAAAAAAAAAAATCTAACCATGCTTGTGGTTGGCATTTCCCAAAAGGAAATGGGCTGCGACGAGGCATACCCAATGCAGGGCAGAACCAGAGGTCCTATCTCAACCTCCACTGTGTATCCCTGGTCCCCAACACTGATCTCAAGGGGCAACCTGAGGTGGGAGCTGGAGAAAAGGCTGAGGATGTGTAAGGGGGCAAGATTCGATGGGAAATGACTGGCCTGGAGTTTCAAAGACCTGGTTCTAGTCTCACTTGTGACTCAGAGAAAGTCACTGTGGGCTTCCCATTTGCTAATCCGTAAAATAACCGGGTAGGCACCAAGGAAAGTTCCCTTCAGATCAAAGATCTTTTTTTTTTTTCCTCTTCAAAGCCAAAGGTTGCTCAGCCAGAGCTGGGCTCACCAAAAAACAGACTTGAGCCCAATATTATTGCTAATATTCCCCTGATCTGTGGTCCTTCAGATCTGCACAGTTTCTTAGGTGTATGGATGGGAGACTGAATCAACAAAAAGGAAAGGGATTCATTTTCCCCTAACCTAAGCCATCAGGCTACTGGGGGGAAAAAAATGTAAAGGCTATCAGTAGGAAAATTTGGAGCATCAGTGTAATCCCTCCCCAAGTTAGAATAACTGCATTTTTTTCAGTTTCTGCATCTGTGCTGTCACTGGGGAGTTAGCTGGCTGTGTCTGTGTTTTAACATCTGTCAGCTAAATCAGAGACTTAACTGCAAAAATCGTGGGGCTCAGAAGCACCATGTGGTTTGACACTCCCTGGATGACACAAGGTCAAGAAAGCAATAAATGAATTGCCATGAGACCCAATATAACATTTTCATCAGTAACACAGCCCTTGTTCCAAAAAGCCTTTGCTCCAAAAAGAAAGCACTTGTACCCATTTTCCCCAGAACCATATTTGGACATTTCAAAGGAGCAAACCATAACAAACTAGAAGCATCTGGGGCAAACAACTGGCTTTCTATTTAAAGAGTGTCGTGTCTCTCAACATAACAGGACTGACATTGCCCATCAGAACCTACTCCAGGTATGAATAGTATCGCCTTGAAGCAAGATAGTGATACATGTGCTTTGCCATCTGCTAAACAAAATCCGAGCCGTTTGGGCATCTATTCATGTAGAACTGCTTCCTAAGTTCTATCGCTTTAACCAAAAGTTTCTCTTTGAACATCCTTTGTTTTGCAGATAAAGAAACTGATCCAGGTGGTAGTGAAGTGATAGGCAAGCTCAAACAGCCTGATTTATACTAACACCAGGATTCGAAATTACAGAATTCTCAAGATTTCATAGAAAAATTGAGTTACCAAATCACTCTGTCCTGCACAAAGCACAGTGTGGTATCAGTGTTTCAGAAGACCAGGTAGCCCACCAGCACGTCCACAGAACGTGTCTTTCACTGGGGCTGGGGAGCATCTCCTCCCCTAAAGGGGTCCAAATTTTTAGTACCTACTAATTCCAAGCAAGATTTCTCAACTACAGTTGTGGTCATTGAAGCCCTGTGGAAAGAACAGTCCATGAATTTCTATACTGCCTTTCCACTTAGCTTTTTTTTCAAATTAATGTTTGCTTAAATGAGAGTTTCTGAGCCCCTTTGCTTTTCACAAGTTTTGAACTCCACACCCAACAGCCACATGCAGCGGAAGGCCTCATCTGAACCCTTGTCTGTACTAACCAGATGCATGAATGCTTTCTTGCGCTTCCCTTAGACAGCAGCTGAAGCTCATTTGATATGTAACTGTTAAGATTTAGTTCTTACTACAGTACATCCACCATTGTAAGTTCTTTACATGAAATACCTCATTTAATCCTCAAAACAACCTTTTGAATTAAGTACCATTTTGTCATCCCATTTTACAAATATGGAAACCAGAGGCACAGAGAAGTTCACTCATTATTGACTAGGGGATTTTGGCAGAAACTAATGCCTCTGTCCATGGGATTCTCCAGGCAAGAATACTGGAGTGGGTTGCCATGCCCTCCTCCAGGGGATCTTCCTGACCCAGGGATTGAACCTGCGTCTCTTATGACTCCTGCATTGGCAGGCAGGCTCTTTACCACTAGCACCACCTGGGAAACCCACAACTTAGCACACACTTGCAACACCTATGGCCAGCGATTTTTCTCTTGGCCAGCCAAAAACAATTCTGTTATTTCACTAACACTTTGCAGATTATTACATTCAATAACTAAACCTGAAATACCTGAAAAATCTTCTGATTTTCATGAAACATTGTCTTCAGTCCACTCTTCTGTAGAAGCAAAGGAGCATGCTTCAGCATCGTGAATTTCATTTTCACTTTCCATATGAGAATGCATCACTAACGTTTTTTGTCTTTTTCGTGGTCTAATATTCACATTGTCTGAATAAGAACTATATTCTGAAAAACTATCATCTTCTGAGCTACTCGTATGTATGTCACTCAAGCAGTCAGAGAAAGTATCTGCTTAAAATTCACCCAAAAATTCTTCTCCACTCAAAATTTCGTGATGCATCATTTTTGAAAATTTTATGTCTATAATATATGCAAGGTTGGAACCAAAACCTAATGGAGCAAACTGTGAATGATAATGACAATCATTAACTGTATATGGAACCTTTGACCAATTTTAAGCACTGCACAGTCATTTTAACTGTATCACTCCCTAGAAACACAGATTCATCTCCAGTCAATAATTATCAGATAACAAATGACACACTAATACATCCCCAGTCAATAATGTGTTAGTCAAAGCTAAGTAACCCAACAAGCTAATAACTGATGGAGTCAGGATTTGAACTCAGGCTTTTCTCTGCACTAGTAAGCAAGCTTCATGAGAACAGAGACTCTGCTTTATTCACTGCTATAGTCTCAGCCATCTCCATAGTACTTGGGATATAGCATATGCTCAATAAATATTTATTGAATGACTACACCAAACATCCTCCACAAACCAAGAGAATGACCCAGCATCACAGGCACCAGCTTGAACCAAGAGAAATTTGCTTAGAGCAGCATTTTGGACAAAAATTCTTCATGCAACCCCTGGGCTTTGTGTAAAGAATGCAAAGCCCATTGTGAGTGTCTGAGAAAATCTGGGAGAAAGCCATCTGATCTATTTTGTTCAAGCTGCTCTCCAAGCCCCCCTTCTCCTCGGCCACCCTGATTTGGTCACTGCTGAAACTGGGTCAGTGTCGAAACACCACAGTCAGCTTACGACGCTTTCACCATTAAAGTTTACTCTATCATCTGCACATTAAAGAAAAACACTACCACACCAAATCACAATGCCAGAACCTCCTTTAGGTCTGGCTACAGACTCGTGTTAAGACACAGACTTAGAGTTTGCCTCTAGTGTATCACAAAATAACCCTTCCAGAAACGGATGGAAGCCTGTGAGGCCTCCAACTCCTCCACTCCCCAGCCCTCATCAGAGGGCCACCTAGCTCCTGTCCTCTGCTGTTCTCCCAGGCTCCTTCCTAAATTAAAATTTTGGATTACCCGGACTCTAATGCCTATTTAAAATAAAACCTAAATTACTACCTTATGTTTGGGGCAAGTCAACACTCTGTCTGGCATCTCTCATTTCTGTGTGAGATTCAAACAAACCCACCAGCACAAGTGGAAAATTGGTCTTGCATCACATACACTGTTGGGATCACCACATTTGGAATTCTAGGTTTATTCTCCCACAGAGTCAAATTTAGCCGAACCCTCGAGAACAGCTCCGTGCACTCTGACATTAAAAGTAATATTTGCTAAAAAGCGTGGGGGGTTTGCAGGCAACTTGAGCTGCAGCAAGAGGCATGTTATTACTGACTTAACTCCTACATGGCTTCCATCTTAGTCATCAGGCACATGGCTGGGTTTCACAACCTCCCCCTTTGTTTCACTCCAACCTCAGAGGACCCAGGTAGGTTTTATGCAGTTGGTGTTTTGTTTTGTGACAGCCAAAGAGTAAGCCATAACAGTTATAGTATTTTTAAAAGGAAATCTCACCAAAGGAGAGACATAACATATATACGCAAGTATGCTTTGAATGAATGGAAGTGATGGTGGTTGCCCCAGAGTAACCTGGACTGAACAAGGAAGTAGCCATCTTTAAAATATTATGTGATTTAAAACCAAATTTTAAAGCTAAATTCGGTTCCCAGTGGGAATTATTTATCCCTCATGCTGCTAGTTTTCACTGTTCAACCAGACAGGCAGATGTCATTGTGAAAGATAATCTCTTTTCTAAAGACTGAACCACATTCAGATGGCCTCAAGGAAAACTTAGACTCATTTTAAAGATAAATGAGCTATGACTTCCCTGGTGGTCCAGTGGCTAAGACTTCACACTCCCAATGCAAGGGACCTGGTTCGATCCCTGGTCAGGGAACTAAATCTCACATGCCCCAGCTAAGAGTTCCCATGCTTATACTAAAGACTGAAGAATCTGAGAGCTGCCACTAAGACCCAGCACATCCAAATAAATACATATACTAATAACTAAATAAATTATGAAAAATAAAAATAAATTTCTAAAAACCCAGGACATTTTTGGAAATTGTACACTCTCTAGCAACTTTGTGGGAATTTTTATACAAGCAGTGTTTTATGAGTTATATAAAATGTTATAAAATAGAAAAAAAAATTGTTTCCTATCTTTGATATTACTCTGATTTTTAACCCTCCCTCATGTTTCTTTCTAATGGAGATATAATTGACACACAATCCATCCTCTCTTGTTTTTAAAAATCAAACTGGACAAACTGGGCAAAAACTTTAGATGGTAAATGTGATCATAATTGGAAAAACTCTGAGAGACTTTGATTCATGTGGAATAATGGATGAACTCTCAGCTCTATCAGAAAGCTATCTGTCAGGGAACATCATTATTCCCCTTCAAATTATCCCAACCCAAATTATTCAGTTCTTATCACCAAGAACCAAAAAAAAAAAAAAGGATGCACACAATTTGAAGGAAAATCAATAAACATCGGTTTCTGTCACCATCACTGCTTTTCACAAGCAGCACTTGCCCCTTGTAGCTCATCGGTGCTCGGAAGAGAGTTAAAACCAACCACTGGCGATTCTATTCTAGTTTTTGCATGCCACTTCTCGACACTCCGCCCAGTCTTTCTTTGATATTAAGAACAATGTTTACAATGTGATAACAACACAGTCCCTGTGCAAATGGAACCAACGGTCATAAAAGCCACCACCCAGGACCGTCTCTGTCTAATGTGCTTTACAGTGAGCGTCCCCCTGGGATAAAGACGCCCGGTGCTTGGGGAGGGAACTATGGTGCAAGTGTCCACTGACCTGCAGCT
This sequence comes from Bos javanicus, assembly GCF_032452875.1. Taxonomy (NCBI): domain Eukaryota; kingdom Metazoa; phylum Chordata; class Mammalia; order Artiodactyla; family Bovidae; genus Bos; species Bos javanicus. The sequence continues at coordinate 19,768,321 of NC_083879.1, read as the reverse complement.
GAACTTACCACTTGCTGTCTTTCTCTTATAATCTAAATCTGGAAATGCCCTGTCTGGTCAGCAGTGCACTACAAGTCATTCAGCAAAATGCTCCAGCTGCCATAAAAGCGTGCCTGTGTGTTAGAAAATGAACTTGTAAAATATAGTCTAAGGATTGTGTGAAGGCCGTTATTTCAGACAGCCAAAATGCTTCTGCCAAGACACCTTTGTAACGCAACCCGGCGGCAGCTGTGGGTATTGTAGACGCTGTGGGTGTGCGTCTGTCTGCAGTCACAGCTGACCCTGCCCCGGGGCCTGTCTTGTCACTGAACACCCTCGCTGGGACCGGGTCCCCAAGCTGTCTCACTGGACGCTGACCCCATCGGCTGGGCCAGGCCTGCCTCAGCAAGTTCCTTTCACATCAGCACTCTCTTCAGTCTAACTTCGTAAGACACATCACGACTCTCCAAACCACTGGCAAAGTGGAAAACAGACACAAATCATATGTGACAAATTTCATAATTTGATAAGGAACAAGCCAACTTTTTGAAAAACACTGTTGTGTCTATTTTGAAAGAATAATTGTGCCTTAAAAAAAAACAAACAAGCATTTCATTATTCTATCTGGACTTCTGGTTTTTCAGATCAGAACAGTGGTTTTCCTTTTTCCTTGTGTTGTTAGTCTGTTGCTTTGTCTTTTGCTTTTTAACAAACACGTGGTGTTGATATCTTTTAGTAAAACTGTATTTGTGTTTTTTGTATGTATAAATTATGTTCTTTATCACTGCATAATCTTCTCGTTGATTCCACCTCCCAGTTTTTTCTCAGCTTGATTCACTGTTCCTGACCACAGTCTCCCTCTCTGAGCCCCTGTATTAGCCTCCTCCCCAGCCTACCCACTCCACTGTTGCTCCCCCATCCATTCTGTGCACTGCAAAGAGAATTATTTTTTGAATCCACTTCTGACCAAAACACCTCCAGGCTTAAAAACTTTCAGTGACTTCCTAATGGCCCCTTCCTACTTCTCCAGCTTAATCGTACATCAATCTTCTCCCTCCACCCTGGCACCTGCGCCCACACCTCAGGATTACAGAGGTCTTCTTTCAGTTCCTCCCAAGTCCTGTGCCCTTCAGACACCTGCCAATGCCATTCCCTCTGCCAGAAATGCCCCTCCCACCTCTTCACCCCCAAGGACTCCCCCTGATCCCTCCTTGCAGCTAAGATGCACTCCCTCTATATTTGTCAACGGGGTGAGATCCTGCTACCTGCTCTCAAAGCACCCTGTCCATCATGCTTATAATCACAATGTACGTAATTACCATGTGCAACTAGCTTCTAATATGTGGTTTTGTGCCTGTGTTCACTTTGGTCTCCCCCAGATGCCTGAAATAATACCTCAGCAAATACCTGCCATATGGTGAGTGCATCACCTTTACACGCTATGATAGCAGCTCATAAGAACAACTAGAGTCACTTCCCTAGTGGCTCAGTGGTAAAGAATTTGCCTGCAATGCAGAAGACATGGGTTCAATCCCTGGGTTGAGAAGATCCCCTAGAGAAGGGAATGGCAATCCACTCCAGTATTCTTGCCTGATAATCCCATGGACAGAGGAGCCTGGCAGGCTACAGCCCATGGAGTCCCAAGAGGTAGACACAACCCAGCAAGGAAACCACCACCACCACGAAAGTTGCACAGAAGGCAGGGGAGGGGCGGCTCTGAGAAGGTGGCTTTCCACTGATGGGAACAGTCTTCCCTCGGTGTTTCTGTCTCCCTGGAAGTCTGGAAGTTCTGTCTCCCTGGAGTCTGCGAACAGATGATTAATTCAAGTCTGGCTGAGAAGCTGGCTGGTGAAACTTATAGCCCAAAATTCAGTTGGCCAAACTGCACAGGAAATCACATTTCTAAATTTAGAAGGACCTCCAGATTTTATTTATCTCTAGGAGTTAATGTCTAATAATCCAATAGGCTCTGAATTACATTTTTCTCCTATTACTTACTTTTTTCCTTGACTTACTTTTTATTTTCAAATACTTTAGATTATTGTAACATTAATACAGTGAATTTTCATACACCCCACACCCAGTTTCTTCTATTACTAGCATCTTCTCTACAATGGGATATTTTTCACAATTAATGAGCCAACATTGATATATTATTATTAACAAAGACCACACTTCCACTCAAACTTCCTCAGTTTTCCTGTTATGTCCTTTGTCTAACTCTAAACACATTATATTTAGTAGCAGATATCCTTAGACTCTTATTGCTATGACAGTTTCTCAGCCTTGTTTTTGATGACCTTGACAATTTTGAGGATTACTGAACAGTATTTTGTATTCTGTTCTTCAAATTGCATTTTCTTAAATTGAGATATAATTCACAAACTATAAAATCCATGCTTTCAAAGAGTACAATTCAGTGGTTTTAGTACATTCACAAAGTTGTACAACCATCACCACTATCTAAATCCAAAACATTTTCACCACCCTAAAAAAAAAAATCTATCACTCATTAGACATTATCTCTAATTTTCCCTCCCCCTCCCCCACAGTCACAGCCAACCACTAATCCAGCTTCTGTCTCTATGGATTTGCTGTTCTGGACATTTCTTCATACCGTGTACCGTGCTGAAATTTTTCTTTACTTTCTCTGAAAGTCTCTGAACAACACTTTACTGAGGCTGAACCTCATCCTGATTTCCAAAAAGATTTTCAGAAAAAGAATTTACCAGTCTCCCATTGCTCTAAAATAAAGTGGACTCTTTGTAACTGGACTATGTTTCATTTTAGAACAAAAATACCTGGATTCATGGCCTAGGACAGAGTTCATGCCATTATTCTGTTAATAGATATGAACTCCTAGTTACTCAAATAGACTCTCTAATCTCAGAACACTTTCTATGTCTCTTAACATGTTACACTCATGTTAAACTGAAAAAATCCTTACATGGACAAGAGAGGCTGTTCCGACAGACACCCACTTCATATGGCATTGATTAATAGTTTGGCTCTATCTAGAGCACATGCGGAGAAGGCAATGGCACCCCACTCCAGTACTCTTGCCTGGAGAATCCCAGGGACGGGGTAGCCTGGTGGGCTGCCGTCTATGTGGTCGCACAGAGTCGGACACGACTGAAGCAACTTAGCAGCAGCAGTAGAGCACATGCGGATCTCCAGGGTATTTGAATACTCCATTACCTGTGGTGCTCAGTGACAAAAGAGGAGCCAAAATGTTTGCTCCTCATTCCTGAAAGAAGTTCTCCCTGGTGGCTCAGATGGTAAAGAATCTGCCTGCAATGCAGGAGGCTTGGGTTCAGTCCCTGGGTCAGGAAGATCCCCTGAAGAAGAGAATGTCTACCCACTCCAGTTTTTGTGCCTGGAGAATCCCATGGACAGAGGAGCCTGGTGGAATATTGTCCGTGGGGTAGCAAAGAGTCAGACACGACTGAGTAACTAACATTTTCTCAACAGAGGCCTGATGAATCACATACCACACCACTGAGAGATGCAATATGGCTTAAGCTATAATCAACTCCCAGGAAAAGCAATTCCATGTTCCCCATAGAGGAGATAAGGACACAGGAATCGGACCGTTTCTTCCAAGGGGCCTTGAAAGAGCTACTGCTTCGGAGCTCCGGCAGTATTCAGAGGCTGGAGTACAGCTGGCCTTAGTCACCATTCAGAGCCAAACAAGAGGAAATGAGTCTAAACCTCATCAAAAGAAATCTAGGTTAGACAAAAGGAAAAATCTGTGAAGACTGTTAGCAGGATACAATGCCCAAGTGTCCAGCATTTTTTAAATTAGTCAACTGTCCTCACCAGTGGCTGTGACTAATTAAAAATCGTGTCACCACATTCAGAAATGCAAACTGGCTGTAGCAACAATCAACTACAAGAATACAACACTATGCCTCGTGAACTGATATAAAAATCTTGTTCAACCCAGAAAGTGTTCCTGGGATATTTCTATATGATGTGAGAATTCAAGAATTTAGTTTTAAGTGACTACTGAAATAAACTCTGTGACATAAGCTACATGAAGATAAATAAACTGGGGGGGGGCGGGGAGGGGAGGAAGGGGGGAAGGGGCTGGGGGGGGGGGTAAGTGTGTTTATTCAAAATTGGAGAAAAGCTACATAATTCACTATATATCAAGCCTGAACTTGGAAAGATCCATCATATACCAATCATGTGGTAACCAGTTTTTGCAAAACACTGGCTAACTTCCAATCAGTAATAAGGAATCTTTGAATTCAAAAGTGCACATTGTTCCTTGGCTAAAAATAGTAAAAAATCTCAGTCCTTATCATCTCTAATTTAATGCACTTCCTGCCACCAACAAAAACTTACTGAATACCTATTATGTGTCTAGTTTTTGATAAACATCAAACTGAAAATTTTAATATGAACAAAAAGATGTTTTAAACCGTTTAAAAAAAAACCGTTTAGCATGTTTGGAAAATCACATTATACATTTTTGACAAGATGTAATTTAGTCTGTATTTTTTTTCCTTCTCACACGTAGTAGCTATATTTCCTCAAATCTCTGAGACCTCTATAGAATTTATTTTCAAGTGCTAAAGATTTTAAGCACAGATTTCAGAACTGTGAGACAAGTTTACAGAAACAAACCCAGGAATACCACAGCAATTGTGCTCCTTGCCCCCAACGCCCTCTGAGTTCACAGCCCCCACCACCACCGTCCCCCCGCCCCTGGGGACGTCTGGAGCTCCAGTCTGGGAAAGCAATGCGCCTCCTGCACATCCTCTCCCAGGGTCTCTGCCTAGGCCCGCGTCCACGAGCAGAAATGCTGACTCATAGCCTCGGCGGCCGGCTAGCAGCTCTCACTTCCCCAGCCCTGCTAGGCGGGACCAGGGAGCGCAGCGAGCGGGTGGGTGTGGAGGCGTGGAGGGCTGTGGGAAGAGTGTCTGGCGGGCGCTGGGAGCTACAGCCAAGACCTGGAGTCCCGGGATCAGAATGCTGGGCTGATCCAGGGAATCGCAGAAAAGGAAGAAGAAAAAAAGAAAGGAAATAAAAGGTCAAGAGGACAGAGAAGGCCAAGGCAGAAAATGAGGAGAAAAAAAATAGAAGTGCCTGGGGTCAAGCGGTCGAGAATGGGCTGCCCACCCTTTTCCTGGGTTCGCTCTTCTTCCCCTGGCCCTCCCCCCAGCTGGGGGCCTCGAGGCAGGATGTGTCCTTGTCCCTGGGGGCAGCCAGCCAGCAGAATGTCTCCGTGCTTTGAGCTGACTTAACAAATAATCTTTGGCCAGACACCTATTTGGGTGTATTTGATTGCTCACTAGGCTCCCTTCCAAAAGGGCCACAAGGAGAAATTTTAATGGAAGCTATTTGCTCCAAAAGGGGATTCCCAGCTGGCTCTGTGGTAAAGAATCCGCCTGCCAATGTAGAAGACATCAGTTCAGTCCCTGGGAGGGAAGATCCCCTGAAGAAAGGAACGGCAATCCACTCCAATATGACAACCCACTTGCCTGGGAAATCCCAAGGACAGAGGAGCCTGGTGGACTACAGTACGTGGGATTTCAAAGAGTTGGACAACTGAGCGACTGAGCACCCACTCTCGCACTTGCCCAAGAAGATAGTCCAAGCTCTCTCTTGTCCACCATATTCAGCAGTAAACTACTGCTCTGCACTGGATAATACCTCACTGATGATAATCTATGATTTTGTGTACTTGAGGACCCTGAAGGCCATATGTCATCACCCCAGAAACTTAATTAGTGCTAACAATAAAAGAAACACTCTTTTTTATTCCCAAAAGCAGTTGTATAATTCTAGTTGTAAGTTCTAGAATAGGCAAAACCAATCTATGATAGGAAAAAATCAGGACCATTGTTGCCTTAGGGATTTGGGCATGGGGATGGACTGGGGAGGAGCATGGAAGGAACTTTCTGGAATGATAATGTTCTATATTTTAGTAGTGATCTGGATTACACAGCTATATGCATTTATCAAAACTTTTCCAGTGGGTATGTACAGTTTATTGCAAAAAGGAAAAAAATCATAGAAAATATTTAACTCTAGCTGAAGACATGTATGCTAAAGTGCATACGTGTCTTCAACTGGACATGAAGGACAACAAAAGAGAGTGATTAAAAAGTCATCATATGAATTAACAAACAGTAACAAATAGCTTTTATTTTATCACATGCACAAGCTAACTTTTGTTAATGCAAAATAAACTTTATCAGCTGATACATGGGAAAAGCACGCACAGAAGTATTTAGGGCATCAACCTATGGATAAATATTCTCGGGAACTGCTAGGAAATGTTCTTCATAGGGTGATAGAAAAGCTCCCCTACAGTTCTTGTTGTGTGTATCTCTGTGCGATATATCCACATTACCAATCCCTTTAGATGATAAGAACCAGCAATTTTAAAACTAACTTGAAGTAGACAGATGGAAAGGTACATGTTGAGTGGGCTGAGAAACTCTTGTTGAACATCAACAATATGGTCTTTATTTATGACTGGCTTCCCTTCTCAAGATTTTGAGGTGTTTCCAATAAAAATGCATGTGATCATTGACAAAACTAAATAAAAAGAAGAGCATAAGGACTAAACACAAGTAGTGGTTTTAGACCAACAAAAAGAAAAACACAAATGCACAACATAGGAGCCTAGGATAATAGCTACAGCGGAGCTTCATATTTGTCTCTGAGCCACCAAGAAAAGTAAGGATCGGTTATATTTTTATCTTCTAATCCAACATTCAGCACAATGCTGTAAAGCGATTCTGTCATCTGAGACTCTTCCAGGTGGTGCGGTGATGTCCCCGACAGTCAGCTCAACACCACTCCCACCCCAAATGTACTAAGTGATTTTCTACACCTAGTTATTGTAGTCAGCTCAACACCACTCCCACCCCAAATGTACTAAGTGATTTTCTACACCTATTGTCGTATTCTTACATTTTATTATTTTTTATAATAAAAATAGTGCTGTAAAGTGTAAATATTATTATACACTGCATGGCTTGCAGGATTTTAGTTCCTCGACCAGGGACTGAACCCCTGACCTTAGCAATGATAGCACTGAGTCCTAACCACTGACCACCAGGAAATTCCCACATTCTTCAGTTTTAAAAATCTGCAACATAAGAAAATAGTTATTCCCAAAGGAAGGACTTCTTTCTAGTAAAGGGAATTCCAGGTAATAAAGTATATATCACCTCCAAAGGTGATGGAATAGATAGAAGTAGATAAGACAGAAGTAAATAAAATAAGGTTTTATGTCATAGTCTATGCCCTATATGAGCACCAAAGAATTGATGCTTTTGAGCTGTGGTGTTGGAGAAGACTCTTGAGAGTCCCTTGGACTGCAAAGAGATCCAACCAGTCCATCCTAAAGGAGATCATTCCTGGGTGTTCATTGGAAGGACTGATGCTGAAGCTGAAACTCCAATACTTTGGCCACCTAATGTGAAGAGCTGACTCATCTGAAAAGCCCCTGATGCCGGGAAAGACTGAAGGCAGGAGGAGAAGGGGATGACAGAGGATGAGATGGTTGGATGGCATCACCAACTCAATTAGTCACACCCTCTCCTTCCCACACTATGTGAACAAGTCTGTTCTCTATGTCTGTGTCAGCCCTGGAGGAATTCTTTCAGAGTTCTGTGAGACAACAGCACTGTATCCTTTTGGTAAACTTCCTATTTTTCTAGGATAATATTTAATGAATATAATTTTATAAGAAGCTTAGAAAATACATTCCAAGAATGGAAATTTCCATTGGTTTGGCTTGATTCAAGCACAGAATTTGTAGCATCTAGAGGAAAAGATGAATTCTAAACAATCTCCCATAAATACCACTTTTCTCAGCCAAGCTTTGATGAAGGTGATGAAGAGCAGACAATTTGAGTTGGCATGCTCTTGCAGGGTCTGGAATGCTCTTCTCTGAGTTGATCCATATGCTTCAGAAACCTCACAAGCAGATGGTGAGGTGTTGATGTTTTTGAAAATGGGGTAGACTTTTCTCTGGGCTCATCCAGATGAGCTCAGACTCATGAGGTTAATCAAGGTCAGCAAACTAGGGAAGATCAGAGCTCATCAGGTAGAATGGGTTTTAAATAGTTTTAGTAGCAATAAGCAGTCATTGAGCTTTGATCAAATATAAGGCTTTTGATCAAAAGTGTGAAGGTTTATAATATCAGAATCTAAAGGAGGCCAGTTGTGCAAGAACTATGGAGTTGGGAAAAGCAAAACTTTCAGATGTTAAGTGACCATCCTGAGCATCCAAAGGCAGTTTTCATAGTTTTCATATTAATTCATTGTTATTTAAGTATGTATTGTTGTTGTTGTTATTGTTTAGTCACTAAGTCATGTCCAACTGTTTTGTGACCCCATGGACTGTAGCCCGCCAGGCTCCTCTGTCCATGTAATTTCCTAGGCATGAATACTGGAATGGGTTACCATTGCCTTCTCCAGGGGACCTTCCTGACCAAGGGATTGAATCCACATCTCCTGCATTGCAGGCAGAGTCTTTACCTCTGAGCCACCAGAGAAGCCCAAAGTACGCATACTTATTGCAAAAAATTCAGAAAATATAGAATAGTATTTTAATAGAAGGTAATTAATAACTTGGGCTTCCCTGGTGGCTCAGTGATTAAGAACCTGCCTGCCAATTCAGGAGACACCGGTTTGATCTCTGGGATAGAAAGATCCCCTGGAGAAAGAAATGGCAACCCACTCCAATATTTTTGCCTGGGAAATCCCATGGACAGAGGAACCTGGCGGGCTACAGTCCATGGGGTTGCAAAAGAGTCAGACACAACTTAGTGATGAAACAACAACAATTAATAACTCAATCTCTCAGGATAATCACTATTAATATTTTGCTATATATCCTTCTATACGTTTAACTAGGCTTAAGAAAAAATCTCTCAACTATATATTATAAATATGTATCAATGCCAATAGATTCTACCTCATCTCTTCAACTACGTAATATTCCAGTAAATGGACAGACCACCATAATGTATTCAATTGGTCTCCTACTCATGCATGTATGTGTGCATGTTAAGTCATATCTGACCCTTTTGTGACCCCCACGGACTGTAACCCACCAGGCTCCTCTATCCATGGGATTTTCCAGGCAAGAATCTTGGAGTGGGTTGCCGTTTCCTTCTCCAGGGGATCTTCCTGACACAGGAATCGAACCCATGTCTCCTTTATCTCCTGCATTGTCAGGCAGATTTTTTTACCACTAAGCCAACCTCAGTTTAGTTCAGTTCAGTTGCTGACTCTTTGAGACCCCATGGACTGCAGCATGCCAGGCTTCCCTGTCCATCACCAGCTGGGAAGTGACAATAAAATCATGTTGTTCTAAACCACCCAGTCTGTGGCACTTTGTTATAGCAGCTCTAGAAAACTAATAAACCTCTCTACCCACCTTTAACACCAGAAAGCATAAAGTGTGCAACACTAAAAAATAAAAGGATTTGATTTCTCAAATCCTGCTCCTCTTCGGTGATATAAAATAGTAATAAACCACAAAAATTAAGTTGTAGCATCAGATACTTGATTAGGGTCCCAGAAAGAAACACTGCCCCACCCCCTCTGCCCACCCATTAGAGAATTAAATAACTTACTCTCAGAGCTAGTAAGTGAAAGATCTGAGGTCTGACCCAGGCCTGTTCTAAAATAGTCATTCCATCCTGTACCGTCCTGGGCAAGCTCTCACCTCTCTTCTGAATCCTAATCCATCTCCTTGTTACCTCTCTTTGGCCCTCAGATACCCAAGGCCCACATGCCACCTCTGGTCCCAGCCCCCACTGCACTCAACCCAAACCACCCCTCCTCTAGGGAACTGTATTCCAAAAGGCACCTTCTTTGCTCCCCCTCACTCCCCAAATAAAACTCCTAGGCCTTCAGAATCAGACCTCCGCTAGATTTTCAGAAAAAAGCCATCTGAATATCTAAAGCAATTTATAAAGCATGTACTTAAAGTGTACACCTGCCTGAGGAGTCTGTAAACCAAAGAATCTCTATTTGGCAGAAAGAGTGGGGCAAATAACTTCCAGAAGGTGCATTTTGGGTTTTACATGATGACTCTGGGCAACTTCTCTTACTCCTCCCAAACCCCCTTCTCAAACTGTCTGAATGCTGGTCAGGGATATAGAAAGTATTAACCAGTCTCCCAGAGTCCTTCCTCAATTCCATTCATCTTTTTATACTTTGTTAAAATGCACAGGTCCCTGAGAAATGTACAGCTCAGGGCAGCTGGCCTCTCCTGAGAGCCGCTGAGGATTGCGGGGAACCAGAGTGGCAATATCCCAGGTCAGAAACAACAAAATTCTGTAAAGCAATTATCCTTCAATTAAAACATAAATAAATTTAAAAACATATTCCAGGTCACAGATGGGGGAGAGATGCCTGCCCCACCATCTTGCCCACACAGAAATAAACACTTTCCTAAGAGCTTTGCCCCTAAAGTGCCTTTGAAATGTCATGGAAACAGCGGCTTTACTAAGCACTTTCGCTAGCCGTTTCACTACCCTCAGCACTTTTTAGGCATTAACTCATTTTGTCTTTACAACAATCCTAAGAAGTGAGTGCCTCTACCCTTCTTTCATAAATAAAAAACCAGGGGCACCAAAAGGCAAAAAGAAAGTGAAAGTGACACAGCTTAGTCACTAAGTCGTGTCCAACTCCTTATTGACCCCGTGGACTGTAGCCCACCGGGCTCCTCTGTCCATGGGACTCTCCAGGCAAGAACACTGGAGTGGGTTGCCACTTCCTTCTCCACCAAAATGCAAAACTAGTATCCAAACCGAGGCAGGCTGATCCCACAGGCTCCTGCTCTAACCACTGTTCTACACAGGGAAATCATGTATGTGATGTGGATTATTATTATTTCAGCAGAAATGAATAGTAGTAAATTTAAAAATCTGCCAGGCCATTTGAGATCCAGCAAATGTTCCCACTTAGATGCTCAAATCAGACATCAACAGCTCTAATGGGCCAGCCTTGCAGAGCCACCTGAGGATCCCACAGGTCCTGTTTGAATGATGCCTGGGAATGACAACCAAAGGCCTGCCCCGGGAACCAAGTTTAAGTAACTAAGCAAGTCTGAAAGCATGTCTCTGGCCTGAGGACTCAGGCTATTCCTTGCGGGTCAGTTTCCAACGGCGCCTTCTGAATGTATTTCGCTGGAGACGGCTGAGCGGAGACCCCAGCACAGCCACCCCTTCATCATGGAACTGAGAGGCCTCTCTCCTGCCTGCCCACCTCTGGAGCATTCCACACCGGCAGTCCAAACAGCTTGTCCAGACTGTCACACTAAGGGAATTTATTTTCAAACAGAACAGAAAAAAAGAAGAGGAGATCCCAAAAGTCTGCTCTCCTTCCAAGATTTAAAAGGCCTGATGCAAGAAAGTAAAGATAACAAATTTCGAAGTGTGGGATTCTAGTGAGTATAATGCCTCCAGTAGTTCATTTTACCATCAATTCTTTTTTTATTTATTTTTAATTGAAGGATAATTGCTTTACAGTGCTGTGTTGGTTTCTGCCGTACATCAACATGAATCAACCATAGTATACATAAGTCCCCTCCCTCTTGAAGCTCCCTCCCACCTCCCACCCCATCCCATCCCTCTAGGCTTTCACAGAAACTCAGTTTGAGTTCACAGAGTCATACAGCAAGTTCCCACTGGCTATCTGTTTTACATGTGGTAGTGTATACATAAATTCTTAATCTGCCTTGTCTTTTCACTGCGATAAGGAAGAAGTACGCGTTTCCCAGCGGGTGCTTGGGGTAAAGAACCCACCTGCCAATGCAGGAGATGTAAGAGACGCGGGTTCAACCCCTGGATTGGGAAGGTCCCCTGGAGCAGGAAGTGGCAACCCATTCCAGTATTCTTGCTTGGAGAATCCCATGGACAGAGGAGGCTGGTGGGCTAGAGTCATAGGGTGGAACAGGATCAGACACGACTGAAGAGACTTAGCACGCGTGCAAAGAGAGAAGTATAGTGTATCAGTGCCTGACTGTAACAAAACTGTAGCCAAATCAAAGGATGGCTCTATCAAACTGGTTTTGATTTCAGAATATCAATCTGAGCTTGTGATGGCTTTCAATTTCAATTTTATGGGCAGCTCTAAGAATTTTACACACACGTGCGCGTGTGCACACCCACCCGTGCACACACATGCTTCTCTTACAGAGTGATCCTAGTGATGAGAAACAACACACGGCATGCACAGTGAAGTGAATGCCAGGACAGGGTCTGCTCAGCTTTTGAGGGAGCGTCTGAGAGCTGCCCTAGTTCTCGAAGTTGTGCTCAGCCAAGCCCACCGAATCCCAAGGGAGAAGGGACTGCTGGGTTGCCCACTTCTAGAGCCCACAAGCCTCCTGCAGACAAAAAGACCCAGGTCTACCCCTCCCCCAGGAAGGAAGTATCTGCCAACAAGCTGATGAGCTGAAGTGTGTAACATACAAAAAGGGATGAGGGGGTGGTCCAGTGGTTAAGACTCCATGCTTCCACTGCATGGGGCATAGGTTCCATCCCTGGGGAGGAAGCTAAAAACACATATGCTGGTGCAGACTGAAAAAAAAAAGGAGGAGAGTGAGGTAGCAGACTCTCCTCCTCCAGAGGATGGGAGGAGGAGGAGGATCCAGTGGGAGCAAGAAAGGAGAGCAGGAAGGAGGGACGCTGCATTCAAGACGAGCGGTGTGTGTTCTCCAAAAAAAAAACAACATTCATGGGGAATGACGTAATGAGTATGTTGGATCAAGTCACAGCCTTTGCCTCTTTTTCTATATTGAGCAGGTAAATCAACCTATCAAATCCATAATTGTCCAGGGTGGATTCTGCCTGAGGAAGGTGGTCCTAGAGAAAGTGGGTAGTGGTCACCGTGTCGTCATTCAGGGTCCTTCATCCATGGCAAAGACTGACCTGACTCCTCCTGTGAAGGAGAGCTGGAGACCTGCCTCCTAGCTGCAGGGGCAGGCAGTGGGGGAACCTTTAGTCCTGCAGGAGCCAAGATACCCCACACCCAGGAGTAAGAGGCAGCAAGACTGCACTTGTGGATGTTCACCATCTACAAGAGTTTGAAAATGAGCAACCCAGAGAGAGAAGGGTGGGGCCCCTGCCACCGGGAGTTACGCTGCTAACTCCTACGTTTGTTCTCTTGCCTCTCTGTCTGCTCCTCTGCAGCAAAGAGCTCTGAAGTCCTTAAAACAAAAATGGTATTGGCCAATTCACAGAGACGGAAAGTAGGGTGGTGGTGGCCAAGGACTGGGAGAATAGGGAATGAGAAAGTTTTTAATGGGTATAGAGTCTCAGTTTTGCAAGATGAAAAGAGTTCTGGAGATGATGGTAGGTGATGGTAACACAACAGTGTGAATATGCTTCATACCCTGGGACTAGACACATAAACATGGCTGAGATGCTGAATTTTAAAGACATCCCTGGTGGTCCAGAGGTTAAGAATCTGCCTTGCAAGGCAGAGGATGAGGTTGGGGAACTAAGATCCCACATTCTACAGGTCAACTAAGCCCTCTCGCTGCAACGAAAGATCCTGCATGATGCAACTGAAACCTGATGCAACAAAATAAACATATTTTTTAAACTGAATTTTTTAAATGGTAAATTTTATGTTATGTGTGTTTTACCACAAGTTTTAAAAATTAATATTATTTGCTGAGCTTCAGGGACTTCCCCTGTGGCTCAGTGGTAAAGAAACCGCTTGCAATACAGGAGACACAGGAGACGTGGGTTTGATCCTAGTCAGGAAGATTCCCTAGAGAAGGAAATGGCAACCCATTCCAGTATTCTTGCCTGGGAAATCCCATGGATGGAGGAGACTGGCCGATTACAGTCCATGGGGCCACAAAGAGCTGGCCACAACTGAAGTGACTGAGCATTTATTGTTTGTAGATTTTCTTCATGATAGCCATTCTGACTGGTGTGAGGTGATACCTCATTGTAGTTTTGATTTGCCTTTCTCTATTAATGAGGGATGTTGAGCATCTTTTCACGTATTTGTTGGCTGTCTGTATGTCTTCTTCAGAGAAATTTCTATTTAGGTCTTCTGCCCATTTTTTGATTGGGTTGTTTGTTTTTTTGATATTGCACTTCATGAGCTGTTTGTATATTTTAGAGATTAGTCCCATGTCAGTTGCTTCGTTTGCAAATATTTTCTCCCATTCTGAGGGTTGTCTTTTCATCTTATTTATAGTTTTCTTTGCTGTGCAAAAGCTTTTTAAGTTTCATTAGGTCCCATTTGTTTATTTTTGTTTTTATTTTTGTTATTCCAGGAGGTGGATGAAAAAAGATGTTGCTGTGATTTATGTCAAAGAGTTTTCTTCCTAGGTTTTCCTCCAGGACCTTTATAGTGTCCAGTCTTACATTTAGGTCTTTCATCTATTTTGAGTTTATTCTTGTGTATGGTTGTTAGGGAGTGCTCTAATTTCATTCTTTTACATGTAGCTGTCCAGTTTTCCCAGCACCACTTATGGAAGGGCCTTGTCTTTTCCAAACCACTGCTGTTCTATCTTTCCTCAAGGCACTCTTCCTTTGAAGCATGTGCTATCCATCGTGTAATGCCATCTTTTTCCACCCACTCCCCCAGTGGGCCTGAAGGTCTTGGCATCTGGCTCCAAGTCTTTCTCGCCTCTGGACCCCTGCCAGCATCCGAGTAACTTCAGTGTTCTCCTTGATGACTCGGCCAATCCGACTTCCCAGATAGTGAGTGGGAATTACTCTACCAGTAATTTCACATCGTTATCTATAACTCTCACAGCAAACCAAAAGCTCAGCTATAGCACCCTTATTTGGAGACAGCAGGGGCTGGGATTCTAAACCATGCTGGTCAGACTCCCAAGTTCACGCTCACCTCTGCATCAGATCAAGAGACGTCATACCACCCTGCATCAGAATGCACCTAAAATGTAAGCCTAAAAACCCTGCTCCCTGCCATACACTCTTCCCTCACCCCCTCTCCCACTAAATCTCTTTCTCCGCCTCACCAGACACCCAGCCCCTCAACCCTTCCTTGGCTCCCAGTTAATCAGCCCTGCCTGACACCTCTCCCTCCATCCCTGTAGCCAGAGAAAACGCCAGGAACACCCCTCGTGAGCCTGTTTCTTTGGCCCAGTGCCCATGTTATAAGCCCTCTCCCTTTGATCACCAGACTACTGATTAAATTAGCAAAATCCGCTAGGCCTACAATTGTAAGCAATGTTATGGTGGTGATATAAGTGCCGGTTTGAACTTTCAAAAAGTGTGCTAGATTGGTTGGGACCAAGTAGAGAGAAAACAGCTGATGGCAGGTGGCAACTGATAAGAACCATGGCTACTGCCAGCTAGCCCCATAAACCAAAGGGCCTGTGGTTCTGCCTGGGGCTCTTGGCCTAGCAAGAGCACTGTCACCATGAAGTCACTCCTGGCATCTACTAAAAGACATGATATCTCCGTCCATCCTTGAGACAGTGACTCAGCACTCTAGGGGTCCCACGGGCGGCTGGAAGAGATCCTCACTTCCCTTACCACCCGTCAACATATACCCACCACTATTGACTCAGATGGCAAAGAACCTGCCTGCAATGCAGGAGACCCAAGTTCAATCCCTGGGTCAGGAAGACCCCCTGGAGAAGGGAATGGCAACCCACTCCAGTATCCTTGCCTGGAGAATTCCATGGACAGAGAGCCTAGCAAGCTACAGTCCATGGGGTCTCGAAGAGCTAGACGCAACTTAGCTAGTGACACACACAGAATGATAAAACGTACTCTTGAGTAAACACCTCCCTTCCATCTTCTCCGGGACCAAATTTTGTAGGGAAAGGTGAGAAGTGAATTAAGTGGACTTTGGTTGTTTAATGTGAAAACATATTTATGCCTGTGTATTCTTTGTCTTTAAGCATATCAAAAATGCAAAGTGGGCTTCCCTGGTGGCTCAGTGGTAAAGAATCCACTTGTCAGTGTAGGAGACACGGGTTCAATCTCTGATCCGGGAGGATCCCACATGCCGAGGAGCAACTGGGCTGCTCTGCCAAAACTACTGAGCCTGTACTTTAGAGTCCACGCTCGGCATCAAGAGAAGACACCACAATGACAAACCTGCACACATCAATTAGAGAGTTGTCTAGTTGTCTAGTTGTCCTGTCTTGCTGCAACCAGAGAAAAGCCCGTGCAGCACCGAAGACCCAGCACAGCCCAAAATAAAATTAATTAGTTAATTAATTTTAAAAAATTTAATGTAAAAGTATATGAGACATATCCATGACAAGTCCTGAACTCTTGGTCATCAATAATACAGACAGTAATACTTGGCAATCACATCAACAATGTCCTCATCAACATTTCTGTTCTCTTGCCCTGTTATCCTGACCTGTTTCCTCTCGCTGACAGTCCCCTTAGAACTGATTCCCAGTTCTAAGTTTTTTGGTACTACTAGAGAGAATCTCAAAACCCTGTTGATTACCTAAGGTATAAATTTAAGAGCTCAGCTCTCCCCTAAATATATCCCTCTATTGCCTTTCCCTATAGCAGCACTTCCAAACCCTTCCAGGTTCTTTGAGCCCCTATCCTAACCCTAGCCAGTAACTTCCAAATGAAAGAGTCATCCACAACGTCCATGCCTTTCACCTTTCCAGTTTTATTTCCACTCATCTTCCCCACTTTTTTCTTGTCCAAAAAGAAAAGTACCCTACTCCTTTCTACACCCAATCACTCCTGCATTTTTATTCCATCCTCATTTTCCTCTTCTAGGATGCTTCATCAGTTACTGAGTTTTTTCCACCCAACCCATCAGTCAACAACACCAGGCTTCCCTCTATTCCACCTACTCCTCAAACCACTACCCTGCGTGTCCTTTCATTCACCACCAAGTCTATTTGTGGTCCGCGGGCCCTCAGCTGCCTCAACTCCCATTCATTTCTCATTTCCTATACTTTAGTTCCCAGTCCTACTTCTATATTGAAGTTTCGCTAGCAAAAGTAAAAAAATTCCTATTTGTCAAACCCAGTCTTCAGTTCTCATCCAGCTCTCCTTTCTGGAGTTACAGCACGGCTGTGAGGCAATACCACATGGAATCAATAGCAGGAATCCTGGAGTCAGTGGTCTGGGTGTGGCCAGTTTCCACGTGGTTACAACTTGAGTTGAAGTATTCAACTTATTTGCACATCAATTTCCTCATCCCTAAAATGGAGAATGTGCTAATAGTAGCTCCTAGCATTTAAGGCTTATTAGCTAGCTTAGTCAATGAGGAGGTGCAATCTGAGATAGTGAAAAGCCAGATTGGGAATCAGGGGAAGAGGGATTTGATCCCAACTCTAGAATCTTTGTAATAACAAGATCTCTGGGTCTCATTTTTTAAATAAACTGGGTGATCGTGAAAGTGCTTTCTGGCCCTAAACATTTCTATGAGACATTAAACAGTTTGGCAATAATTTGAGAAAATGTACAAATGAGTACTAAATGAACAACACATGTAATAAGGGGTTCAGGGAAAGGGAAGAATACTGTGAGCAGGATAGTTGAACGTTAAATGAGCAAACTTCAGTGGACCCCAAGAGACAGGGAGGGTTTTGATCGATGTGAAAGAGGAGGGAAGGTTCTGAGTTTGAGAAGCAAAACAAAGGTATGCAGTGATTTTAGGCACACCAAGAAGACCGCCCTGTCAAAACTAACTTCCCCATGACTTGTCTACGTGTCTGTGTGTTCAATTGCCCAGTCATATCCAACTCTTCGATAAGTTCTGGATGTTAATGGTTAATGGTCTGAAGTTATTGTTAAACCACAAATAAACTGTTGTTTATAACTGGTAAAAATGAAAGTGACCTATATCCTGGAGCCACTTAAGGCAACTTGTAGAAGAATAATTAATTAGGGATGTACACCAAGATAGGCTTCCCAGGTGGCACTAGTGGTAAACCCACCTGCCAATGCAAGAGACATAGAAGAGCGGGTTCGATCCCTGGGTTGGGAAGATCCCCTGGAGGAGGGCATGGCGACCCACTCCAGCATTCTTGCCTATTCTGGTCCATGAGAGAATCCCATGGAAAGCAGAGCCTGACGCGTTACAGTCCATGGGGTTGCACAGAGTCAGACTGACTGAAGCGACTTAACACACACGTACACCAAGGTATTAGTGGTGGTTGTCTCTAGACAGTGGTTGCAAGTGACTTTTATTATGCTTAACTGTGTTTTCTAAAATGCACATGAGGGACCACCCTGGTGACACAGCGGCTAAGAATCTGTGCTCCCCATGCAGGGTTAGATCCCTGGTCAGGGAACCAGATCCCACGTGCCACAGCTAAAGCTCCTGCACGTGCTTTGTTGCTCAGTCATGTCTGACTCTTTGGCACCCATGGACTGCAGCCTGCCAGACTCGTCTGTCCAAGGGGATTCTCCGGGCAAGAATACTGGCATGGGTTGCCATTTCCTTCTCCATAAAGATCCTGCACGCTGCAGCTAAAAGATCCCACATGCTTCAACAAAGATTGAATATTCTGCATGCTGAAACTAAGACCTAAGGCAGGCAAATAAATAAATTCTTTAAAAGGAACGTGAATTGTCGTTTATAACCAATATGAACAAGAGCACATTTAAGTTTTTAAATGCAATTAAGGAGGTTGTGACATCTTAAACCAAATTAGCAAAGGAAGTGACTGCTTGACAGATGACTGGGACTCAGTTGAAGTCACAGAGATGCCGGGGCACTGAAAGAATTGTTGCAAGTGGGGACAGTGAAGCACTGGCAACAGTCATTGCCTAGAGCCTAATTTGCCCCTGCAACAGTATATTGCAACCTCTTAAAGCCCATTTTATTTTTGTTACACCCACTTTTATTTCTGATACCCAAAAATATTCAACAATTTTATTAATTACAACAGATCTCTGGGAATTCCCTGGTGGTCCAGGGTTAGGACTCTGCACTTCCAGTGCAGGGGCCCAGGGTTCAATTCCTGGTCAGGGAACTAAGATCTTACAGGCTGTGCAACACAGCCAAAAAAAAAAAAAATCTCTTTTCAAGTAGTGATACACAAAGGGTAATACAGCTACTCAGCATTTTTCGGTGCTTTTTCAGTGACAAATGCCTGTCAGGTATTCCTCACCTCAGTCCTTATTCTCAGATTTGTGATTACCTTAGAGAAGTTAACAGAGAAGGCAATGGCACCCCACTCCAGTACTCTTGCCTGGAAAATCCCATGGATGGAGGAGTCTGGCGGCCTACAGACCATGGGGTCGTGAAGAGTCAGACACGACTGAGCGACTTCACTTTCACCTTTCACTTTCATGCATTGGAGAAGGAAATGGCAACCCACTCCAGTGTTCTTGCCTGGAGAATCCCAGGGACAGGGGAGCCTGGTGGGCTGCTGTCTATGAGGTCGCACAAACTCGGACATGACTGAAGCAACTTAGCAGCAGCAGCAGAGAAGTTAATGGAGTTCTGAAGAGTAAAGTTTTGGGCAAGACAACTCATAAGAATAAGCATGATGAGGATCATTTTTTATATATTAAGTTGTTGTATTTTTAGTTCATTCTCTCCTATAAATCAGATTTTCTGCAGCCTTTCCACCATTATGCCCTCAGAGAAAGGGAAAAAGCAACTCCACAGAAAGGAGGGAATGACTTAGAAATATTTCCTCCCAGTCAACAGGGGAAATTAAACTTTCCAGTAAATCGTGAATTCAAAATAAGAGACATAAGCAGAGAACAAGTGTGGCCTGGTTCCTTTGCCTTGGGCCCACATCTCAAAGTAAGAGGTCGTTAGGTAAAAGCTGAGGGAAAAGTCCAAAGTTGAGGGGTTCCTGCCCCCACTTCCTATTGGGGCTCCAAGAAACCTCATCCCAGAATAATTTCCTTATCAGTATAGAGGAGTCTCAATGGGGAGCTGGGAGGGGAAATGGTATGATTAGAAAGAGATCTGTGGGAATTCCCTGGCAGTCCAATGGTTAGGACTCTGCACTTCCATTGCAGGGGGCTCAGGTTCAATCCCTGGGTGGGGGGCTAAGATCCCACATGCCACGTGGCATGGCCAAAAGTAGAAAGAGAAAAAGAAGACAAAGGTCTGAGGTAGCACCCCAAAGTCTTCCTCAGCTCCCTTATGAATAGAAAGGATCCAGAAATTCCCATGTTACCCATGGAGGGCTTCCTGATGAATTTCCATGGAGGTTGCCAGGATAGCAGTAGAAAGATCCTGTGACCAAGGACCGCAGAACAAACCACCCAGTGTGGGAATAAATAAGAATCCCAACAGACCTCAGGAGCATGTGTGGTGTCAGCAAGACATTAGGTAAGTCAGGTGATCTAAAGAACAACCATGAAGGCCGGACCAGACTTCGGGAGAGGTCCAGGCTCATCAGAAGCTGATACCAGCAGATAGTCAGTGACCCACAGAGGTGACACTGACGTACGGAAAGGAGGCAACACAAAGGCCTAAGCCTCAGCACAGACCTCGAGGCCACTTACCACCAGTGATGCTCTAATACATTAAATATTTACAGCAGACTCTCCAGAGAGGAAAAGCCCTGGTTTGTGGTATTTAGAGATATCCTTGGTGTAAAGACTGCCACCAAAGAAGATTTCATCTCTGCACCATCGAACATAGAGTTGGGAAGAGATGAGGTTCATAGAAGCATACAATTTTATAGTATTTCCACTTACAGATACAATTCATAGAACTTCAATAGCATAGATAACAGTAAAATATAGTCAAAAATTAGGAAGTGGTGAATTCTGAGTATTACTTTTCTTGTCAGTATTATTTCTTTCACGGTAAGTTTGTGCAACTTAGCTATTATTGAATATTGTATTTAAAAACTGACTTGCAAAATTCCCCAAAATTAATCAGTTCTGGTAAGCTGATGCAAGCCAGCTAGAGCATGCCACTGCTTAAGAAACCCTACCCATTTTTTTCCAGATTTCATCTTGGAGAGCCATACAGGTAGAGGAAGAAAAATCAAACCACTGGGTCATCTACCCCAAATAAATTAAATTATCATTAATTAATAAGTGTCAGTATCTACTATCACCTCCACCACCATCATTTCCAACCTGAAAGCTGGGGAAGAAGATGAAATCAGTTATAAAAAATTAAATAAACTATATTTTCTTTTCATATCTCCATTTAAGTGTGTGTCAATTAAAAATTTTGTACCCATTGAAAAGATGCTCAACATCACTCATTGTCAGAGAAATGCAAATCAAAACCACTATGAGGTACCATCTCACACCGGTCAGAATGGCTGCCATCCAAAAGTCTACAAGCAATAAATGCTGGAGAGGGTGTGGAGAAAAGGGAACCCTCTTACACTGTTGGTGGGAACACAAACTAGTACAGCCATATGGAGAAGAGTATGGAGAAAGCCACTACAATATTATAAAGTAATTAGCCTCCAATTAACATAAATAAATTTGTATTAAAACATTTTTTTAAATAAAAATAAGTGGATCCAGAGGATCTTCCTGACCCAGGGATGGAACCCTGGTCTCCCGCATTGTGAGGAGACACTTCACCGTCTGAGCCACCAGGGAAGCCCATAGTGCAAACTTAAAAAAAAAGTCTACAAACAATAAATGCTGGAGAGGGTGAGGAGAAAAGGGAGCCCTCTTACACCGTTGGTGGGAATGCAAACTTGTACTGCCTCTATGGAGAACAGTGTGGCTGCTGCTGCTGCTAAGTCGCTTCAGTCGTGTCCGACTCTGTGTGACCCCATAGACGGCAGCCCACTAGGCTCCTCTGTCCCTGGGATTCTCCAGGCAAGAATACTGGAGTGGGTTGCCATTTCCTTCTCCAATGCATGAAAGTGAAAAGTGAAAGTGAAAAGTGAAAGTGAAGTCGCTCCGTCATGTCCGACTCCTAGCGACCTCATGGACTGCAGCCTACCAGGCTCCTCCATCCATGGGATTTTCCAGGCAAGAGTACTGGAGTGGGGTGCCATTGCCTTCTCCAAAACAGTGTGGAGATTCCTTAAAAAACTGGAAATAGGACTGCCATATGACCCAGCAATCTCACTGCTGGGCATACACACTGAGGAAACCAGAATTGAAAGAGACATGTGTACCCCAATGTTCATCACAGCACTGTTTACAATAGCCAGGACATGGAAGCAACCCAGATGTCCATCAGCAAACCAATGGATAAGAAAGCTGTGGTACATATACACAGTGGAGTATTACTCAGCCATTAAAAAGAAGGCATTTGAATCAGTTCTAATGAGGTGGATGAACTGGAGCCTATCATACAGAGTGAAGTAAGCCGGAAAGAAAAACACCAATACAGTATACTAATGCATATATATGGAATTTAGAAAGATGGTAACAATAACCCTGTATGTGAGACAGCAAAAAGAGACACAGATGTATAGAACAGTCTTTTGGACTCTGTGGGAGAAGGCGAGGGTGGGATGATTTGAGAGAATAGCATTGAAATATGTATATTATCATATGTGAAACAGATTGCCAGTCCAGGTTCGATGCATGAGACAGAGTGCTCAGGGCTGGTGCACTGGGATGACCCTGAGGGATGGGCTGGGGACGGAGGTGGGAGGGGGGTTCAGGATGGGGACACATGGACACCCATGGCTGATTCATGTCAATGTATGGCAAAACCACTACAATATTGTAAAGTAATTAGCCTCCAATTAAAATACATTAATTAATTTTTAAAAAATTTTGTACCCAGTAATGGAAGGCAATGACAGTAGCTTCTGTGGGTGTAGGTTTATCATTCTCACATAACAGAGTCAGGCCTGCTTGTACTCCATGGTCACAGAATAGCTGCACCAGCCCCATGCAATACACTTCCAGTCAAGTCCAGATAAAGGGGAAAAAAGCCCAGCAATTTCTGTACCCTTTTATCAGGAGCACAAAAATGTTCCCCAGAATCTGCCTTCTCTTGCCCCTCCCCACTCACTTCCTCTCAGTGGACTTCTGTTACTTGAGTCTTGCTGTTCTGAACTAGGTTACTCAGCCACCTCTACCTGCAAAGGAGACTGGGAAAGATACCTTAATTAGCCGAGACCAGTCAGGATCCACTGCCCGGGGTTGGGCATGCTGCTGTCAATAAGGAAAAAAATCAGGGTTCTGTTAGTAAGGAAAAAGGGGGTAATGTAGAACAGGCCAGCTGAAAGCAAGTAGGGCATAACATTAGTCAGTATTTCTAACCCCGATATACACAGCAAAGTGGAAGAACAATTTTAAAGGGGAAGGAGCCAAGATTTGGCATTTTTTCCCCAGAGTTTAAGATGGAAATGCAGGAAGAGCCTGGCAGTATTAGTATCTAATCAGAGACTGTGAAACGTGAAAGTAATAATCACTCAGTTGTGTCCGACTCTTTGTGACCCAGGCTCCTCTGTCCACGGAATTTCTCCAGTCAAGAACACTGGAGTGGGTTGCCATTTCCTTCTCCAGGGGATCTTCACGACCCAGGGATCAAACCTGGGTCTCCTGCATTGCAGGCAGATTCTTAACTATCTGAACCACCAGGTAATCAGAGGTTATTAGGGGTGCAAACAGAAGGGAGGCTTGGAGGGTTTAGCCGCCCAAGTACTGGTCCCCCTCAGATTCCTAAAGGAAAACCACTTCCTTTTAGCAGGAAATGGGGTAAAGACACTGAAGTTCAATGTTAAAGAGGCTTCCCCAACAGGGAGAAGTAGGAATAATAGACTCTTGTTGCTTAATAGTTTAGGATGCTCAGAGCTTTTACCAAGCAGTGCCTTCTACGGACCTGAGTCCCACTTGTTCTCTGCTGAGTACAGACTTCAGGTGTCACTCACAAAGCCAGGGAGAGCAGCAGGGCTGAGAAGGAAAGTGAAAAGATCCTTTCTCCCCTGCTTCTGATGAACCTCTAGACTCACAAAGGTTAATTGCTCAAAGGGTTGGGGCTTATTCCTTGGGAAAGGAGCTAAATGACTAAACGTCTGTGGGTGCTGAGTCACACAGCCCATCAGCAAATGGAGCCTGCCCTACTGTGACTGGCTGCATGACCATCACTGGCCAACTGCAGGAATCACACTAGATCCAGGAAAAAAGCAAGTCACAGATGCGCAGGACAGGATCTAGAGTAGGTGAAAGATTAACTCCTATGTTAAATTAAAAGTTCCACATTTTCTGATACAAAATGTAGGCCCTTTAGTTGAACAAACTGAATAAATGCAACAAATTTCAAGCAAAAAACATCTGAGACTCATCGGGCCACACTCCAAAAATTACACATGTGCATTAAGTTCCTTCTTCTAGTGTAGCATAGCCAATGCTTTTCCCCTCTCATATAGTATTAACTTGTTTAAAGAACACGTATACAACAGCATTTTTAATTTTCCGTGTTTCTCAATCATAGTTCTCTCCCTGAAATCTTTATTTGTGGGAAGGAAAAAAAAAAGTTTCTGCCTCTTTAAACAAGTACTCAGACCTGAAAATGCTAGCTAATTTCATTTTCTTGATACAGTGTGTCTGTGATCAGAACTGAGTCATACCAAAAATACTTCGACAAGATTTGACCTTTTACTTAAACCCCACATTGAGATAATCTACTTAAAATCGTTATCAATAAGACCTTTGTTTTTAAAAGCACATTTAAAATAAATCACTTTTTTAAAGGAGAAAACTGTTTTCAATTAAGTTCTTTACAGGCAATCAGCTTGAAAGTTATGTTTGCTCTTTTATTTTCTTTATATATAAATTATGCCCAAGAGTGCCATGATAATAGTACTACACAAACTATGCTTTACCTTTGTATTTACTTCTTGTCAAAATAAACTCTACAGATTAATTTGTTTTTAGAGTGCTTTATGACCAGCAAGCCCCAGGGTAAAAACAATGCAAGCCACCACCATTTTTTACTATGAATAAGCAAAACCAAGTCCAGTTATATGAGCATAATTAATTCTTAATTCCTTCTGACAAACAGTTTTCTTGCAGTAGAAAAATTTTATTCAACTATAACAATGTTCCATTATTTAGAAAACTTTGGAAGACAGACTTTTTTGCTTGAGTGCCTGAGCAAAGTAATATTGTGATACCTAAATAAGGCTAATTACTAGGATTGGTTTCCTGTATGTTTTAGTCACCTAATTCTTTTGTCATCAAACTCCTGTTGCTCCTCAAAATGCTGGGAACTTACTAGATAGATACATACCCTAAAAATTATCCATTCCAAAATAGATATTTCTCAAATTTCCTAATTTTCTCCCTTTGGCTTCGCCCTCTACTCCATCCATGTTTAAAGGCTGCTTATTAGTGGCAGATTTTACATTTCCCTTAGTGATTTACTATTAACGTTCTACAGGAGTAAAATTATGACCTGAGCAAGCACAAGTCTGGAAAAGAAAATAATCTAGGAATGAAATAATTATATTTACTTATTTTATATATAAATTTAATCCAAATCTCTGTGTGTGTGTGTGTGTGTGTGTGTGTGTGCACACGCAGTCAAGTTCAACTCTTTGCGATCCCAGGTACTGTATTCCACTAGGCTCCTCTGCCCATGGAATTTTCCAGGCAAGCACACTGGAGTGGGTTGCCGTTTTTTTCTCCAGGGGGTCTCTCTGACCCAGGGATTGAACCTGTGTCGGCTGCATTGGCAGGCAGATTCTTCTACACGCCACCTGGGAAGCTCCTTAAAAACAAAAAAGCACTCTAAAAACAAATTAATTTGTGCAGTTTATTTTGACAAGATGTAAATACAAAGTGAATATAATGCTCCCACTCCAGTATTCTTGCCTGGAGAATTTCAAGGGCAGGGGAGCCTGGCGGGATACAACCTATGGGGTCGCAAAGAGTTGGACATCACTGAGCGACTAACACTGTCGATCCAAATCACTATAAAATGATTCTGCTTCTAAAGTTACTTCTTAAGTTAGGTATGGGGTTAAGCGCAGGATTTTTTGAAAATTGGACATCATCAGGTATTTCTTGGATTTCTCCTCTTTTACCCCTCCCACCATGGCCTAGGTAAGGAAGCACAGGGTGAGGCCCCAGAGTCCAGAGTGTAGCTGGAAGAGGTGTTTATTTCAAGGATTTAGAAATGAGGAGAATTAGAGAATAGTCAAGAAGAGAAAGAAGCTGAAAATCTCATCAACCAAAAGGGGCAAGCACAGAGCTAGAAATGAAAGACAATGGTCAAGTTTGAGACTCTGAATGAGTACAAAGAACAGCCCAGGAGAAGATCTGGAGCAATAAGCTGCACTTGTACCAGCCACAAACCACCACGAGGAAGGGACATGGTGAGAAAGGGATTGGGTGTGACCAAGAAGTCTGGTTGGAAGACACAAAGGGCAGCAATAAGAATGAACACAGACTCTAGTAAAGCCAACAGTTCTCATGAGTCTTTCTTTTGGGCCAGGTGAAAGTGAAAGTCTCTCAGTCAGGTCCAACTCTTTGTGACCCCCATGGACTATACGGTCCATGGAATTCTCCAGGCCAGAATACTGGAGCGGGTGGCCATTCCCTTCTCCAGAGGCTCTTCCCAACCCAGGGATCAAACCCAGGTCTCCCACATCGCAGGCAGATTCTTTACCAGCTGAGCCACCAGGAAAGCCCACTGGCCAGTTACTGGTCCAAAGATCTCTGAGATTTACCACAAAGATAACAACATTACAGCATATTTTGCCTCCCAGTTAATTGGACTAAGAAAGTTAGGAGCTATATTTCCACCCCTCTTTTGAAGCCACCTCTGAAAGAAAGAGCCCCATACCCAGAAAGCTTGTCCCACCCGAAAGGTATTTCCCTGCACTGTGGCCCGAATAACTCCACCAGTCTGTTGACAGACTTGTCTCTCAGAAAAATTCTCAGATGAAGAAAGCTGACAATACAAAACCCAAAAGGCATCATACTGAGGTGAGTCAGCTTAAGCAGGTTTCTCTGAGACAACACAAGTTAGATGAATCAAATGGGGGAAAAAACCACAGGCTTTCTTTAAGCTATCATTCAGGCAGAAACTCTGGTCTAACTATTCCTTTTGAGGTGGGTAAACCATTTAGAGACTTTATGGAGTGGATATAGCACCTTCTATGGTGAAAAAGAACATCATCTTTTCATAGAACAGAGAAAGAACTATCATTTTCTGATGTCAAGGACAGCAATATATATACCCTAAATTGTTAAATGGAGTGGAAGAAAAGATATCTCTGGATCAATACAACCCTTTGAGAAAAACACATGAGATAAATAATTTTATTACAACTTTCCCATGCCTTTCCTTTTACTGAACTCTAAAAACATGATCATATCCATCAAGGGGGGTTTCCCTTGTAGTTCAGTTGGTAAAGAATCTGCCTGCAGTGCAGGAGACCCAGGTTCGATCCCTGGGTTGGGAAGATCCCCTGGAGAAGGAAATGGCAACCCACTCCAGTATCCTTGCCTGGAAAATCTCATGGACACAGGAGCCTGGTGGGCTGCAGTCCATGGGGTCTCAAGGAGTCAGGCATGACTGAGTGACTAACACTTACTTACTTACTTATCCATCAAGGGATACCCATACATGAAAGTGTGAAAGTTGCTCAATTGTGCCCAGCTCTTTGCAACCCTATGGACTGCGACCTGCCGGGCTCCTCTGTTGTATGGGATTCTCTAGGCAAGAATACTGGATTGCATTGTCATGCTCTTCTCCAGGGGATCTTCATGACCCAGGGACCAAAACTGGGTCTCTGCATTGTAGGCATATTCTTTACCATCTGAGCCCCATGCATGTACATGAATGGAAATTGAATTGTAAATTATATACTCCTACAGTCTTGTAAATACTATTATGGATAAATTTATATGTCAACTTGACTCAGCTCCAGAGTACCCAGATATTTGATCAAACATTATTCTGAGTGTGTTTGTAAAGGTGTTTGTGGATGAGATTAACCTTTGAACGGATAGCCCGAGTAAAGCAGATTGCACTCACTACTGTGGGTGGGCCCCATCCAATCAGTTGAAGGCCAGGATAGAACAAAAGGGATGAGTAGGAGAGAATTTCCTCTGCCTGACTGCCTACAAGCTGAGATATCAATTTTCTCCTCTCTCCAGACTTGAACTGAGACATCATCACAAGCCTGCCAGCCTTCAAACTAAAACTACATTATCAGCTCTCCTGGGTCTTCAGTTTGCACACCCATCCTGAAGATCTTGGAATTTGTAAGCCTCTACAGTCACCTGAGCCAAATACATACATACATACATATATATATATATATATATCACATCCTGTTTCTTTGGAGAACCCTAATACAGATGCTTCTATAAATTTTATAGCAAACTTGTATAAAAAATAAAGATATATCAAGTAGCCTTAGCTGTTTTCCTCTCCCCTGGACCCATAGCCATATATTCTGTTCTGGCTCAAAGAATGGGAGTAGAAGTCACACCCAGACCTAAAAGGCACTAGCCACTGCCCCCACCACCACCATCATATTTAGAGCTGCCACATTCAGTCTAAACCTACCACTTCATGGGCTTCCCTGGTGGAACAGTGGTAAAGAATCCTCCTGCAATGCAGGAGACACAGGCGATGCAGCTTCAGCCCCTGGGTCAGGAAGATCCCCTGGAGGAGGGCATGACAACCTACTCCAGTATTCTTGCCTGGAGAATCCCATGGACAGAGGAGCCTAGAGGGCTACAGTCCATGGGGTCGCAGAGTCAGACATACTGAAGCGACTGAGCACGCACGCATGCTACCACTTCATATGACTTTTGGGAGGCAGGCCGTTTTAAACAACATAATTTCTAAAGACAGAACAAGAAAGGAAGTGAGGAGTGCTGCTTCGAGCCCACTGTCTGGTATATACTGTAACTAGAACTGTACACCTCCCCTTGTAGTGGCCCCACTGATTTAATGAAAGAGTGAAGGCAGGTTGATCTCGTTTGCAGGGTCTTAGAAGACTTGACTGAACACATTATATCAACTTAAGAACAAGCAATGTGTCTCAAGCCAAGATCAAAGAGTAAATGAGAGCAAAACATTCGAAATGATATGAAATTTTCATTCACCAGAATTCTGGGGCAAGGGTAGCTTATGTTCACAAGGAAACCCACCAGAGCTAGAGAGTACACATTCTAGAGGAAATGAGTGTGTGGTGTGGGAGAGCACACCCAAAAGTGCACTCCGCATGGAACAAGAGAGATTTTCACCATTGTCTTGAGTGAGAAGCTGGTGGAAGGAAAAAGGTGCAAAAGGAAATTTTAGGAAGCTTTCTGTATGATTTCACTATGTGAAACTGCTATATTGATATATTTTAAAAATAAACCTTAAGGTAAATATTTACATTATTGTTCAAGGTTTCTTGAGTTACCTTTTGTTGAAGGTTGTACTTACAAGAGATTAGAGCTATGCAAGGAAGCCTGGCTTTATGTGAGTTTCATTTAGACAAAGCCCATCTTCAGATTTCAACGTATTTCCCAAGTCCCTGTCAGGGAAGACCTTTCCTTTTATTATAACAACTGATGATCCATGATAAAGAGAACATGAAAAGATAGAACTCTGGTGAAATCTTAGCTTATTTTTAAGACTTTTAGTGTCTTGTGGCATAGGCATTCATCAATCAACTCTAAAAAAGCAACGTGGAGCTTGTCCGATATTTTAACTCAGGGCATGGCTCTAAGTTTCCTCCATTATGTACCAGATCAACAGTAAGGTTCTATAGACTCTATACAGCACATGTAGAGAAGGCAACAAATACCAGCTCCAACTATATTCTCATCACCTAGGAAGACTAGAAAATATTTTACATTAAAAAGGGAACACAGGGGCTTCCCTGGTAGCTCAGTGGTAAAGAAACTGCCTGCCAATGCAGGAGACACAGGTTTGATCCCTGATTTGGGAAGATCCCATGTGCCATGGAGCAACTAAGACCAAGTACCACAACTACTGAAGCTGCACTCCAGAGCCCAGGAGCCACAGCTGCTGAGCCCTTGTGCTGCAGCTACATGGCACAAGGAACCTCTAGGAAGCTTGCAGCCCTAGAGCTCATGCTCCTCAACGAGAGAAGCCACCGCACTGAGAAGCCCACTCACCGCAGCAAGAGAGTAGCCCCTGCTCACCACAACTACAGAAAGGCCTGCGCACAGCCGAAAGATAAATACACAAAAATTATTTAGAAAAAAAGAAAAGGAATACAGCACGTTACCAGCCTGAATTATATCACAAAAGGCACCAGAAAGAGAAACCAGACGTTACTATAGTGTAATATCTTAGGGGACAGATTCTAAAATCAGCTGCTGCTGCTAAGTCGCTTCAGTCGTGTCCGACTCTGTGCAACCCCATAGACGGCAGCCCACCAGGCTCCCCCGTCCCTGGGATTCTCCAGGCAAGAACACAGGAGTGGGTTGCCATTTCCTTCTCCAATGCATGAAAGTGAAAAGTGAAAGTGAAGTCGCTCAGTCGTGTCCAACTCTAAAATCAGCACTTAGGGTTAAAATTACATAGGATGAAAATGACCCTAGAAAATCCCTAAGGAGGGCACCATGTAGGGAACACACAGTCCCTCAGTTCAGGCCAACACACCCGGATTTTCCTCCAAAGGTAAAACAGATGACCACGGTTTTGGTTAAAATCAGAGACCTGGCTTCTGTTTAGAGACTATATGGTAACAACAATATGTTATATCAATCAATACCAAAACCCCACTCAACAGGAGGAAAAATTCATAGCACGAGCAGCACACGGGAACTAAGACAACTGAGGGAAGGGCAGGCTGTCTTCAGTCATCTCCTGCATGTCCCAAGGCAAGCACTCACTGCGTGGAGGAGGGAGCAAAATTTTCTAAGTATAATTCTATTTGTTTAAACTAAACATACAGTTGATATGATTCCAATCTATTCAGAAGAGAAAACATAGTGGGAAAGAAGACACATCAAAGTGGACTTGACCCTAATTAAAGCACTGAATTTGACCCGACAGCTGAAGACTCAGCGTCACTCA
This sequence comes from Bos javanicus, assembly GCF_032452875.1. Classification (NCBI taxonomy): domain Eukaryota; kingdom Metazoa; phylum Chordata; class Mammalia; order Artiodactyla; family Bovidae; genus Bos; species Bos javanicus. The sequence goes on along the minus strand of NC_083879.1, from coordinate 19,737,475 downwards.
CACTAAGTTTGCATGAATGTTTAGTCTCGCCAGCAAATACAATTTTTTGAAATCCAAAAGATACCGAAGTTTCTTTGAATTCTCAGAATTATCCTGAAGGTGGAGAAAAGAGAAACCACCTCCAGAGTAGACCCTGGCCCAGAAGAGTTTAAGAGAAGTCACGCTCTGTTTTCCACTAACTTAACAGAGTTGTGGCCCCATGAAAACCAGCCATGACGCAACATGACAGACACAAAGCATGTTCTAAAAAGCTGAGAAGCAAGAGAAGAACACTTCCCAGTCCCAGAGTCACCGGCATGCGAGTTATCCAAAGATTGCCGGAATAAGATGTACTGTGAACACAGCTGATTTTAAACCCCCTGGGTTACAAAGCATGAGAAGCCCATCTCGGATATTCTATGAAAGCCCTGTGGCCACTGATGACCATCCCACCTACCCAAGCATCTGGACAGGAAAGGCTAAGCTACAGCCAGTTGTCTATGTCTGCATTTGAGAGAAGCTGCATAGGGATCTGATTCTTTTTTAAGTTATATTAATAGTTTAATCATCATCATCATCATTATTACAATTACCACTAATTATCTCTTTATTCCCACTGTCCACCACAAAGCCCAGTATGCAGTAGACTCAATCAAATAGAACTGTGGTTAACATATTAACTATGATTCGTCCAGAACTCTGCTGTCCAATACAATAGCCACCGGCTATATGTGGCTACTGAGCACTTAAGACTGTGTCTAGTCAAAATTAAAATGTTCTGTAAGTTTAAAATACACATCTGAGGTTGAAGACTTAGTATAGAAAACAGAAAGCAAAATATCTTATAAATAATATTTTATATTGATTACGTGTTTAAATGATATTATTTTGAATCTTTCAGGATAAATAAAATGAATTCTTTTTTTTTTTAACTTTACAATATTGTATTGGTTTTGCCAAATATCGAAATGAATCCGCCACAGGTATACATGTGTTCCCCATCCTGAACCCTCCTCCCTCCTCCCTCCCCATACCATCCCTCTGGGTCATCCCAGTGCACCAGCCCCAAGCATCCAGTATCGTGCATCGAACCTGGACTGGTGACTCGTTTCATACATGATAGTATACATGTTTCAATGCCATAAAATGAATTCTTAAAAACAATTTTGCCTGTTTATTTTCACTTTTCAAAATGAGATTGCAGTAGAACTACCATATAATCCAGAAATTCCACCTCTGGGTATTTACCTTAAGAAAACAAAAACACTAATTGAGAAAGATATAGGAATTTCCTGGCTGTCCAGAGGTTAGGACTTGTGTTTTCACTGCCAAGGGTCCAGATTCAATCCCAGCGGATCTGATTCTGAAGTACCCTCATTTTTGTGTCCTTTAATTACCATCAGTCAAGTCCAGCCTGAGAATTCGATTCCCAAACCAGTCCTTGTCTCTTCCCCTGGGTTAGAGAAGAAAAGGCAGGGCAACGATGGGACCAGCAGTGATGAGGGCGCAAGGGATGAAGAATTAGGGTCTGAGAAGATAAACAGAAGTGGAGGCTGCCACTAGAGAGGCTGAGCCAGCAGTAGCATGACTGCTGCCCTCGGCTGCCCCAAGCTATCCATTCAGCAAACACTGGTTGAGCGTCTATTGTGTGCACAGTACCCTGCCATGCATTTCTCATGTTTGACTGTCTTAAGAGGGGATTGTTTTCAGTGTCTTTTTTATTGACGCCTCCAGTTTACTGGCTAAGTAAGCAATGACCTTCCCTTTCCTTACGGCAGGCCACAGTTCTCACCCCACCTTTATGCAGTCAGGCTCCTGACCCCAGAGGCAATGAAAAGAGGCCAGACACAGCTGTAAGCCAGGGGAATTGCCTCCAATATGGTTGGAGCTTCGAAATCAAAGCAGGGACTGGGTTCATGAAGTGTTCAGTGGTAAAACAACACTTCATTTTCACTGCAGATCCCTGGAGGAACATATTTAGCACAGAAATTTGAGAACACTTGGATTATTCACTAGAGCTCAAAAAGGGAAGCCAATGAGGGTAATTTACAGTATTACAAGAGATTTTCAAGTTCAGAGATCAAGGATGGAGTCTATAAGATTGCAACACAAGTTAACATAAAGCAAGGGTTGTATGCGGTGAGGCTGACAGAGGATCCACTTCATCTTCTGAGGGTAGAAAGATGCCTGCAATCCAGTTGCCATTTCTCAAAAAGACCGTTTCCTGCCTGCAGTTCAGGAATTGAAGAAACCGTTGTTCCTAAGCCACAGAATTCATCTTTTCCTTGATCTAGCATAAATGTGCCCATCTGTGACAATGCACTTTTGGGCAATTAGAAAACAAGATCAAAGACAAGGAAATCCCAGTCACTGTCTTCTGAAAGCTCTCCTCAAGACTGAGACCATGGTCTTTGCTCTCCTTGACACTGTTTATTGATTTTTCTTTCTTTTCTGTTAAAAACTATAATTATTAAAAGAAAAATAAAGTAACCATGAGCATTGATAAGCTATTGTCCCGATGTACTTGTACCTGCATGAGACAAAGCTGAAAGCAGATAATTTAAAATACATTATTGACTAGAGATGAATTAATATGTCTTTTGCTACCTGGACATTTTTGACCAGAGATGTATCAATATGTTTTTAGAGAGTGATATAATTAACATCACCATGAGCAGTTGTTAGAGTTTAAAATTGATCAAAGATTCATTATACAATTCATTATTGTCGTTATCATTTACATTTTGCTCCATTAGGTTTTTATTCCAACCTTGCATATATTATAAACATAAGATTTTCAAAAATGACGCACCACAAAATTTTGAGTAAAGAAGACTTTTTCAGTGAATTTTATGCAGATACTTTCTCTGCTTGACATATATACTAGTATCTCAGAAGATGACAGTTCTTCAAAATATAGTTCTGATTCAGACAATATGAATACTAGGCCAACAAAAAGATAAAAAACCTTAGCGACTGATTCTGATACACGAGGTGAAAATGAAACTCACAGTGTTGGAGGATGCTCCTTTGCTTTTATAGACGAGTGGATTGAAGACAATATTTCACAAAAGTTAGGAAACTTGACAGGTATGTCAGGTGTAACTATGGTATGTAATAACCCTCAAAGTGTTGGGCTCCCAGGTGGCACTAGTGGTAAAGAACCCGCCTGCTAACGCAGGCGACGTAAGAGACATGGGTTTGATCCCTGGATCAGGAAGATCCCCTGGAGGACGGCATGGCAACCCACTCCAGTATTCTTGCCTGGAGAGGAGGACAGAGGAAACTGGGGGGGGGCGGCTACAATTCATAGGGTCGCAAAGAGCTGGACACAACTGAAGCAACTTAGCACACATGCACACAACTCGTAAAGTGTTAGTGAAATAATAGAATTAATTTCTGGCCAGCCAACATAAAAATCACTGGCCACAGGCATTAGTGTCTGCAAAAATCCCCCGGTCAGTAATGAGTTAAAAGCTTCTAGACAGGGACTGCAAGAAAGGGAGAATAGAAAGCAGAATCCAACTCCTTTCTTACCTCAGTAAATGTTTTGGTTCAAAACCATCCCTCTCAGTTAGTCTGGTTATTTATCTCATTAAATGAAGCAATAAGCCACAGTAAAACCATCAAGCACAGCATAAAATAACTTATCAGTATTATTACTCCCTGGCCTTGAATCTAAAGAGGAAGAATAACTTAACGGTGTTAATACTGAGAAACAAAGAACTGCCAGCTGTCTAACTAGAACCTATAGTTTATTTACCATCCGATTACAGCAGAGGAAAAAGACATCGTAAGCCCAGTCCAAAAGCCTAAAACAGAGAGTTTGAGGTAAAGAGAAAAGGAGCTTTGGGATAAGAGATGAGAGGATTCCAACCCCTTAAATATGGATTTCCGTGGAAAAGACAAAGGAAATATAAAAACAGAGCAGCCAGTATCAGAGTGGGAAGGACTGGGAAGTAGGGAGGAAGCATCCACTGTGAGAACTGCTGAGGAATGTCTGAGGGACACACGTCCAAGGTGCCAGATCTGCACCCTAACTCCCATGCCGGCACACAACTCCTTTCACACACACATCCAGAAGTAAGCAGAGGCGACCCTGGCGGAACACCATGAGCACATCCTTTGAGGAGGGCCAGGGCAGCCAGAGGGCGGGCAGACACATGAAGCGAGTCTGCCTCAGAGGGGGCCGGGGTGCTTGGTGGAGGAGCGCAGGTCCTGGCAGACATGGTCGGTATGAAAAAATTTCCTCTGCCCAGAGATAATGTGGCCAGTTGTGACAGCCTAAGACCCTGCCTCTTTGTCACCCTCCACGCTTGGATGCTGGGTCCCTGTGTAAATTTACATCCAACAAAGTTTTCCTGTTCCTATTATTTGAACAGGAAGGATTTGTGCATCTGAACCAGAAGGAAATTCACCAATTCTGTACAGTTCTACTGTACACAAATTCTACCAATTTCTGACAGATCCCTCCTCAGCTCTTACTTTATTATAAGCTAGTAAGGTGGCTCAGACGGTAAAGCATCTGCCTACAATGCGGGAGACCCGGGTTCCATCCCTGGGTCGGGAAGATCCCCTGGAGAAGGAAATGGCAATCCCCTCCAGTATTCTTGCCTGGAGAATCCCATGGATAGAGGAGCCTGGTGGGCTGCAGTCCATGGGGTTTCGAAGAGTTGGACATGACTGAGCGAATACTCTTTAAGCACACACACACCATTGTCTACATGTGTGTTAGTTGCTCAGTTGTGTCCGACTCTTTTGCAACCCCATGGACTACAGCCTGCCAGGCTCTGTCCATGGAATTCTTCAGGCAAGAATACTGGAGTGGATTGCCATTCCCTTCTCCACACCATTGTCTATAAGAATAAACAAATAGGGACTTCCCTGGCAGTCCAGTGGTTATGACCTCTCCTTTCAGTGCAGGGGGTACAGGTTCAATCCCTGGTAGGGGAGCTAAGGCCCCACATGCCTCAAGGTCAGAAAACCAAAACATATAACAGAAGCAGTAGTATAACAATTTCAATGAAGATGTTAAAAATGGTCCACATTAAAAAAATAAGGGAGAAGCCAATGGCAACCCACTCCAGTACTCTTGCCTGGCAAATCCCATGGACGGAGGAGCAAAAAAATAATAACAGAATAAACACAGTAAAAGTCCTTCTAGCCAACCTGCCCTAAAGACTATATATTTAACAGGCATGAAAGTCCTATACATACAAAAGACATAGAGCTCTACGTCCTCGGGAAAACATACAGGCGGACACCACAGCATCTTTAGTTCTCACAAGCCTGCAGGTTTCTTCTCCTACCAATTTCATGGTAGGCTTTCCAAGTATCAATTGGTAGTGAAGTTGTGCCATTTATACTTACTATAATGATATAATTCAATTAAATATTGTATGAGCTGGTGAAATATGAGTAGAGAGTTACATCTGAAAAAGCAAATCAAGTTACTTTAAATAGTCAATAAAGATGAGTTTCTAAGAAAATCTGCTCTTAAATTGGCTGTGAGTGATACAACTATCAATGACAGAGAAGTAGCATAAAAGTACACAAGGACTCTGCACTCATCACATCACAAGTATCTTCAAGCTCTTGCTCCTGTTTAAAGAAACTGAAACCAGAAATCATAAGTAATTCATTTTGAGTAAGATTTATGTAAGAGAGATGATATGAATAATTAGCAGGCCCATTTTCAAAGAAAATGCCTTGACCTTATACTAAAAGGTTGGCTAACTGAATGTATAGGGCTGTATTTTAGTTTAAAAGATGCGTCTGCATCATTTTCTGAAGTCAGTTCCATGAGGAGAGACACCAGTTCTATTTTGTTTACTGTTGCATTGACAGCACTTATCTCAGGGACCAACATATACCAAACACTCAAAAAATATTTGCTTCATAAATAAGTGTTGAAGATGAATATTCTACGTCTAATATTCTATCTATAGGTCAGGACCCAGGTAGGGGAGAGCAGAGGATATAGGCTGTGAAAACTGCACCTGATTCTGTCTGTAAGAAGGAATTCATTGAAGATGTCTGAGCAGTTGAGTAACATGACTGAAGTAAGGAGTAGGAAGATTAACCTGTCTGCAATTAGTAGGATATGTTAAAACAATCTAAATGTCCTGTCCATTGATGGATGAATGGATAAACAAAATGTAGTTATATACATAAAATCTGTGTGCATGTGTTCAGTCATGTCCAACTGTTTGCCACCCAAGACTATAGTCCACCAGGCTCTTCTGTCCATGGAATTTTCCAGGCAAGAATACTGGAGTGGGTTGCCATTTCCTTCTCCAATATACATACAATGGAATATTACTAAACCTTTATAAAGAAGGACATTCTGACACATGCTACAACATAGATGAACCTTGAAAACATTATATAAGTCAAACAAGCCAGGCACAAAAGGAGAATGGATATACTAGGAGTTTGCATTTTTCCACATGACTGGAGCAAAACATGTGACATGTACAAGATTAGAGTTAGAGTGGTTACCAGACAGAATATGATGAGGAGACATGGCAACTCTGATAAAGAGTTGGGACTTGACACTAGTGTTTGAATGAGTCTAACTAAAATGTTCACAGTCATTCATGGAGTTAAAAAAAAAAAAGAGGAGAAACTGATGACAAGATGATCCAAGAGGCTGATTTATAAACAAAGGGTTTAACAAAAAGAAAACGTCAAAGTTTTCAGCCTGGGACTGGAAAGATGATGGTACCATTAAGAGAAAAGATAGGACCAACAGAAAGAAGTAGTTTAGAAGTTAAAATGATTTCCCTCTTTACACACAAAGTTGGAGGTGAGAAAAGAAAAAAAGCAAGATGGGAAAGTCCAGTAAATAGTTAGAGATTTCAGTAAGAGATTTAAGTAAGTGATACAAAAAAAAAGACAGCTAGTTCAGTCTACCAAAGGATGCTGAGGACATCGCCCTCACTACGTAGTGGCTGGTGAATTAATAATGACCTCCAGGTAAAAGACCCATATGGGTACAGCGAACATACTGCCTCCTTTGCCAAAGACTGATCACTACCACAGAAACAAGCTATTGAAAGGTTATGAAAAAACAACAATGCATACATCCCCTGGTCTAAAATCAAGCACATTCTATTTAGATTATAATATGCTGAAATAATTTTTTGAAGGAATTGCTGTGCTGTGCAAGCCGTGTCCAGCTCTTTGAAGGAAATAGCTATTTTATTTAGTTTCCTTTCTCTATCAATTTTGGCAGGGAATCTTTGCATTAAGCTTCTGGCATAGCAGAAAGAGAGGAATCCTTGTAGTCAGACTGACCTGGGTTCAGTATCTCTGCCATGTACTGTCAGTGAGAAGCTAAAGTAAATGACCACCCCATATCACCCCATCCAAATTCAGGTTCTCATCTGGATGTCCTGTCAGGGTTGGGGGTACTGTGGGTAAAATGTGTAGCACGTACTATTTAAACAGTTCATAGTTATTTTAATGAAATATCCCCATTGTCTATACCTCTTCTAGAATAAAGAAGATGAGGGTCTGAGTTTGAATGTGCCAATGCCAAAAAAACTTTGGGTAGTGGAACATGAACTTGGCATCCTCTGGGCCAAGGAGATGTTCAGATTTGATGTTTATTTGGTTCTTCTTGTGATTGTTTTGGGAGGTTTGGGGAAAATGGGTGTCAAAAACGTGAGAAGGTGTTTGAGAAATAATTTTTGAGACAGATTTCCTTGGGTGGACTAATAGAACCAAAGGAGAAAACTTTAGAATCTATACTCTCAACTTTTCAATCCAGTTTTCTGAATTACTCATCTGAGATTTCTTAGTCTAATAGCAACATACATTCTAGCACCATAATGTATGAAGGATTGTCAGTATCCTATTCTGTGGCATTATTATTATTCACCTAGCCATTCAACAAACAGGTACTGATACAGAATTAGAGTAGCAGGAATGCAAAGAGGAATGCCACGTTTCCCATGCCTTGGAAGAACCCAGAGTCTAGAGCGGAAAAATAGAACAGATGAAGCATTGCTCCTGTCCAGACATTAATACTCTTACCAAGGCTCCTGGTGTAAGTCTCCTGATAAAAAAGCCCACTTGTAGAGTCTACCGTAGCTTTTAGAAAAATTTGGTCTTATTATCAGTTGATAATAGCAAACTATTACAACCAATTACTATATCCTTGGTTAACCGATGCATATGTAATAATTATAATGATCACTTTCAGTGTATGGAGAAAGATGGGTGATAGCAGTTAGCAAGAAAAGAAAGAATGAGGGATGAGCCGTCAAGTTACCAAATAATTCTGAAGCTCCACTCTACTTAAATATGTATTCTTCAAACAGTATTCTTTGAAGAACCGAGAATCGACAATACTACACAGCCGCTCCAGCAGGAATTGTTGCGACTTTTACTATCTATGCATTTCAATCGACATGTTAAAAAGGACCGACTCATTCTGCTCACTATTATTTCATAACTATACCCTTTTTTCCCCAGATATCATGCCAGCTCCTTAAGGATAAGAATTATGTCTTACTTTCCTTTTGAGACTCCTATGAGCCTAGAGTAGGTTTTAATAAATGCTTGCTTAACCTAATTAAAATAAGTTATGTATGTGCCTTGAAATCCTGTGTCGGTTTCATCATATTGTAGAACACTGCCAAATTAGTAATTAAACATGCCACCCTTGGTTAGTACCAGATGATTTCTCTTCGTTGTTTTTTAATATCCAAAGTGCTCCTTTTCTCTCTTATAGCCAGTTCCTACAACTTTGGAATTTACAGTATTTTCATATTTCCATAATGACACCTGCTGGTAGGAGAAGAACGGATGAACTGCAGGAATTTTATTCAACTAGCTGTAGCCAGTCATGCTGCAGTCTGAAGTAACTAACATTCCTGAACATGCAAAGAGTAGAGCTCAGTGACTTCAAATACTCAAGCACTAAAAATTTGACAATATAAGGCAAGTACTATTTCTTTTCCAACCAGAATTAAAACTTATCCCAGTAACCTCAGCTCAAAGCAAAACTGTTGCAATCGAGAGTAGTTATTATTAAGGGCCTTAAAATTATCAATTAACTTCTGTTCCATAGTCAAAATTTAAAATATGGCTGTCTGAAACAATCATTCTTTTAAATTTTTCTGTTGTTTTATATGAGTAATTAATAGATCAAGGTTTAAGTGGCCCAGAAGACAACGAATGGGGCATTTGTCTCTGGTAACCTGCATGTCTTGTCCGTTGACAGAGCAAACCCAGCAACCTCTGGACACACTGCTGGAAGCTTAGCATTAGCCCCAGGTCTCCTACAAAACCCAATAAAGAGATATGACTGCATGGTCCTATCTTCTGATCAGGGCCACGGTGATGTCTGCTCACGCCCGCAGTCCTCCGCACACCCTTGCCATAAGGTGTACATGGATAAATATTCTTAAACAATTGTGTGTCTGTCTGTGTGTGTTTAGCAGCCAAATAGACTAGATCCCAGGTAGATCTCACCCAGACACCATGATGTCAACCAGATTAAGTGGGTTGACTTTGACAACCTGAGTGAGTTTATTTCACTCAGTAGTTCAGAAAACAGGAAAATTAACCAAGATAGTCTCAAACAAATTTGGATAAGCTATATGCACCCAGCTTTCTTTAATATGCAGAGGGTAAACAAATAATCCATTAGAACATATATTACATAGACTCTTTCTTACTTGACCAACAATTCCTCTTCATTAGAAATCAGTCATGTATGACAGTTACAGGGGGACAGAGGTAATCTCAAAAAACAAGTTTTCTTTCTAACTGCCAGCAGGTTAGAGTCCACACTGCTTTTCACTCAGCTGAGAGTCTACTTGTGATTTTTTGGTCTTTACAAGTATGCTAATTTCTCAGACGACCCTGGACTTGCTTATGTAAGAAAAGATGGTTTCTTTTACACCAAGAAGGAAGAGCTTATCAGCAAAATGTGTGAAGTAGACCAATTTTGATTTCCCATTTGAAAAATATTCCCCTTCTTCAAAAATATCATGCCAAGAGACATAATATTCATGCTTATTAATCAAAAGCTGCAGTTTTTTTTATTTTTTCAAAAAGGGAAACCCTTTGGGCACTTTAAAAGTCTTTGTTTTTAATTCTACTGTATATAGATTATAAATCGATCCGATAGATACTATGAACAGCTACTATGTTAGCCCTGGTAGGAACTGCAAAAAAAAAAAAAAAAGGTATTCTTGGATCTTGCCCTTGAAGAAAACAGTTCATGGTCCAGCATGACAGACATTAGTCAGTCTGCTCTGCGGGCTGACTGGTACCCTGACAGCAAGTCAGGATTCAGCAAACTTTGTGTTTCCACTTCTCACTCCCACCACCCAGAGACTGTCTGCATGTATGTGGCTGAAGCAAACCTATCAGGAGGGTTGTGCTGTTTGTTCCAGGGCACACCCCAGAAAAAAGCTATTTGATCATGAGGACACCCCGCAAACTGCAAATCCCAGTTCCCAGATTCCTATATCTCATGAGAACCTAACACATGGTTTGGGGCTTTGCTTATCAATATTTTTTGATTGACAGATGAAGTTTTTAAGAAAAACTTCAGTGATTCAGAATCATCTAATCCTTGAGCCATATCAAACAAATATGAGAAAGAGTGTGTGAGTGTGCAAGCGTGTGGTATGTGTGTGTATGGTGTGTGTATGTGTGTGTGTCAGACACACTGAATTGGAACTTTCAGCCCAATACTCTTCACAACTGATGAAAGCACTTCATTCTTTGCTTATACTCAGAGAAAATCTTGTTGTGATTCATTTTGTCTCAGGCTTGTTAAAGACAGGAATCACAGGGGAAACCCCAGAACTCTTTTTAATATCCTTATATCAAAATTCATTTTGAAAAGACAAAATATTTCCTCCCCTGAGTCCCTGACCTCAGATAAACCCATGAACCATTCCAGAGAGAGAGAGGGAAAAAGGGGAAATGAGATTTATTGAGTGCTGATCACATGCCCCACACTGTGTTAAGTATTCTTTGAAGTCTTACAACCACCTTGTGAAGAAGGATCATCCAAACATTACAGCTGAGGAAACTGAAGTTCAGAGAGGCTAAGAAACTTGCTGAAGCCACCAGCTTGTAGGTGGTAGAATCAAAGTTTCTCCTTCTATTTCAGCATGGAGCCCCGCCCCCCCCCACCCCGCCACACACACACACACGTACTCCCAGATCCCACTGAACACACACACATAGGAGTGAAGGGATGGAGCAGAGTGGATCCAGGCTCTACAGGGCCTAAAGCTCATACGAACGTTGTGACCCTGTCAACTCCAAACTGACACTTGCCATCTACCTCAACAAGGGGTAAACCATGCTGCTGCAGCTGCAGATCCACAACACCCCCTGCAAGGAGTTCAGGGTGCAGAGAAGAAACGAGGCATTCTGTCCTCAGGGAAGGGGGAGGAGGGACTGGCAGGACAGGTCTTCAGATAGTCCGATATTTTCCGGAGCTGATTTTATGAGCTCAGTTCTTGTGTCTCCTCCTAGAAAAACACTAAAATCCTTCATGGTGATGACTGCTCCCTCATGACTAGCAGAAACCTTCTGAAAAAAAAAAATGTGTCTGATTTCATGGGCTCCCCCTTCACCAAAATCACATATATACTGACCGTCTCCCCTGCCTCTTTGTAGCAGTTTCTCAGAGCCATCTGAGGTGCTGTCTCCTAGGCTGCAGTCCTTCTTTTGCCCCAAATAAAACTTAACTCTCACATTGTGCATTTTTTAAGTTGACACCCTCTTTAAGGAAAATAAAATACAAGATTCAATACAAAAATGAATTATGGAGAATGAGTAATTACACATGTTACAATTTTTTAAGCTTTTTTTTTTTTTCCACATGGACCATTTTTAAGTCTGTATTGAATTTGTTACAATATTGCTTCTGTTTTATGTTTTATTTTTTTGGCCACAAGGCAAATGGAATCTTAACTCCCCAACCAGGGATCCAACCCACACCCCCTGTGCTGGAAGGCAAAGTGCCAACCACCAGTCATCCCACCAGGGAAGTCCCTACAATTCTTTTAAACAATGACAAGTACCACAAATAATTTCTTTCAATTTCCACTTTTGGATTTCAAGACACATACATCTTTCTGGTCACATCTGAATTTTTGTATGAACAATAATACTGGCAAAAAATACAAAACTAATCTGAAATTAAGACAGACACAAGAACAATTCTAACGTTTCTACATTGCATTGAGTTATGTAACAGAAAAATTGAATTCCTCTTATGCCACGTACTGTGGCTTGTGTGTGAGATGTGTGCGATGAATGTGTGTGAGAGTTTTGTCACCTGAACACTAGTTTCTCAGAGTGTTTCTCTTGCTTTGGTGGCAGTTTTGTGCATCTTTCCCCACAGAAACCAAGTTTTGTTGGGACAAGATGCAATAGATACAAGAAGATGAGACCCAGAATAGGATGCAGGAAACATGCACCTTCTCCCACAGACATTCTTGCTGTACTGCCTACAGCCTGCGCCCTACAAGCACAAGTGTTCTAACAAAATCTATTCCACACTATTCATACACACAGTGAGTTCATAATTGGATACTCAACATAATCAACTATTTTCCAGACAAGAGAACATCAATCTTCTTCTCACAACTTTATGTCTGCTGAAGGTAAGAATTTTCCGCAACTGAACTCAAACCTTGCTTCCAACCTTCTTTTCCCTCCACCTGCCCCTGTACTTCCTGTGATGACTGCTGGAGGACTGGCTCATAGCCTTAGGACCTCTGGTGCTCACCTTGGCTCCCCATCCATGCTGGTGAGCATCCAAGGTGGTAGGAGTATTCATAGAAGCCTTTCCTCACCTAAAGTAAAATAAAGTGAGATCACTCAGTCGTGACCTTTGCGACCCCATGGACTGTAGCTTATCAGGCTCCTCCACCCATGGGATTTTCCAGGCAAGAGTACTGGAATGGGTTGCCATTTCCTTCTCTAGAGGATCTTCCCAACCCAGGGATCGAACCTGGGTCTCCTGCATTGTAGGCAGATGCTTTCCCTGAGCCACCAGGGAAGTCCCATCTAGTTCCTCACCTAGTTGGTTATAAAAGGGACTGCAAACTACATAAAACTATCCCACTAAATGATCAATACTTTGATCCCCAATTCAACTTCCTCTTAGCCAGATCCAAAATACACCCATCACTCAGATGGCAGCTGACAAATGGTGACAGAGAGGAAGTCAGAGTGGAAAGAGAAGGTGATCTTGAGTAACTGCATTTAAAACATCTTGCTTTGCAGGCTTCGCTGGTGGCTCAGTGGTAGAGAATCTGCCTGTCAATACAAGCAGGAGACGTGGGCTCAATCCCTGGTCCGAGAAGATCTCACATGCCACAGAGCAACTAAGCCCGTGCATCACAACCACTGAGGCTATACTCTAGAGCCCGGGAGCTGCAATACTGAACCATCGTGTCACAAATACTCATGCCTTAGAGCCCATTCTCTGCAACAGGAGATGCCACTGAAACAAGAAGCCCACACACCACAACGAGAGAGTAGCCCAAGCAGCAACGAAGACCCAGCACAGCCAAAAAGAAATAAATAAATACTTTTTTTTTTAATCTTGCTTTTGCAAAACTTAGAAACACACATAATCCTGTGGACACACTGGTAGCAGCTTTTACAGAGCTTTCATTATTTGATTGCTGGAGCCTGGCCGCTGGTATGAAATAGACCGTATTGTAGAAAAACAGAGTTGGAAGAGAAGCAATCCAAAGATAGGACATTGATGAGTCTAACAAAGCCTCTGGGTGTCTCTATACACCTGTAAGACTTGGTTCAAAGTAGATGACAAGTAAGGAAAGAAGAGTAAAGGTCCAGCAATCGTCCATGCTTCAGTGATTTTAACTCATCATTGACCAGAGAAATGTTTGCAAAAAGTAATGCCTGTGGTTGGCAATTTTTATTTTGGTCAGTCAAAAATTAATTATGTTATTTCTCTAACACTTTGTGGGTTATTCCATTCAATAGTACTTGTACACCTGACACACCTCTAAAGCCTTCTAACCTTTCTGAAATGTCGTCTTCCATCCACTCTTCTGTAGAAGCAAGGAAGCATTCTCCAGCACATGCATTTCACTTTCACTTCTGTATCAGAATCCATCACTGGGGTTTTTAATCTTTTTGTTGGTCTAATAGTCACATCATCTGAATCAGAACAATATTCTGAAGAACTATCATCTTCTGAGACATTCTGACACATGTCACTTGGACAATCAGAGAAAGTATTTGCATAAAATTCACCGAATTCTTCACTCAAAATTTTGCAATGTGTTATCTTTGAAACCTTTTATGTTTATAATACACACAGAGTTGGAACAAAAACCTAACGAAGCCAAATGTGAATGACAATGACAATCACACATTGTATAATGAACTCTTGACCAATTTTAAGCTCTAACAACTTCTCATGGTGGTATTAATTGTATCACTCTCTAAAAACACATTGACACAATGGAATATTACTCAGCCATTAAAAAGAATACATTTGAATCAGTTCTAATGAGGTGGATGAAACTGGAGCCTATTATACAGAGTGAAGTAAGCCAGAAAGAAAAACACCAATACAGTATACTAACGCATATATATGGAATTTAGAAAGATGGTAACGATAACCCTGTATGCGAGACAGCAAAAGAGACACAGATGTATAGAACAGTCTTTTGGACTCTGTGGGAGAGGGCGAGGGTGGGATGATTTGGGAGAATGGCATTGAAACATGTATAATATCATATGTGAAACGAAACGCCAGTCCAGGTTCAATGCATGACACAGAATGCTTGGGGCTGGTGCACTGGGATGACCCAGAAGGATGGGATGGGGAGGGAGGTGGGAGGGGGGTTCAGGATGGGGCACACGTGTACACCTGTGGCGGATTCATGTTGATGTATGGCAAAACCACTACAATATTGTAAAGTAATTAGCCTCCAATTAAAATAAATAAATTTATATTTAAAAAATTATAAAATAAAAACATATTGATACATCTCTGGTCAATAATGGAAGCATAGTCAGCCAGTGAGATTGAGAATCCTCCCTAAATGTTGCCTCCACACTCCACTTTTAAGAAACTTCAGGCCAATATGGTACAGTTCAATAATTAAGATTACCTTTTTGGCCTTTTTTTCTCCCAGAGTGGTAGTTTCTTATCTTCCTCACATGCATGTAAGGATCACTTTGTAGAAACCTTAGCAGGACTATTGTCTCACACATTATTTTTAAGAGTCTGCTAGAGGACTTCCCTGGTGGTCCAGAGGTTAATAATCCACCTACCAACACAGAAAACATGGGTTCGATCCCTGGTCCAGGAAGATCCCACATGCTGTGGAACATCTAAGCCTGCGTGCCACAACTACTGAGCCCCTGCTCTAGAGCCTGGGAGCCACAATGAGAGAAGCCACCGAAATGAGAAGCCCAGGCACTGGTAGGTACACCCCAGTGAAGACCAGCGCCTGCTCGCAGCAACTAGAGAAAGCCCGTGCGTAGCTATGAAGAGCCAGTGCAGTCCCAAATAAACAATTCATTAAATTGCTCACAAATGTGTATACATATACATATATATATGTATAAATATAGAGAGAGAGAAAGACAGAGAGTCTGCTACAGACTGAAAGTTTGTGGTGGTTGTCTTTTTCCCCCTCTTGTCAGCTTATCAAAGCTTACATGTCTAGTTTCAGGGGAGGCAAATTGGTTTCCATCAGATTGGAAAAAACAAACATGATCCCTCACAAGAAGTGTCAAGTCCTTTTATTCCATTTGGTATTGTGTGAAGAGCTGATCCTTCAAAGGGAAATATCCATTAATTTCAGCTCCTAATGACACACAAAACTGACCCCACAGGACTTGAGGGCTTCATTTATATGTCTTATATAAACAATGCCTCCCTCCCCTCCTGTTGCTACCTGAATTTGGTGTGATGGCCTACGGAGCTTGGGAATGCCTCTCTTCCCACAGATATTCTGCACGCAAATCTCACAGTCTTGCAGACTTCTCCTAACCGCCATAACCCAAACGCCTAATGCAAGCTTTTCTGACAGTTGTGAAATTGAAAAAAACAACAACAACAACAACAACTTGCCATGCTTGCTTAGGACTCTACAACAGAATCACATCCCACTTCCTCTTGCCATAATGCTGGTTCACAAAAGAAAGGGAACACAAAATGTAGTTCCTGTCTACTGTCAACCAGAAACACACATACATGCTTCATGCATACCCTTTTGAGGAAATACTGTTATCCATATTTTTTAGATAAGGAAACTGAGGCTCAGAGAGATTAGAACATTTTCTCCAAGATCTTGTAGCTGTGAAGCAGCTGCGGGAGTATTCAAACAAAAGCTATCTGACATCTTTTTCTCTTAATTTTTTGTTTATTTTTGGCTGCACTGGGTCTTTGACACTGCCCAGTCTTCCTTCAGTTGTGACAAATGGGGGCTACTCTTCATTGCAGGGTGTGAGCTTCAGTAGTTGTGGCACATGAGCTTGGTTGCTCTGTGTCATGCGGGATCCTCCCAGGCCAGGGATCAAACCTGTGTCTCCTGCGTCAGCAGGCAGATTCTCAACCACTGGACCACTAGGCAAGTCCAGCATCTGACATCTTGTGAAGTGGTACCTACAGTGTGGGGAGACCATGGGCTCTGGGCTTAGCTCATGGCTCTGCACAGAACAGCAGTGTGACCTGCTGTCTCAGTGAGACAGAGACGGTGCCTCTTTGCTTGTCATAAAATAGGGGTAAGAAGAGCACCCACCCAGGTTGAATGGTGGAGGTTGGAAAAGGCCAGCACTTCAAAGATATCCAGTAACTTTGCTACTTTCTCTCCTCAACTTTCTTGGAAGCAGAGGCAACACCTTTTTTCTTATCTTGCATGCACCCAGCCCTTAGTAATTATGTGTGAAAATGACTCCTGTCACGTCTAGTGCTTTTTGGCATTTTCCAAGGCCACGCTGGTATCCCCATGCTCCAAATATTAAAACTCTCATTTTAATAGACTGATTGGATGAAACACCTCACACGACAATGCGAATAAAGTATGAAATGGATGTGAGAAGCATTTTGCAAATTATTGAACTATCAGTTCCAAAATCTTTTTAATTTTTTTAAAAAATTTACTTGTATTTTTACTTTTTTGGCCACCATCACGCAGTAGGGATGAACCTGAGCCCCCTGTAGTGGAAATGCAGAGTCTTAATCACTGAACTGCTAGGGAAGTTCCCAGCATCTCTTTCTCGTTAAAAAATATATTTTAACCCAGAGGAATGTAATAATCAAGTTGTCACACATTCTGAGCAGCATCACGCCCCTACAATAGGCATGAATGGCTAGTAAGTCAGAATTACATCCAATCCAGTGCTGCCCAGCTTCTATGGTTTTAAATCAGCTAGCTGCTCAGACACTAACCTAAGAACATGAATGCTGAAGCTAGCCTCTAGCCATAAATAAAGCCTGCACCAGTGTGAGAAATAGGATTGGGCCTGCAAAGACACATTTTGGCAAGAATTGGTCCACTTCTCCCCATTTCTACTCCAAATAGCCTAGTCTAAGCTACCATTATCGTTAGCCTGGAATTCTGTAATAGCTTCTCAGAGGAGCTTCTCCTCATCCTGCCCTTTCATCTGTTCTCATACTGCAGCCGTAACTTTTAAATACCAAATCAGACTCTGTCAGTCTCCAAGTCTCCCACAGTTCTTAGAATCAAAACTAAACCCTTTTGTTAGTTTGGAGAACAGTATGGAGGTTCCTTTAAAAACTAAAAATAGAGCTACCATATGACCCTGTAATCCCACTCTGGGCATATATCTAGGGGAAAAAAAAAAAAAAATCATGATCCAAAAAGATACATGCACCCCAGTGTTCACTGCAGCACTATTTACAACAGCCAAAATACAGAAGCAACCTAAGTGTCCATCACAGAGGAGTGGATAAAGAAGACGTGGTACATACATGCAATGGAGCATTACTCTGCCATTAAAAAGGATGAAATACTGACATTTGTAGCAACATGGATGGACCTAGAGATTGTCATACTGAGTGACGTAAGTCAGACAGAGGAGAAACATTGAATGACATCCCTCATATGCGGAATCTAAAAAGAAATGAAAGAAAACTAAATCCTTCATTATGACCTATAAGGCCTAATGAGATCTGGCTTCTACTTATCTTTTTATTCAGTGAATGAAAGAATGTGTAAGATATAGCAATGCACCATTTATCTAGCACGAAGTTCAGAATGTCTTGTATACGATAGGTGACTTCATTGCTCTCAATTAAACTTTATGGAACCGGGGCACTTCCCTGGTAGCTCAGACGGTAAAGCGTCTGCCTGCAATGCGGGAGACCCGGGTTCGATCCCTGGGTCAGGACGATCTCCTGGAGAAGGAAATGGCAACCCACTCCAGTATTCATGCCTGGAAAGTCCTATGGACAGAGGAGGTTGTTGGGCTACAGTCCATGGGACCACAAAGAGTTGGACATGACTGAGCGACTTCACTTTCACTTTCAAACTTTATGGAAGTCCATTGTTCCATGTCCGATTCTAAATGTTGCTTCCGGCTTAGACAGAGAAAATGGCATGTAGAGAGCCATGAAGAGTTGGGAAAGAGAAACTAGGAATCTAGGGAAAAGTAGATACAACCACTAGGAGGAAGAGAGAAAAAGAAATCAGTGAAACGATAAAGAATGGGGCAGGGAGGTGAGAGAAGGGAGGAAGTAAGGGGGAAGCCATATGTGGCTCTTGTCTCTCCCTGCCTGAAACAGCTGCTTAACTGGAAAAAACAGAAATTAAAGTAAGTCCCTGTGACCTCAGACAGACCTGTGCATCCAGGAATGATCTGCAGTACCTAGAAGAGCATATATGTATACTCAGTTCTCTGGGCTGGTGGACAGAAAGAAAGAGCTACTGTTGGTTAATATTCCACTATCACTACCTTCATCTGCATTTCTGAAAATGATTTTCCTGTCACTCCCCAAATTTCCATAGACATTGACTCACAAGAGCAACAGTGCATGAGCAAAGAAGTAAGAGATGAGCAAGCCTTCTTCCATTCTTCTCATCCCCTCTCTCATAGGGCTTGAGTCACTAAATGAGAGGAACAGACTATAGGTATATTAGCTATTTAAATAATCCCACTGTTCCTTTCTCTAAACTACTAAATCATTAGGAATATATGTATTACATGTTGTTGTTGTTTAGTTGCTCAGTCATGTCCAACTCTTTTGCTACTCCATGGACTGTAAGCCGCCACTTTCCTCTGTCCATGGGATTTCCCAGGCAAGAATACTGGAGTGGGTTGCTATTTCCTTCTCCAGGGGATCTTCCTAACCCAAGGATCAAATCTGCATCTCCTGCATTGGCAGGCAGATTCTTTACCACTGAGCCAACCTGGGTTTCCCCATATGTATCATATACTATCTTATTATTTCCCTGATTCAAGGATGCCTTGTCTCTAATACCAAATGGTCTTACCCAAATGTGGAATCTAAGGAAAACAGAAAACAAAAAAACAAAAAAAAACAAGCTTACAGATTTAGAGAACAAATTAGTGGTAGCCAGAGGTGGAGTATGGTGGAGTGAATGAAATAGATAAGGAGGATAAAAAATACAAACTTGCAGTTATAAAATAAATGTCATTAGAATATAATAAATAGCATTGAGACTATAATTAATAACACTGTGTCACATATTTGAAAGCTGCAAAGAGCATAAAAGTTTTCAATATAAGAAAAAACAATTTTGTAACTACATATGGTAACAGAGGGGCTTCCTTGATGGCTCAGCAGTAAAGAATTCGCCTGCAGTGCAGGAGATGCAGGTTCGATCCCTGGGTCTGGAAGATCCCCAGAAGAGAGCATGGCAACTCACTCCAGTACTACTACTGGGAAAAATCCCATGGACAGAGGAGCCTGATAGGCTACCATCCATGGGGTTGTAAAGAGTCGGACATGACTGAAAAGTGACTGAGCACGATGGTGACAGATGTTGACGAGAATTACTGCGATGATCATTTGCAATAAATACAAATATATAATCATTATGTTGTACACCTGAAACTAACATAATGTTGTTTGTCAATTGTACCTCAATGCTCTTAAATAATAAAAATAAAACAACCCATCTTTTGAAAAAGTGGGCGAAAATTTTGAATAGACACATTACAAAAAAAATAAATAAAAGATACCTTTTCTCTCAATAAATTATAAGTTCCTTGAGGTATTCTCTTCATTTCTATGGTATTCACCATAGCACTCAGCACACAGTGTCAGAAACACAGCAAACATTCAAGAAAAAATCATTGCACTAAAATGTCATTTAGTGTTCTGTTGTCTTTAAAAATCTTCTCTCAAGAACATAAGAATTTACAGTCTGACATTTGAGAAAAAAAATTAAGAATTACAGCTAAAATGTCAACAGTAATTCCAATAAATCAATGCACTCAACTTTTCTGGAAAAAAAAAAAAAATAAAAAAACAATCTGTATAGCTGGTCTACCACAGCAAAATACATTCTGATACCCCATTATGTGAGCAGTACTAATAATAGCTCATCCCGTTGCCATGTAAACACTGAAGAGCTAGCCCATCAATAAATGTGCTGGAAATGCTGATCCAAGTCTAAAAATATCACTTCCTTTTCTCTTCAAGAAGCAATTCTCCAGGTTTATACAAATATGCAAGGAGGATACTTAGGGCATTCCGTGCTCCTGTAGAGTCATAAACTCTTGTAGATTCATTAACGACATCTCCCAAGCTCTTCTCACTCTTGTCAGGACTGGACTGGGTTGTCACTGTCACTGCTGATCTACTTAATTCTCAAAAATGCAGCAGAATCTATGGCTGCAATGACTGACCGCTTGTTCCCCTTGGACCTGTGGCAGAAATCATTAAATGATGGAATGCCTTCCCCTGAGTCTGGACTTGGCTTCAGAACTTCTCCTTGAGCCAGCACCCCAACCCAAGCAACCTCAATCAAGCAGAGTAAAGACTTGAGATGCCTTTTCCCACACACAGGCAAAGGTCTTCTAATCTCCCATGAAGAGCTATTGTAAAGACCAAATTCCAAAAACATACAGTAAAAATGGAAAATAGAGTTTAAAAAGAGATTTTTAAAAAAAACAAAGAAAAACAAAAATAAAAGCATAAAAAACAAACTTTAAAAATTGAAAGAATAATAGTAAAAAGAGCAACAGAAAAAGAAACAAAAAATAATAGTAATAACATTAATAATGTCTTCCTGATGTTCAGCTATCAATGTCCTTGCCCCCACAGTGAGTCATAGCCAATCCCTGCAAAGTGGCGATGGTATGAATGGGGATATTGGGATTGACATATATACACTATTCAGTTCAGTTCAGTTGCTCAGTCATGTCTGACTCTTTGCAACCCCATGAGCTGCAGCACCCCAGGCCTCCCTGTCCAACACCAACTCCTGGAGCCTACGCAAACTCATGTCCATTGAGTAGGCTATGCCATCCAACCATCTCATCCTCTGTCGTCCCCTTCTCCTCCTGCCCTCAATCTTTCCCAGCATCAGGGTCTTTTCAAATGAGTCAGCTCTTCGCATCAGGTGGCCAAAGTACTAGAGTTTCAGCTTCAACATCAGACCATCCAGTGAACACCCGGGACTGATCTCCTTTAGGATGGACTGGTTGGATCTCCTTTCAGTCCAAGGGACTTTCAAGAGTCTTATCCAACACCACAGTTCAAAAGCATCAATTCTTCGGCACTCATCTTTCTTTATAGTCCAACTCTCACATCCATACATGACTACTGGAAAAACCATAGCCTTGACTAGACAGACCTTTGTCGGCAAAGTAATGTCTCTTCTTTTTAATATGCTGTCTAGGTTGGTCATAACTTTCCTTCCAAGGAGTAAGTGTCTTCTAATTTCATGGCTGCAATCACCATCTGCAGTGATTTTGGAGCCCCAAAAAATAAAGTCTGACACTGTTTCCACTGTTTCCCCACCTATTTCCCATGAAGTGATGGGACCAGATGCCATGATCTTAGTTTTCTGAATGTTGAGCTTTAAGCCACATCTATAAGTAAATAAGTGAAAGTCACTCAGTTGTATCTGACTCTGCAACCCCACGGACTGTACAGTCCATGGAATTCTCCAGACCAGAATACTGCAGTGGGTAACCTTTCCCTTCTCCAAGGGATGTTCCCAACCCAGGGATCGAACCCAGGTCTCCCACATTGCAGGCAGATTCTTTACCAGCTGAGCCACAAAGGAAGCCCAAGAATTCTGGAGTGGGTAGCATATCCCTTCTCCAGCAGATCTTCCTGACTGACCCAGGAATCGAACCGGGGTCTCTTGCATTGCAGGAAAATTTTTTACCAACTGAGCTCTCAGGGAAGCTCAATTATCTATAAGTTGATAACTAATGAGAACCTACTGTATAGCACAGGGACCTCTACATAATGTTCTGTGATGACCTAAATGGGAAGGAAATTCAAAAAAGAGAATGCATATGTATATACATATAGCTGATTCACTTCGTTGTACAGCAAGAAACTAATGCATTGTAAAGCAACCTCAATTAGAAAAAAAGATTTTCTTTTCTGGAAAAATTAAAAAACAAACAAAAAGACCAAACTTCAATTCAGGTTGTAAAATAGATTGCATTTGTCTTCAGGGATCTTTAACCTCCTTATCAGATTTACTCCATTGTTTCTGTCATCCTCTACCCCAACAAAGCCCCCACATCTAGCACGTGTATGCTAAATCAAGCTGCCAAATTTCCGTGCTTTGTGCTTACCCCTGGCCTCCCTTCCACAAACGTTATTATATTCTCAGGACCTTTATTCCTCCAACTTCTTTTCTATTAACACCTGGATATCTAGCATCCTACTCCTCCCGGACCTTTCTTTCTTAGTTCCATAGATAACTGCTTAGTTAGTCAGACAAAATCACCTCAGTTAGTGTGCTAACACTACAAAGGGTTAGTTTGAGTTTTAGCAGGATTCTTCTTGGAAATAATGCCCTGGGATGGGGTATTTTTAGAGCTTGGTGTTAACTAATGGGGCAGGTTTTAGAGCTTAGTGTTAACTGGCTGGAAGAGAAATTTGGGGGCCTGCTCCCTCTCATTCCTCTTTGATTTTCTGAGTGCACTCAAGAACCGTTTGTCAATCAGTCACTGCCCTTGCTCTTTTCTAGATCTATTTCAGCAAGTCAACTTAACCACTGCATAAGTACATAGCCCATGATAGGATATATAATACTAGGTAGCTATTAAAAATCATGCTCTAGCACTGAATTTGTTTAAACAGTAAACATTTGTTAAATTACTAATGTGCCAGCTATTGTGTGAGACTGTAGGAATAAAAAAGTGGATACAATACATTGCTCTCCAAGGAGGCAATCACTCATGAAAAGAAACTACAATGAAACAGTATTGATTATGATCCATGTTCTAACTAGTTATAATTTTGGCACAGAGGAGAAACTGATTCAGGGAGGGTGGTATGTCAGGGAGGTCTGAGCAGAAGTGATGATTCTTACGGGTACATATGTGCATGCTAAGTCACTTCAGTAGTGTCCAACTCTTTGCACCCCTATGAACTGTAGTCTGCCAGACTCCTCTGTCCATATGATTCTCCAGGCAAGAATACTAGAGTGGGTTGCCATGCCCTCCTCCAGGGGATCTCCCCCATCCAAGGATCAAACCTGAGTCTCTTGTGTCTCCTGCATTGGCAGGCGAATTCTTACCACTAGTGCCACCTGGGAAGCCCCAGTTCTTACCTGTAACTCTACTCTATCCTCTGTAATGACCTATATGGGAAAAGAATCTAAAAAAGAGTGGTCTTATGTATATGTATAACTGATTCACTTTGCTATACAGTAGGAATATAACACTGTAAATTAACTATACTCCAATAAAAAACAAATTTTTAAGAACCCAACCCAGGAAACGTGTAAAAATTCCTAAGAAAACTTTAAGTGATTGGAAATTTTAAAAAGCACTTGATTTCTGTGGGCCTTTGGGCATGTGCTACCTAGAAGACTTTGCTAGCACCTTCCCCCATCCTCTCAAATTTTAAATCCTGTCTCTATAAGCATCAACCTGCCAGAAGCTGAATAAATTAGCTATCCAATACCACTTAGAGTAAGTGGCTTAATGTTTTCACCAGATCTGAACAGGCCTAGACAACAAGGAGTGGGTAAGGATGAGCATGTATTTTCATTTCTTTCATAAGCCTTATTCTCTGTGGACTGGTTGTTTCTAAAACTACACAGAGAAAGCTTTAACTGCATGAGTAATTTTTGTTTTGTGGTATATTATTCTTCACTTTCAATCATGCGACTCAAAACTGACTTACAGGATTACAAGAGAGTAGTATAAAGTTTCTAATAGAATTCAATGGCCCTTAAGTAAAAACATGAACACCATCAACTGCTGTTATCCTGTGCAATGGCAGAAAACTGTCAAGCCCAATTATGTGAAAATGCCAGAGAACTGTTCAGACAAGCTCCTCACCAAGCCTTGCCATTGTTCATACGATGCAGGATGCTTAAGATCAAAACTTTAATGATGTTACATTGGTTTTCTGAATATAAAACAGCTTTTCAAGTCAGTTCAAGGTAGTATTCTCTGCCCTGGTACATGTATTAGGATAAACATTCTAATAGTTACTCCTAGAAGGAAGATCATAGAAGCTACTTTCCAATCAAGATCTGTACATTTCAGGTGAAGCTGGAGAAAATTTTTGAGGTAAATTCACTAACAAAGAGTGATTTGAAAATGCCAAATATTTGAGACACACACGTGTATCCCCAGCTATCCATCCTGTTTTATTAAATGTAAATCCATTTCTTTGTATACTTGTTCAATTGAAATTTAGGAAAACTATTAGATTAATATTTGGCACATAGTAAATGCATCAAAAAATGTTTGATAAATGAATGACTTTTTACACATTCTAAAGAGTTCCAATAGATGTAGAAAATTCACACATGGAACCATATCTCATTTTCCTCAAAAATGTTATTACTACTCTTCCGTGTTAATTACTCTCCTTAAGGAAGTTTCTCTTTTTGAAGTGTTTTAAGGCATTTATCTTCCCAGAAATGAATTAAATATTAGTTAAGCATCTGCACATTTATAGTATTTAGGTATAGCATCTATTTTTTCCCTATTTTACAGGTTTCCTAAAATGTAGCCTGCCAGTGTTAAGTCATTAGCAGACAAGGATAAAAACTCACAAGTTTTGTGCTTTAGTTTATCTCATAGTCTGCTTCACAGCCCAACCAGGTCTCATAATGAAAACCCCCCTCAGCCAGTGCCTCCAGCACTTAACTTTTCAAATACAAATGATTTGGCCAATATCACTATGATTTAGAAATGTTTTCCTCCCTGTTGGTCTCAGCCATGATCTCCTCTGGATATAGTTCAATTAGATGCCTTTTCACTTTTTTCACAAGCAGCCTGTTTTTGTAAAAGTTTGAAAAACTTTGAAAAAGTACTATAAAACGTTTTCACTGTCAATAGGAAAAAAAAAATGGATTGCTGGAGGCAGACACAGCTCCCCGTAGAGCTAACCTTTTGATCCTGGAATCCTTTCATGCACTTAAGTCTTCTCTAGAGTCAATGGGAGTGTTGTGTATGCAAGGGCTGCAGGATCAAGTTCAGTCTCTTCTTTAGTACTCTGTAGCCAAGTGGGGTAGCCAGCTGAATCTGGTTTAGTTAAAAAAAAAAAAAAGAAACTTTCCTGATGCTTTGAAGTTTTTTGGGCGGTGTAATAATATCAGGATTTGTAGGAGGTTATTTTGCATAATCCTTAATAAGATATTCTTATGGCTTCAAAAAGTTAGTGGGATAAGAGATGCAAGATGAAGTTTTTTTTTTTTAAGTTTTCTGTAGAAATGACCCAAATGCATTTCAGGAAGATGTATAAAGTATAAGACTGTCCAACTGTGTGTCTAGGCAGGAATGCACCTAAAACCATTCCTGAAAAGATGGATTTCTACCCTCTTTTTAAAAGAAAGAGATATAATATCCCTCAAAAAGTCTCCATGAAGTAGAATGGTGGTTGCCAGGAGTCAGGGGAAAGGGAGAATGGGAAGTTTTTGTTTAGTGGGTACAGGGTTTCAATTTTACAAGATGAAAAGAGTTCTGGAGATGGATGGTGGTGACAACCACACAACAATGTGAATGTGTTTAATGCCACTGACTTAACGCACTTAAAATAGTTAAAATAGTAAATTGTATGTTATGCATATTTTAATGACAATTTTAAAATACATTTAAAATTTAAAACTGACTCAATGGACACGATTTTGAGCAAACTCTGGAAGATAGTGAAGGACAGGGAAGCCTGGCGTGCTGCAGTTCATGGGGTCCCAAAGAGTCGGAACACCACTTAGCAAGTGAACAACAGCAAACACTTATACAATTTAGAATCAGGAAAATTGGAACTCTGTTAACTGGACAGTTCCTCCATAGTTTGCATTCACTTGTTCATTTTTTTCCTTTTAACTAAGTGCAAAATACTCTGATGAGCAAAAGCAGTTTGCTGGAGGATTCTACTATGTGTAATGGATTAAGTATCCCTGTGACTAATGCAGTTATTTGAATTGAAACAAAGCACTCTTTCCTTTAATCCTTATCACCCTAAACCCACAAGTACTCACTGATGAGGATGTTTTTCCAAGCAAGGCGAGAGGGCTGAGCAAGGTGTGCCAAGTGGAAAAGGGAGCTGAAGAAGAGGGAAGTACAGGGGCACGTCCCAAGCTGCAAAATCTCTCTGCTGGAAGTGAGTTCACTCTATCATTACCAAGAAACTGAGCTTCATTTTCTGGCATGTTGGTCTGGAAAATTAAGAAATTAAACTAACCCCACTGGACATAACCTACCTACTGTTTTTAAAAACAAGCACTTTATTATCACTCTGTGGAAGGGTACTAAAACCCTTGTGATTTATTCATATTGGGAATTCAGCAGCAACTTCAGTCTGAAAAAAAAAAATAGCCTCACTCAAAAAGTGATTGTCTCAACACTATATATGAAATTAGGAGGGAGTTTCTCTCTAATTAAATACACACACACACACATTACAGAACCCTGATGATAAAGCTGAAAAAAACAAACAGAAGAAAAGGAAATTTTTTTCAGCAGTTGGAAATAAAGTGTTATTTTAATATGCATAAATAAGAAACTGATTTTTCCCCACTTTTTTGGAACCCAGATATTAAACAACATAATCTTTGCTCCAGATGACTACTGTCTCTTTAATAAATTCTTAAAACTTCAATTGTGGTCCTCAAAAAGACACTACATTAAGAAGTAAAATCTCCAAATTCTCTTCTTTGCTATCTCTGACAAATGAGGACTATGGGTCTATATGTTCACTTACCAGTATACCTGACTAAAGAAAGTATTTTGTCACCTGTTTGGGATACAGTTTAGGATTATAAAATTAGATGACTTCAGCAGAATAAAACAGGTCTCTCTCTTTCAAGAAAAACCACTGGACAAAGAACACAAAATGAATAATGGCCAATAATTATGCAAAGACATATTCATATTCAGTTTTGCTTGTGATGTAAGCCGTGCAAATAAATCCAGTAGAGCAATTTTTCTATCAAGACGGCAAATTTTAAAAGACTGACAATCAGAGCATAGGGGAGAATGTGTGAAAACAGATACCTTTGTGTACTATTGATGATGGTATCAGTTCAGGTCAGTTCAGTCGCTCAGTCGTGTCCGACTCTTTGTGACCCCATGAATCGCAGCACGCCAAGCCTCCCTGTCCATCATCAACTAGAACAACTTGAGCATAAATTTAGTGACTCAGCAAGTTTATCACTATCAAACTGTAAAATATTTCCATCTTTTGACCCAGCAATTCTAAGCAATTTGACCCGCTTCTAAGAAGTTTCTTTAAACAGATCATTGTACATGGGAACAAAGATGATACAAAAAGATATTCATTGCAGTGTAATTTACTATAGTGAAAAATTGGAAATAAACCATGTCTATTAACAGGAGATTGGTTAGGACTGCTCTGGCGATCCAGTGGTTAAGACTCTGTACTTCCAATGCAGGGGGCATGGTTTCAGTCCCTAGCTGGGGAAAACTAAGATTTCATGTGCTGAGTGGCATGGCCAAAATAATAATAATAATAAAAATTAAAATTAAAAAACAGGAGATTGGTTAACAAATTATTGTTCATCCATTCAACAACTATTGGTTAAGGGCCTATTGAATGCCAGGCAGCATTCTATACACATTATATACATAAGACATCCAGTAAAATAATGATGAGATCTGTAGTTATTAGTATAGGAAAAGATTACAAAGCAGTTTTTTGGTATTATTTCATTTATGTAAAAGGGCATGTAAAAGTACATATTTATATGTTAACATAAGTATATTGAGAAACATCTGTAAGGATGATCACGAATGTGTTACCATACTACCAGCACTATCTCGGGGTCTTTTTTGTTGTTAACCTCCATACTTTCCTATACTGTTTGAATATTTTCTAACAAAGCTACTTTATTTTTATAATCTAAAAATATTAGGAGTATATTCATTTTGAAAGGATCAAAAGAGAACCATCGGTACAATTTAATCATATTAATATGCAGAAGAAAATACCAGACAGCCACAGAATTCCAGAATCCAGCTGCAGTCCTAAGAAGTAAGATGAAAAAGCAGATGCTTGCCCACAAGGATGAGGTAAATAGGGATGAAGCACAAGGGGTCCATAGAACTCAAATGCACAATGCAGCTGAACGTACTCTACTAAACTAGAAATCCAGGCCAGCAAAGTCCCCAAAGACTATAAAGCCTAAAAACTAGTAACAATAAACATATCATACACAGGGCTTTTATATAACTTGCATGTTATTCGTGTTGAAATGATGGTCCTTTAGCAGTTTATAATACTGCTTTTTAACTTGATATATCATTCTTTTTTCCTTTAAAAGTGATCTCTCATGAACCCTCCCCTTCCCTTTAATCCTCCAAAACAGTGTTTAGGCTGGGCAGGTAGGAAATGTATATCTTAATTAAAAAGCTAAAATATTCTTGCCTTTACCTGCCTTTTCAGTATCTTAGACAAAGTATCAATGTATATCAACAATGCAGCCATATTCCAAAATAATTCCTTTTTACCTTCATGAGCAGAATCAACAGGATGTGAATCATAAAAACAGATAGAGAAACCATAACACAGAATAATATACCAGAACTCCTGCTAGAAATTCTCCCATGAATCTACTGCATCTGAATATATGAATAGCAGGCCATATGAATAAAAGGACAGGAACATATGAGCCCGTCAGATCTATTAACTGTTAGGGACCAACATTCACAGATATCTCATGTTATATGCATATTGCAGTTACTTAAAAGTCTGGGCTTCTCTTGTGAGGTGTTCTAAGTATTCAACTTGGGATTTTTTTGTTATTGTTATGTTGCTTTTTACTCTTACTGGGTTACTTTGCATTTTTATACCTTGTACTACACATGCATCATAAAACACCAGCTTTCTGAAACCTGTATAAAACTTCTGCTCCAGGTCTTTAAGATGGAATCAAATCCCAACAGTAAGCAAATACCTTGCCTTCACAGTTTTTACGATAAAAATTGAAAACGAAACTTGAAGACGTTTAGTTCAAACAAAACAAACAAGCAAGTACTATAGTCTGGTGTTCTGGGCCAACTCTGAGCTCTGAACAGCAAGCTTTCTTGACCACAAAGAAGTCTTAAGAATAAGTGTATGTGTGCACAGGTGTCAAATGCTACCATGAACCCAGAAGATGTATCTAACAGTCTAGCTCTGCTCAAAAACTGTATCAAGATAACCCACCAGCAAGTTTTGAAGAACTGAAAAAGTATTCTGTAACATATGACCTTTCCAATTAGAGAGAGGGCACATACGGACTACTGACCAAACCCAAGCTTCTGGCTGTCGCTGTTAGCAAAGCTGAAAGACTTGCTGACTTAACTAAGTTACCTGGGCCGGAGGCATCAAGCTTTCTCTGACTTCTTGCCCTTACTTCCTCATTTGTTATATTCTTTAGATGAAAAAAATCCAACTTTAAGCAGCCTGCTGGTGTTCCTGAATAAATCAGGTTTTATAGACCTAAATCGGAGAAGGCGATGGCACTCCACTCCAGTACTCTTGCCTGGAAAATCCCATGGACAGAGGAGCCTGGTGGGCTGCAGTCCATGGGGTTGCTAAGAGTTGGACACGACTGTTCGACTTCACTTTCATTTTTCACTTTCATGCATTGGAGAAGGAAATGGCAACCCACTCCAGTGTTCTTGCCTGGAGAATCCCAGGGACAGGGGAGCCTGGTGGGCTGCCGTCTATGGGGTAGCACAAAGTTGGACATGACTGAAGTGACTTAGCAGCAGCATAGACCTAAATATCTTGCAAGAACAAAGAAAATTCAGCAAGCCCTAAGACTATTAGGCTGACCGATTAAATTTTTTTGGATGCTGACCATGTTAATATGAATAGGTCTGGTTACCCTTATCGGGGAGAGAAAGGTAAGAGTTCAGGTTTCTGGACTTTATATTGACAGTTCCAAGCTAGGCAGTGGGGTGGGAAATTGAGCACAAGTCCCGCCTTGCCTGCCAAAGCATGTCCATCTGCAGTTGCTTCTTTATGAATCTTTGTGAATGGGGCATTAAAGGCAATGACTAAAAGAGAAAGAATAGTCCGTGTTCATTAGTCTGATGCTGCACGGTAAAATGTTACTTTCATTTTCTTTAAAGACATTTTTGTAAAATGATGTCAGAAGGAAAGTTTAAAACACAGTTTTAATCTCAAAACTTCTTAAAACAGTTGAAAGAGAGAAATCTCTAGGCTAAAAATGCAGTAGTATAATCTTTCATCTGAAGTGTTCAGTTTACATTTGATTGTGTATGTGTGCACGTGTGTGTGGTCGTAATCAGTTATTAGTATTGATTCAACCTCTTATTGTAATTCTATAGCAATAACTGTGTTTGAAGCAACCAAGAATATTTTATTAGCCAGTATACAAAATTTTAGTACTTAAAACTGAATAAATATTGTCAAATCTCTTAAGTTGTGTCTAAAAGATAAAATAAATTTTTAAAAATAGAAAAATTCAATTCAGTAAAAGTATCATCCTAGCAGTTTGGTTAAAAATAGCACACTGAGTTATTTTGGCTAATGTGATTTTACTTAAATTCTTATGGTAATATGTGTAGTATTTACTACTGTCATGGCAATGCAATTTAGGGATTATTAATAAGCTTAGAAAAACTCTTCCACAGTTTTAAATGAGATAGCCACTCCAAGCAAGCCATTTCAAGCAAGCCTACAAATCTAAAATTCTAATAAGTTTATTAACAAGAACTACATGGAACGCTTCTTTGGAGACACACACATATTTCTGTATTTCAAAAATTTTAAGAAAGAAGCAGTTTTAATGAACACACAGAAATTATATTGCTGAGGAAAAAATAGTATTTGAGGCAAAGAAAGAGAGAAGAAAGGAAGGAAAGAAAAAAAGAAGTTACAAGGGTCCCTCACACTTCATAGACTTTTCCCTTATTCACTCAGAATTCTTTGAAGGGGGCTAATGTATATTTTTGCCTGTGACAAAGCAGCATTCTTTACCTCCTTCCACTCCTGGCCCAATCACTACTTCCCACCAAGTAATAATTAGATACCAAGAAAATCAAGCCTGTGGCAGTGTGAACACTGGCTCAGCATCTGCTAAAACAGTTGAAGGCAAGAGCTAACCTGGCACTCTTCCATACCTTGTCAGACTGAGGTCCAGCTGGCTTGGTGTAGGGACCAGCAAGGGGCAGATCATCTGGTTGATTCTCCAGGGCCCTAGGCAAGACTCCACCTCTTTAAACCATTCCTCCCACATCAGTTTCTGACTTATTTGCAAACATCTCCAGAAAGAGATTTCACGGTAATCCATTCCAATGCTTAGCAAACCTCACTTTAGGGAAATGCTTCCCTGTGTTCAACCTAGCTCCCCTCTGCTGAAGTTAGAGACCTTTTCCTTTTGTTCTCCTCTTAGCAGCAAAGAGAACAGCTGGTCACCAGTTTCCATACAATAACCCTTCATATGCCCGAAAAGTTTTATTAAGCCACCCACAAGTTTTTCTCTTCTAAGCAAAAATAATCCTGGCTCCTTTAACCCTCATATAGTCCTATTTTGTCAAACTTTTGATTAATTTCTTCTTTCATCTGTATTCTCTTCCTGCTATAACTTATACAATAAATTCCTAGAAAACAGAAAGTGAAATCTGATAACATATACACAGTGTGTGTGCTGTGCTTAGTCGCTCAGTCGTGTCTGACTCTTTGCAACCCCATGGACTGTAGCCCACCAGGCTCCTCTGTCCATGGGGATTCTCCAGGCAAGAGTACTGGAGTGGGGTGCCATTGCCTTCTTCAATGCATGAAAGTGAAAAGTGAAAGTGAAGTCGCTCAGTCGTGTCCGACTCTTAGTGACCCCATGGACTGCAGCCTACCAGGCTCCTCCGTCCATGGGGTTTTCCAGGCAAGAGTACTGGAGTGGGGTGCCATTGCCTTCTCCAGAGTTATGCACTACTATATATAAAAGATTGAAGACAGAAGGAGAAGGGGGCAACAGAGGATGAGATGGTTGGATGGCATCATCGACTCAATGGACATGAGTTTAAGCAAATTCCAGGAGATAATAAAGGACAGGGAAGCCTGGTGTGCCACAGTGCATGTGGTCACAAAGAGTCAGACACGACTGAATGACTGAACAGCAACAAATATATAAAAGTTAATTAATAAGAACCTACTGTATAACCCAAGGAATTCTATTCAGTGCTCTATCTATAATGATCTCTATGGGAAAAGAATCTAAAAAAGAATTGAGATATATATATATATGTGTGTGTATATATATACATGTATGTGTATATATATGTATGTATAACTGATTCACTTTGCTGCACAGCAAAAACTAACACAACATTGTAAATAAATAGTACTTCAACAAAAAATTAATTAAAAAGTAAATAAGAAATAAAAATGAAATCTGAAAAGTTGAGTCCATTAAAGTGGACTGAGGAGTGAGTTTGAGGATTGTAAAACAAGGTGTGGGGATGGTCAGAAGGGGTGACAGACAGAAAACTGGAGAAAGATACTGAAATGTAATTCCTAAAGCCAAGATAGTCTTAGAAATGTCTTAGTCATTCTAAATTTTCCACCAATATTTTTTAAATAAACATATAAATGTTCCACAATTGCTTATAGAGTCACTGCATTTTCAAGACTAGCATTGGATAACTTTTCATTCATGTTGCAAGTTTTGTGAATGTCAGTCTTGGCCAACACTTGGAAAACATGCTGTCTGAGGCACCCTTCCACACCATGCTAGACTGCAATTAAACAGCTAGATAATATCGGCTGTCCAAAAGAATGCCAATCTCCAGTAACTCATCAGCTAGTAAATGCTGAATGCAAATGTTAAATCACACACTGAAATGCATGGTTTGACTCTATCCCAATCTTTCATCAAGACAGATAGCATGATTGATGCCTGACATGATCATTCCTTGTCCTAAGGTGGTCGATGTGCCTTGCAATTTTGATCTAAATCCCAGATGGCAGAAAATGTGAAACTGTTTCTTAGAGCACCCTGGGTGTGTCTCAGAGAACGTGCCATACTTAGTACCCCGAGAGTTCTCTTTACAAGTCTTTTTCTCAATTTTTATTAAATAAGAATACAGTAAATGCATTCAAGTATACAAAGTTAACCTTTTTATTCTTGATTATGACAGGATACTTAAAAAAAGAAAAGCAGTTTTTGGAAAATTGAAAATGAAACCTGCCTTACTTTGTGGCCTCAATAAAGTGAAATAAGGAGCTTCCCTGATGGCTCAGTGGTAGAGTCTGCCTGCCAGTGCAGGGGACATGGGTTTGAGCCCTGATCCAGGAAGATCCCACATGCCGTGGAGCAATTAAATCTGTGCACCACAACCACTGAGCCTGTGCTCTAGAGCCTGGGAGCCGCAACTATGGAGCCCACGCACTGCAACTCCTGGAGCCTGTGTGCCTCGAGCCCCGTCCTCAGCAATAAGAAAACCCACTGCAATGAGAAGCTCACTCACTGCAGCTAGAGAGTAGCCCCCGCTCTCCACAACTAGAGAAAAGCCCTCTCAGCAACAAAGACCCAGAACAGTCAGAAATAAAAATAAATAAAATTATTTTAAAAAAATAAAGTGAAATACAGATTATGTACACTTTGTCAAGATGCTGCTTCTATCATGCCAGTTTTGACAAAGTGTGGTGTTCTGCACGTTCTTGTTTCTCAAATATCACATTTCTGCCTCAGAACTGTTGTTTTTCTTAAGGTGTAATTTTTCCCAAAATAAACGTGGTTCCATTTGTATTCCCCAACTGTAAATCCAATTCTGTTCTCAAGAATCAGTAAGGCAGGGCACTTTAATAGTTGTATGCACACTCCTGCGTCCATCAGTGAATTGTGTGTGTGAAAGTGTTTTTGGAATGTGTCTTTAATTTACCATACTGTTGTGTGGACACGTTGGTCGGTCACTGGTTGAGAAGGTATTGAGCTACTCCTCAAAAACAAATTGTTGCCATCTGTAAAATAAGTGACTAAAGATATTAGTTCAACAATGAAATTCAGGAATTCAAAATCTTTGAGGCAGAGATTCTTTTAATATGCAAATTTGGCTTTTTCCCCCCTCCCCACTTCCAATCTCAGCATACTGAAGAAGGATCAAACAGCAATAACTGCAAAGATGAGTTCATACCTCCCTCGGGGAAGCCAGCGGTGAAGTTCTCAAGAGGCCAGCGCATCTGCAAGGCATGCAGAGCCCAGGGGTGCCAGAAGTAGGGTGGGCTCCTTCAACGTGTGCCTTCCGGTCAGACCCCCCTGACTCCCACCGCTGTGAGTTTAAGGGAGTAGCACAGGAGCTGACACATAGTCAGAGTCAAGAAATCTGCACATGTATACCTGTGATGGATTCATTTTGATATTTGGCAAAACTGATACAATTATGTAAAGTTTAAAAATAAAATAAAATTTAAAAAAAAAAAAGAAATCTTTGCTGAATAAATGAATGAAAAAATAAAGTCACAGATTCTAAGCTATATCTCACTGGTACCAATATTTTACTATAGTGGAGAAACTCAGGCAAATAAGAAGAAAAGGCCTGTCTGTATGGGCAAAACTGAACTTGGTGGTTAGGGGTTCTCTTTTCCCACTTGTATTTTGACCACCGAAATTAGTGAAGATACCATGGAGTGTTAGGACCCTAAAATGAATTGCTCATTCACATGTTATTTATTAGTTGCCTATCCTGTTATGGGGGCTTCCCTGGTAGCTCAGCTGGTAAAGAATCCGCCTGCAATGCAGGAGACCCAGGTTCAATTCGCGGGTTGGAAGATCCCCTGGAGAAGGGATAGGCTACCCACTCCAGTCTTCTTGGGCTTCACTGGTGGCTCAGACAGTAAAGAAACCACCTGTGATGCGGGAGACCTGGATTCGATCCCTGGGTTGGGAAGATCCCCTGGAGAAGGGAACAGCTACCCACTCCAGTATTCTTGACTGAAGAATCCCCATGGACAGAGGTGCCTGGCAGGCACAGTGCATTGGGTGGAAAACAGTTGTACACAACTGAGCAACTAAGCACAGCACAGCACAGCATGTCCTGTCATGAGCTACGTTACCTGTCCAGAGTTATGCGGGTTATTTAATTCCTCCAGGGCCAGGAGTCAAACACAAGTATCCTGGCTTAGGGTTGAACCTGCTCCCCATTACACCACGACCTCAATTCCTTTGTGACTAGTTACTGCATTCCATTGTCATAAACAGAACCCCCATGGAAGAGTGCTATATTAAAATGTTGTTGGCTGTGTTTCAAAACATTGCCCATTTGGGAGCTCTCTTTTCTAGGAAAAAGGCATAGCAATAACTCCCGTGTATCTCCAGTCACAAAATCTAAAGACCAGGAAAATATTCAACTAAAATGTAATGCATTTTTTTAAAGACTGAATGAAATTGTGGTTTGCAACTAATGGTTACAGCTTGCTAAAACTTAAGTGCTAACGTGTGTTGTTCAATGCAAATAAAATATGGTTACCTTTACTGTTAATATTTTTAAAAGGCTTTGGATCTTGGTAATTTTTAACTCCAATGTATTTAAATTGCTATTCATTACACCGGCTCTCCATTGGTCCCCTGGCCCTCCAACAATGACCCTTCCTCTAGGATAAAGTGCCTGTCCTCCAGTCTTGGACTCTCTTTCCCTTCTACTGACAAAGATTTTTAGAAGCTCAATCAAACCAGAATCTAGTTCTAAAATATGAATGACAATGTCCTTTAACAGGTTTCATTTCCAAAGGACTTTATATTTTAATAGAAGAGGAAACCTAAGCCAGCCAATTTCAAAATTTAAAAGAAGAAATATATAAATTATTAATCTATGAGTCCTTCATACTAAATAAAAATAGAAATATAGCATAGTAAAACTTAAAATTCCCAAGCGTCTTTTACAAAGTCTCAACAGAAGAATCAAAGATGATCAAGACACCAGAGATTTTGAATTGCTTTTTTTTTTCCTATACTTTTTGTTAACTGACACTTTTTATTTTATTTGGCTGCACCACAAGGCATGTGGGATCTTAGTACCCCGACCAGGGATCGAACCAGCATCCCCTGCATTGGAAGCACAGTCTCAACAGCTGGACCGCCAGGGACGTCCCTTTTTTTCTTTTACTTTGAAAAGAATGTCCTGAACTAAAATTGAGGTAAAAAATGGCATAGTGATGATGAAATATTTGCTTTAAATTTTGACAGGTTCTGAATTGGAAATGGACAAAGCTTCTCATATATGGTTTTCAGGAATATAAACCAAAATGATCTTTCTGTAGGAAAACTGTCAACAAGTGCCAAAAATCACAGGGCCTTCCTGGTGGCTCAGACATTAAAGACTCTGCCTGCAATGTGGGAGACCCAGGTTCAATCCCTGGGTTGGGAAGATTCCCTGGAGAAGGGAATGGAACCCACTCCAATACTCTTGCCTAAAGAATCCCATGATTAGAGGAGCCTGGCAAGCTACAGTCCATGCGGTGGCAAAGAGTCAGATACACTGAGTGACTAACACAAATCAAAATGACCTTTCTGTAGGAAAACTGTCCATAAGTACCAAAAATCACATTTGACCCAGTCATTTTACATCTAGGAATTCATTCTAGGGAAATAATCAAAGATGACCCCAAAATTTGGGTATAAGATATTTATGCAACACTTTTAAAAGCAAGATAAAATAATTTAAAATCAACCACAATGTCCATCAATAGGAGACTGATTAAATAAAATTGGTCAACCCCATGGATGGAATCACTGTGAAGTCACTGTGGTAGGGTAATTCTGGCTATACATACTCTCGAAAATATCCACCCCGTTGACCATTTTGAAATGTATAGAAATACTGAATCACTATGTTGCATACAGGAATTAGCATAGTGTTGGAGATCAATTATATTCCAAAAACAAACAAACTCACAGAAAAAAAGAGACCAGATTTGTGGTTACCAGAGGCGAGCATAAGGGGAAGAGAGCCTGGATGAAAGTGATCCAAGGGCACAAACCCTAGTCATAAATATACACTAGGATGTAGTATACAACATGATAATTAACACTGCTTATGTTACATACAAAAGTGATTAATAGAGTAAATCCTGAGAGTTCTCATATCTCAAGGAAATCTTTCCTATTCCTTTACTTTTGCATCTATATGAGATGATAACTATGCACTAAACTTACTGTGAAGATCATTTCACAATGCATGTAAGTCAAATCATTATGCTGTATACCTTAAACTTTTACAGTGCTGTGTGTCAATTATACTTCAATAAAGCTGGAAGAAAAAAATAAAGAAACCACGCACCCATGATGCTGCCAGAAAACTCACAAAGTGTAAAGTGGCTTGAGTGAAATGACCTTATTCAGAAAAAACTCACATACATATACATTTATATACTTACATTTTTTAATGACCATAAGAATATACCCCAAGCTTTAAATAGAGTTACCTCCAGGGAATATGATGGAGACAAAGTGAGTCGGCAGTGTGTGAAGAGAGTTTGATTTTCTGCTTTATGAAACTAGTTATTGCTTAAATCTTTATATCTGGCAAATATCTGTTTTATAGTTCAAACATGAAAATAAACAGATTTCAAAAATTATGTTTCAGAATAAGGACATGGGAAGCAACTCACAATGTTTTCTCAAGTGAAAAAAACACAAAACAGCATAACCAATGTAAAAATACTTTATAAACTTTGTAAAAATAAATCATATATGGCATAGAATGTAAGAGAAATAAAAAGAGCCGAAGGAATGAAAATATATCAAAATATTATTGGTTAGTTCTGAGTAGTGATATTAAGATTCTTTTTTTTTATTTTTCTGAATTTCATAAATGTTCTGCAATGAACACAGCATAACAGAAAAAAGTAAATGTTATTCTTAATACATTAAAATTTTTTTCAAACTGTCAGTTCAATAAGTTAATGGTATTTGCTTTTCTAATGCTAAGATGTATACACTCTGCCAACACTGACACTCACTTTAAAAGCTAAAGCAGTGCTATTCTGAAGCTTGAGATGTCAAATTTCTACAGATAAGCATCCTTGTAGCTCACTACAATGTGCTTGTTCTAATAAAGACATAAAATATTAGACAAAAGAAGTGACCTTACGTGGCTGACCGACATGCAGCTAGCGTAGCTGAGGTCCAAAGAGTTAAAGTGGTTTTCCAAAAGCTCAAATCTTTTCGTTTAATGGAAGGACTGAGACGAGAATTGATTCTCCCAGTCCAGTGTTTTTCCATGACATGAGACTGCTATGTTTTTGGATGAGAATCACTAAAACCACAACAAAAATAGCACTTTAAGAAATATACAGCAAAAGGGCAAATGTGTACGTAGTTTCAGGGAGAACTGTTAAATCCAGCAAAACTCCAGGTTCCATTCTCAAAATGCCATTGGCCTTTCTGAGAATTCTATCTAGGAAAAAAAAAAAAAATGATT
Source organism: Bos javanicus (assembly GCF_032452875.1). Classification (NCBI taxonomy): domain Eukaryota; kingdom Metazoa; phylum Chordata; class Mammalia; order Artiodactyla; family Bovidae; genus Bos; species Bos javanicus. The sequence goes on along the minus strand of NC_083879.1, from coordinate 19,698,433 downwards.
AGATCGGACCTAGAAGAATACTTACAGGAAACTTGATTTTTATTTTAATAGTAACACAAGTCAAAGCTTAAATGAAAACATCTGGTTTCACTTTCTTTGCTGATTATGATAGCTAGAGATTCTGAGACATCAAGCATGACTCTGTCATTTATTTGATATGCAAATAAAGTTCTTGGCTTGAGTGTAAATCTCATACTTTCAGTTGTGCCCCTTGTAGCTAATTATTTTTTATATCCCCCCTTGGGTCCAAAAAAGTTAGAGGTAGAGTTAGTCATTAAGAAATGCATCCTTCCCACAAAATGCCTACAGGCACTATTCCCCCCTACCAAAAAAAAAGTAGACTTTAATTAATTAGAATCCAGATCACTGGGATAACTGCCAATTCTACTTTTTTCCCACCCTTCCACAAAGGTTGTGACCCAGATCTCAGGAGGAAAGGCCAAATTTGGGGGCAGGGGGTAGAGACAGGGAAGAGGCAACCACATGGCAGAGGCATCAGATTATACCACAGCGAGGAAACAAGTCACTCGTTAGGAGCCGAGTACCGTGCTAAATGAGGGTCAAAGATTACCAGGTTCAGATGAGAAACTTGGGGTTGTTCCCAAAGGGATCAGACCCCCGGAACTGTTCTCACACTGCCTGGCTCTCACCAAACACCCTCTACACATACACACACAAGAGAACAAACAAAAACATCCAAAACTATCAGCCCTCTCATTAACCAGATAGGTTTGGGCACTTTCACCCGGCTAGTGAAAACCTTGCTTTGGTTCTGTGTATCACAACACAAAATGAGTAATTCTGGATCTCAGTGATGAACTACTACTTTTGGGACTTGTTGCAACACATCCTCATACTTCGAGAGCCTTAGGCCTATCTTTTTCTCCTGGTTGGGATCTGTGCCTATATTCACTGACAGTCACAGGGTACAAGAGTATGACTGTGCATTCATTCACATCAGGCAACATGACATTTCAGAAAATGGGGGCCTAGAAGGGCCCTCTTCCTCAGTTTCTATTTCACCAGACCTAGATATAAAATGGATAATTCCATCTGAACCAGAAAGAGACACTGAGAAGAAAACCCAGATAATAGAGTACAAATACCTTTCCATAGTCAGTCACAGTCTCACTTCACAATACTCCTCAATTTAGTGTAAAGGAGGAAATGGCCAAAATATTCCTTTATTTATTTAAGCAAACAGATACTAAAACAATGGGGGAAAAGAAATGACCCACAAATCACAATTAATTATTATTTAACTTTTAAAAAAGAAACTAACCAGTTCATGTAGCTAGAATTTTTAAAAATATGTCCTTCAACCTCCTTTTATGAGATAAGGGCAAATGAATAGTATTTCAACTGGCAACAGGACATTATAATAGGCAACTGCCAGCTTATACCAACTAAATTTGTATGTATTAAGCCCAGTCCCCACATTTCCATGTCTGATGCTGCACAATAGCAACTGTTGCTTATAACCCATTGAAGTTCACAGTAATAACTGTGATGTGCTAAAATGGCTACTAAATAAATCAACTAGATTAAATCCTATTAGTATCATCATGCTGCTCGAGAGAACCCATATTTTTTCTCAGATTTTAATTGATCATAAACTGGCAAGCCACATACGATAGCAAAGTCCTATTAGTTTAAAATAGCCCCGTCCTGAACATTTAAAACCACACTGACTTAACCCACTACGAATATGACAAGTAAAACAGAAAAGAGACCAAACCACACTGACAAACCAGGAAGCTCTATTCACTGCACTGTCTCATCATCTAATATTACACGCTGAAATATTTAAGAATGTCCCGACTTTTACATCTGTCCAGATCTCATATCCGTAAATAGACATAAACTATTTTCCAAGTGCAGAAATCAAGCTAGTTTCTTTTATTCTAGCTTCCTGAGAATTCTGACCACTACTCCCCACCTCCCTCGACTACTCATACATTTTCACCACTTGAGACATTGCAGGGTGAGGGAAAGAGAAAGAAAGAGAAGTCTCATGACTTCTGAAATTGGAAAGAGGAATTAAGTTCTAAAAAGGAGAAAGAGAGTGGCAGTTTTGCTTAATTCAAGGATTGAGTAGAATATTGTTGTTTAATTACTTTTCAAAAGATACACTCCAGTGTAACAGATAACTGAAGGAATTACTTTTTTATTTCAATGACAGTACTTTTCATTTCTAAGATTTATAATCAATTCTATTTTGTATTTACCTATTTTTTTTCATTTTTGTCTGGTGTCGATTAATAATTTGTTGGTGTTTAAAAATGGGGAAAACAAGATACACTCTTTTTGGCCATCTCTTTATTTGATTTATAAGAAATGAAACTGTTATGTAATGAAACTTGACCACACAAAAATCACTTTGCTTCACACACCTGACAACATCCTACCCCCCTTACCCCCCAAATCATAGCTCGAGTGATAGAACCTCCTTTGTACTCCTAAGTATGAAGCAAACTAAATGTTAAAATGAAGAGTCTAACACGGTGGAACTGGGAAAAACACAAAGTGGAAATCTATCCCGCTTGCAAAACTAAGTAAAGTATATGTTAAGGAAATGGGTAATTCAGGGAACCAGAGTATTTAAATAAATTCCCAGATGTTTGTGCTACTGTCTGAACATTTTAAAAAGGAAAGAGCTTTTCATGACTTCACGACTCCTCTCATTCTGAAGATGATTTCAAAGGCCCCAGCATTCAGCAGAGAAAGTCTGTTCTCAGAGCCGTCAGGTTCCTGCTGCGTCTCGGGAACCACGAAGTTTCCAAGAACCCACAGAGAAAGCTCAGGCCTGAAAAATGTCTAATTTTGACCTCCCAATCCCCAGGTCTGTGTTTAAATAATTCACGATTAAGGTGGATTTATGAAGCTCAGATAAAGTCACATTTCATATTTCCCCAATCGATATTTCAAAACAAAACAGTACTTTTAACATTACCTGCATGGACAGGACAGTCATAAATCCTCACACCTTCCCCTGCACCTCACATGCCTCCACTGGGAAGCTTTAACTACCTCTGGCATGCCAATGGATGTGGTTAAAAATCAAGCAGAAAACGCCCAAGTGTGCACACTCAGCTACATGATGTTCACTGTCTAAGACTGAAAAAATTTTTTCTCAAACAATTTTCACCCAATTGAGCTTGCCTTTCTTGCCTGTAAATTGCAATACTGCCAAGTTACAAGTTAAAGGTTCTGCCAATTTTTTAGTTTCGCAAGCAAAAAAAAGAAAGTCAGTGTACTTTCCCTAAATGGGTAATGTGTGTATATTGAGTTAACACTTGGTTATAGCAGTATACCACAACTACATACGGAAATCTTGTTCAAATTTTCCAAAATAACACACACACACACACCACTTTTGTGTACAGATCATTAAAAAAAAAGTCAAACCCAGACTGAACTGAGAGGACTGGGAAAGATATTGTTTGTAAGCTGTAAGTGATAATATCCACTGCCATCATTGATGCAATTTAGGCAGAACAATTTACCACCCTCCTAGAGCTTTATTCTAATGTGACTCATATCACACATGTGGTCAAATGACTAGTTTCAACCTCCACACAAACAAATTTAACTTCTAGAGAAGTCCCCAAAGCAAATTCACAGCCAAAGACAGACTCAGTTCAGAAGTGGTGGTGGTCATGGTGGAAGAAGTTCTTCTGGGGTAATGTCCCATTTAGGCCCAAGCATGAAGCTCTGAAATCAAGATGAAAACACTCAGAACACCCTGCAGGCATGAGGCAGCAGCCAGAGCCAGCTAATCAGCCTTCCTCAGACAATGCTGCATTTTAAGAAAAAGCAAAATATTGAGATAGATTTTTAACTGTAAATATCTGAAAAATATCTATACTACATCCAGGGCTTTAATACCCTCCCTTTCTTCCCAAAGTTAGGAGAGTGGTGTGCTCACTATCAAATAACCAGTACAGACCATAAATAGCCAGACTGTCATTATAGGGTGAGTAGCAAGAACTTGCATCCATTGTCAGCAGGAGTCCAACCATTCCAGGGGGTCAAAAGCCTTATAAAATATGCATTCCTTAAATACTGAGACACAGACACACAAAGATTAAAGGATACTCAGTGTCACGCTCTTCAGACTAGTGAAAAAATGGAGAGCAATCCAAATGTTCAACAATAAGAAATTAGTTTGATAAAACATGATACTTTCTTCCATAGATTATAATGTAGAAATTTTAAAATGATGTTATAGAAGAATACTTAATGACATAGGAAAAGATTCATGTACATTATTTAATGATAAAAGCAAGTTTAAGATACATTAGGATGTGATCCTAATTTAAGAAAAAAGACTACTGTATAGGGCTTCCCTGGTGGCTCAGTGGTAAAGGGTCAGCTGCCAATGGAGGAGACATGGGTTTGAATCCTGGTCCAAGAAGACCCCACATGCTGTGGAGCGGTCAAGTCCGTGCGTCACAACTACTAAACCTGTTCTCTAGAGCCCATGAGCCCCAAGTACTGAGCCCATGGGCCCCAACTACTGCAGCCCAGGCACCCTAGAGCCCCTGCTCAGCAACAAGAGAAGCCACTGCAACGAGAAGACTGTGCACCACAACTAGAGAAAAGCCCACACAGCAACGAAGACCCAGCAGGGTCAAAAATAAATTAATTTAAAAAAATGTTTAAAGACTACTGTATAAAGATACGCTTAGAATGATAGATACCAATAATAGCATTATCTCTGGGTAATGACAGGAAAAAGTGATTTTTTATTTCCTTCTTTGTGCTTTACTGTATTTTCCAAACTTTTTACAGTGAAAATATATTATTTTCATCATCAGATAAAAAACAAATTTTATTTTTAAACTTAATCACGTGAGATTCTTACAGAGAAACGGTCTCCTTTTCCTTTCTGTCCTGCTACTGCCACCGTTGTATACAAAGCAGCCTGCATTCGGCCAGGTTTCCTGACTTCACCTGGTTCTTTTCATGACTAAGTCAAGTGGGAACAGTCCTAGAGGAAATTAGACTGTAAAAACCAAATGCTTCATAAATTCATGTTCAAAGAAGGCAAGCGGGACCATTACGTGGCCAAAAGAATTTGCAGATGAAAATGAGCCACTACATGGATTATTTACTTTAGTCTTTACTGATTAAAAAAAAAAAAAATTGGCAAGATTTGCATTTCTCAATTACATTTTGAAACAGAAATGATGACATTTTACTCATTTATTCACTCAGTCATTGTCTTAGTCCATTGGGGACTGACACAGCAGCATACCAAATGCTGGGTGATTATAAACACAAGAAATGTATTTCTCACTGTTTTGGAGACTGGGAAGTCCAAGGTCTTGGTGCCAGCAGAGTCAGTGTCTGGTGTAGGTCAGCTTTTTGGCTCATAGACAGAAGTCTTTTGACTGTAGCCTTGCCTGATGGAAGGAGCAAGGAAACTCTCTGGGGTCTCTTTTACAAGGGTACTAACCCCATTCATGAGGGCTCCACCCTCATAATATCATCTCCTAAAGACCCCATCTCCAAAATACCCATACATTGGTGTGGGGTTAGGTTTCAACAGAGGAATATGACAGAGAGGATACATTTAGTCCATAGGAGTCATCAAACACTGTGCACTTATGTGCCCACACAGTGCCAGGGCTTGTCACACAAGCCCGGTCCTTGGCTTATGTCCCTCACAAGCTGCTGAATTCACAGCTGCACTTGCGGTTTTCAGAGAACCCACCTCTTCCTCACCCATCCTTTTCTTCAACCACAGCAGTTCTTTATACGTCAGCCTCCCATTACAGTTTCATTGGAATAAAAAGATTCCTTGACCTAAAAAAAAATAAAAGAGCATTTGGAACTCTCTACTCTTATTTAATCAACTAGATGGAGTTGAGTGGCATCCACTCACAAATTTTAAATGAACTCACGGGTAAAACTATCAGCCAAAATGTTCCCCAATATAATGTGTTATAATTGTATGTCATCATCATCATCTGTTTTGAAAATTTCCTGTCAAACTTTCCTATGCTTTAGCACACTGAATTCCCTAAGTGGGTTTGAATTCTTAACTTTTGATGGTAAGGTATAACCACATCCCAGTTAGGCACTGGGGGACTATTTTCCTTTAGGGCACTTTGACTGTAATCAAGTGGTCTAGTTATTTTCTCCAAATTCTGGTCTAGAACTAGAATAAGAGCTACTGGAGAATTTGTTTAAAATGAAGCGTCAGGCCCCACTTCCAGAAAATCTGGTTCTACAAAAGTGAGTGGGATTTTATGTTTTTAATGAGCCATTTCAGTATTCTTGCCTAGAGAATTCCATGGACAGAGGAGCCTGGTGGGCTACAGTGCATGGAGTCACAGAGTAGCACATGACTGAGCAACTAACACTTTCACTTTCACTTTTCAATTAGCGGCCCAGGTGTCTTCTAGATTGACAAACACTTTGGGGAGACAAAGGTTCTAGCCTTGGTGAGGGAGGTGCAGAATATTGTTAGATCTCAAGAGACCCTGGGCCTCTCTTCTAGCACATTTTCATAATCTACTGCTTACATATTCTCTTTCACCCACTAGATTTGAAGCCCCTTTCTGAAAAGTAACTTGCCGCAGTTTCTGTGTCTACAGGCTCAAGGCAATTGTCTATGTCCAATAAATGTTTGGCATTACAGTAATTAATAAAACAAAGAACAGCAATAATTCATCAGATTCTGATCCTATTAGGCTAGAAGCTTTTTTTTCCCATCAATAGACTATTAATAATAAACTTGCTATTAGAGTTTATATTTTTCTCTTGTGAGAGTCAATTAAGCTAAACAATTAGGATTAGCTTTAAGAAAAAAAAAAAAATTCTTACAGTGCTTTTGAGTTTTAAGAGTACTCCATGAAGTAAACAGGATAAGAACAGTTATCCAGCTGTTTTAGTTGAGGACACAGGCCAAGGAGGGATAAAATGACTAGCAAGTACTCACAATTTTTAGTATTTGCACAGTCAAAAATGCAGTGTGTTTTAGTGAAAATACATACTCTTCATTGCTGTGTTTGAACTGGAGCTCTGCCATTCACTAGCTGTGTAATCCTGAACAAATTATTTAAATTTTCTGAGCCTCTATTTTTTGTGCAGATACACTACACACAGGGGCAAAGAGCAGGCTTGTCTGAAGGAGTAAATATGTCTAGGAGAGTGCTGGGCGCATCAATCCAGGGAGAGTGACCTAGAAACTACTAACTGGGGAACAAAAAGAGAGTTTCCATTTAAATACAAGATAGAAGACTATACATATGTGTTTCTCTGTATAATAAAACAAAGTTAATACATCAGCATCTCTTTATTCTGAAATTTTTCCAGCAAACAAAGATGGTAAAAACAAATTAATCACATGTGTGAATTCAATCTGTATGAAACATTCCTACATATTGTAATCTCCTTAATTTTTATATTGGCAACCCTGTAATAATTAATAGACACTATAAGTTCACCCAACCCTATTTTTTTCCACAGGGATTGAAAGCCCTCAGATGTGAATTCTCTTAATAAGATTTTCTTTTCAAGGCTCATCACCTTCCGGGTTGGAAAAAGACCTCATGAGAAGAGTAAACAGAACACAGACTTGAAGTTAGGTAGCTCTGCAACTTACTTGCCAAGTGACCTTGCGTAATAAACTCACTAGGCCTCAGTTTCCTAATCTATATAATGGAAATATAAACACCTACTTCATGGAGTTGTTATGTGGGTTAGAAAAGGCAATGTATGTGACGTGCCTATGAAACACAGTAGGCACTCAAAAAGACCATGATGCTGGGAAAGATTGAGGGCAGGAGAAGGTGACGACAGAGGATGAGATGGTTGGATGGCATCACCGACTCAATGGACATGAGTTTGGGTAAACTCTGGGAGTTGGTGATGGACAGGGAGGTCTGGCATGCTGCAGTCTATGGGGTTGCAAAGAGTCGGACACGACTGAGCAACTGAACTGAACTGAACCTGCCCCTGCCAAAATGCTATGAAAGGATTCAGTAGCTCCAATTAAAGGTACAACATCCAGGTATTTTCATAATTAAGCATGGGAACATTAATGTAACATTTCTTAAACTCTAGTTAGTTGCAAGACTTTTCCTTTGTCCCTCTAGAGCAGAGTCATTAGCTTCGAGCGGTCCTGAGACTCCCAAATGTCAGGAAGGCTCCAACATTTTCTGAGAGGAAAAGGACTGTGTCAATCCATGAAAGCTTTCTCTTTCCTATGAATATTATCCAAATTTCTCCATGGGACTTCTCTGAACTACTCCAAGCTAACTGCCCCCACTCCATGATCTGGTTTCTGAGAGTTTAAAGCCTGCCCTGTCTGCTGCCCTTTATATATCAGAGATGCAGAACAGCTTGTATTTATTTCTCTGTATCTTCCATTGGATTGAAAATTCATGTGGTTAGAACAGTGTCTTCCTCACTATTTTAGGGTTCACCTCAAATATAAATTTTCTAACTGCAATATTGTCACAAAATTTTATATTAGATGAGTTCTCTTAAAATCAGTTTTTAAGGGGAATTCCTTGGAGGTCCAGTGGTTAAAACTCAAAGGCCCAGGTTCAATCTTTGGTCGGGTAACTAAGATCTCACAAGCTTCAAGGCATGATCAAAAATAATTTTTAAAAAATTTTAGTTTTAGGGGCTTTTTCTTTTCAAGGTCTGAAATATTAACTATGCGGCAGAATAGGCATAGATATGTTTTATTTATCTATATATGCACTTATATTGGGCTTCCCTGAAGGCTCAGATGGTAAAGAATCTGCCTGCAATGCAAGAGACCCAGGTTCAATCCCTGAGTGGGGAAGATCCCCTGGAGGAGGAAATGACAACACACTCCAGTATTCTTGCCTGTAGAATCCCATGGACTGAGGAGCCTGGCAGGCTATGGTCCATGGGACCACAAAGACTTGGCCGTGACCCAGCAATTAACAGTTGCACTTTCACTTGCCTCAGCAGATGGTAGCACAGAATACCAGGCCCCTTAATAAAATAGAAGTGAATCTTTCAAATCTTAACACCAGAAGGGAAATGTAGAGGGCATCTGATCTAAAGCAGCACCAAGGCCTCCGCAGCATCATTTCCTGTGCCACCACCAGGAGGGCCCAATGATGCACTGCTCTCCCTTTAAACTCCTCTCTTGGGTCCAGGCTAATCACCCACCCAGTCCTCTTCTCTCTATGTTCCAGAAATGTTGAATTTCTTGTTGCTGTTGTTCAGTCACTCAGTTGTGTTAGACTCTTTTGTGACCCAATGGACAGTGAAGCCTGTCAGGCTCCTCTGTCCATGGGATTTTCCAGGCAAGAATACTGGAGTGGGTTGCCATTTCTTTTTTCTGAATTTCTTACAAACAGCCCTAAATCGTCCTGCTCCCTTCATCATATATGCGCCCACGTGTCCCTTTTCACAGCATATTTTAATTGCCTGTTTTTTCTCTATATAGAGAAAATTGGATGGTAAGCCCTGTGAGGACAGGAACTGTCCTATTCATTATCCCATTCCTGCTCCAGGCATATAGTAGGCTCTCAATAACTATCTGTTTAAACAAATGACATCCTTTTGGCAAGATTTTCAGAAACACTTGACTAAAGAGTAAACAGAAAACAAATGGGAAGGGATTAAAATACAATAAACAGCAGGAAAACAGAGATTTGCCATCCTGGTTTGGTCTCTGGGAGCTGGGGCCTTGCCCCACCCACCTTTAGACTGGGCATATCCACCTTGTCTTCCTAGTCCAAGCAGCAAAGCTCCACAGGCCTCTTTTTCTCTGGGAGGAGGCTGCCCTTACCACCCCCAGCCCTCCACACAGAGCTCAGGCCCTCCCCCTCCTCGCCCTGCCTCCCTGCTGTCTTCCAGGTAGGCCTCTCACTCGCATGAGACATCTGGCAGAGAAGCCCACTCCCCGCACAGTACCAGTACCGGACCTCCCCAGCAGGCCCAGCAGCGTGTGGGACACACAAGGCCCCAAGAAGGAGGCACAGACCTAACGGGGCGAAGCGTGAACAGGCCTGTGGCCAGCTCACGTGAGGTTAAAGAGGAACAGCTCAAATTCACTTCTACAGGCAAAAAAACCTAGAGGATCCTAAGAAAGCAGTCGGCCTGGAGTTCACCGCAGATCTGGGAAACTTGTGTCATTCTTTTTTGGTGGAAGCAGAAACCTGACTCTAAACTAACCCCTGCCCAGCGGCCACTGGGGCCTGGAAATACCCCTGTGAATTCTCCGCGTCTAGGCCGGGGCTTGGGGGTTCCCTGCCATCCGGCCATCTGCAGGGGCCTCCCTGAGAACCAGGTCGGCCGCGACTGGACGACCTGCGGCCAGACTGCGGCCCGCACCCCGAAAGCAGAGGCCGCCGCGTCGCCCGGGCTGGGAGCGCCTCGGGGTCGCTCGGGCCATGCCCGGCGTGGCCGCTGCAAACTCTGACGCTCCTGCGACCCTCACCCAGAACGCCTCCGCTTACCCTCCGGACCCGTGGGAACAGAGAGCGCCTCTCCGCCCCTCTTTCCCCTCCCCTCCAGACTGGCCTGCGCCTCGAAGTTCGAGAAGCGGTTCCCCCTGCGCGCCTCTCACTCCAGGCCGAGCTAGGAAGCGCCTCCGACTTTGCCGCGGCGCCGGAGCCCGCGTGGGCTGCCCTCGGCCGCCGCTGCTCTGTGACCCCGGCTCCGCGCGCGACGCCGTCCCCGCTGCCCCGCGCCCCTCAGTGCGAGGCCCGGCCGGGACCCCGGGGGTCCTGGGAGCCCTGGCCCGCCCGACCCCATGACCCTCCAAACCAGAGAGCCCTGGAGTTATTCCGGGCCGCGGGGGTGGTGGAGCATGAGGGCTCCATTCACGTCTCGGTTTGCAACAGTAAGGACCTGTCCACCCCAGCGAAGGCCAGCCAGTGACCCCGCTGGCCCTTCAGGCGCGGCGTCCAGTTTGCGCGAAGTCCAGTAACCATCAACTGCTACGTTCTGGGAAGGATTTTGAGTAGGTGCGGGGCTGAGCCCCAGACAGCAGCTCCGGGCCGGACTACAAATCTTTTTTATCCGATCTGACCTGGATCCGTGGCTCTGAACTTAACGTGACCTCGGCGGCTCGCCTTGGGCTCTGCACGAGCGGGAACCCCGGTGCAGGGGAGGGGCTTGCAGACCACTGGAGGACAAGTAGGGGAGTATTTGTATGGTGGGCTTCCGTAAGGGGTATTTTTCTAGAACGAGATGTATAGATCTCAAAAGTAAAGACCTGGTCCCGAAGCACGACCGCGCTCCTAGGTCTCTCCACAAATCGCCCCTAGCGCTCGTCAGAAGAGGAGACTGGTGCCCCAAGTTTTCCTCCAGCGCGGCGCGTTGAACTTGGGCGCAGCGCTGCAGAAGCGCACGCTGTGCCCACGCGCTCACCTCGGCGCGAGCCACGGACCAATTCGGCGCCCAGGTTCTCCGGCTCCGCCGACGGGGCAGCCCGGCTCCAGGAAGCTGAGACCTGCCACAGACATCAAGGTCACCCGTCGTGACCCCTCTCGTCGTCATGTAGGAGAAAGGGCCAAAGAGCTGCTCGGGACACTTTTTAAAAATACTTAACAATTTGAAAGATGAGCCTGAAAGCGGTGACTAACGTGCGGGAATTCTCTGTTGTTTAAAGAGCAGTGCAAACTTGCTAGGAAACTCACTACGACGTGACTGTTTACTCCGGGCGAATGGGCCCCAAAGGAAATATGCCCGGACCAGATGACCGGGCGAGATCCCCAACGCCAGCCGCTCCCGGCGACTCTCCTCCCGAGAGTCAGACACCCGGGAGGGACGTGCGGGCAGGTGGGTTTCCTTCGCCCGTGAGTGCTACAGCCTTCTTTTCTATTTTCTCATTTTATTTTTTTAAATTAAAAAGAGAGAGAGCGCGCACAAGTCTTAAAAGTGGATAGCCGAGCAGCGTCCGGTAAAATTTGCGCTATGAAAAATATGAGGTCTAGATAGATTAGTGTGTGGGTGAAGGCTGCTCTAGCAGAAACGCGAGAAATGAGCAGGAGCCCACAATTTTCGTTTTTACTGTAGAAATCGGTAAACGAAATCGAATGGTAATGGTTTGCCCATTACGGCCACTGAGAAAGTTCGAAATAATTTAATGTTTCGGATTTATACGTATGTAATCACTATACTTTTTATTTTGTCTAGCTATTTCCATTAAGTTTTAATAAGCTGTTAAAGTTCCCTGGGTAAATTTTGTGAGGGTTTTTTTTTTTTTTTTTTTTTTGAGTGAGTGGAGATTTCATGAACCAGAAGCGAAGTTTGAGCATAATTTCCTTAGCCACTGGGAAGTCTGTATCTCCTGCCAAAATTTCCAAGGATGTGGAGAAGAAAAGAAGACGAAATACTCATTGAGTACCTACTATGCGCAGACACCCTGGTAGAACTGGCTTTACAAATTTTATTTCATAGTAATAATTGTTGATCACTAGGTGCTCTTTTCAAAAAGACCAAAAACCCTTTCTTCTGCATCCAAGACCTCAAGTGGACAGCTACCATAATTTTATTTTATTCGCAAGAATTTCGTTTTTATTACTTCCTTCTTCGAAGTGACATTATTGCCAAGGTTAATGGAGAGATCCATGTTTAATGATATTAAAAGTCTGTTGGTTTAACTGATTACAGCGTTTAGTGCTAATCCTGTGGGGGAGGGGGGAGAAAAGGTGAGTCAGCACTCACCGAATTTCTCCTAACTCTTTAGGTCCGTGTAAAAATAAAGAAATCTGTATTATGTTTGGCAGGAGAGGGAACTTGTAACTAGGAAGAGAGCGCCGTCACTGAAAGCAATGGGGGGTGGCGAGGGAAACATGCAAACCAACATTTTTCCGTCTCTGTGGATCAAAGGAACCGAAAACATGACTCGTTTTGTAAGGACGACGCAAACACTGTGGCTTATACTGACCATTGACAGAGGCTGAGTTAGACTAGAGGCTTCGTGTGTTACAAAGGATATGATGAAGTTGAGTATCAGGAGCTTTAAAAAAGAGAGAGAGAGAGAGAGAACCGAGTTGACAACCAGATGAAGTGGGAAAGAAGGGGAGGAGAATACACCCAGGAGCCTGAGCAGGCAGGTAAATCATCAAAAATTCAGTTCCTGCAACTAATGAAAAAACCAATCTCACTGTACTCCAGGGGAAATGGTTCGCTGACGCAAGGCTCGATGGTGAGTCTATTTGTCGTGCTTCTTTTCCGGACTATCAAAAAAAGTTATTTCGAGATTCAGCCAAATGTTTTGACTGGGAGACTGAAAACGGGACAAGGAGTTTCCTGCCGTTACGTCCGAGCCCGCAGCTGGGCCCAGCGCCGAGCGCGCCCCGAGCCGCGCGCCTGCCGCCCCGGGCGGCTCAGAAAGGGCACTCCCCGCTGCTCTAGGAAGAAGCGAGCCCGAAGTCAGCCGGCGGGGGCTGCTCGGTTTCCCCGCGGGACCTAAACTGCAGCCTTCCTCCGGAGGAACGCTCCTCTAGTTTTGTTCTGGAAGGGGAAATGGGCTCAGCTCTTGGAGAGCTCTCAGGATTCCCTGTCGCTGGACAAACCTGGAAACTTTGGGAAGTACTATACTGAGCTTCTCCGGTTCCTGAGTCCCTTTCTATCTTCGTTTCCAGGGCTAAAGGGCCGCTTGCGGAGGAGGGGTGCTTCTTTAGTTTTATTTTTTTTCCCACGTAGACTGGAGAAGCGCCGCCGCCCGCTCCGAAGGCGACTTGCCGACCTCAGCGCCCTGGGCTCGCGCGGCCCACCGCCCGCCCCTCCGCGCCCGCCCGGCCCCGCTCGCGGAGTGCGCGCGAGGGGGAGTATCGTCTCCTCGGGCTGGAGCTCGGTGCCAGGACGCTTTCCTGACATAACCCTGCCCCAGGGCGGGCCAAGACGGGCACTAACCATTGCTTAGCTTCCCTACTGCCGCTCAGGTCCCCACTACGACCGGCAACTGCCTTGAAACCCACCCCCAGTGGCAGACACTCTGGCCTCACACCTCCCCTTGGTCCCCGCTTTCCCGGCCCTTTCCGGGGATCCCACACCCTCACCCCATTTCTCCCGCCCGTCGGGGACGAACACTGGCACCTCTCCTCGCGCGCATTCCGCCGCGCCATTTTAACCCCTTCGACGTTTCCGCCGCGGAGGGGGCGGAAACGGAGGAAACCCATCCTCCCCACCTCACCCCACCCCGCCCCACCCGCGCGGGCCCTCGCCTAAGGCAGCCCGGAGGGGATTGTGAAACAACCCGGTGGCGGGCGGGGGTGGGGGACACGCTACCTCCAGGCTCTCCAAATTTTGGCAAAATCTCGGGAACACTGATGCTCCCCCAGGACAGTTTTCTTCGCTTCGCGGCAAGCGCGAGGTATCCGAGTTTCTCGGCACCAAAGGCGAAGAGCCTCTCCCTTTCCCCAGCCCCTTTAAGGACATCTGATCTTCAGTCTCTTAACTTTCTCCTCGGGTCTAACAGCTTCGTCAGCCGCGGAGAGCGACCCCAGGCGAAGCCGGAAAGGGAGAAAGCCAGGGTGTGGGGCTCATCCAAACCCGGGCGCCCCGAGGTTGGCTGAGGCCCTGAGGGCCGAGGCCCCGCGGGCTCTTGAGCAGGAGGAAGCCCCGGGGGATCTGCGCGGGGCACGTTGCCGCGCCTGAAACAGGCGTTCCCTTTTCCAGATCATATTCCCCATAAAATCTAAAGCCAGATGCATCGCTTGGGCAAGTTCCCATTTCACCGCGAAAAGCACGGATTTGTTTCCAAACTGGACTCCAAATCGAGGTTTCTGGTGCGGGTTCCAGTGGCCTGCGCACGGTTGGGGTTTCGATGCCTCAAGGGACTGCCCGGGCGAATAACGTTTTAGATACTCTACCCCAGGCAAAGCATCATTTGCGAATGCGGAGATTTAATTTTAAAAAAAGGCGGGTGGGGGTGGTGCGAAGTAAACACAACTACGGGCTTTCAAAGCCGTGTGTGTACTTTTTAAGTGAGGTGGAGTATATAAAAGATCAATTTCATCTATAGACGCCCAGTTTAGCAAGATAACCTGATGGAATCTCTGTTTCACAGAAATAAGTTACAAGGGGGGAAACTTGCAAGAAAGTGAGAACAGTGGCCACATATGAAACCAAAGGGCGAGCATGGTGAAAGCAGGCATTTTAATCACCCTGTTGAGTCAAAAAATAGCTTTTGCTGAGTTGGCTTTTTTTTTTTTTTTAAGAAATAGACTCCTTCCCAAAGTAATAGCCTACGGGTCTATTTCACCTGCAAGTTTCCTCTCATTGTATAAAGAAATTCGGGTGGAGTGGGCCATGTTTTTCACAGAACTTTCTGGTATTTGCAGTTGTGGTGAACAGGAAAGGAATAAAAACGAACATAATTAGTCTGGGATTGACTACTGCCTATTACCGGTATAACATCAGCAGGAAATTAAGACTGCCTTCCCGAGGTTCGCTTATAATAATTCAATTTTGCATCTTTTAAAAGTATAGCCGTTTTTTAGTCCTTTGGTGAAATGAATAACCAGCGATGCAGGACCTAAACAATGCACACAAGCACACAATTCCAAGTCTACTTATTTAAGGAGTGAAAAGGTGCGGCGCGAAAGCGCCCCTGCACGGGTTGAGGTGTCACGGCTGTGGGCTGCGCCGTGTATTAGGTGCCAGTGAGAGAAAGCACAGACCCAAACTACTCACACAGAAAACTGTTTCCACGTTTGACTCATTTAGGATCAAATGGTATTTTTAACACTTGCCAAAACCCACAGCTATTGCGACAAGAAAGGTGCCAGGCAAGAATGAAGTTAGTTGTTTATTAGGGCAAGGTGGGGCTTTTCGCGCTTTTGGCTACATAAGTGTACCCGAGTGACAGGGTGAGCATCTTGCAGGCCACTGTCCCCGTGTTGGTTCATTGCAAGGGAAGGTAGGGGGAACGGGACACCTTTTAGCAGATCAGACTCTGGCTGTCACCCGTGAGGGGTGGGGGTGGGGGGGTGGTTAACTTCACTTCGTAAAGATACTCATCCTCTTCTTAACTGAAGAAGTCTGAGGCCGCGAAGGCCGCCCACAGAGGCCGCGTCTTGTCCAAATCTGCTCAGGCCGCCTTTGTCCCCGCAGTGACTACCGAGAGGGAGGGGGGCGGGCGCGGAGGTTGTCACCAAAGTTTCCTCAAGTCTTTATACGGCCAAGAACTCTGGGTTTTGCGGGTAAGCAAGCTGCCTATCCAATCTGAATGGAGCGACAATTCCGTGGGCCTCCGGTCCCCGGAGGCCTCCGCGCGCCCTCGCCCGCCCCGGCCTCTCCCCCGGATCAATCGCCAGGGGCCAAAGCTCGCCCCCGCGCCACACTCCTGGGCCTCTGGGTCCCCTCCGCTCGGTCCCAATAAGTCTCGAATTTCAACCCGAGACCCAGGCCAAACTTTCCCTTCGGGGCTGGTATATTCTCACACGCGGACGCCTTTCCCAGGGGGAGGAGGAGCGATGGCGCTCCGGGCAGCTCCCGGGGACCCTGCGGGGACCACCCGCCACCCGGTTTCCACGCAGCCCCCGTGCCCACCCTTGCCTCCAGACCCCAGACCTTGACCTCCCACGGCCGTGCTCAGGGAAGCCGCCGCGACTGATGCGCCCCGGGTGCTTTCGTTTTGCTTTCGCTCCCTTCTCTCCGCAGCTGGGACGACTGCGGAAGAACAAAATGGGGGTGGAAAACTCGTGTCCTGACAAAAGTGATGGGGACACCGCTGTTCCGTCCCAGGCTGGGCGGGGAGAGGGGGAGGCTCAGGCTGAGGCCTGGGTACCCGTGTCCCTTGCATGGGCGAAAAGGGCCAGGAGGCCCTGGCTTGTTTTTTTGGTGTAAAGAAACGTGATTTGTAGATACTGAAGCAACAAAGTTGGCGCGGAAACGAATTCGCCTGCTTAGGAGGACTGTGTCTTGCAGATACAGACGAATAGGCAGGGTAGAAAGGCCGGAAGAGGGGCGGCCGGAGCCTTTCACTAAATTGGAAGGAAACCGAGAGAGAAGGTTCGAGAGCCGGGATCCGGCTCCCACCCCAAGCTCTGAGTACCATCAGGTGTGAGGGGGCATTAACGCCCCGTCCCATTTGCTGCTCGTCCACTCAGCTCTGCGCTTTGGAAAAACCCAGCAACCACTGCACAGGCTCGCTTCACTTTATCTCGCCTCTCTCTTTATGGTGAGCAAAGCACATGTATCCTGAACTGATTAACTCATGGCCTAAGGTCTCCCGCTTTAAAAAAAAAAAAAAAAAAGCCAAACCTGGGAAGATTTCTCAAATAGAGGCAAACTTGTTGCTGCCCCGAGTGGCCCGTGCGAAAGCTCTCCTAGGTTTGCACGCGCCCAGCGCAGGGCCGGGAAGTGCCGCTGCCGGGCGAGGGCCGGGGCAGAGTCCCGCCCTCCTCCCCCGGCGGCCTGCACTTGAGCCGGAACGAGGGTGAGTGCGAGGGAACAGTCTCTCCAAACTCCTTAGAAAATAACTCTTGCAGACTGTTTACCACACTGTCCAGCTGCCCGGAAAGGTCCGACGCGTTTCCTGCACTCGTCCCAGCTCAGTTCGAACTTTTCTCCACCCGTGATCTGAAGGCTAAATTATTTTTATTCCGACTCTGAAAAGTTAAACTAAGATCTAAATAAATCACTAAGGGAAATGACCGGAAGCTGCGAAGGTAAATTACACTCAAACCAGCTACTTGCACTTGTTTTTTTTTTTTTTTAAATAAGGCCTTCCTCTAGTATTGACCGCCCTCCTTGTTTACATCTAGTTCAGGAACAGAAGCTTTAGGCCAGCAAGGGAGCTCAGTTTCATTTCGGGGCGTATGGCGGGGCCTATCACTTCGTCATGAGGTTTGAGAAGAAAGTTCGAATGTTTTTTGTCACAGATCTAACTTCCAGTAACTCCTCAGAAACTCCAGTACCCTCACGGCGGCTCAGATCTGCAAAACTCCTCGGTCCGCAGATGTCCGGGAGGCAGTTAAGTTGAGCTCGCGCGACGCCCCGCTGCACCTGCGGAGGAGGCAGGGCGTCTCTGCGCGTCTCGGAACGGCCGCACCGTACTTCCCGCGCTCCGCCCGCCAGCCTTCGGGCGGCCGCCAGCCACCCCGGCTTCCCTCGGTCACCCGCCCGCAGCCGATCGTGCGGGGGAGAAAAAAGGAAAGGGGCACTGGCATCCCCTCGTCTGGGGAAGCGGCAGCGCGAGGGCCCAGTCAGGCCCCCGGCTCGCAGCGAGGCCCGAACGCGCGCACACTCGGCAACCAGGGCGGTGGCGCTCCAGAGAACGGGCGGGGTGGTGGTGGCGGGGAGGTTTGAGGAGGGCGGAAGCGCCGATGGCTGGCGAGCACTCTTGAGAGTCGCGGACCCCGGGTTTCCCCGGGTGACTAGGGTGCGGGTGCCCACGCTGTGCGCGACGCCTGGGTCACTGGCTGGAGCCCACGAGCCAGGCGCACAGCTGAGCTAGGCGGCCGCCGCCACGGAGCCTGGTGGGCGGCGCGGAGCCCCGGGGAGCTGGTTTTCCCGGGCGGGCACGTGACGGGGTTGGCAGCGCTCTGGCCCGGGCAGGGAGGAGGGGGAGGCGGCGAGCGGGAGGCCGGGGGCGGGCGGGCGGCTGGCGCGCTGTGTACTTAGGTCGTGTGCTGGGGCTTTTCTCTCCCAGGAGCCGGCTGGAGGAGGGGAGGGGGGAGGGGCCACCGCTCCGCCTTCTCCTTTTCGCAATGTTGACGCAATCTATAAATAGTGGAACAAAAGGACCAACTTCCTCGGAGCTTTGCTGAAACTGCACAAAAAAATCGAGCTGGGGGGTTCCCTGATCCCTGGCGATGGGGCGGGGAGCGCGGCGCCCGGGGGAGGGGGCGGGCGCGGCAGCGCGGGCCCGGCCGAGGGGGGACACCTGGCTGAGGCATTGCCGCCGCCGCCGCCGCCGCCTCTCCGCGCGAACCCAGGGCTCCGGTCCCTGCGCGGGCTCGAGAGCTCGCCCGGATCGGGGGGTCTTCCTCCTCCGCCGTTGACAGGTCAGTCCGCACCGCCCCTTTCTACACTGGGTTTTCTCTTCCCTCCCCCAAGCCTCTACTTTTAGAAGGGAATAAAGGGGGAAAAAATTAGAGCGAGGCGCAGCAGTGACAGCCACCCAATCTGGAAGCCCAGCAGTGCACGGCGGGGTGGCCGAGGGGCTCTGGAGACAGTCAGCGCCTGGCCCCCCTAGTCGTACAGCCGGTGGCCGCGCCGCGGCCGGAGACGAAGCCAGGACTAGCTTGCGCCGCCCAGGCGGCGAGGAGTGGAGGCGGGAGCGCCGCGGGGGCGCGGGCGGGCGAGCGAGCGAGCGATCGACGGCGGGCTCCCTGCTGCAGCTCCTGCCTGGGATACCGAACCCCCAGGGACGACGGGCCAAGACCAGGGGGCTCTGAGCCCAGCTCGCCCCCTCGGACCTCGGACCTAGCGTCCCCACCTCGTCCCGCGCAGCTGCCGTGGGAGGGCTGAGCGGAGAAGCGCTGTCGCCGCACGCCACCGCACACCCCTGGCTCCGGTGCCCACGCGACCCGCCGCGCCGGCGATTGAGGGGAGGGGGGGCGAGGTGAGGACAGAAGGCAACGCTTTCCTCCGGGGCGCCCGGACCCGAGCGCGAGCGCCCGCCGCGCCGCCGTGGCGGTTACACTGGGCGCGGGGGAGGGGGCGGAGCTGGCGCTGTTGACAGCCGCGCTGGAGCGGGGAGGGCGAAAGCTGGGGAGAAGCGAGTGGGGGAGGGAGCGCGCGCTCGCGCGCGCGGGGTTCGGCTGGGATTGGGGGGGGTCACGTGATGGGCAGACGCCCCCGCTACAGGCTGACAGTAGGGGTGACGTCACCATCCCCTGACTGCAGGGGGTGGCACTTCCGTTCCCCCACCCCCCCCAGCCCCCGAAGCGGCGGCTGCAGCCATTTCGAAGTGTGGGAGTGGGCGGGCGGGAGACGGGCGGAGGGGGTTTTCGTTGCCACCCCAGCTCCTGACTGCGTCCCCAGCTGCCCGGAGCCCCGGGCCCGGGCCCAGAGCGGTGGCTGAGGCCGCCCTCCCCCGACGCGCCCCATTGTGTGAGCGGGCGGGCCGGCACCGCGCGGAGGCTGGTGCCGGCCCCCTGCGGCTCCCAGCTCCGGAGGGGGCGGGGACGGCCCCGGACGGTCAAGGCCAAGTCTTGCCGCGTCCCGAGAGCGCCCGGCGCGCTCCTGAGGTCCGACTCTGAACTCCAGGCTGGGACATAGGCTGCCGTGCCCGCGTTCTCCGACAGCCAGGTGTTTGGGGACCCCGCTCAGCGGCGCAAGCCTAGCGTCCAGCCTTGCGGGTGTGTGACAGGCGTTTGTCACCGTTCTGGAGGACTCGATTCCAGCAGTCGTTATAAAGCTATTTGGGGAAACTCCGGGTTTTGGTGACTCAGCGCGGTAAGCGCTATTTATAAGTTGATGCGTTAGTAGCAGGGAAATACACTTCGCTCAGATCCGTCCACCCGAGGAGGGAAAAGAGCTCTTGTTTCGAGGCAGCAATTAAGGCTTTACTTTTTCTGAACGAGTAAAAGGGTTGACTTTGAAAAGCCTGTGCTGTGAGAGAAAGCAGACCTCACAAGTACACAGTGTATCTCAAAAAGTAGGAGCGTCTTCCTGGGTAGATGGAGAATTTTAAGGACACTTAACGATGTGTTAGACCTTTTTTGGGGGCGGTGATGTTGCGTGAACCAAGGAGAAACAATTCAGATAAATGACCCAGCAATCCTAGTAGATGGCAGAATATCAGAACTGTTTATTAATTTCAGTATTTGTTAAATACACCATTTGTGGCTGGGCATAAGATAAAGGAAAATGGGATGATGCTGAAAATTCCTGTAGGAAATTCTCTTAACAGGAAGGTGTCTGTTGTATTTATCATCAAAACTCTGGGGCAAATATAAATTACATGTTTGCTACCCAATCTCTCTCTCCTAAGAAAGCACTACAAAAGTGTATACTACAGCCTGGAATGATTGTTCAGTGTAAGTGCTGCACAAACAATTTTATTAGTCACTGCTTGTTTTACAGGTTTTACTTCACGGTTTTATTTTCTTCCCACCTCCACCCCAGTTTGGAAATCCAAGAGGTAGATGCTAAGAGAAAGAGCAGTTGCTAGCCTGGCTTCAGGAAGGCAGGAATTCACACCAAGCTTGCTTGGCCTGAATAGCTTTCTGTAGGTAGCTGACCTGAGGTGCTTCTTAAAAGAAAGAAGACAGTTTCCTGGATGGGCAGAAGTTAGACCAGCTAAGGAAAGAGTTTTCCCAAGCTGAATAAGCAAAGTAGCAGGTACAAAGGCCTGTAGTGAACAACTACAGCCAAGTAAGAATGGGTGGGCTGTGAAAAGGGAGAGAAGGGAGGCTGGACGAAAGGCCAGGTCACACAAGACTTTGTAGTCCAAGCTGGGGAGTTTGGAATGTAGCTTGAGACCTACAAGTTTTTAGCTTTTGGGGGCACGCATACCCTTTTGATGGAAAAGGCAATGGCACCCCACTCCAGCACTCTTGCCTGGAAAATCTCATGGACTGAGGAGACTGGTGGGCCCCAGTCCATGGGGTCGCTAAGAGTCCGACACGACTGAGCAACTTCACTTTCACTTTTCACTTTCATGCATTGGAGAGGAAATGGCAACCCACTCCAGTGTTCTTGCCTGGAGAATCCCAGGGATGGGGGAGCTTTGTGGGCTGCTGTCTATGGGGTCGCACAGAGTTGGATACGACTGAAGCGACTTAGCAGCAGCAGCAGCATACCCTTTTGAGAACCTAGGGAAAGCAATCTGGTCTCTCTCCAGAGTAAAAAGCACCTACAGACCTCAACTACAATTCAGCATACAATCTCAAGTGTTTACTCTGTGTGTAAATGATTGGGCCTCAGGATTTAAACCTACAGAAAAGGGAAAACCATAAAAGGATTTTGTTTTTTTTAATGGAGATGCATGGTCAGGTATGAAAAGAATACAGGTCCTTGAAAAAAATTACACCAGTTGGGGTCCTGGAGACAGGAAGATGGAAAACAAAATAGCCTGTGATCTAAGAATCAACTAGGACCACTGCTGTATACCCAGTGGCAGTGGGGATAGGAGAGGCGTTCAAGAAAGCTAATTTGAAAGAGTTGGTGGAATGGGAAAGTGACTGACAGATCAAGGGATCCCCATTCTGGTTTGGGCTGTGGACTGGGAGAAATGGGCCTCTGGTGCAGGAGGAAGAACTCTGTTTTGCTTCCTTGAAAAGGAATGAAAAGCTGTGGCTGAAAATCCACTGAAAAGGCTGTGTACCCTTCCAGCGAAAAAGCACCTTCCCAAAGATTTGAATTCAGAAGGGACATGAGGGCAGGAGAGGATAAAATCTTGCTTTCCTCTCTTTTTAAAAACTGTGGATAGCCAGAGAAGAAGAAAAGGAGAGATAGATGGAATCAAGCTTTGTTTTTGCCCTGCTCAACCACTAGACCTTCAAAGAAAGAGACATGAGCTAGAATGAATTCCCATAAGGGTGGTATTTGTTTCTCATGGCCCTTCGAAACCACACTTAATCATACACAGTTAGTACCCAGAAGTGCTTAAGATCTCAGTCTGGCTAGGGAAACAACAAAAAGTGAGGGGGAAGGTTTCCCAGTTGTCACAGCTAACCTGAGCTAGAGATTTAATGGAAGCAGGAACTCAGATACAAAACAAACCACCCCCAGAACGTAATGGTTTTAAAAACAACACTTGCTCATGAATATGCAGTTACGGGTAGGGCTCTGTAAGACAGCTTGTTTCTAGTCCACAGGGAGTCAGCTGGGGCAGCTCATAGGCTAAAGGCTTGCATCATCTGAAGGCGTGTTCACTTTCCCATCTAGCAATCCCTGCTCACAGATGGCTAGGATCTTAGCTAGGGCTTTCAGCCAGAACACCTGCACATGGCCACTCCCTGTGGTCTGGGCTTCCTCACAGCATGGCTCTGGGCTCCAAGGGTCCCAAGACAGAGCCAAGTGAAGCTGTAGAACCTAATCCTAGAAGTGCTATCCATCACATTCTGTTCATCTGAGGTGTAGCACTTAAGCCATACAGATTCTAGGAGAATCAGACTCTGCCTTTTACTGGGAAGAGCGTCAAAGAATTTGCCATGTGTTTAAAATCACCACACATTTTAACTTCAGATAAACAGATTTAAACAATACGTTGAATATAAAAACTCTTTAAACATATCAAATATCCTTTTTTGATATTAGAATGGAATATAAAAATCCAAGTATTTCATCATTACAGCAAAGCTAACTGAGAGCCAGTCTGAGTGGGCAATCTCATAATCTTCCCCCCTTTTTCTCCTGCATGACCATTCCCCTCCCCTCCAGGTCAGGCCTCCATATACAGACTCCTGTCTCTGCAAAGCTAGGTAGGACACTCCCAGTGGCTGCACTTTTCAAAGAGATGATCAGGTCCTAAAAGTTTTCCACTGCCTCCTTAAACTGTCCCTGACTGGACATTACTGGCTCATTGGCAAGACCATCAGTGACTTCTCAAAGTTTAAAAGCAAAATGCTATGGAGATTATTCCATTAAGTAATTTTATAATAAATTCATGTTATATAATTAAGACAGAATGACAGTTCTTAAAAAGGGTTATACATTTTTAGATATCAAGATCTTTTTTACTTGGGCTTGTTGATTCATAAAACTCAGTATAATTCTAAAGCGATGGTTGAGGTTTTAGGTATAAGAATCTGCATGTTTCCTTGAAGTGACAGAAAACTTGATTATGACCATACAAAATTGGAATAGCTCTTCTTTCACTTTTACAATGCCTACTGCCTGAACTGCATGACATACTGTTATTTGGTTGGTAAAGGAGCTTAAGAGTTCTCTAAGGAACTGAAAATACCTTTCTCTATTTGATCAAGATAAAATAGTCTTTTCTTATAACCTGGTATCTTTTTAAATTCTCCCAAAGCTGATATTATTACAGTTTATATACCTTTGATGTTCTCATAGAAAACTTCATGACTTAGAGAAGGAATAGTGCTTAGGCTGTTTTAATAATTCATACTCTCCTAAGGGGTGTGCTCTATACATTTAGGTAATTTTGCATAATTATTTATAATTCTATTGGGTCAAAATCACACTGTGAATTCATGATGTACACATTTTAAAATAAGCACATTTAGGTAATGAGCAAATGTACATTTATGATTGCTTTGTGTTATATTTCATAATTTTTGAAGTAGCAAGCACTTTTAAAAAGTAAAATGAATCAATATCTTTGTTTTTAAACTTCCTTATATGGCAATGATAAAAAAAAAATTGACAGTGTTCACATTAAACTAATAGACTTTGTTATCAGGCTCCAAACTGTTCCTAATTCTCAGTGACTTCATAGCTACCATGGAGGCAGCCCAAAGGAGCTTAAGTAAACACTTTAAAATTACGTAATGCAGTTCCAAAGGAGGAACAACCCCAGCCAAACTGTGCCATATAGTTTTACAGATGCAATTTTGCTGTTTGCCAGAATGCTTATTAACCTATCTACAGAATGACTTCATAGCAAAGATAACAAGTAAGGAAGCTGGAAGTGAGCCAGTCTGTTTCTAGGCCTCTTGAATGAAGGCAGGGTTGTGGAAATTATTTCAAAGTAGTTATCCAGAGAATGTTTTTCTTAACCGTATAGACTAAGTATTTCGAAGCATTCTGAAAAGTTCTCTAGTAAAAATGGCACCTTAAGCAATAAATTCAATATGATTTCCATAAATAAAATACAAGTTTTTATTTTACAACATAATACAAGATGTTGCTGGTTGATAGTAATATTGCTCTACTACTACATTAAGAATTGAAGACTACATGTGTCTCTTCCCTCTTGGACCTCCCTCCACTCTACCCCTACCTCCAATCCCAGCCATCTAGGTCATCACAGAGCATTGTTTTGTGGTCAGAATATGGCCTGTACAATTTCTCCTTTCTTGTACTGTGTTGAACTTCCTTTATGCCCAAGAAATAATTAATTGCATATATATTTAATGGGAATGTAAAAAGAAGCAGTATTCTCCATTTCTATAATGGAAAATCAATTTATATACCTATTAAGCTTCTTAAATGATCATAATAAAACTTTCCTGTTTCTAAAAAAAAAAAATACAATCTTTTTATTAAGTAAAATAATTTGGATCCTTTTTTATGTTCTTTTTTCCTCACCTTTCTATGTGTTCAAAATATAATTTATCTTAAATGCTGCCAAAGCCAATAACAAAATATATTTTCTTCAATATCTTGGCAAGGCTCTATAAAGAACTGTAAGTCCCTAAAATGGTAAAGTTATTAATATGAGTGTATGAGCAAAATGCAACTTTATGTAAATTACAGAAAGTCTTTCCATCAGATTGGCAGAGACTGAAAATAAGTGCTAATAACTGTTACTAAGAATGTAATTTACACACCCATCTATTACTATATTACCTTTCTGGAGTCAAAAATGTCTAAATCTTTGATACAGTAGTTTCACTTACAGGAACCAATCCTGAAAAAACAAAAAATCATATGAAATCAAAGATTTATATATGCTTATGACAGTATCTCTAGATGGGAGACCATCTGAATATTCAATAGTAAAGGAGTGATAAACCAAGGTACATCAATCTAATGGCATTTTTGTAACCACTAAAATACTGAATACCACAGAGAAATGCTAATGTTTAATTTAATGTACAGATAAATCTTTTAGGTTATAAAACTATTTCTCCTCAAGGGTTGGGGGAAAATATACCAAAGTATAGTATGTAATTATGGTAATTTTTACCATTTTTTTTTTGCATTTTCTAAAATGAGCATATATTTTAACCATCAGAAAAAAATCATTAAAAGATTTCTTCCCAAATACATAAATCAAATGACACATATTTACATTCTTATAACACTAAGATATTTAATAGTCATACAACAGTTACTTTTTACATGCATCTTTTTATTTTGCATATATATAACAACATCTGCCAGTGAATGATCTCTGTTTCTAAAACTATATCAGATAAGATATAAGCAAATAGAGAGTATTATTTGAAGGGTATAACTTGAGGAGTAATGTTTGGTGGAAAAGTTTATTTGGGGAGAACTTTGGATAGTCAAAATCCATCTGGAAAGCCATAATGGCTGGACCAATTTTATATCATAACTTTTCTAACAATATTTTTTATTTTCAATTGTGGTAAAAAAATACAGTTAAACACATAACGTAAAATTTACCATCTTAACAATTTAAAAATGTACAGTTCAGTAGTATTAAGTGTATTTGCAGTGTTGTATATAATAGTATTTTAAGGATAGTGTTTCTATTGGTTTCATAAAAACAATACATGTTCTTTTATAAATAATTCAAACAATATAGAAAGTTACAGAAAGATTTTTAAATCTCTTCAGATCCCAGACTTTACCATCAGTATTAAGTGATCATCATGGCAGGCATATTTCTATGCACTTATACAAATAAATAATCTTATTTAAGATGAGAATGTGTACACTTTTAAAATATTTTAAATATTAAATTTAAACTTATTTGAATATGGTAGTACTATGATAAACTGAAGGAACTGCTGAACTTCCAGAAAATTTGTTTCTTTGCAACAAGAGATCTTATTTCCTAAAATATCCAGTTTAAAAAATTAAGAGTTTGGAGACTTTTTTATCTGTATGTTTTCAATTTAGAGACACAAGTTGACTGCTGTGAAAAAATGTATTATTTTGGTCATTATTTTAAGTGAAGGTTTTAATGTTTCTGTTTTGTAACTTTAACTTCCTTTGGTCATTTGGTCATGACCTCTATTTTAAAATCCAGTGGTCACAACACACCTCAATTCTTAATTCCTACTTACTAATTTTGATTCATCACTTATCTGCTCTTCAATAAGTAGTTTTGTTCTTTTTCCTACCAGGGATTCATGGATGCTGTATTTGCCTTTCTCAGTCAATTTCCGAATGACACTTATTTAGATATCATAGTTTGGGGTCTTGCTGGCTTTGCCTTAAAACTGCAAACATTTTTGCTTTGAATATTGCTTAGAGGAAGTCTAAGGCCAGCATGATTTCCTCCCTCTTACATGTTACTTAGTTTTCTAGCCTAGAGGTCTGAAGTTCTTCCTTCATTCTTCATTGTTAATAGCTTAACCAGTATATATCTTGATAACGAATATTTATGTCCCTTTTTCTTTGAATATGTTATTCTGCATATTCAGTTCTTTCATAATTTTGTGGAAATTCTCTTCTGTTAATCTTTAAGTGGTTTTTCTGATTCACTTGTTGCATTATGTACTCAGGGAGTGGAATCCAGCTATATTGTGTTGTCTTTGTCTCAGTTGCATACTATCTTCTTTGCAATTACCTTGGTCCACTTTTCTTCTGCATTTTCACTGCAATTCACTATTAAATTCATTTCTCAACTGGAATGTATTGAGTGCCAGCACCAGTGGTAAATGAGATCACATCCCATCCTTAGTATGAAGCAATGGAGCTTTTACTTGAGAATAGGGAAGGGAGAAATAAATATAACAAAATCAGGTAATGATCATAATAAGAAACCCAAGTAAGGAAAGGGAGGGTTGTGGGCAGGAATCATGCATTTTAGATAATGCAGTGAGAGCAGGTCTCTCTGAGATGACACTTGAGAATAAACGTGAATGAAGCAAGGCAGTGAGTGAGCTAGGCAAAGACCTGGGCAATGCAGAGGCAGAGAAGAGCAAGTGCAAAGGCCCCATGGAAACGCAGAGTGTTCAAGAC
Organism: Bos javanicus; assembly: GCF_032452875.1. Lineage (NCBI taxonomy): Eukaryota > Metazoa > Chordata > Mammalia > Artiodactyla > Bovidae > Bos > Bos javanicus. Next base: position 19,670,737 of record NC_083879.1, on the reverse strand, counting down.
AGAATGATAAGAGCCAGATGAGAAATCAGAAACTGGTGAGAGATGAGATCAGAGAATCACACTAGGTCACAAAAGAGGCTGGAGGCCTGAGAGAGGAGGCTGAATTTTGTTCTGTGACAAGGAGAGGGGGACCATATGTGCTTTAGAGCAGGCATCCCAAACCTCTGGGATCTAATGCCTGATGATCTGAGGTGGAGTTGATGTAGTAATAATAGAAATAAAGTGCACAGTAAATGTAATAAACTTGAATCATCCCCAAACCACCCCTCACCCCTGGTCTGTGGAAAAATCATCTTCCACAAAACTGGTCCCTGACGCCAAAAAAGTTGGGGACCACTGCTTTAGAGGAGGCACTCTGGCCTTTTGCTAAGTATTTCAACAACAGTAAATTGAGCATAAAAAATTGATCAAGTGTTGTCTAACCGAAAAAGGAAAAGGGGAGCACTAAGATAAGAGAGTAATAACTTCAGGAAGTCATCTAGTCCTGGATTAACCGAGGAAGACCTGAAGTTACTAGAACCCAGCTTCCCAGTTGGTGCTAAGGTAAAGAACCCACCTGTCAACACAAGAGACGTTAGAGATGCGGATTTGATCCCTAGGTTGGGAAAAGCCCCTGGAGAAGGACATGGAAACTCAATCCAGTATTCTTGCCTGGAGAATCCCCAAGGACAGAGGAGGCTGGAGGGGGAACAGTCCATAGGGTCGCACAGAGTCAGCCACGACTAAAGCGACTTAGCTCGAGCACGAATGCACAGGAACCAGAAGCAGGGACTCACAGAGCTGGAACCCTGGCCTGGGGTAGGAGGTGTTGCCCACTTACTAGTAGCTCTGAGAGGGTACGCTGAGGCTGCTTCCAGGAGAGTGGAAGATGGCTGAAATTTGGGGCTAACTGCTGCTGTCAGGTGAAGGTCTACAGTGGGCAATGCCGGCAGGTATGGAGAGTCAACGAGGAGGAGCACGTTCTTTTTCTGTCTTCTTACTTTTAGTCTTTTATCTAATGCCTCTTACAGACTATAGCAAGAATTCAGCTGAAAAAAGTAAAAATGTAGCTTGCAGAGGCCCAGCCACAGCAGCACAAAGCAGAGTAGGGAAGGGTTTATTGCTAAAAGTTAACAGTCTAATAAATAGAACAGAGAGAAATTCAGGATGACCTCTAGGTTTCTGTCTTGAGCAACTGGATGAAAATAACGCCATTTATTGACATGGGGAAAACTCAGGGAGAAGTAAACTGAGAGGAAAAAGAAAATCAATGTTTGGGTATGTTATTGCCAATTTACTATGTAAATACAAACAAATGCAAAATTTATCATTTTCCCCAAATCTATTTCCTTTAGCCAGACTATTCAGATCTCTCATTCATTAATCTTTGTATTCCTTTGCTTTTGTTTTTTAATTTCTTCAGTTTTTGACTGGAGGATAATTGCTTTACAATGTTATGTTGGTTTCTGCTGTATAACATGAATCAGCTGTTAAGTATACATACATCCCCTCCCTCTTGAGCCTCCCTCCCACCCCCACCCCCATACCCTCCACCCCCATGCACCCCTCATCACAGAGCACCAAGCTAATATTTCCCACAAGCTACCTATTCTACACATGGTAGTTATATATGTCAAGGCTACTCTCAATTCATCCCACCCTCTCCTTCCCCACCCCGTGTCCACAAGCCCATTCTCTACCTCTAACATGTTTGTTTTGAATGAATTAATTTTGAGGTCCTTATTAGATATATGAGTGGAGTTCCTGGGAAGGGAGTTGGATATGAGTTTGGAGCTCAACAAAGGTATTAAGGATAGAATACAAATTTAAGGAGTCCTAAAAAAACAGACAAACAACATTTTAAAACCAGAAAAACTGAATAAGATGACTCAGGGAGGGGCAGGGAATGAAAATTGATAAAGAAAAAAAGAGGGGTGAGGAATATGCATGCCTGGGAGTCCCAAACATTTGGGAAGAAGAACATGATCTGGCAAGAAGGTGATTGGTGATCTCAACAAGAGCAGTTTAGGTGGAGCTATGGACACAATAATCTAATTAGAATGGATTGAAGAGATTATATACAGTGAGGAAGTGGAAACTGCAAGTACAAACAACCTTTTAAAAGTCTACTATAAGGCACAGCAGAAAAAAATGGGCTCCTACTCACCATGAAAGCAGAGGGGGATATGAGATCTAGGGTGATAGTATTTTTAGAAGGGGAAGTAGTATAGTATGTTTGGAAGTGGTGGTTTAGTCGCTAAATTGTGTCTGACTCTTGGACCTGCCAGGCTCCTCTGTCCATGGGATTTCCCAGGCAGGAATACTGGAATGCGTTGCCATTTCCTTCTCCAGGGCATCTTCCTGACAAGGATCGAACCTGTGTCTCCTGCATTGCAGGTGGATTCTTTACCGCGGAGCCACCAGGGAAGTACTGATTGGAATAATCAAATAGAGAGAGAGAAACTGAGGATGCAGAAAATGGAGGGGATAGTCACGGGACACAATCCTTGACTGTGTAAGAACGGGTGGGCTTCAGGACACTAGTGGAGGGGCTTGCCTTACTTAAGAGCAGGGCTCGCTAACCCTTTACAGAAGACAGTTTATTTGAGTACAGATGAAGGCAGGTCGATAGGTACAGTGTGGGAAAGATGAGTTTATCTTGTGAGAGCATCTATTTATCAATAAAATCAGAGTTTGAAGTGAGGAGCAGGGAAATGTGGGAGACGTAGGAGAGAGGAGAGGAGGCACCATCATCTTGATGAACTGACTAGAGGATGTGCTCCAGCTGCCAGTCTGTTTTTGGTGATTCTGATTTCCAACCATGCTTATTTCATTTCTTGCTGTTCCAAATTTATTTATTTTGAAATGACAGTATTACTTTGGCCTTCACTGGCTTAGGTAGCAGACATTTTCTTTTTCTTGCTACTTCTGGTAATGCTTTTAAAGGAGTTTTTATTGTTCTTTCTTTTGCACAAACTGTTTTGTCAGGTATTTGGGGAGGAAGATTTTGTGATCTGCCTTCACTCCCCCATCTTTATCCGAAAGTCTAGAATGTTTTTAAGTAGACTGCACTTCATGTTTTTTCAATTCACCCTATATATAGTAATGTGACATAAGAAATCATAGTAATATTATATATTGTATTATTATAATAGCCACTGTTTACTGAATGCCTGTGTGCCATGTACTATACTGGGCATTTACATACATGATTTCTAAACCATAACAACCCTACAAGGTAGGTATTGTTGCCAGTTATTTCCACAAGAAACCTTTTTTACTGGTGGTGTCAGATCACAGAATCTTACTTAAAACTCATAGCTAGCCAGTATAAACAAGGTAAGAACCAATTTTTCTCCCTTTGTGTCTGTAAAAAATTAGCACTTAAGAGGCTGTTCTTTTTGAAGTACAAAATAATACTTTGCAAAAGCGCACCACACAAACTAAGGGAGATTTTATGGACAGCTTTTTGACACCAGACTATATCATTAATCTCTTGGTGGGAGAGTTGCTAACTGACAGATTCAAGGAACTTGGTAAATCAATTGAGGTGTCCCTTCTCTAACCATATCATCAGCAAACATACTGAGAGCCTGCTATGTTGAAATAACTAGTAAATTATACTAAACCACTATAATTTTACAAGTTATAGGATATGTATCAGTGTTTGTTTTGGAAACTCCATTATTTGGATTTAAGTAATATCAAACTTTTCTTCTGGCAACAATATTTATACTCATGTGATGATACTGAAAACATATCACTGGGACATAAACATATCTATGCCAAGTAATAGGTTTCTTTTTCTGATTATAAAAGTAGTACAAGTAAAGAAAAATTTGAAATTATGTTTAAAGAAAAAATATTTTTCTTTATTTTAGGAAAATATAGATAAAATAACCAATAATTCCTTTATTTAAAGGTAACTGACTTACAGTTGACATATTTCCACGAAGTTTTTTAAGCATATGAAGTTTAAACTTTTTTCCTCAGTCGCTGACTTTTTTCATAAAAATTTATCAGAAATGCTTCCTCAAGTCATTTAAAACTCTTAAAATTTTCAATGGCTGCATAAAGATCCTTATGTGGAGTAGGGTTTCGTTAGGTGGTCACTTACACTATTTTCCTTACTTATAAACAATGTTGCTGTGAACTTTTTATGCATAAATATATTTTAGCATTTCAGATTATATCTTAAATTAAGATCAATTCTTAGAAATAGACTACATGGCCAACATTTTTAGGCTTCTTCATCTATAAAAATTTTGCTGTTAAAAAAAAATCTCTTAATTCTCTACATACATATATATTGAAAATAAGCCTGAGGGAAAAATGTATGAGGCCTACCTTTTAAAATCGAGATTAATATTTAAATTTAGGCTCAGTGTTTTTGTTTTGCTTTGTTTTTAATATCTTACCTTTAAGGAAAAATCCACTCTTCAAAATATTATTTACTTCTTTTCATCAGGTTTAAAATTTACACAATTTGAGATAGGAGTTTAAATATTTACTTTTTTCAGCCTAATGCTTCTATTTTTCAAGGTATTACCATTTCTTTTTTCCTATTTCCAAATATGTTCTCCCAGCAGTGTTGCCTCCAGACTCATCAGTTCAGTCTCACATTTGACATTGACATTGACATTGACAAGTTGCTCAGTCATGTCCGACTCTTTGCGACCCTATTGACTATAGCCTACCAGGCTCCTCTGTCCATGGGATTCTCCAGGCAAGAACACTGGAGTGGGTTGCCATTTCCTTCTCCAGGGGATCTTCCTGACCCAGGGATTGAACCAGGGTCTCCTGCATGTACACCACTAATTCATGGTATAAGTGTACACATGCATCTGTGGATAAAAACCTAAATAAAATTACAGATCATGGTCATTCTCAAATCTAGCAAATTTGGCACAAGAGTTTAAGAGTACCAAAATTAATATTATAAAACAGTTCAAAGGTATTAGACTGAAATGCAGAGCTATAAATGGGGCACATTCACCCAATTCTAAAATTAATTTACAGTGGTGAAGGAATCACAAAATTTGGAAAAACCTCCAGAAGAAATCAAAGTAAATAAGGAGTACTACTTTTTAGTACTACCATTTATTAATTCACTTGACTAATTAAAGATGTTCAATACTTACTGAACATCTTTTATATGTCAAACAGTTGCTAGGAGGGAGCAAAAAGATACAGGCCTGCCTTCCTGGAAGATATATCCTAGTGGAAGAGACAGGCAAAAGCAAATGAACAAATAAGTAAAGGTCGTAAGTTGTAATCTAGTCACTTCTGTTACTCAGTATTATTCCTGTAAGACAAAGAGGTGATCTGAGTTTCTACCCCCCAAAATTTTTAAAGCAGTACTAAGTTAAAAAACTGAAGATTTAGAATTATTAAGAAATGGATCTCTACAGATATTTTATGACTCTTGTTTATGATTCATCTTATTTAAAATATTTTAGATATTTTATGACTCATTCCCTTGTACCCTACACACTCCCTTGCCAAAAGTATCTAGTCTGACTCTACCTCAGTTGTAGCATATTACAGTAGAAGGTGTGTGTATGTGCTCAGTCACTTAGTTGTGTCTGACTCTTTGTGACCCCATGGACTGTAGCCTGCAAGGTTTCTCTGTCCATGGAATTTTCTAGGCAAGAATACTGGAGTGGGCTGCCATTTCCTTCTCCAGGGGAATCTTCCCAACTCAGGGATCAAACCCACGTCTCCTGCATCGGCAGGTGGATTCTTTACCACTGAGCCACCTTTAAAAATGTGCCAAATTTGGGGAGCAAGGAAACCCAGGTTTTAGCAAGTAGCAATGCTGATACTGAGATCTTTGGTAAGATGTTTAATTTTCTGGTGTCAGTTTCCTTTGCAAAATGATGAATTTTGACTAAATGATGGCTAAAATCCCTTTTGGCTTTAAAATTCATTGTCTATGCATCTGTCCTTAAAACCTTTCTTCTGTTATGCTCCTGTTTATACTGGGGATAGGGGAGGAAATAGCATGAAGAATACAGAGGTTGGAAAGAATAAGATTGATTCCTGTTTGATAGCAATAAAGAATCTATCTATAGTTTATAATGATCATTTCCCCATGTTATTTAATTTTTTAAAAACATGTTTATAACATCTGCACGACATTCCAACAAATGGATATACCAAAATTTATTTATGTATGCCTTCGTTTTAAAAATTGTTTTCCTAATTTCTGCAATTATCTAAAGATATTTAAAATCCATACTTTACTGGTACTCAAGAGTATGGCCGGCTCTCACTCTGTCTTGTTCCTTTTGCAGAAAATAAAGTTACTGTGATTCCTTCTCATCTACTCCAGCCTATACATGGCTTTCTCTTAACATAAAAACTCCACTTCAGACAACGATCTACAGCCTGTCCTTTCTCCTTTCTAAAACAGCATCACCCCTGAGTGAAGGCCGTATTTCTGCAGCTCTCCCAAAGAAAAAGAATGTGAATTAAAGCCAATTCTGTGCCTGCATCAAGTCTGGATAATGTGTATTTTTAGTTTTAATGAAAGCTTAGATCCATGAGATTAAAATCCCTACCAGCAGACAAACAGGTAAAGATTCATTTTTGTCAGCTATAACAAAAACATGATTTAGCACTAAGTCACATATGACTTAGTTAACTCTGGCAAAAGTTAACTGTGACTTGGGTGATTGGCCATAATCCTGAACTTGTTAAAGCATTAATTGTTATGTTGAAACATTAGAATGTAAGTATACAATTTGAAGTAAAACTTAAATTTTTAGCTGCTAAATTCAGCAAACAACTGCACAATCTGCTATTTAGGGTTGCTTTTTTTTAATAATATGGTATATATTATTTCAATAAATGTCAAATTCTGCACTGCTTTGATACTTCATCCACAGAGTAAAGGAATCAGAGAGGTGACAAAGTGCTTTATAATTACTCCAAAAAATATCCTGAGTTAGTTAAAAATCTTTCCAATTTCATAGTTTTTGTTTGGGAAAAGAGTAGAACCTCTGTTGTACCTCTTGGATTGTGAATTGCTGCAAGTTAAACATCTTTTTTATAATTTTAAGTTACTTTTAAGCACCTATATAGTATCAGTTTGGAATCTGAAAGAATACTCACATTAACAATTATTTCTACCAATAGCTATGGACATTGTAGTTACAGATAGTAGAATTTTAGTGAAGGGATCTTTGGGGTCATATAATCCAGCTCTCATCTTACAAATAAGGAAAATGAAGCCCAGAAAAGTTTTTATAATTTGTAACAGTAAGCTTGGCAAGCAGAGGGGAAGAAGGCTCCTAACACACTCTTCTGGCCTAATGCATGCCAGAGGGTAACAGGTTATAAGAAAGTCTGTAGTTAGCTACAGTTGAACAACTCTAGGAAAAAGACCTGCTTTGGTTCCTAAATACACATTTTCCCCTTAAGATTCTTACTGGATGATCCATTCCACCTTAATTTATTACCACAAACACAAAAGGGAAGTGTCTTTACACAAATTAATGCGCCTACAAAATAAAACCCAAGAGAGAAGCTGGAGTTAGTTTGGCAGAGCTACAGTGTTACACAATGTCTGGGGAGGACCTTTATACATATCCATATGTATACATACTGTAGCCTCTTAATTGTGCTTAAGGAAATGGCACTGACATACATTGTGGGTGTAAACGTTGCCCGCAGGAGTTGTACATCACACATGGACACTGCAAATATAAGTTTTGTATATTGAATTAATTAAGGAAGGCTAATTGCCAAAACAGATCATCAACACCAAAATATATCATGGCTCAAGGACATTTCTTGCTAAAATAAACAAGCACTACAGTAATTACTTTTCAAGGTCTTTCCATACCGTCGCTTTCAGAATCAAAGTTCCAAGGTCACCCTAAGGGTCTTTTCTCTTTCAGCCTGTAGGAAAGTGAGTTTTTTAGGGGAGAGTCTTCCCAGGTGACACCAGTGGTAAAGAATCTGCCTGCCAGTGCAGGAGATACAGGAGACGTGCGTTCAATCCCTGGGTCGGGAAGATCCCCTGGAGTAGGAGGTGGCAACCCACTCTAGTATTCTTGCCTGGAAAATTCCATGGACAAGGAGCCTGGAAGGCTACAGTACATGGGGTTGCAAAGAGTTGGACCGTGACTAAAGCACACATGCGTGCGCAAGCACACACACACGCTCCAAGTAGACCATGACTAAAGCACACATGCGTGCGCAAGCACGCACCCGCACACACACACACACACACACTCCAAGTAGTACATGTTAACTTCCATTCTCATTCTATTGGCTGTAACTTAAGTCACATGTCCACAGCTAACTGCAAGGGAGGCTGGAGATAGACTTATGTGTATGGCCCAGAAGTGAGAGCATGGATTTTGATACTAGTTAACAGTCACTGCCCACTTGGGTGCTCACTCTCTCCACATATATACATACACAAATTCTAAAGTCGTCACCAAAATTAAATTAACTCATATAATTATGCTTCAAATAGAATAAGTTAGTAGTGGAAGAAAAGGCCTTCTACTTAAGAATTAGATTCATCTCTACCCTTTCCCTCCTTCAGTTCAGTTCAGTCGCTCAGTTGTGTCCAACTCTTTGCGACCCCATAGACTGCAGTACGCCAGGCCTCCCTGTCCATCACCAACTCCTGGAGTTCACTCAAACTCATGTCAGTGATGCCATCCAACCATCTCATCCTCTGACATCCCCTTCTCCTCCGGCCTTCAATCTTTCCTAGCATCAGGGTCTTTTCCAATGAGTCAGTACTTCCCATCAGGTGGCCAAAGTATTGAAGTTTCAGCTTCAATATCAGTCCTTCCAAAGAATATTCAGGACTGATTTCCTTTAGGATGGACTGGTTGGATCTCCTTGCTGTCCAAGGGACTCTCAAGAGTCTTCTCCAACACCACAGTTCAAAAGCATCAATTCTTCAGCGCTCAGCTTTCTTCACAGTCCAACTCTCACATCCATACATGACTACTGGAAAAACCATAGCCTTGACTAGACAGGCCTTGGTTGGCAAAGTAATGCCTCTGCTTTTGAATATGCTATCTAGGTTGGTCATAACTTTCCTTCCAAGGAGCAAGCGTCTTTTAATTTCATGGCTGCAGTCACCATCTGCAGTGATTTTGGAGCCCCCCAAAATAAAGTCTGTCACTGTTTGCACTGTTTCCCCATCTGTTTGCCATGAAGTGATGGGACCAGATGCCATGATCTTCGTTTTCTGAATATTGAGTATTAAGTCAACTTTTTCACTCTCCTCTTTCAGTTTCATCAAGAGGCTCTTTAGTTTTTCTTCACTTTCTGCCATAAGGGTGGTGTCATTTGCATATCTGAGGTTATTGATGTTTCTCCCAGCAATCTTGATTCCAGCTTGTGCTTCATCCAGCCAGCATTTCTCATGATGTACTCTGCATAGAAGTTAAATAAGCAGGGTGACAATATACAGCTTTGATGTACTCCTTTTCCTATTTGGAACCAGTCTGTTGTTCCATGTCCAGTTCTAACTGTTGCTTCCTGACCTGCATACAGGTTTCTCAAGAGGCAGGTCCCTCCTTCAGGCAGAACTAATTGTTAATTAATGCATAACAACAGTCAACTGAAATCTCAAAATGAGGGAAAAAAGCAAATGTTTGCAAGAATTACCTTTTTTATACATCTATATGTATCAAGACATATATATGTATGAGATATAGAAGGAGGTTGGCTTGGTTTCGTTATCCCATCACCTACTCAAATTCAGGACTAAGACTTACAACTGGGCTGTTTGTTTTAAAGGCACAAAGCCATCAAGTTCCCTTTTAATTATGAATAAATGATGTCTGAAGATATTCAGCTTTTTTTACACAACACAGATAGTAATTCTATAAATAGTAAATTTAGTGTGTTTTTTTTTTTTTTTTTTGAGTAAGTTGCCATTTTAATCCTCAAAACTGTTCCCAGTTAGTTTTTCACAGAAGCACTGCCTGGCTGCACTTCTGAAATCATAAACAGGAAGTATGATATGTAAATGTCAGTAAAACTAAAACTCAATCCTATGGTTTGATATTTTTCTTCCTCTCATATTACCACGTTAATGTCTGATTTTATGTGTATTGTACTTAGACCAATTACATGAAAGCAAACAGTAATTCATTACCTGATCAGTTTTATTTGGCAACCTAACTGTTTTGGGGGGCATGGAAAAAACACGTGGAATAACCTAAATGTTGTTCATTTTCATGGAGGAGGGAATGGAAATGACCGGAAAACTGCTGTTGATTTTGCATTGTTAGAAACTGCTTTCATGCATAGGTTGCACAACTTTATTGTTGCCAGAAGACAGTGTAGATGGAGGAGGAGGCCAGAGAGTGAATGAGTCTTTAAATACTTGAAAACCTATTACAGAAAGCATTTTTACAGTGTGCACCATCTTATTCCGATCTTCAGTAACTCCTTGAATGTGTTTCCCTACATTAATTCTGTTGTGAGACAACTAAGGAGTTGTTTAAGTAGTGCAAAAATTCAGGATATTATCTCTGACTTCCCTATGAAGAAACTATGGTTCTTTCTATAGTTAGTATTTTCTATGTAACACTATTTCAGTGTGTCTGCTACCTGAACTTTTCTATGGAAATTCCAAGAAAAAGATTAAAATTGACCAGTCCATTTTGTGTATTACCTTAAATATTTCTGGAGAAATGTTACCAACATATAAATGCTGCTGTAAGTCTAAAATGTTTTTCTTTAGGAAACCATTCCTGACCTTGTTCTTAAACCGAACACTGAAGGAATGAATTTACTCAAAGTCACACAATATATGAGAGAGAAAAAAAAAAAAACCAGAACCTATGTATCTAAACTTCCTTTCAAGGCAGATCACACAGACCTAGAGAATATGTTTCACAAGGAGGCAGCCTGCCTACCTACTGAGGGTCTACCTTTCTGCAGCACACGAGGCCCTGCTGAATTGCACATATGGTATTTGACACTTGAGGCATTATCTTCTAGTTGAAAATACAACATACATAGAATAGATACAGGAATATGTGAAATGTAACATAATAAGAATACACTAATCAAGTACAAGCTACAAATAATTGCTATGGTGATGTGGAAAAAGAAGTAACTTAAAACTAGATGGCTAATGGACAGAAGTTTAGTGGAATCAGAAAATCTTACACAGATGTTTTGAAAGTGCTGATGGGTTTGGATTCCCAGAGAGAAAAAATAACCATTCATTTACTCATCAAATACCATATTTACAAAGTGCTTCCTGTATGTTATATGCTAGGCACTGTTCAAGGCACTAGAGATGCAACACTACACAAAACTGCTACAGAGCAGGACCAGGCAGGTCATCTCACAGACATGATGGGAACAAGAACACAAATATGAGAGTAGCGAGAAATTAAATACTGGGTCTGAAATACTCAAGTAAAAAGTGTTAGTCACTCAGTCATATCCGACTCTTTGCAACTCCATGGATTATAGCTGGCCAGGCTCCTCTGTCCATGAAATTTTCCATGTAAGTATACTGGAATGGGTTGCCATGCCCTTCTCCAGGGGATCTCCCCAACCCAGGGATCAAACTCAGTCTCCGGCACTGCAGGCAGATTCTTTACCATCTGAGCCACCTATGTGCTTAAAGTCTCCAGCACTGCAGGCAGATTCTTTACCATCTGAGCCACCTATGTGCTTAAAAAAAGTGAAGTTGCTCAGTAGTGTCCGACTCTGTGACCTCATGGACTGTAGCCTACTAGGCTCCTCCGTCCATGGAATTTTCCAGGCAAGAATACTGGAGTGGGTTGCCATTTTCTTCTCCAGGGGATCTTCCCGACCCAGGGATTGAACCCAGGTCTCCCGCATTGCTGGCACACACTTTACCATCTGCGCCACCTGGGAAGCCCAAGTATTTATGTGCTTAAATACTAGGATGTTTCTAAATGGGAGAAAGATGTTTGGTGCGCCTTGAACTCCTTTTGTCATTATGGTCAGAATGAACTGCTTTCCCTTCTCAGTTGGTCAGCTCTCTTAGCCTCTTAGATATAACTTTATTACAACCAGAATAACACAAGTCAAATAACTACTACCTACATAAAGATTCCCAGCTGAAGTGTGCAGAGAGCAAAAAGGGAAAGAATGGCTAGTGGAAGTTCAATTTTATGGCTCCTTTTATCTTTCCAGTGGTTACTATCATATATTATCAGTCTCTTGCCAGAAACATCTCCCACTTGGTGTTTGTCTGAGTTGTGATTCAATTCCTGAAAGTTCTGCTCTCCTCCTTTCAGGTAGAATCGCTGAAAGGAGACTCCATGTAAATTCCTTTTTGCTACTGATACTTAAACAGGTTTTCTTTATTCATCCAGCAATACTTCTTTACAGACTGTTTGATGGAAAGTATTCTGTGTTTTATGTAAGCTAGTGGGGAAGAGGATAAGATGGGATGGGGGACTAGGGAGACTACAAGAGGCTGCAATACAAGAGGCTACAATATAAATGACAATTAAGAGCTTGGATTAAATGGGCAATTTTCAAAATGCAAAGGAACGTATTAAGTACCAATGTAGAGAAGTACTAGAAGAACTAACAAGTGTAGCAACTGTTTACCTATGGGAAGTAAAGAAAGAAAGACAAGGGTGCCCACTTTCACCATTACTATTCAACATAGTTTTGGAAGTTTTGGCCACAGCAATCAGAGCAGAAAAAGAAATAAAAGGAATCCAAATTGGAAAAGAAGAAGTAAAACTCTCACTATTTGCAGATGACATGATCCTCTACATAGAAAACCCTAAAGATTCCACCAGAAAATTACTAGAAATAATCAATGACTATAGTAAAGTTGCAGGATATAAAATCAACACACAGAAATCCCTTGCATTCCTATACACTAATAATGAGAAAACAGAGAGAGAAATTAAGGAAACAATTCCATTCACCATTGCAACAGAAAGAATAAAATACTTAGGAATATATCTACCTAAAGAAACTAAAGACCTATATATAGAAAACTATAAAACACTGGTGAAAGAAATCAAAGAGGACACTAATAGATGGAGAAATATACCATGTTCATGGATTGGAAGAATCAATATAGTGAAAATGAGTATACTACCCAAAGCAATTTATAGATTCAACGCAATCCCTATCAAGCTACCAACAGTATTCTTCACAGAGCTAGAACAAATAATTTCACAATTTGTATGGAAAAACAAAAAACCTCGAATAGCCAAAGCGATCTTGAGAAAGAAGAATGGAACTGGAGGAATCAACCTACCTGACTTCAGGCTCTACTACAAAGCCACAGTTATCAAGACAGTATGGTACTGGCACAAAGACAGAAATATAGACCAATGGAATAAAATAGAAAGCCCAGAGATAAATCCACGCACATATGGACACCTTATCTTTGACAAAGGAGGCAAGAATACACAATGGATTAAAGACAATCTCTTTAACAAGTGGTGCTGGGAAATCTGGTCAACCACTTGTAAAAGAATGAAACTAGACCACTTTCTAACAGCATACACAAAAATAAATTCAAAATGGATTAAAGATCTAAACGTAAGACCAGAAACTATAAAACTCCTAGAGGAGAACATAGGCAAAACACTCTCTGACATACATCACAGCAGGATCCTCTATGACCCACCTCCCAGAATATTGGAAATAAAAGCAAAAATAAACAAATGGGACCTAATTAACCTTAAAAGCTTCTGCACATCAAAGGAAAATATCAGCAAGGTGAAAAGACAGCCTTCAGAATGGGAGAAAATAATAGCAAATGAAGCAACTGACAAACAACTAATCTCAAAAATATACAAGCTACTCCTATAGCTCAACTCCAGAAACATAAATGACCCAATCAAAAAATGGGCCAAAGAACTAAATAGACATTTCTCCAAAGAAGACATACAGATGGCTAACAAACACATGAAAAGATGCTCAACATCACTCATTATCAGAGAAATGCAAATCAAAACCACTATGAGGTACCATTTCACACCAGTCAGAATGGCTGCGATCCAAAAGTCTACAAATAATAAATGCTGGAGAGGGTGTGGAGAAAAGGGAACCCTCTTACACTGTTGGTGGGAATGCAAACTAGTACAGCCACTATGGAGAACAGTGTGGAGATTCCTTAAAAAACTGGAAATAGAACTGCCTTATGATCCAGCAATCCCACTGCTGGGCATACACACTGAGGAAACCAGAAGGGAAAGAGACACGTGTACCCCAATGTTCATCGCAGCACTGTTTATAATAGCCAGGACATGGAAGCAACCTAGATGTCCATCAGCAGATGAATGGCTAAGAAAGCTGTGGTACATATACACAATGGAGTATTACTCAGCCATTAAAAAGAATACATTTGAATCAGTTCTAATGAGGTGGATGAAACTGGAGCCTATTATACAGAGTGAAGTAAGCCAGAAGGAAAAACATAAATACAGTATACTAACGCATATATATGGAATTTAGAAAGATGGTAACAATAACCTGGTGTACGGGACAGCAAAAGAGACACTGATGTATAGAACAGTCTTATGGACTCTGTGGGAGAGGGAGAGGGTGGGAAGATTTGGGAGAGTGACATTGAAACATGTAGAATATCATGTAAGAAACGAGTTGCCAGTCCAGGTTCGATGCGCGATACTGGATGCTTGGGGCTGGTGCACTGGGACGACCCAGAGGGATGGTGTGGGGAGGGAGGAGGGAGGAGGGTTCAGGATGGGGAACACATGTATGCCTGTGGCGGATTCATTTTGATAATTGGCAAAACTAATACAATTATGTAAAGTTTAAAAATAAAATAAAATTAAAAAAAAAAAAAAAAGAAAGACAGACATAACCTAAGATCGCAAGTTTGAAGGTTCCAAAATATGTGTTATCACCAACAATAGCCAAGAAATTTGGAAAAAATAGCTTGAAGGAAAAAATGAAACTAATGTCAGATCTAAGCAGGATATCACTAGAAGACAGAGGACTCAAGCTTTCCTGATAACCTATTGGGCCTGTTGATGTACATGTGAAAATCAGTATTATATAAAAAACAGATTGAAACCCTATGGGCTAAAAAGGGAATGCAATAAACAACATCAAATGGCTGTGTATGATGAGGTAGCAATCTTACTTACTTCAATCTTACTTACTTCAATCTTACTTCAAAAGAAGTAACCCGGCTTTGGAATCTTTCCTTCAGGTCAAAGATGCCCTTTACTAAACATTCTCTCCTTTTTAGCAGACCCCTTAGTGAGTGAGAATAATAAACTTAATGAATAAAATTAAAAGACTTTGTTTCCCTGGATTATCTGTAGATAGTAAGTAGGCAGAGCTAGGATTTAAGTCCAGATCTGTTTGATTCCAATGCTACTTTTCTTAACTAATAATCTACTTTGCCTCCAAAAGTTATCTAAAAACAATACATAAACAAACAAATAAAAATTGTTTGGCTATCCTAGATCTTTTGCATTTCTATATGAATTAATTTTAGAATCAGCTTAACTTTTAAGCCTACTAGAATTTTGATTTGAATTGTATTGAACCTTTAGATCAATTTGAGAACAGACATATTAATATAAACCAATGAGTCAGGTAAATCTCTCCAGTTACTTAAGTCATCTTTAATTCTTCTTAGCGCTGTTTGCTCTTTTCAGTTTTTAGGACTTTAGTGCTTTTTTTCAGATTTATTCATAAGAACTTATTTTTTATGCTACTGTAAATGCTGTGTATTTTTCACATTTCCATTTTCAATTGTTTGGTGCTAGAATGTGGAAATATAAATGATTATTATATATTGATTTTATATCCCACTGTCTTGCTAAACTCAAGTTATCCTAGTAGCTCTTCATCAGTTCCACCAAGTGGAAGAGATGCATGATTTATTGTTGTTTAGTTGCTCAGTCCGACTCTGTGACCCTATGGACTGCAGCCTATCACGCTCCTCTGGCCATGGGATTTCCCAGGCAAGAATACTGGAGAAGGTTGCCATTCCCTTCTCCAGATCTTCCCAACTGAAGGATCAAACCCGCATCTCCTGCATTGCAGGCAGATTCTTTACCACTGAACCACCTGGGAATCCTTCTAGATGGATGATTATATCAGTTTTATTTCCTCTTTTCCAATCTAATTTTTTTTTTTCCTTCCTGATTATACTGGTCAGAACTTCCAATACTGAGTAAAAGTGGTAAGGGCAGAAGTCCTTGTATTGTTCCTGATCTCAGGGAGAAAGCATGCCATCTTTCGTCAGTAGATATAAGGTTATTTCACGTTTTGTGCAGATACCTTTTATCTGACTGAAGAAATATCCTTGCATTCCAAGTTTGCTGAGTTTTTTAAAATCAGGAATGAATACTGGGTTTTGTCACATGTTTTTTCTGCATCTATTAAGATGATCAGTTTTTCTTTTTTAGTTTAAAATGGTGAATTATACTCATTGATTTTTGAATGTTAAAACCAATCCTACATTCTTGAGATAAACCCAATAATAATACTATCCTTCTTATATATGGTTGGATTTTATTTGATGAAATTTTGTTTAGGATTTTTCAATTTATGTGTATGAGGAAGACTGGCCTGAGTTTTCTTGTTATGTCTTCATAGTGTTTTGAGTATCAGGGTAATGCTGGCCTCCAAGAACAAGTTTGGAAGTATTCTCTCCTCTTCACTTTTCTGTAAGAGTTTATGTGTAACTGGTATTATTTTTCTTTTCCTAAATGTTTTGGAAGGATTTGTCAGTGAAGCCCTATGCACCAGTTTTCTTTGTAGGAATGTATATATATAAAGTGAAAAGTGAGTAAAGTGAAGTCGCTCAGTCGTGTCCGACTCTTTGCGACTCTGTGGACTATAGCCCCCAGGCTTCTCCATCCATGGAATTTTCTAGGCAAGAGTACTGGGGTGGGTTGCCATTTCCTTCTCCAGTATATAAATTATTTATTTATTTGGCTGCATCAGGTTCAGTAGTTGTGGTGTGGGCTTAGTTGCTCTGAGGCGTGCGGGATCTGACTTCCCCACTAGGGACTGGACCTCTGTCCTCTGCATTGCAAGGTGGATTCTACCACTGGACCACCAGGGGAGTCCCTGTAGGAATATTTTAAACTAATAATTCAACAGAAAAATTACAATTCAGGTTATCTATTTCTTCTATTATATCTATTTCTTCTTGAGTAAGCTTGGTAATTTGTAATCTTTCAAGGACTTTGGCCATTTCATCTAAATTGCTATTGTTGTTTGCCTAAAGTTGTTCATAATATTCCCTTATTATCCTTTAAGTACCTGTAGAATTTGTAATGATGTCACCTCTCTTATTCCCGATTACCAATCTTCCTGATATGTGTCTTATCTTTTTTTTTTTTCCCCGACCAGTCTGGCTAAAGGTTTATCAGTTTTACTGACCTCAACGAACCAAGCTTTCATCACACAGATATTCTCAATTGATTTTTGTTTTCCATTTCACTGATTTCCACTTCAATCTAATTTATTTCGTGATTTTTTTTTTTTTGCTTCTTTGTGTTTAATTTGCTCTTCTTAAGTTGAGGTCATTGCTTTGAGGGTTTCTTTTTTTGGTATACTCTAATACAGGCATTTTATTTATTCAGAATTCGATAATGTATTTTTATTCTCCTTCAGTTCAAAACACTTTCTGATTTCACTTTTGAGTCCTTTAATCAATAGATTATATTTGTTTCAAAATATTAGGGCTTTTCCAGTTAGCTTTCTGTTACTGATATCTTATTTAATTCCTTTGTGGCCATAATATACTTTGCATGATTTGGCTACTTTAAAATATACTGGGACATATTTTATGACCTAAAACAGAGATCAGAAAACTTTTTCTGTAAAGGGTCAGGAAGTAAATATTCTAACCTTTGCAGGCCAAAAACTCTGTCAAAATTTTTTTGTTTTTCCAAGAAACCTTTCAAAATATGAAAACCATTCTTAGTTCACAGGGCAATATAAAACCAAGCTAGATTTGGCAGTACGGCTGATAGTTTGCTGACCCCTGGCCTAGAATATGCTCACTCTGGGTAAACGTTTCATGTATACTTGAAAGGGAATGTGTATTCTGCTATTTTAAGTGGAATGTTCTAGGAAATCAATTAGGTAATATTGCTGGATAGTGTTATTTAAGTTTATTACATCCTTGTTAGGCTTCAACTTTTTCAAGCAATTATTAAAAGAGGCATACTGAAATCTCTGACTATAATCGTAGATTTTTATTTTTCTCCTTGCAGTTCTATCAGTTTTTGCTTCATATATTGTGAACCAACTGTTATTTAGGGAATAAACATTTAGGATTGTTATGTATTCCTGATTAACTGGCCCATTTATTACCATGAAATGACACTCATTATCTCTTGTAGTATTTTTCACTTTGAAATCTTACTTCTTTTGCTATGTTAATCTGGCCACACCAGTTTTCTTTTGACTAATGTCAGCATCAGCATGGTATTTTCCATCCTTTCATTCTTAACATTGTTTTGTATATAAAGTGTTTTGCTTTTATCCAATCTGATAATCTTTGCCTTTTAATGAGGATTTTTAGATCACTTACATTTAATGTGATGATTGATATGCTTAGATTTAAGTCTATCATCTTGCTGTTTTCTGTTTGTTCTATTTACCCTATGTTCCATTTGTTTATTGTTCCTTTTTTCCTTTTTCTGCCTTTTTTCAGATTGAATTTCTTATGGTTCCATTTTTTCTCATTTGTTGGCTTACTATCTAATATTGTTTTATTATTCTACTGGTTGTTTTAGGGTTTATAGTCTGTATATATAACTTATCAGTCTACTTCCAAGTGATATTACACTACTATATGTACAGCAAATATCATACTCTTATTTTTCCCTTCCTGGACTTTATGCTATTATTGTTTTCATATATTTTACTTGTGCATGTTGTAACCCCCATAATGTATTATTTTTTTTAAAACAGTTGATTATCTTAAAAGAGAAGTAAATAGAAAAAAATCTTACGTAGTTACCTTTTCCAGTGCTCATCATCCCTTTGTGTAAATCTGTATTTTCACCTGGTATCATTTCTCTTCTGTCTGAAGGACTTCTTTAACATTTCTTGTAGTGTAGTCTGTTGAAATTTCACTCTGTGAATTTTCAGTTTCTGTAACACTCTCAGTTTCAATGTGGGTAAACATTAATTAATCGATTCCCTGCCATATACTACTATAAATAGCCTTGGCTAAACTGTAGGAGAAAGAACTGAAAATGAATGTATTGTACAACCATGAAATAGCCTAGAACCTTGCCTGTACAAGTCCAGCTTTGGGCAATTGGAACTTTAAGTATTCCAGGGTTTTAAAAGTTGAATAAACTTGGATCATCTTCTAAAATATCTATTTTACTCAGAGATTTTGAAAAAAATTATAAGCATTATATTTATATTAACCATAGGACTATTATGGTATATAATGTACTTTCATTTTAAATTTAAGACACAGTGCAAAACTAAAGAAAATTTAAAAAAAAAAAAAAAGAAAATTCTATCTTGGGACCCAGATTTTGGGGCAGGTATTCACTCTTCTCTGCTATTAACCAAACTTTTGTGGAAAAGTCTGAGGAGCAGTGACTTTGATATTATTCGTGATTTTTTAAAACCTTTCCTAAAATTGGATGCTGTCAACAAATGTAGGTTATTCATAGAGATTTTTATTTAATTTGAATATGTATTTCTAAATTGACCACTATATCCTGTTATTCAGCTCATGAATCATTTCTTATTGTACTCATAAAAAATATACTTGATTCCAAGTTTTTAAAACACCCATCACTATTCCCATGAAGGAGAACTTTTACTTACCAGTTCTCACTTTGGCTGGTCAGTGTGCCTGCATCAATCATAACCTGCAACATTGTCCAATTTTCTGATTCCAGTCCAGGACAGAGTAAGAATGCACATAAACAAGCCTGTTAGAAATAGGCCTAAAATAAAGATAGAAAAAGTGTTAGTCGCTCAGTCACATCTGACTCTTTGAGATCCCATGGACTGTAGCCCACCAGGCTCCTCAGTCCATGAAATTCTCCAAGCAAGAATACTGGAGTGGATAGTCATTCCCATCTCCAGGGGATCTTCCCAATTCAGGGATTGAACCCTGGTCTCCTGTATTGCAGGCAGATTCTTTACCATCTGAGCCACCAGGGAAGCCCAAAAATAAAAAGGCTCATTATGAAGACCTACCAGAAAATCCAATTCTAAGATTGCATTCTAAGTAAATAAGTCAAAAATTTAATTATTTTATTGTTCCTTTTAGCAGTAGAGAAAAATTGGCAGGAATCAATAAAGACTCCCAAATAAGAAACTGCGTATTTTACAACCTAATATTCTATAACAGAATACTTATTCAGTCATTAAAGTATATTATAGTTGAATACCTTTTCCTCAGAAATACATATGAACAAAAAACAGGTGTGAAAATTTATTCACTCCAGGTACTCCCTTAACACCTGCTTTTTACCTTTTATAATCTCAATTCTCAACTATTCCATTTTCCTTCAAACCACAATCTTTCACGTACCTTCACATCATTTCCTATCCAGCCTAGATTCCCAGGCTCATCAATCTCTCCTGCTTATAACCTTGCTCCCTCTCCCATTCTTTATAGCATGTATTATATTTTTACTCAAGCTCACCTATGTGTTTATCTTTTTTGTATCCTTTATCAAAAAAAAAAATCAAAAGTATCAGCCATGAATCTCCATTTCAGTCCCACAATTTAAGTTACACATGTAACCATCTTTGCCTCCTCTCTAATCTCAGAGGAAGAAGTATTCTTCCTTTTCTTTTCCAGCTCAGTTCCTCTACTTACACCCTTGATCCCGTATCAATATTGAATATTTCCTCATCTCTTAAGGTCTTGCTTTACCTTTATCCCTCCTATTTTTTTTAATCCCTTCTGTTTTTAATCTCTCCTCTCTGCTGTCTCTTCCTCACATTTTATAAATATGTTAAACTCTTTTCACTGTAGAATCTCCTCCATCTTTTAACTTCCTCCCTACAACTATCATTCTTTAATTCTATTTTGAATAAGAGATGAAAAGTTTTGGAAATTCCCTGGCAGTCCAGTGGTTAAGATTCAGCGCTTTCACTGCTGGGTCCCTGGGTTTGATCGCTGCTCAAGGAACTAAGATTCCTCAAGCTGCATGGCGTGACCAAAAAAAAAAGAGAGAGAGAGAGCTGAGGAGACTTGGAATAATATAAATTTAATATAACCTCTCTCAATTTTAATATACTTTTAAACTCAACACAAACAGAATTCTGCCTCCATCAGTACACTGAATGTGCACTGCAAACATTCTGGCAAACAATACTAATAACAAAACTGCCGTCTTGTTTTTCAGTTTATTCCACTCGTGTTTACTGTCTGACCCTCCTGACTTCTTTCCTTCTGAATCTTCTCGCCCAAGGGCTTCACAAGCACAGCTCAGTTGGTGCTCCCTTCCCTTCCTCTGCTATTTCTTATCGGTTCTTTATCTTCCTCCTCTTAATTTGTCCATTTATAATGCTGGTTCTCATTTCCTCTCCATATATTCCATCTCTGTGAGCAATGGCATCCCCTGATTTTAACTATCACCTATTTAATGATATCTGCCTTCAGCCAGGCCTTTCTCCTCAGCCTGAGACACACAGATGCCGAGCTCCCTGGTGAACTTCTCTAAGTGGATACCCCACTGGCATTTAATCTTCCATATTCAGTATGTCTTTACTGAGTTCCTCATCTCCCTCCCCTTTCCTAGTTTTCCATTTCACACTTTTACATATATACACATACATAGAAGCCCCATTCCTCCTCCATTTGTCTCTATTCCAGTAAAACTGTACTGTACAAACAAGTTGGGGACTAGGGAGTCGTTCAAGACTCTTATCTCTATTCCAGGCATAACATCCCAGCACAAAATCTCATTATTTCCCTCCATGGCTATAAAACTACACAAAAATACTTCCATTTATTTAAAAAATAAAAGCACATTTTCTAACACTCCCTCTAGTATTTACACTATGGAACAACAATCATGTTATCTTAGTAGCAAACCATGAAGGTTTTATGTTGTTATTTAGTCACTAAGCCATATCCTTATCCTGGTGGGCTGCCGTCTATGGGGTCGCACAGAGTCAGACACGACTGAAGTGACTTAGCAGCAGTAGCAGCAGCAAGCCATATCCAACTCTTTGTGACCCCATGGACTGTAGCCCACCAGGCTTCTCTGTCCATGGGATTTCCCAGGCAAGAACAATGGAGTAGGTTGCAATTTCCTTCTCCAGGGGATCTTCCCAACCCAGGAATCAAACCCAGGTCTCCGACACTGGCAGGCAGATTCTTTACCACTGAGCCATCAGGGAAGCTCTATGAATGTTTATATAGAAATATATATAGCTGGCACTACTTCCAGAAAGCCTTGTTAATACCCCTGTACCTAATGGTAGTTAGCACACAGCAGTTATTGCTTAACTCTCTGTTCATTTTTGAATAAAGTAAATGTGACATATTTGAAGTTATCTATAGTAATGGTTAAGCTGCATTTTACACGGTTCAATAAATGACAGGACTCATATACTATTTTATAATTAGGGAGGAAATGTTCAAAAGTAAGTTCCCAGATCCAGTTTTAAGGGCAAATAAAAGTTATACATAAAGTATCTTTACATCAAGTAATTTAGAAGAAGCTTTGAACTTTATTATAATTAACAAAGCAAAGAAGAACTAAAAAGCCTCTTGATGAAAATGAAAGAGGAGATTGAAAAAGCGGGCTTAAAACTCAACATTCAGAAAACTAAGATCATGGCATCCGGTCCCATCACTTCATGGCAAATAGATGGGGAAACAGTGGGAACAGTGACAGACTTTATTTTTGGGGGGCTCCAAAATCACTGCAGATGGTGACTGCAGCCATGAAATTAAAAGACACTTGCTCCTTGGAAGAAAAGCTATGACCAACCTAGACAGCATATTGAAAAGGAGAGACATTACTTTGCCAACAAAGGTCCGTCTAGTTAAAGCTATGGTTTTTCCAGTAGTCATGTATGGGTGTGAGAGTTGGACTATAAAGAAAACTGAGCACCAAAGAATTGATGCTTTTGAACTGTGGTGTTGGAGAAGACTCTTGAGAGTCCCTTGGACTGCAAAGAGATCCAAGCAGTCCATCCTAAAGGCAATCAGTCCTGAATATTCATTGGAAGGACTGATGCTGAAGCTAAAGCTCCAATTCTTTGGCCACCTGATATGAAGAACTGGCTCATTGGAAAAGACCCTGATGCTGGGAAAGATTGAAGGCAGGAGGAAAAGGGGACAAGAGAGGGTGAGATGGCTGGATGGCATCACCAACTCGATGGACATGAGTTTGAGCAAGCTCCGGGAGTTGGTGATGGACGGGGAGGCCTGGTGTGCTGCAATTCATGGGGTCACAAAGAGTCAGGCACGACTGAGTGACTGAACTGAAACTGATATGTGCTAACATTTTTCACATCTAAGGATTAAACTTTAGGAATCTCAATTTTATATAATAGGAAAGGAAACTGAGTATAAGTAGAGATAGATGAAAGGACCGTTAGATTTAGCTACATGCTATAAGAATTTCTTGTCAGGAAAAGGTTTCCTATCTACTATACTCTATCAGTGGTTTTGCAGTTTATTAGAAGTACTGCAGTTAAGTCACACCAGTTTGGGGTTGTTTTGCCAACAGCATAAACATCTAATTGTAAAAACCCCGTGTTTATAAAAATACATTTTCCAAAAGGGGAAAAAAGTTCTTTGGTTAAGTGTATGTGTACTACTTCTCTACATGGAACACTGACATGAATTTAATCTTCTGTTTCACTTCAAACATTATTTTTCTTTAAGGGTTTCTTTAAAATTAGCTATGTGGTCTGTATATACCATCCAAGTTCACTGGGTCAAAAGTTAACAGTATGGGGTCATCAAGTAAATTAAATGTTAACAGCAAAAATTAAAGGACTTAAATTAAAAACATAGGGCCTAATCCTATGATGAAGAAAAGTAAGGAAAAAGTGTTCCCATAAGAGCCATAAACTGTTCACCTATTTAAAATAAATTACTTCTTCAGAGCTGCCTTAAAAAGTTAATTTGTTTAAAACACGTAAGCATTTCTTTGCCAAAAGAGAACATGAGGCATTTTATTCTCCTTATTTCCCTATATATTTCTTCTATAAGAAATAATTTTTTACATATTAATAATAGAAATGTAGTATGAAGCCGAACTGGTCACATGGCCTCAGTCATATCTCCTAGACCTCAGAGAGTTCTAATTTGACTTCTGTTTACTAGAAATGAGTAAGAAATGAATGTCAATAGATTCTTGTCCCCCTCAACTTCTAGGAAAAGGTTCTTCCCAAGTCAAGAAAGCCTCTGAGAAAGCCATGAAATTTTTTTACTCATCGTAAAGTTTACTTATCGTGTGTGCCTACTCAGTCGTGTCTGACTCTTTGCGACCCCATGGACTGTAGCCCACCAGGTTCCTCTGTCCATGGGATTTTCCAGACAAAAATACTGAAATAGGTTGCTGTTTCCTCCTCCAGGGAATCTTCCTGATCCAGGGATTAAACCCACATCTCCTGTGTCTCCTGCAGTTTCTTTACCACTTCACTCAATGTGAAGTTTATTTATTAAATCTCTTCAATTTTTCTTTGACACAGAGTCAAGAATATACCCATTTTTATTATTTACCAGTCCTTTGTATTATTTAAACTGTTCCTCAAATACACACATTTTAATGGCTAGACAAAAAGTTTACCAACCCCTGTATATTTCAGGCCATATATGGTATAAGATCTACCATTTGGGGTGTCACTTTTTAAGATGGGCTCTGTTAAACTGGAGAATAACCAGAAAAGGAAACCAAGAGTATGAAGTGTTTAAAATCATAAGCCACTAAAGAAACTAAGGATGTTTGGAGAGTAGAGGTTCAGTTGTCCTCATGGTTGAAAACACTAATGGTCGTACTTAAGGGGTTATCACATATAGATGGGAGTGAATTTGTTCTCAGCGGCTCCAGGGGGCAATTACAAATAGGTGTGCTTTAACTAATAAAAGTCTATGATTCCAAACATGAATAGGCTAACTTTCCTTTACTATGAAAATTTAAATTATTTTAAAACAATATTTCAGAACACTATATTTAATATATCATCTGAGGTCAACACTTTCACACTAATTATTTAGAAGGTAGATAACTG
Organism: Bos javanicus; assembly: GCF_032452875.1. Classification (NCBI taxonomy): domain Eukaryota; kingdom Metazoa; phylum Chordata; class Mammalia; order Artiodactyla; family Bovidae; genus Bos; species Bos javanicus. The sequence goes on along the minus strand of NC_083879.1, from coordinate 19,645,579 downwards.
AAACAAATGGGTTTATCCCTTTCCAAGTAGCCTTATTGTAATGGGTTGGGAGCAGGGTAATTCATACTTCTTTAATAAATATTACCACTAATAACTGTCAGTTCAGTCACTCAGTTGTGTCCGACTCTTTGCGACCCCATGAATTGCAGCATGCCAGCCCTCCCTGTCCATCACCAACTCCCGGAGTTTACTCAAACTCATGTCCATCGAGTCAGTGATGCCATCCAGCCATCTCATCCTCTGTCGTCCCCTTCTCCTCCTGCCCCCAATCCCTCCCAGCATCAGGGTCTTGTCCAATGAGTCAACTCTTCACATGAGGTGGCCAAAGTATTGGAGTTTCAGCTTTAGCATCATTCCTTCAATGAACACCCAGGACTGATCTCCTTTAGAATGGACTGGTTGGATCTCCTTGCAGTCCAAGGGACTCTCAAGAGTCTTCTCCAACACCACAGTTCAAAAGCATCAATTCTTCGGCGCTCAACTTTCTTCACAGTCCAACTCTCATATCCGTACATGACCACTGGAAAAACCATAGCCTTGACTAGACAGACCTTTGTTAGAAAAGTAATGTCTCTGCTTTTGAATATGCTATCTAGGTTGGTTAGAACTGTCCTTCCAAGGAGTAAGCGTCTTTTAATTTCATGGCTGCAGTCACCATCTGCAGTGACTTTGGAGCCCAAACAAATAAAGTCTGAAACTGTTTCTACTGTTTCCCCATCTATTTCCCATGAAGTGATGGGACCAGATGCCATGATCTTCGTTTTCTGAATGTTGAGCTTTAAGCCAACTTTTTCACTCTCCTCTTTCACTTTCATCAAGAGGCTCTTTATTTCTTCTTCACTTTCTGCCATAAGGGTGGTGTCATCTGCATATCTGAGGTTATCGATATTTCTCCAGGCAATCTTGATTCCAGCTTGTGCTTCATCCAGCCAGCATTTCTCATGATGTACTCTGCATATAAGTTAAATAAGCAGGGTGACAATATACAGCCTTGACATACTCCTTTTCCTATTTGGAACCAGTCTGTTGTTCCATGTCCAGTTCTAACTATTGCTTTCTGACCTGCATATAGGTTTCTCAAGAGGCAGGTCAGGTGGTCTAGTATTCCCATCTCTCCAAGAATTTTCCACAGTTTATTGTGATCCACACAGTCAAAGGCTTTGAATAGTCAATAAAGCAGAAATAGATGTTTTTCTGGAATTCTCTTGCTTTTTCAATGATCCAGTGGATGTTGGCAATTTGATCTTTGGTTCCTCTGCCTTTTCTAAAACCAGCTTGAACATCTGGAAGTTCACAGTTCATGTACTGCTGAAGCCTGGCTTGGAGAATTTTAAGCATTACTTTACTAGCGTGTGAGATGAGTGCAAGTGTGTGGTAGTTTGAGCATCCTTTGGCATTGCCTTTCTTTGGGATTAGAATGAAAACTGACCTTTTCCAGTCCTGTGGCCACTGCTGAGTTTTCCAAATTTGCTGGCATATTGAGTCCAGCACTTTCACAGCATCGTCTTTCAGGATTTGAAATAGCTCAACTGGGATTCCATCACCTTCACTAGCTTTGTTCGTAGTGATGCTTTCTAAGGCCCACTTGACTTCACATTCCAGGATGTCTGGCTCTAGGTGAGTGATCACACCATAGTGATTATCTGGGTCATGAAGATCCTTTTTGTACAGTTCTTCCATGTATTCTTGCCACCTCTTCTTAATATCTTCTGCTTCTGTTAGATCCATACCACTTCTGTATGGACATGCCATTCCTTTATCGAGCCCATCTTTGCATGAAATGTTCCCTTGGTATCTCTAATTTTCTTGAATGAATTTTAATTCAGTCCTACAATCTGCGGCCAAGAATACAGAAGCAAAACAATTTCTCATGTAGGGAAAAATCCTAACAGAATCAGAGTTGAAAATATGTATGCATCTGTCCTAAGCCACTTTCAGAAACTAGGGCTCAAAACCATGCAAAGCAAATTTCCCCAAACAGAAGTATATCTCCTGATCCATGTGTAAATTTTCTCCCATATAACTAACATGGATATACTCTAAAAAGAAACTACTCTAAAAGTAGTTTCTGTTTTTTTTTTTTTTTTTGCCTTTGATGACTTTTAAAGGGTCCTCCCCAAATATTTATGTATAATAAAGTACTTATAAACTGATACCTAATTAACTAAAGCATATACTTATGAACCATTTAAGTACCTTCTGAGGAGGACTGTATCATTGTTTAATCAATTTAGTTACAGGGAAAGACTATCAAAGTTACTTCACAGAACAAAAATATTATCAATATCTGAAATAAAAAACATACTTGCATTTTAAAAAGGGAATGTAAATGGGTGAATATGTGGGAAGAACTCATCACATTGCCAACAAATTTCAGTGAATGTTGTACAGGTTTATGACTGGAGAACTAGATGCTATATCTAATGAAACAGGTGTTGTCCATTTTGAGGTCTGACACTTCACAGACCTAAAAAAAAGACAAACAGTACTTTCAATGAATTCGTTAAACAAAAAAGTACAGAAAATTACCTAGATTTGGTATTTTTACCAATATATACAATATTTTTATCAATGTATGTATATATACAAATATATATACACTCATCTGATTAGAGGCTTAATTTAAAATTTCCAGGTAAATATTAAATTTGAAAAATTAAAAGCTAATAGTAGAAACTAAATAGCCATGGATAGATATATGACACAGATAAGAAACATTTTCAAAGTAGCCATTATTGTTAAGCCTTATTCTCTTTTCTTTTTTTTATGAACTTTTTATTTTGTATTGAAGTATAGCCAGTTAACAGTACTGTGACAGTTTTAAGTCAACAGTGAAAGGACTCAGCCATACAGATACATTTCTCCATTCTCCCCCACCGCACCCCATCTAGGCTGCCACATAACATTGAGCCGAGTTCCATGTGCTATACAATAAACCTTATTCTTTTTGCCTTATTATAATTCTTCTAGTTTACTAGTTATAATATTCCTAACATTTTTTAGGGAAAAATTCCTAAGCATAGCTATTTTTAGCATGTTTTAAATATATGATAATCATCAAGTACAAAACAGTCTTAGAACACTTTGTCCATAAGAGTTACTCAAAAAACATCAATTTATTTCAATTAGAAAACAGACTTCAGGATGGACATGTGCACACTACTATATTTAAAATGGATAACCAACGACAACCCACTGTATAGCACAGGGAACTCTACTCAACTCTGCTATGTTTATGGCAGCATAGATGGGAGGGGAGTTTGGGGAAGGATGGATCGTGTATGGCTGAGTCCCTTCACTGTTCACCTGAACTATCACAGCACTGTTAATTGGCTATACCCCAATACAAAATAAAAGGTTAAAAATAAAAATAAATTTAAAATAGAGCTTTTACAATCAATATAGAACAAATATTTAATATTTTATATCCTTACCATTTTAACTCACAGATTAGAAGAAGACACAGAACATAAGAGAGTAAAAAAAAAGGTAATTCTCAATTTGTTCAGGTGGCAGAATAATTGGTGCTAAGTACCATTCATTCCCATTAATCTTTATTAGGAGACACAAGAGACCTGGGTTCAATCCCTGGATCAGGAAGATCCCCTGGAGTTGGAAATAGCAACCCACTCCAGTATTCCTGCCTGAAAAAAATCCATGGACAGAGGAGCCTGGCGGGCCACCATCCATGGGTTTGCAGAGTTGGACACGACTGAGTGAGTAAGCAGAACTGTGCTGCAGACACAGACAAGGACATGGTCTAGGCTGTCACGAAATTCTCAGAACCAGGAACTACATCTCCACCTGTGCATACTCACTACCACAGCCACATATCAACAAAGTCACTGTTTACATATAGCATTCAATATTTTCCTATTTGCTGCTTTAACAATTACCATAAATTTAGTGGCTTAAAACAACAGAAATGTATTATTTTTACAGTTTCAGAAGTCAGAAGTCCCAAATGGGTCTCAGTGGGCTAAAATCAAGGTGTAGATAGAGCCTCTAAGGAAGAAATTTGGAGCCTCTCTGGAGCCTCTAAGGAAGAATCTGTTTTCTTGGCTTTTCCAGCTTCTAGAGGTTGCCTTCATCCCTTGGCTTGTGGCCTGCTGCTATCTTCAAAGCCAGCAATGGCTGGTTGAGTCTCTCCCATCTTACCACTCTGACACTGACTATTCTGCTTCCCTCTTCCACATCTAGAAAAACTGTGGAATTATATTGGGTCTACTCAGATAATTCAGGATAATCTATTTTTAGGTCATGTGAGTAGCAACCTTAATTCTGTCTGCAACTTGAATACCCCTTGCCACATAACAACATATTCACAGATTCTAGGGATTAAGATGTGGACTTCTTTTGGAGAACTAGTATCCTGCCAACCATATAAATGAACCATTTTCCTCTGCTTTTCTTCAGGAACTCCATCGACCATCATCTAACTCTAATAAAATTACATGCAAACAGTTCACACGTGCACACAATTCCAGAGACGGGGGGCCCTGCAATTATAAACATATTCTGAACGTTTAAGAATCACTGGACTAGCTCATAGAATATCCATGTTCCAGAGAAGGATCGTTTGATAGTATCAAAATGCCAAATTTTAGACTGGCATTTTAACGTGTATATTTTTAACTTTGATCAGAAAACCTTGATATGGGTTGAAAGTTTTTTCTTGTATTTCCCCTCTATGTATTTTTTAAAAGTAGTTCTAATCATCCTAATTACACCTCTACATCTTGCACTTATAAACAGTTTTCCAGTTGGTATGCATCATTTTGTGATGATGCTAATAGTAAATCCAGTCATTTCCCCACAATTTACTTAATAATCTTACTACTATTGGACATTCCAACCCAATCCTCCCTTTCTGCTACTTAGTACTATATTTAATATTCTTGGCATCTTCCTGTATAGATCTTTTCCCATAGTTCAGATTTATTTCATCTAGATTCCTGAAATTCGAATTTCTGGCAGGAAGATGAATATTTCTATCACCCTTTTTATTATTGCTAAATTACTTTTCAAAAGGCCTGCTTTAACTTACATTGCCACCAGCCTTTCCTCACTCATACCATCAATATGAGGGGTTTTTTAAATGGCTTTTGTGCACTGAAAAGAATATTCAGACGTCATTTAAATTCTTATCAAAGTTATGAATTAAAAAACTTAGTTCTTCCTTGACTTTTAAATTCAACTTGAAGCTCTGGTTAGTCTTTGTAAATTTTACCAGCAATCACTTTCAAGGAGGCTTTTAAAGGTCTCTTAAATATTTAGCTTTTAGAATTTTATAACTTCTATAACTTCTGCTTTCCTTAAGTACTTAAAGCTGGATTAATAAACAAAACCTCTCCAAGAACTTATTTAAAAAAGAAAAACAAGAAAAACCTGTATTTATTTTTCTTCTTTCGCTGTGTATTTGTTAACCGTTCTGTTTTTCTTTAGACCTCTTATTAACCCTTTATCTGCTTTATATGTTAAAAAATATTTTTTGATTTGTCATGTGTCTTTACCATTTATAGCAAAATTTTTCCTGTGTATATACATTTTTTGTGTAGCTAACAATGTTCTCCAAGATTCTGTGTTGAACCTTTCTATCATTCTACATACCTCCTGCAGTGATCTCATTCAATCCCACAGTTTAAACTACCATCTACAACTACAATTAGTCAAGTTGTAGTAAATAGATAAAATACTAGTAAATCTACAGATAAGAGCGCACACCAGAACTTCCCCTAAAGTTCCAGACTTCCAAATCAAAACACCAATCCTAATATCCAGTTATCTCTCCAGAGGATGAGAGGATTGTACTTAACCCAGAGGCATATAAAAATCAACATTTCACACGTCAAAATCCATCAAACCTGTTCTGTTTTTTCCTATCTCAGGAAATGGTACACCAGAAACCAAGAAGCCCTACTACCATGCTTCCTTCTCTCTCTCCTCCATATACAAAGGCTCCTAAACCTCTCTAGTCTTAGCTTCAACTTTCTCCATCCTAGCTTACTCTGCTTTACCATATGGGCATTGAATTTACTGGTCCTTTTGGCACAGGACATTAACATATGCTCCTTTTTTTCCAATTTTTTGGCCTACCTAATTCCTAAGTCTCAGTTTAACTGTCCCTCCTTTGAAAGTGTTAGTTGCTCAGTTGTGTCTGACTCTTTGAAACCCCATGGACTGTAGCCCACCAGGCTTCTCTGTCCATGGGATTCTCCAGGCAAGAATACTGGAGTGGGTTGCCATTCCCTTCTCCAGGGGATCTTCCTGACCCAGGGATCAAACCCCAGTCTCCTGCATTGCAGGCAGATTCTTAACCATCTGAGCCACCAGGGAAGCCACCCCCCCCGCCACCCTGCCCACTTAGAAAGGCCTTATAACTCCAGTGTTAAGTCCCTGTTGTGTATGCTTTCATAGCATCCTATATTTTTCATGGCATCCTGTACTTATCACAGTGGTAATTTGTATGATTATTAACGTAATCCTCTTTTCTCTTAGTAGACTACACCACAGAGAGAGGAACTGTGGCTGTTTTTCTCACCCCTAGATGCTCAGGACCTTAAATAATACATAACACAGTGTTAAGTCGCTCAGTCGTGTCTGACTCTTTGTGACCCCATGGACTATTGCCCACCAGGCTCCTCTATTCATGGAATTCTCCAGGCAAGAACACTGGAGTGGGTGGCCATTCCCTTCTCCAGGGCATCTTCATGACACAGGGTCAAACCTGGGTCTCCTGCACTACAGGTGGATTCTTTCCTGACTGAGCCACCAGGAAAGCCCTACATAACAAGAATAGATGCTAAACACTTACCTGTAAATAGTTACACATTAAAACTGGAGAAGTAAATCCAGTTTTGTTTATACTTCATTTCACCATCATTTCTAATCTGTGCTTCAAGTACTTTTTATCTCTTGCCTGGATACTACTGATACCATAGCCTCTGTAGGACTTTCTATCACTGCTCTTGCACTTTCTAATCTGTTCTCCAGTACCCTTGTTAAAGTGAATTTCTAAAATATAAATCTGATATTACCTATTGGTTTCAGATTTTTCAGTTGCATCAATATAAAAGTGACATGTAAGGAATGGTGCTGCTGCTGCTAAGTCGCTTCAGTCGTGTCCGACTCTGTGCGACCCCAGAGATGGCAGCCCACCAGGCTCCCCGTCCCTGGGATTCTCCAGGCAAGAACACAGGAGTGGGTTGCGATTTCCTTCTCCAATGCATGAAAGGGAAAAGTGAAAGTGAAGTCGCTCAGTCGTGTCCGTCTCTAGCAACCCCATGAACTGCAGCCCACCAGGCTCCTCCTTCCATGGGATTTTCCAAGCAAGAGTACTGGGGTGGGGTACCATTGCCTTCTCCGGTAAGGAATGGTAGAATCTACTAAATGATAATGTAGCAGAGAAATTCAGAATGAGATTGTAAAACTAACATAGTAACTCAGATGCTTCTTACATGTTAAGTGGAAAAAGACAAAACTATTTCACATTGTGACCTTATAAAATTATATTTATAGACATTTATTAAGGGAACATGAAAATTGCATGTGAATTGCGATTTGACTTTATTCAGAACTTTATAAATTGCTATATCTTCTCAGTTATAATAAATTTAAAATTAAGCCCATGTTATTAACAGATACATATATTAGTATATGCATATTTTAATGTACATATACACATATATATTTCCTAACTCTGTCTCCTAAAAGGTCCAAGAAGCAGCAATGAACCTAACCTTGGTCTCTAAGACCATCTTCACTTAGAGGAAACAGGGTTATTTAGAGAAAAAGCTAACTCCAGGGTTATGGCAGGAGCTAGAATTGAAACATCTTACTATACCGGAAAGCAAGTAAGTATTCCCAGAAAATGATGTAGGCACACCACAAAGGCATGCTGCTGCTGCTGCTGCTAAGTCATTTCAGTCGCGTCTGACTCTGTGTGACCCCAGAGACGGCAGCCCACCAGGCTCCCCCGTCCCTGGGATTCCCCAGGCAAGAACACTGGAGTGGGTTGCCATTTCCTTCTCCAATGCATGAAAGTGAAAAGTGAAAGTGAAGTCGCTCAGTAGTATCCAACCCTCAGTGACCCCATGGATTGCAGCCTACCAGGTTCCTCTGTCCATGGGATTCTCTAGGCAGGAATACTGGAGTGGGGTGCCATTGCCTTCTCCACCACAAAGGCATAGGACCCAGAATAAAGGTGCTCCCACTAGCTGAATCTAGGACAATTCAAACACCAAAACTAATTAAATACAGACTTTAAAATAGAGGTGAAAGGTCATGATGTGTGTGACTTACCTTGAAATGGTTCAGAAAAAAATGTACAAAATATACACATACAAATATAGATAGAACACAAGGAAACAAAATACAGAAGTGGAAAAACACAGGAATTCATAAGTTAATTGCAGATAATAAACAGAGGAGAAGAAAGGGCCCTCTGTTTGCAGTAGAATGCTGTGGACTGACTGGTCAGTATCAAAGGACTTAACAGATTTGTTGAATCATCTTACAACCATCATTGTAAAACTATATTGGCAGTAACATATCCTAAATTTAAATGGGAACTTTGATGAGTAAGATGTATCTTCAAGTATTTTCCGACAGATTGCTTATTTGCCAGGAAGAAAAAAAAAAAAACCAATAAACCAAACATTGGAAAATTCTAGCCACATAAAGACCAGATAATCAAAATAAACATCATCAGTGAGGGACATATGGCTATCACATGCTTCCAGAAGTGGTACTCAGAAGGACGCAATATCACCTGTGCCATAGTCTAGTTAAGAATGCAAAACCTCAATTTAACTTAATGAGGATGCATCAGACAAAAACAAAATAAGGAATGTTCACTCTAAAAGGAGGGTGGAGGGAGAAACTATATTCTTTAAGAATGTCAAAGTCATAAAAGATAAAGAAAGGCTGTGAGAGTGTTCCAGTAAAAGAAGCTAGAATCAAGACCCACTAAATGTAGTACCTGACCTCAGATTGGCTCCTATATTGAAGGCGGAAGTGCTACAAGGACCAACCTACAAAATGCCTGTATCAATGGTAGATTGAAGTATTTTTTCAATGTAAATTTATGAAGTTGATAGGAAATACAAGTATTTAGGGATCAAGGGCCAAGATGTATGTAACTTAACCTCAAATGGTTCAGAAAAAAATTGCATATAAAGAAACATATATATTTGGAGAGAGACAGAGAATTTGCAAAAGAGAAGTAAATGATACCAGTGTTCTCTGAACTATTTCTATTTTTGCAACTTTTTGTAAATTTGAAATCATTTCCAAGTAAAAAAAGTTTTTAAAAAAAAAAAAAGTCCACCTCAGAAAAACAAGACCAACAGGAAAATAAAAGCTATTTATGTAGCTTTTACATCTGTGCAATTTGCATCTATGCAAATTGTTTTTAAAACACCACCAGAGTATACTGAGTTTTCAGTTTACTGTTCACAGTGTTTTAAGAGGCTTCATTCTTCCTTAAAAGATGAACAGACCTGTAACTTTCACAGTTTATCTAAATAAGCTAATATGTTGAAGCCAACATTCCGTCAGTTGCAGCTTAGGCTTAAGAAACAGCAGGAGAGAAAAAAAAAAAAAAGCATTGAAATTACAAGACCTCTGCTCTCCACACTACCCATATTTACCATTCATTTGCTGGTGATTGCATGGCAGTTTCCAAAGTAAAACCTCAAATTTTAAATTATGACTTCAGTTTTATGACAAGTCAAGAAGAGTACGCAGAGAAACAAACTAGGTGGGTGGAAAGGGGTGGGCGTAGGTTGGCTAACTCTTCACTGTATTGAAGATGAAAGAAAGCTGCAAACTTCCGCCCCAATTGAGTCCCTAAATAATTGAGTCCATTCTTCTCATCAAGTGTATCACTGTGTGAAGTATTAAAGTTCAAGGAAGGTGTTCTTAACTAGTTTTTTACCTGTAAATCTGAAGATCTGAAGTAAAAGTGCTTTTTTTTTGCTTTCAAGTTCAGTTCGGGAATTTGCACCCCCTTGTGGTCAAACATAAAATTATTCATTTTCAAAACCATTTTTTTTTTTTCCCCGTTTGGTTTTTTTTTGTTCAGGCATAAGAACCAAGTTACTTGATTTTGTTTTCTCCCATGTTAGTGAATCAAGAAACTTTAATGAAGGATTTTAAAATCCTTTTTTGTTAAATAGGATCTGAAACAAACAGGACTTAATTCTTCTAAAAGTGACCTCTATATAAACTTTAGTCTGTGCAAAATGGAGACAATAATTACACCTACCTCATGAGTTACTATGAAGATTCAAGGAGAAAATGGATATACATGCTTAGCTGACAAACAGTACCTAGTAGGTACTCAATAAATGTTGTTATTTATTAATATCAGCACTTTAGAATTCTCCTGACAGAATAAATCTTAAAAGTGGATGGACTGGATAAAAATTGTACCAATTCATGATGTTCTAGTACAGTCTTGCAAATGAGTTCCCCCAAATATACCACGTATCCAGACTGCAGCTAGTTGATTCTCTCCACAGGTATATTGTTAAATTACAAACAATATGTATTTATCTCTAGATGATATAAATTTGGATGGTTTTTATAGAGTGGCCTGATTTTCCCCCTTTTCTCCCTTTAATAATTAGAGCAGTAAAACTATTCCATTTTCATAGGTTACTCTTATGGAATGGCAAAACAAATTAACATCTTTATTCATCTGACAGAAATTATCACTCCATTTGGCAAAAATAATTTGCCTGGCTGATTTATCATTTTAAGAGGCTCTTGAACGCAAATGCTAATTCCTAATGGCCCTAACTGTAATCTGGTCTTTGAAACACCTCTAAAGAAACCATCTTCAAAGATTAGTGTTAATGACTGACCCACAACAATAGCTAACATTTACTAATATACCATGCACTGTTCAAATACCTTTAATATATTAGCTCATTCACATCCTTAAAACAACTGGATGAAGTATTAGCATTAATCCTTTTACAAAAGATCAAATGGAGAAAAAAGTAACTCTTGTAGGGTCACAAACCTAGTAAATAACAGATGAACTCCAACCCAAGCAGTTTGGTTCCAGAGTTCATTCACTTAACCAGTGCACAAAAAGTACCATAGAGATGTAAGTCACATACTATGCAGCCATGATACTACTTGATGATGTCAAATTATTAAATTATTAAAATCCATTTCTCTTCTGATTGTACCTCAGTAACGCAAACCATGCTACCTTCTCCCATTTCCTTCCTTCTTAGTACTTGAGGCATTTTCACACTCGTCTAATTTTAACTCTCACAATGATGTATGTCTTTGTATACTCAAAACATTTATGATTCATCACAAGTTGTTTTACAATAAAAACTAGGAAAAGGTGTAACAATGCCCCAGATTTTTAACTGTTGGATTCTTTAGAGAATTCATAATAACTTGGGATCAGGAAAAAAGCAACCAGTTTTAAAATAATCTTAAAATGTAATCATTTAAGATCAAAGGGAGTCTTTTTTTTTAATCTTAACTAGCCTGGCAACAGGTGAAATAATTCTCTCAAGCAAATGAATAGTTAAAAGGTTTTTAAAGAAGGTATTTAATATTGACAGCTTATCATCTTTTACCGTCCTACCACAGTGCCCAGTTTTTTTGACATTGGATAGATCTGCCGAGGTCTTGTGCTTCTGTTTAGTAGTTTTAAGACTTTGAGGAGAGTTTCTTAATCTGAATCTCAGGTATCCTCTTGTGTAAAATAAAGATAATGCCTACTTCACAGATCTGTTGTGGGCAATAAACATGATCATTCCGTAAAGCGTTTAGTTAGCACCATGGCAGCCCAGAGTAGTCAATACAATGTATCTAGTTGTTATTACTTTACCAATGCGTGGCACAATAGAAACCCATCTTTGCTAGATTAAGCTCCCTTACCAACCTTTGAAAAAAAAAATCCCACTAAGTGATCCCCAAAACTGCCCATAACCCATTCACCTTTCCAAACTCCGGCAGAATGCTTAAGAACGAGAAGACAGTGAGAGACTAGATTCAATCAAATGTTGCACAGCAAGGTAGAGAATGACCCGGCCTCCAGAATCTGACAGATGCGGGCGGACTCGTTCACGTGCTTGCTACCTGTGCTACCTTAGGGAAATTACTTAAACTCTTTGGGCCTTGGTTTCCTGGTCTGCAAACGGAAAATAGTAACAGTACCTACCTCACAAAGTTGTTTTGAGGCTTAAGTGCGATAGCTCCCGTAAAGCGATGACTTACAGCAAGAGCTCTGCAAACAGGCGGGGCTGCTCTAAAGTACACGTGTATCCATACACACGCTCCCAGACACATTCCGTTGTTAGGAGTTTAGACCCTGGCAATAAGCTGTTTCTCTTTTCACCTAAGCTGTACCCCTGTTTGTTTTCGTCGAACAGTATAATAAATGTCTACCGACTGATAATATCACCCATGGACCCTCAGGCCCACAGTCCCCACGGCCCCTCCAGCCCCGCGGCTGAGCACAGGAGCTGCACGCACGCGCAGGAAAAGAGGTAGGACTACCGCGGCTGAGGAAGCGAAGGGAGATCGGCGACCACGCGAGGATTCTGCGCATGTTCAAGGCGAGGGGGTAGGAGTAGGAGTTTGCGCATGAGCAGAAGTGTCGGGAAAGCTAGCGCAGTGGGGGTTAGGAGGCGGTATTGACAGCTGTGGAAGTAGCCCGCGTTCCCGGCATGCCCCGGGGCGGCGGGGTTGGCTCTAACGAATTTGAATGAGGAGCCTCAGCGCTTTCGGCGCCATTTTCGAGTGATGCCTGATCTCATCAATCTAGCGGGAGAGACGGAGTAACCTGTCCGAGACTACAGCGCCTTTAAGACTCGGCCGAAAAATCACTAAAAAAATCCCAAAAATTTACTTAGAGCAAAGGGCACTTGGCGGAGCCTCGTCAGGGTTGGCGCAGCGGGTAAGAGCCTGTAGAAGTAGCAGAGCGGGACTCGGGAGGTGGCAGTGGTGGGACCGGCAGGCGGTGGGGGGTGCAGGGAGTGGGGCAGTGGGTCCCCTTCATTTTAATCGCAAAAAAAGTGCAAGGAGATAGGGTTGGGGGGTAATTGGGTTGTCTGAGTGGGCGGCGGCGGGCGGGATGTGGCGGGAGCGCGGAGAGTCGCGGGCGTGGGGGGAGGGGAGCTGCAGTTTGAGCGGGACGCGGACGCGCTGCGGCTCAGCGGCCGCCGCCCAGCGGATCTGTCAGCGGGACCCCCCGCCCGGGGCCGGGGCCGCGGCGCGCTGGGGCTCGGCCGGCCGCGGCTCCTTGACAGGCGGAGGGGGACGGGCGCCCCCTCCCCCGCCGTGGGCGAACCGAGCCGTCTTTTATCGCAGTTTCCCCGGCCCGCGGCGGCCGTCTTCCCGTGACAAGAAACTTGAGGTCGGGGGAAAATTGAGGACCCGGCGTAGCGGGTGCCTCCGGTCCGACACGCGGACAGTCCTCCCCGCGGGACCCAGCCGTGTGTATTGTCGTCTCTGACGCCAAAGCGGGAGATGCCCTCGCGATGTGAGTCTGTCCACGCCGCCCTCCGGCTCCGCGCCCCTGGGTCCCGGCAGGGGTAGCACTGACCCGGGTCTGGCTTTTCCAATTTGGGCAAGATGGGGCGGGGGCAGGCTTTTGAGGTTTTAGCGGGCTCCTAGGAAAGATGCTGGACTTTCGCTTTTTGCTCGGGATTTTGGTCGTTTGCTCTCACGGTGTCGTCCTTTCTTGGGGGGTGGGGGGGGGCGGGGGAGTGTTCTTGGGTGAGATGAAAGATGGGGCTTCGACCTTGCGATTTCCTTCTCCCAGCCGCACGTTTCTTAGAAGACTTTTTCCTTCTCCAGCCTTTGAAACATGTCGCAAGGGGAAAAAGGCAATCTTTGAAACTGTTGATGTTTTCCTCCCGAAAAGTCTTTCCCCGGAGAACTTAACGGTAATTTTGCAATCCCCACCTTTTCTTGGGAGCGCTCTTGACTTCGAGGCGGAGGGGAAAGGGCTGTTATTTGCCTTTCCCTTTAGTGATTTTTTCCTCCTCGTAGTTTCTACCAATTTTTGCTCGACTGCACTTGAATGATTTGAGCCAGTGACGGCTTTAACTTTAATACTTTATAGGTAGATAATGGCCTTTGTAAAATTCCTCATTAAAAATGTACTGGATCTTAAATCCTTTTCTGCGCTGAAGGCACCCTAGATTAACCCTTTGCTGGTGTGATGTATTGCGTATGGGGCGCGCGACTCTGGGTTGCGAATATGCAGGAGTTGATTTTTGCAGCAGCTATTCAATTGTTCGAAAAAGAGGAATAACGCTTTCAGTCACACACTTCTTAGGACTGCCTGCCTAAAGTTTACCTCCCCCACCCCGCCCCTGGAATTGATGTAACGATTGATTGAGTTCTTATTTCTGTGAAGATTGGGGGACCCGCCCTCACTTAGAATCTTTCCCCGAAGAGAATAGGAGAGCGCAATGTGATGTTTTTCAAATGGTGTCTAACGGAGCTCCCAAAACACCGAACTTGTTACCCCCTGATTGGCTGGAAGGAAGCGGGACTGGGGGGTTTGAATGTTGAACACTAGATTATAATTCTTGACTTTCCAAAAAATTACACTTTTAGAAAACCACGTAATGAAACGTTAAGACGAGGAATTCAAAAGCTGGTGTGTAGTATTTTTTTCGTCCATAAAGGATTTTCGAGTGATTTTTAAATGTATATTAAAAGTAAAACCTAGAGAAGACAATTTTCGCAAAATTGTAATTCTGCTGGCTGAGATTACAAGACTTTTATATATTTGCCCCTGTTCTCTATTGGTTAAAAACTGAGTTTGGGTGTTTTTTTTGTTCCTCTGACAGAAAATTTTCATCTTAAGCTACATGTATTTGTCAGATGCAGATTACGGAAGAATTGTTTCTTTTATTTCCATGAAAAGAAACTTTAATTTTCTTAATGTTAAGAACGAGCTTTTCCACATTTCCCACAGAAATTGAATACATTTTTTAAACGTTTCACAGATAATTTTAAATATATAGGTTTTGCTAATTTAGCCATTGCAATTGACTTAAAACCTTATTTACAAGAAATATATGTTGCTTAATTTAGGCAATACAACAGGTAAGTAGCACAGGTGCAGTGTGTATGATTTCATTCATAAATTCATTATGAAGAAATGTATAGCATACAACACTGTGGATGTGTTGTATTTGATTTTCAGTTGATTTTTGTTTGATGTTGCTTGAGACAACCGTCAATGTATTTCTATTTATTACAAAGCTTGTCATTCCGTTTAATTGTATCTTGATAAAAGGCGGGTGTGGTTTACAAAGAAAATCAGTTAACTCACTGATAAACAAGATAGCCATAGATGGGTTTTGAAATATTTTTTAATAGAAATTTATACTTTTTATGAATAGTAATTGAAATTTTGAAACTTAAAGAGTTTGTATTCTCACATTAGGTCAAATATACATTGTTAGAAAATATTCAGATGAAAAGATCCTAGGACTTTTTTTATAAATCTCTGTAAATCTATAAATATAATTTATGTTAATAAGTGGAATAGCTGAATTTATAAATCATACTATTTTATATTGCCTTCAACACAGGGATTAGAACGACACAACCTATGTTCATTACTTTTTTTCAGAGCTGTTTATTTTGAATCATCTGTTGAAAATTTCATGAGATGCTAATTATCCTCTCTAAAATTTGCTTTAATGAAATTGTATGAAACTCTATTTCTATTTTTAATGTAATTTTACCTAAAATACCAGAGTCAGTAGGTTTTGCTGTTTTAGGTTTTGAGCTTTAATTTTCATTCAAATTGTTATGTGACTTGTAGAGTTTTGAGGGTGGGGTGGGGAAAGACTTTATAAATTCCGCCAGGCTGGTTAAATTTAACCATACTGTTTTGGTTTATGGGGTTTTTTGTTTGTTTTAGGAGGTGATAGGTGCGGGATTGTTACATTTAATACATCTTGAAAAGAAGTGAAGAGATTCCTTTATTGTAAATACTACACTGAAGCTTGAGAACACACTAGCACCTAAATAAAATCCACAGCATTCACAATATTTTCCCATTTACGTGGTGCTAGTAAGAGGAAGATTTTGGTTTTAGGCTTGTGGGCATGTAGATAGTAGTTTCAACAGATGTATATTAAGTATATTAACTATATTTCTCTGCAAAAATGGACAGTTCTAATTTATTTTTTACTGTAAGGACTAGAAAAGTCTTACATTACCACAGGAAAACAATGGTGAGGAAAAGTGTTGATATGTCATTCAGCTCTTTTTAAAGCTATGTTTGCATGTTTTGGGGCAGAGGGAACTAGAGAAGGCAAGGTCTTCCTGGTAGCATTGATCTTCATTTGTTTGCCCTTCATTCTGTTTTATAAAAGTCCAGTTTTAGACTTTGTGTTAATGCTGATAAGTTGTCTTAGTTGTACATTTACAAAATGTAGCCTCAGGTGTTTGTGTGTAACACAGCTTTTTTCCTAATCAAATTAATAATCACTTTTAATGTTCATCTAGAGCTAAGGATGAAAATTTCAAAATAGCTTTCATATTCTGGAGCCCTTCTTTCATCATGCTTTGTGTACTGCGTTTTTGTTTGTTTTTGGTTTTGTGGAGACATACATATTTTTATCTTTATGTAAAGCAATATGTAGTAACTGTTCAGAGTGTCACAAAATAACTTCAATCAGAAATACTAGTCAGTTGATTGGGTTTACAAAAAGAAAAAGAATGCCCAGTGACTATATTAGATATTTCTTCTACATGATACATAAGCTTTCTCCAGTTAAAAATATCAGTATAAACTTACACACGATTTTGAAATTTTATTCTATAAAAAATTTGTCTACTCTAAAATACTGGCCTAAAATTGACTGTCCTTTTTTTTTCCTTTTGTTAAATGAAGCTTGAGTAATCGTCACTGATTTCTCTTTAACCCTTTTTTAGAAGAAACAGAGTATGTGTCTGATTATAACTAGAAAACACCATCTTAGAAAGAATTGTCAGAGTATTACTATACATGTAGTTTTACTTTGTTTTAATTCAGCAAACTTAGAAACACTATGTGCCAGGCAACAATTTTGGCATGTTGTTAAAATTCAGACTATGACTTTCTGAGATTTGGTAGCCTCAAATCCCTTAAGACCAAAGGAAATCAATAATAAACTACCACTTTTCTTTCAAATAAGTGTCAAAATGAGATTAAGCCACTTTTGCATTTTTTACAAGTGACAGTACTAGAACTTTAAAATCATTATTAATATTAGCAGAAGTAAATCAGTTGTAGAGTATCACATTACTAATATGTGTTTATGGATTTTTCTTATTAATTGCATGAACAAATGACTCTAGAACCTTCCTAAGAACACTGGTAGGGAAATGATTTTCTCTTGCCTTTTTTTTTCTTTGCCTGTTTTAAAGATACTTTAAAGCATCTTTCTTTTAGAAGGATAAGTTTAAAGTAGAATTGATATTAAATAGATATGTGAATTTTAGTCAATATTTTTTATCAAATTCTGAGACATTAAATACACTTTTGTTTAATCCTGTCCCATTTCACTAAAGAGTCTTTGTACTAGAAAGACTTGTAGGTTCAAAGTGTAAAAAGCTGTGTTTTGTAATAGATTTGAATTTTACTATTTCAAGATTTTTTAACATCTTTTTTATCATAAACATTTGGTTTAATATTTGTCTTCTGTCTGAACCTCTTTGTACTTTATTATTTAGTATTTTTTCTTTCCCTGCTATTTAAAATCTTAACATTTGGCATGGAATACATATTGGCTTCTTCTATTATTCTGTGATTTTTAAAATTAAGATAGCTTCATTTTCTATATACTCATATATAGAAAACTGTATCTTTTGAGGAACACTATGTAGAAATTATTCTAGTATTTTTAAATGTCATGGTTTCAGGATTAGTGTTTGCAAGTTATATATGTGTGTTTTTTGTCATTAAACAATCAGATATTTGGCTTCAGAGGATTAAAGGATTGTTTTATTTTAAATAAAAGTGGAAAACTCAGTGTTGTGGTTCACATATATGTATTATAAGCCTTTAGTAATTAATATTTTTATACAGTTGATCATCACTAAGTTATTAAGATTCAGGTAAAACAAATGAAAACACCCTTACATACATATAGTTACACCACCTCTACTTGGACACATTAAACAAAACAGTAGCTCAGCATTCATCTACTTATTACTTACAAATATTTTAATATGTCTTAAAAGTAAATGCTAAATTTTCTTCTGTTAGATTGTAACATCTTAAAACATTTGGAAATAGCTGTGTTATTATTCAGTCAGGCTTGACAAAAGACTAAAGTTAAAAATAGTGGTAATTTCTGTCATTAAAACATAATTTGGGAAGAAAAGTAGTTAAAATTTTGTCTCTATCACTTGAAAACTTTTTAAACTGTGTGGATTTTATGAGTTTAAGAAGCATAGACAAACTATATTTCTATTTTCTTTATGGAGTCTTCTTGACCAGTCCCCTAACAACTACCTACATAAATACACACACTCATCTACACTGCTTTCAAAATGAATGCCCTAAAGAGAAATGAAAGCAGAAACATATTAATCTGATTTGTTTGAAGAGGCTTCGGATGATAAAGCATATCACAGGTGTTTCTAATCAAGATATTTCTATTTTTAAAACGTTATTGTCAAGTTAGGGTTTCTTTGAACATAGGCAAAATTGGGGTTGTTTTGAAGATCTTACCTCTGTGTTCAGGGATCAACTGTGAAACTGCAGGAGGCGGAAATCTGTTGAGTGTCTTCATGCTATAATACATGACATTTTTATTGCAGGTTTTGACCTTTAGGAGAGAGCCAGTTCTGGAGAACAAGCTAACTTCTTTGATTGAACATATAATGCATTGGAACATAATAGGAGATTAAGGTACACTAATGAATTTTAAAAGCATACAATTTTATATCCAATATAATTGAGCTAGACAGTTTGTAAAGCTAGAACTTTTTGCTAAGCTAAAATCAATAAAGATTTATTAATAGATAGAAATCATCCAGTGAAGTGGCCACAGTTGAGTTCTCTTGATTTATTAAAACTTCAGGTTTTTTTAATGTATATATAATTAATGTTCTTATCATTTGGTCTTTAGTCCAACTCCAAGTGAATTTACTTATTCTAAAAATGAATGTATATATATTTTTTCTTTTTTCTTCCTAAGGTTATTATGACATTGTTATATGTAAAAGACTTAAATAGTGGATTTTTCATATTATAAAATGGTAGATTTAAATCAGATGGAATTTGGTGCTTTGCTTTGCTCTTTGACAGGTATAGTAGTAGATGGAGCTGCAAAATCAGATAATGAGAATATTTTAAGAGATTTGAAGTATTCCAAGTACTGTCCTAACCAAAAGTGGCAATTTGGTTGAAACTGAAAAACCCACTTTCCTAAGCAGAAACTAGCCTCTTACTCATAGGACTCTGAGTAAAATACTTAAATTGTTCATATCAAAAGTTGCAAACGGTTTAAAAATAAACTGTAGGATTCCAAAACTTCCAGTGACTTGTTGTCTTTACCTCCAAAATACTTTATCACAGATAAAATGATTTATACTTTTCTAGCATGTTTATTTGCTTTGAAAGAAGATTTATTTTATAGTTTTAACTGAAATTTTCAGATACTTAGCTAATAAAATTTTGTCTGTCTTCTGAATTGTAGTCTGGTGTAGTGATAACTCATTGAACAGTATTACAGTGTATTCTTTGGTTAATTTTTGAGTAGTAAAGTATTACATGAAAAATTATTAGCCATAATGTTTTTTAAAATGCTATTTGCTAAATAAAGTGAGGTTTACTAAAAAAAAATTACACACTAATTTTTTTTTAAATTTTTTCACCTAAAAAATGCTTGCTTTATGTATTTAAGATACAGGAAATTACAAAGTAAGAAAAGTGTAATTTAGTCTGAAGAGTGAAGTGTATTTATCATATGGTCCTAGAACTGTTTTTATCTTTAAAAAGTGTTTTTTAAAAAATGTTTTAAGTATATTATCAGATGTGTGTTTTAAAATGTTTGAACATTGAGATACATATCAAAATAAAAAATCAGATATTTCTGTTTCATTTGATAATCCAGGAATGTGAATCTGTTAACAGTTATCTTTAAGTAAAATGTTAAAATTTGATAGAAATCAGTTTGATATAAAAGTGAAGTTCAGATATTGGTGTCATTGTACTGTAAAGTGGTTGCTTGAGATAAATACAAGATGCAGAAAGTCTTTATAACTTTACTTTGAGAATGTGAATTTTTAAAAAGCAGCTTAATTTGGATAGAATGAAAATGACTACAGTTTTTTCCCCTTTAACTTAACCAGTGTATTCTAGGTGAGAGAATATGAAAATGAAAAGTAAAAAATACAATTTCTGGGGAAGAGTGAAAAAATATAATTATCTAAGAGGGAAAAAAAATCCAAGTTCAGCTTATCACCTTCAATCAAGATATCTTTATACACAGCCTTAAAGGGGGGAAGAGAGACAGCTTTTGAGTTTATATTGTGAAAAAGATGTAAATCCACACAGTTATTCCTAATTTAGAGAATTTATGATTTGTGATCTCTGAAATTGTCAAAACTTACTGTTTGGATACAAGTATTCAGAATTAGAAAACTGTCCCATCTATATAGCTTATAAACTTCCAAATTTTTAGCTTAGTTAAGAATATCTAAAAGAATTGTGCAGATATTAACCGTTTTATTTGGTCAGTTCTTCAGAGTAAGAAACTTTAACATAATTAGTAGTGTGTGTTACTTTAGGAGACAGGTTAATAAGGGCTTTTACTGCTGTATGTGATTGGCTATCCCTTAACTACCCCTGAAAGGACATTTTGTAAGAATTTTGGCTGTTTTAAATTTACAAACCTGGTTATCTATCTAAACCTTAACATGTAGTTCTTTATAACAAGATAAGATGAAAAGGATTTATCCTGTTATATTTTTTCAGTGATTTGTCTTATTTGTGAAATATTTATATTTTTGGTTAAATGCATTTTCAGGATTAAATAACGTTTATTTTAAGGAAAATCCTTAGCTTTTCATAAAATACAGTTATACTGTCAGTGTTCTAGTTTTATTGAAAGAGTTATCCTTAGGGGAAAAGAATATTTGGATAAACTAGAAATAGAGGCAATTTAACGTATCTACATATGAAGGGACTTGAAATTATTCATTATTTGTTACTGATGTATAATGCTGGTATATAAGGATAACTTATATTTTAAAAAGTTTGTCAGCTGTAACCATTTTCTTTGAGGTCTACCATGTTGCCAAGGATTCATTAAAGAGTAGATAGAATTTCTTAATGAAAAAATTTTTAATGTTTATTTGAAGTAGTTTTTGTACATGTGTGTATGTTTTCTTTTTTGACTAGTAAATAGATCCTTAATCTGTTTGTTTTCTTCATATAGACCTAATGTATCAGAATTGTATTTTCTGATGAGTATTTTCAAAAAGCACTGTTTAATTAATGTCTGGACTTAATTTTTTTTTAATAGCATTTTGAAGTAAAATTTCAGTTCTCAGCACCACAAACCACTTTTTATATTTCATTAACATATGTGATTTGGCTTAGTTTTACTTTCCTATTTTCATGGTTAGAGTCACTTGGAAGAGAAAAATGCAGCCTGATTCAAATGTAGTTACTAAGACTGATTGGGTAATAGTTTTTTTAATTTATTACTGTTTCTAAATGTCTTAATTTTTAAAAATTGTTAATATTGCTGTTATTCTTTTTTATTGAAAGCTTTCATACTAAACAAATATATTTAATAATTTTGTTATCCTGTGATCCTCAGAATTTTTTAAAATTAATTTTGTTATTAATATTGTTACTGAGCTGCTGCTAAGTGGAAAAATTACTTTTTCTCTTTTGATAAAAATTAAGATTGAGGTTTTTAATAAAGTATCCAAATTGTAACTATTACTTTATCTTATACTTTTATTTTAATCTCACACCTAGCCTTCTTGACTAGCTATTTAAACTTACCAGCCAATTCTTGCATCTAAAAAATTTACAAATGTCCTAATTTTTCTGACTTAAGTATTTTTCAGAATCAGAAATACTTAAGATGTTAAAGAATAAAATTTTTTTTTAAATTTAAAATTATGAGTCCGTAAATAGAATCACATTTAAGTTTAAAGATAATTTGACAGAACAAATATTTCTGTTAGTCATCAATTGATATTATGTACTTACTAAGTTTTTAGCTTTGTATTACACATTCAAAGGTTAATTACATGTGGAAAGTTTTTTTAATAATTGGAGTTTTTGTAAAAGCTTCTGGGGTAAAATCTTACTTGCTAATAGTATCTGATGTCAAACATATGATGCTGATTAGATATGTGGAACCTGGGAGACTGGAGCTCTTTATAGGCATAATATAATTTCATCTCTTGATTAAAGTTTAGATACTTTCTTATATTCTAGAATAACGGGTAGGGGAGATATTCTTTATGAATTCACCCTGAACCTTGTTCACACTCTTCTGAGAATTTTGATAATTAAGCAGTTAAATCTAAACTAGGAACTGAAGTGTCATTAAGGAAAAAAATTAATGATGTATGTAGATACATTACAGGTTCCCTTTCTAATCAAAACACCGATTTTGTCTTTAATTCTCTCTCCATCCCACTTTTTAAAGAAAAAATTGCTTCTTACTAATATTATCATGTAGTGATACAGGCAGACCTGCTAGATAGGTTGAGCTGAACCAGTTTTTCCTTCTGTGTGCTAAGTTGCATGTGGTTTTCTCAGCTTGCTGCTTCAGTAGCAGCAACAGTGAATAAGTATCACCAACAGCCCTTGTTCTTGCTCTTCACAGTTTGGAGCAGGGACTGGGAGATTGCTGCTGCTTGTCAGCTGTTGTACAGAATAGCATCAATATGTAATAATGGTGGCCAATGGAGCCTGCACCCACCAGCTTTTACAGACGATGTGGGAAGGGCCCAACTATCAGTGAAACCCATATATAGTAAAATGAATACATTCTTTGACAAAAAGGTATTTTCTTCCCAAAACAACTTAAAGAGAACAGTTAGAGGCTTATAGTTCTCAAGACATTGTATTTTACTATTTACTCTGGTTTTATTTTATTTTATTCAGTTATTTACATGTGTTTGAATGGAAAACTGTCTTGATTCTGAAAGTATTTATGGTATGTTTCATGCTTTTCACTTTTAAGCTGGTAAGCTAGAATAAATTATTAATGGTTGTTGATGACCCAAGTTAGGTAATACACTGAGGAAAGAAAAGTTGACTGTGGTGTCATAGGAGTGTTTATTTCACTTTGGGACCATATTCTAAGCCCATAATGCCTATATTTTATAGCCCAGTCTAAACAAGGCCAATTTTTTTTTTTATTTCACTGTAACTAAAAAGAACAACAAACTGTACTGCTTGGGCGTTGTGTATACAGACAAGGTGGGCTACAGGTGGAAGCCCATAAATCTTTACTTTTTTGTATTAGTAAAATAATGTCTTATATCTGAAATTAGTATTTGGGAAGTTAAGATAATTCTCAATCTTTTGGAAATAAGACTGTAATTTCAAGTAGTATAGAAGAGTTATTTTTACTTTTAATTATTTGAATTTGCAAATGTACATAATCTAAATGTTGTGTATATATTTTTCTCTTTTGTTTCCAAATTCCAGTAGGTTGTAGCTAAAGGGAAGTGAATATTGGATTTCTATTAAAGTTCAGATTTCACTTGTAACATTCTTGGAAAACTTATAAATGAAGTTTTTAGCATATAAGCCTAGTTCCCCAGTTCTTAAAGTCCAACATTTACATAGCATTCATTCTTTTGAAAAGATAATCATGGGGTGTCTTTTTGTTTGGTTGGTTGATTTTTGTTTTTTTTTCCCCCTAATACTACAGTGTTTCATTAATATGCTGATGTAATTTAACAGATAACATTAATTACTGTTACCTATCCTTAACCAAAAAAGTGTGTTACATAATGCTTTATATTGGAAACATCTTGTTATTACTGCTAATTACTGTGTAAAGTGTCTGTGGACTACCTATACCAGAATAACCTAGAATAAAGCATTTTTCCAGATGTGTTGAACCAGAATCTGTGGAGCTGGACTTAGGGATCTGTGTTTTTTTCAAGTGCTAAGTGAGATGTTTTGTCGGGGTTTTTTTTTTGTTTTGTTTTCAGAAGTATCACATGTGAGAACACTGCCCAAAATTATTTAGGGGAGGATTCTTCACACCAATGAGCCATTTACATTATCTGCTTTTTTTTTTTCCCTCTAAGCTCAAAAACTAATTAATGAATCTTATCATTTCTTACACAGTAGCTCTAAATCAAGTCTTGGTATTTCTTCCATTGTTAGATTATTCTTTCATATCATGAAAACTTTATTTTTGTTCAAGTACCTTGGGCCAAATTTTAAGTTTGTTTGTTGGTATATTTAGTATACTTCTATTTAACCTGTACTTGATGAAACCAGAAGGAATTGATCACTTGAATTTTTTAAATTTCCATTTAGGTAGTAGCTGTTTATCTTAAATGTACTTCTAAATATGTATTGGAGAAAATTCAGAAAGGGAACCTTTCATATGCTGCTTGTGGGAGCATTTGGCAATACCCTGCTAAAGGATGAAAATATACATAGGTTTTAGCTCAACACTTTCATTCCTACATGTTTTATATAAACTCAGACATTTGTAGTAAAGGCTTATTTATTTTTACTTTTAATAGGAAAAAATTGAAAGCAATGTAAATGTTAAGCAACAGAGAATGGCAAATTGTGACATAGTCATGTGATGAAAAATGTTTGTTATCCAGCTATTAAAATGAGAGCCATGTGGATCACCACAGATGAATGTCTTCTAATACTTGAATTTGTAGTAATAGTGTAAAAGGATGCATAGGAATTAAATACCAAATTCAGGATTATGATTATGTCTTAGAGAGGGAATGGGATCCAAGGTATGGGACAAAAGGGACTCAGCTATATGTAAAGTCTTTTATTAAAAAAAATAAAAGCAAAGTAAGCGTGACCAAATATTAGAATTCAATACAGCTTCACTGGAAGGCCAAGGGTGGAATATGGGGATTCATTTTACTATTCTGCTGACTTTTCTGTGGATTTGAAGTACTTATTTTTCAGATAAGTTTTTACTATGTACAGTCATGTTTGGTGAAGATTCTCTATAGTAAGATGTACAATTGGAATTCTGCATTAAGAACATGGATTTGGGTTTATTGTATTCTGTGTCTTGTAAGTGTTTAACAGTTAGTTGGTGTATAAACTACAACTTATAACCATGGCCCACAGAAATCAAACATTCTAACCAACTTAAGCTGCTAGGATATTTTAAAATTCTTTTATTTTTAAAGATGAGCTCTACTGTTTCCTTTCTTTGCCTGCTGGCATTTAATCTTCCTACTCTTATAACTAAAGGACGACCATGGAAACAGTTTCTCTTTTTTTATCACTACTCTTTCATTTACTCTTTAATTCAAGCAATTTCGTGACTCTGTTTTCTTTGGTTTTGACCATAGATCATAGCATACTGTTTTCAGAAATTTCTTCATGCATCTTAAGCTCCAACTTAAGCTTAGTATTTATAGTGTATTACAGTAGAATTCTTGGAATTGGGTAATATATGGATTTGTACTTTTCATGTGTATGTGTGTGAGAAAAAGAGATTGTTAAGTGTGGAGGTATGGTACTGAATTTATCTTAAAATATCTGCAATTACATGATGTCCTCCAGAAGCCTCAGTGTATTCCAAGTTAGACATTAAAGTATGAGTTTTAGTTACATTTACAGATTCAACTTTTAAACTTCAAGAGGGTAATAGTAATAGAGAAATGAATTTTAAAAATTAGTGATAGCACTCTGAAATGAAATACTAATATATAAATGCTGCTAGGTATTTCTAACCTGTATTTGTCCTGTGCTACATAAGGACTGAAAAACGATGATTGTCAACTTGCTGAAAATTTTCTAACTTACATAATGTGATCAAAGTTTTTTGAGGCTTTCTTGGTTTTTTTTTCCTAGGTTATTAATAAAATGAAGACCATAGTATAACAAGCCCCCTACTTAGCCCTGCAGTTCTTACCTTGTAAGTATTAACTGACTGCCCTCCTACCATTGCTATAAAAAAGTTACTGTTTGGCATTATGCTTTGGTTTATTTCTGAATTTTTTCCTACTGTCCTAGAATGATAACTTTCTAACTTTTTCTGGCCCCCAACATGTTGAAGTTTGATACTAACTTTCTCCATTTTAGAGCACAAATAATGCCATTGCCTTGGGTAAGTTTTCTGTCTTGGAAAGGATTTTACAGCTCGGCCCTCCCATCTCTATATCTGAGAATCATAATTTTAAACCCTTTTCCTTCAAAGGAACTTACAAATAAGTAGTAGTCTACTTATTGTCATCATTATTCAGGTTTACTAACAGTTATTTTGTGGTTTTAGAAATTGGAATGTCCTCTCCACCTGAGAGTTATTTTCATTTATCTTACATTTCACTAGATTATACTTCTGACTTCTTGTGACGTGCTTAAAATTTAGCTGTTAAACTTCAAGAGGTGGGAAAAACAGGAAGGCAATCCCTTTTCCTTCCTTTTATATATACACATGTGCACCTCCTTCTTAGAACAAGAAACATTTTTACCTTGATTCATTTTACTTTTGGGAAACCTACAAATGCTAAGGGAATAATTCTAATAGATTAGCTAAAATTAATATCATATCCCTAGAAAAACTGTCGAAAACAAGGTTATGATAAATGCCCAATATACTTATTTCCTTAAATTTGAGACACTGAAATCAGTTACCAAAAAGGTTAGTTATCATGTATTCCTTCAGTTAATTTTACATTTGTAAACAAAAAATTCAAGTGCTCCTGTTTTTTTTTTCTTGATATTGAGGGATGGCCCTATTTAAATGAAAACTAGTGCTTCAGATGCTTCTCTTACATTACCTCATACCATTGCATTAATGACCCAGTAAATAACGTGTATGTGTCAAGGAGTGACTTTTTATCATAGATCAGGCATTGAACTCAGTAAGTAGTTTTAGGGTGGGAATGAATTAAATATTGAAAATATAATAATAAGCCAGTTTGAAGAGTAGTAGCCAAATGCCATAGATCACTTCTTTTTCTAATTTTTTCCTTTTATATTTTTGTTTCTGGAAAACTAGAATGGAAACCTTTGCAAATCCCCAAAGAATCCTATATAATCCAGGCTTGGGTTTCATAATTGGTCCCTTGGAAGCCAGCTCAGCTTTTTCTTCAACTTAACTCTTAGGAAAAGAAATCTTTTCAATTGGTATTGCACTCTTACTGTAGACTGGAGGGCAGTACACTTTTCAAAAGGCAGTAGATAGCATTTAATTTCCAGTAGATTTGTAAGTACTGATGATGTCACATTCTTAAGCTCATTTCATCTGTTTTATTAATTTCTAAGCAAGCAGCTTTTCTTGGATACTCTCCAGCCTCTTTTAAAACACAGGTCATTTGCTATATTTCATAGTTGGAATGCTTTCTCTTGTTTCTTTAGGTAATATGCCTGGAGTTCCCTTTAGTCTTAGATACTAAAATAGTGATGTTTCCAATTAAGCTATACCCAGAAAAATAGGCCCATAGTGACAGTGGTCATTGATTCTTCATGGTGGTGTGTGTATTCCTTCTCTCTCTCATGTTTATTTTAATGCCATTGTTTCTTTAAGATATTTTTTTTAACTATTTACTTGTGGAACATAGATGTTCCAGAAGTTATGGAATAGTATTGTTTCATATGTTTGATACTGTAAAAAATGATAGTGTTTTGGATTCATTTCTACAAGTTGAGTAGAGATTAAATATTTTTCAAGTTTGGTTTTCAGTTTTAAACTCTTAAACTTCTGTTGCTTAACATAAAATATTCAGAAATAGTCACACTTCGTCCATTTTTTTACTTTCTTGAGCTATGTTTTTGATTTTTATATATTTCTGTTTTGTGAATTTAAAATAATATATCATTTGGTGCAAAATAAAATAGCATCTTTAGGTTCATTGTCAGCAGTTAATATTATTGCTTCTGTCTCTTTAATCTACCACAAAAAATTTTGACCTTGACTTCGTAAATTAGGAAGATCTCCTGGAGTAGGAAATGGCAACCCACTCCAGTAATCTTGCCTGAAGAAATCCCATGGACAGAGTAGCCTGGCAGACTACAGTCCATGGGGTCACAAAAGAGTCGGACACAACTTAGCAACTAAACAACAACAAATACCACTCATGAGGAAATTTTAATTATCTTGAATAATTTTGCAATGTGAATATTTCTGGGAGATGTGTGCCAAAAGAGGAAAAAAACAAATTGCTCTTTTGGCACTTGGATTAGTAAAGGATATTATAATCTGAAGCAGAAAATGTTATAGGGTGCTAGGTACTGTCAGAATTTGGTGGTGAAGAAAGATTTGCAAACTTAATAATATCATCAACTGATATTTAGTAAACATCAAATCTAAACTTTTAAAGCTATATATATTGTTTTATAATTTGTGAACAGAGATAGTTCATGATATGTAACAGCCATTTTCCAGTCATTGTTCAAATAACTTTTTGAGAAGCAGACAATGCTTAACCAAATACCAGGTGTTCCTGTTCTCAAATTTTGTTTATTTGACATATATATGTTTAAGAGAATGGGTTAAATTTGAGCTTTAATGATTAAGGCAATGCTGTGTTTTTTATCTCGCTAGAATTATAGCTAAAATTTGAATTCTAACGCCAAAACTATAGAAAGGGAGTAAATACATTGTTCTCCCACCCTGAACAACTTCTCAGCTCAAGATGGATGACTCAAAGAAGAATAATAGAAAACATACTGTTTATGAACTGACTTTGGATGTTTTCTTAGGAAATGAAGGCAAGGCCGAATTTAATAGCACAAGCCTTGATTTAAGTAAGAAATAAGTACACAAATCTAATGAACTCTATTAGTATAATAGCTAAAATATTAGCATAATAGGGATTTCAAGTTCTAAGCATAAATATAGTAGGTAACATCCCAGACTGTTCTCTGCAGTTTTACCATTTGCCTATTTGTCTGAAATTTGAGTCTACAAAATTACCTCTCTGTAAAAATAGGAATAAGTTGAATGCAGATTGACATAATCGTATATCCAGTTGTCTGCAATCACACCTGACTTTTTGCCTAGACTGTCAGTTGTACTCTTCCTGTTACTTCCGATAAATTTATTAAAATTGCTTTCAGTTTTATTTTCCTTAATTTGGTTCTACAAGTTGTTTCTTATGCCTCTGGAATTTGGTGCTCTATAGTCAGAACTTAAAATTGGCAGTTTGTCCTCCAAATCCTTAATAAGACAGGTTAGTAAAATGCAGTGAATTTTTTTATAAGTCAGTTTTTAAATTGATCTGTATTCATCTTACTTTAGCCCTCAGAATATTAGAATTAGAACCATAATAAATAGACTTCTTCCTTAGTGTTATAAATTGTATTTATATCTGTAATAACTCTGTGATAATAGAAAATAAAAGTCTTGTAAGGGAGCAGGTTTCAGTTTAGCATATAACTTAATTTTGGGCCCTGATTTGTCTTCTAAAAATAGTTTTTGTATTTTGAGCTAAACATTCCCACGTCCTTACACTGGTTCTCACAATATGAATTCTAGACCATTAGTATCCTGAATATTTCACTTTGGATCTGCCACATTTGGGCAGTATTTCTTTAAAAATACTGTCTATAGAACTGAACCCAGCATACTCAGTGTGGTTTGAGGTACAAAATACAGTATGTGTCTTATGAATAGGATACTTAAATTATGTATCCTGATTCCACTTTCTGTTTGTCATCAGTACTGTTGGTTCATGTTGAATTGTAGGCCACTAAATCCCTAAGTCTGCCAGAAGTGTATTTCATATCCTACTGTAAATTTGGATTCAGCAGGTTTTTGTTGAATACTTGTTCACTTCTCGATGTGCTCATTAAAGTTTAAGATTTTAGAGTCTTAACACCAGGTTCATGAAGTAGCCATTAATAGGTCCATTTCACAAAGAGGAAACTGAGGCTTTGTGTACTAAAATATTTTATCCAAGATCTTGACTTATAAGGGACAGAGCCAGAGTTCCATCTTGAGTCTTCTGGCTCCAAATTGACCGTTCTATTTAGTTGCTGCCTCAATAAATTACTTCTAACTTTATCAATGAAATTGCTCATTTCATTGATAAAGTTAGAAATGTACAAATTGACCAGTGACTTCTACTGCAGGATGATTTAAGAGTTTAGGAGATATGTTTAGAACTTTTTAATATCTTTGTTAAATACAATAATGCTTTATGTAAAAACTATATGAATTGAATTTAGAGCAGTGTCAGAAAGTAAATGTACCTAAGCAAAAATATTAATGAAAACAAAATATGAGAGGTGAGGGGGGAAAAATCATTAACTTATGTTAAAATGCATAATTTTTGTTCTTTTGAAATTCTTGTTGTCTGTTATCTAATATTAAAAGAAAGCTAATTTAAGTTATGTAAATATTTCCATTTACTCAGATTCATTTTCAGATTGACTTAAGCGAGACATTTATTTTACCTCACCTTTCAAAATGACTTTTTTTTCTTAGAAGATCGTAAGAATGAAAAGTTGATACCTCAAAAGCCAGTAGAGATACTTAAGAGCCTGCAGGCCAGAATACAAACAACCAGACTTGGAACTGAGAACTATTGTGTAAAGATTAAAGGACAAGAACTGACTGGTTCTGTTTCCTGAATTTTTTAGATTTTTTTTGGTTCTAAGTTTAGTCATCAGAGTTCCTTTCGTAACTGCTTGGTGAGGATGTAGGCACTATGATGTTTCCAATGGACTGGGATATAGGAGTGGAGGAATGGCATGGTTTGTACCAGCAAGCATTGCCACATAGCTAGTCTTAATTTGCAAGGAGGATAAGTATGAAATAATGAAACCAGTTATCTGCTCAGCACAGTATTCAGTCCTGGGAGTAATTGTCTGGATTTAAAACTTATTATAAATGGATAGTTCAGTTCTTCAGAGAGGCTGAAGAATCCACTAGAGAAGATAGACTTAAGTTGTCCTTAAATGTATGAATAAATGGAAGGGGGTTTAATAAGTATTTTAGCCTCCGTTAGTAGGTTTGATGAAGATTCAAAGAGCAGGTAGGAATATTCTCCTTAGTGGGGGAAAGAACTGGAAAATAATTTATTACAAGCATCTGAGTTCTCCCGGGAGCCTTCACATAGTGGGAAAGGATAGTCACTACTCAAATGATGAGTAATTATGTTTTTTCCACTTTCTACTCAACTGGTGACCACAGTAGCATCAGGCTTGATTGGTCTTTTGTCTACTCAAATAGTTTGTATGCTTCTCTACTTATAGGGACCCCTTTCCCCTAAGTATATAGGCACCATACCTAGAACACACTAACAAAATTATTAATAACCTCTTACTGTAATGATACCTAGCTTAAAATTTCTGGTTATTTCAAAAATATCCACATAAGGCATTTGGTTGTCACGGCTCTTAAAAGAAATGTTTTAACTTGAATTGTGGAGTGTTTTCATTGGTGAAAAATAGGAAACACTGGAGAGGGCCTGGTTATACATTGACACTAGGCAGAAAAATGGGAGAAGGCAGTGGCACCCCACTCCAGTACTGTTTCCTGGAAAATCCTATGGATGGAGGAGCCTGGTAGGCTGCAATCCATGGGATCACTAAGAGTTGGACACGACTGAGCGACTTCACTTTCACTTTCCACTTTCATGCATTGAAGAAGGAAATGGCAACCCACTCCAGTGTTCTTGCCTGGAGAATCCCATGGACGGAGAAGCCTGGTAGGCTGCAGTCCATGGGGTTGCACAGAGTTGGACATGACTTTGGCAGCAGCAGCAGGCAGAAAAGTACACACTCCACTTGGGAAACCACAGATACATTCTTGAATGTATGAGTTTTAAGAAGTTGTGTTAGGTAACCAAAGACAGAAAGTCAGGCTGAAATACAGTTGTAGATATCTTGTACCTAGACCTCATTTTAAGGTATGAAATTATGAATGGCAAAGAAATTGATGAACTATAATCTCAAAGAAAGAGCCAGTTAGTTTTATTGACCAACTGAATAGATTGACAGAGGATAAAAAAAAAGAATAGTAATGGGTAAATATTCATAATTTGAATGTAAAAGAGTAATGAAAGAAAGTTAAGATAAACAGCATATTTATTTGTGTTCTCATCAAACTTTTTATATTGCATTCTTTGGCTGACATGGTATATTTATAATTCATATCTAGGGAGTAGAGAGAAGTCAATCAAAAATTAAAAACTATTTAAGAAACTAAGGATATATAAGTATATAAGGATACTATTGTTAGTATAATGATAAAATGATAATATTTTGAGAATACTATATATATGGGGCTTCCCAGGTAGTGCTAGTGGTAAAGAACCTGCCTGCCAGTGCAGGAGACATAAGAGACACAGGTTCAATCCCTAGATCAGGAAGATCTGAAGGAGAGCATGGCAACCCACCCCAGGATTCTTGTCTGGAGAATTCCATGGACAGAGAAGCCTGCAGGGCTACAGTCCATAGGGTTGCAAAGATTCGGACATGACTGAAGCGATTTAGCGTGCATGCACTATATGTATATATGTATACTTATATATATATATATAGTTCTTGTATAAATACATATATCTCCTGACTTTTTTGGAATAAATTATTTAGATTGAAATCCACTTCATACACAGTTTCTAGGTAATCATTAATTTCTTCATCGGAAAAAGGTGGCAACAGTACAACTTTATATTCACTTAAACTGAGTTTTCTTTGGATTATAAAACAGGCTTTCTGGATTATATTGAAGCAATATCTAAATATTGCTTCATTTCAAACCTGTTCTCAACACTGAATTTTAAATGTATCTTATCTAGTTAATAAAATCTTTGTTTTTAAGCATTTGTATCCAAAAAAAAACAAGAAAAGCAAATTTTAATCTGTTGTCTGTGAATTTTATTTTCTCCAGGTATAATCTATATATCATACCACTTGTGTAGTATTCCACTGTCCTGAGCAGGAGAGTCAGTCTGTGCCCCAGGGGCTAAGTATCACCAGCTCCTTAGAGGTTTATATGCATAATCTGAAGCATACTTGAAGTAATTACTATTATAAATTGTGTTAATGCCAGATTAAAAGTAGAACTATTTGAAAAATCTAAAGTATTTTAGTGACACATAAAGAATATATATAAACAACAAAGTAATATAAATATTTCCATGACACGTATTAGCATCTGAATGTCCCTAACATGTGACAATAGAACCCAAAAGTAGGCAATTATTATAAATGGAAAGGAAAAAATCAGAGCTTATCAGCCTAAGAGATTATTGTTGCTGTTGAACACAAGTAAAGAGAAATGTACCTTCCCCTGCTGGAATTGCTTCACTGGAATCTTTCACTTTATTAATATGTTTAAATAAAGGATTTCCATCTTTTTCTGGCATGTGGAAAGAAATGTTTTCTAATATTTTAAGTTTTTCAGGCTTTCAAATAGAAAGCTGTGGTTTTTAATTATCAGAATTAAAAATAGATAGGAAAAGATCGTGTTTATTAAAACATCAGTGATAAAATTGCAGTATTTTCACAGAAAAGTAGTAATGTTAAGAGGTGAAATTGAGAGAAATTGCAGAGTTGGTTTGCTGATAGGAATGATCCAATAGAGAAAAAAATTAAAGATGTAAGGGAAAGTGCTACAGGAATATCTTTAAGTTATCAACAGAGGATAAAATCTATGAAAGGGGCAGGATTGGTTGTATGAACAGTGATTGTTCATCCATAATACAAACAAGAAAGAGTTACATGGGCACAGGCACATATATGTGTATTGCTGTGGTGGAAATTGGCAGAAATTCTCTTCTGATAGTTCCTGTTTTCTGAATGAAAGTGAGGATGAAAGGGAGATGTTGGAGGTTTGAAGGGAGAGACAAGACACCTGTCTGATGTTTTTCTAGAAGAACGAAAGGACCAAGATTACCAGATATCTGTGAACCAATTTTAGGTATAAAGAATTTAGAAAGTAAAATTATTTCTGTTCACAGATGACATGATATATGTAGAAAAACCTTGATCCTAACACACACACACACACACACACACACACACACACACACACAAACCTGTTGTAATAAGCAAAATCAGCATTCAAAAATCAGTTGCATTGCTATGCACTAACAATGAATAATCCAGAAAGGAAATTAAGAAAACAGTTCCATTTACAATAACATCAAAAAGAATAAAATGCTTAGGAATAAAATTAACCCCGATGATGAAAGATTGGTATACTGAGAACTATATAACATTGCTAAAAGAAATTTAAAAGATACAAATAAATGAAAAGATATCCCATGTTCATATATTGGGAGTCTTAATTTTGTTAAGATGAAATACTATCCAAAGTGATCTACAGATTCAGTGCCATGTGTATCAAAATCTCAATGACATTCTTTGCAGAAGGGGAATAGCCAAAATTTTGGAAAAAAAGAACAATGTTGACACTCTCAGAGTTCCTGATTTCAAAACTTGATATAAAGCTATGGTAACCAAGCAGTATGGTACTGCTGTAAAGTCAGACATATAGACCAGTTGGAATAAACTAGAGAAACCCCTAAAAGTAAACTAGAGGCCCCAGACTCCTTGTACATATATGTTCAGGTGATTTTCAACAAATGTGCTGAGACCTTGTGGAAAAGGGCAATCTTTTCAACAAATGGTTTTGGCAAAACTGGATACCCAAAAGAAAAATTAGATACCTCACATTATATACAAAAATTAACTTAAAATGGGCCAAAGGCTAAATGTTATTAGAACTAGAACAATAAAACTCTTAGAAGAAAACGGGGAAAGCTTCATGACATTGGACCTGTATTTCTTGGATGTGACACCAAAAACACAGGTCTTATGCAAAAGCTAAATTGGGCTTTCATCAAAATTTAGAACTTCTGTGTGTTAAAAGATACTGTCTATAGAGTGAAAAGGCAACTGACAAAATAGAAAATATTTGCAAGTCATGTGGCTGATAAGGGTTAAATATCCAGAATATATCAAGAGCTTCTGCAACCAAAAAGATAAACAAAAACCTCAGTTAAAAAATTAACAACAGACGTGAAGAGACATGTGTTGGCAAAGATGTAGAGAAATTGGAACTTTTGTACAGTGCTGATGAAAGTGTAAAATGGTACAGCACTATGGAAGACAGTATGGCAGGTCCTTAAAAAATAAGAATTGCTATATGATCCAGTAATATATAATGGGGTATACACCCAACAGAATTGAAATCAGAACTCAGATATTTATATACCATGTTCATAGCAGCATTTATCGTAATAACCAGAAGATAAAGCAATATCCATAGATTCAGTTCAGTTCAGTCACTCAGTCGTGTCCGACTCTTTGTGACCCCATAAATGGCAGCACGCCAGGCCTCCCTGTCCATCACCAACTCCCACAGTTCACTCAGATTCACGTCCATCGAGTCGGTGATGCCATCCAGCCATCTCATCGTCTGTCGTCCCCTTCTCCTCCTGCCCCCAGTCCCTCCCAGCATCAAAGTCTCTTCCAATGAGTCACCTCTTCTCATGAGGTGGCCAAAGTACTGGAGTTTCAGCTTCAGCATCATTCCCTCCAAAGAAATCCCAGGGCTGATCTCCTTCAGAATGGACTGGTTGGATCTCCTTGCAGTCCAAGGGACTCTCAAGAGTCTTCTCCAACACCACAGTTCAAAAGCATCAATTCTTCAGTGCTCAGCTTTCTTCACAGTCCAACTCTCACATCCATACATGACTACTGGAAAAACCATAGCCTTGACTAGACAGACTTATGTTGGCAGAGTAATGTCTCTGCTTTTGAATATGCTATCTAGGTTGGTCACAACTTTCCTTCCAAGGAGTAAGTGTCTTAATTGCATGGCTTCAGTCAGCATCTGCAGTGATTTTGGAGCCCAGAAAAATAAAGTCTGACACTGTTTCCACTGTTGCCCCATCTATTTCCCAGATTAGTGGATAAATAAACTGTAGCATTTACCCAATTGAATCTACTCAGCCATAAGAAGGACATAAAGTCCTTATAAAGGACATATGCAATATGGATGAACCTTGTTATGTTAAGTAAGTCAGACAGTAAAGGACAAATACTGTATGATTCCTTTTATACAGAGCACCTAGAATAGGCAAATTCAGAGAGACAAAAAGCAGTGGTAGTTTCCAGGGGCTGAGGTAATAGAGAAGTGAGCAGTCTTCAGTGGGTACAGTTTCAATTGGTTCTGGATGAAAAGGTTCTGGAGATGGATGGTGTGATGGTTGCACAACAAAGTATTGTATTGTACTTAATGCCACAGAAGTAAAATGGTAGAATTTATATTTAAAAGTAATTTTTAAAAATGATAAGTGAAGACATTGTAACTGAAGTTTTTTAAAAGGTTCATAAAACTGTTTACAATTTGCAGTATTCACACTTACATTTTTCAAGTTTGGCACACCTGGCTTAGTTTCAAATACATAGTTTTAGGGGAATTCCCTGGCAGTCTAGGGGTTAGGACTCTGTGCTGTCACTGCTGAGGCCCCAGGTTCACTCCCTGAACTAAGATCTCATAAGCCATGTGCAGGCCAGAAAGAAGAAATTAGCTACATATACTTTTAATGGGAAAAGATTCACAAAAAATGTGAAATATGTGATGGTTATGCTTTGTATATACAATTAGATATTTTTAGGGAGGGGCACATTTCAAGTGCATATCACCTGTCCAGAATAGATGTAGTATGGCTTTAGCATAGACATTTTAGTGATTAGAAAACTGGAATAAAAGAAGTTGCCAGACCTTGAGCTAGAGTGGTGGTAGTTTTATGATATCTTTCTGAGAGAAGTAATTTCATATGTATGTGGAAACTGTTTAGGAGTATACTTCCTTATCTGGTGAAGAGTGAGAACCAGAGAATAGGAAAATCAACAACCACAGGTTTCCTGTTTTATTTCTCATCTCTGGATACAAAATGAACTTGTTTTTCCAAGACTTCATTTATTAAAGTTATTTCCTATATAAAATGTTATCCAGCTCTAACAGGATAACTAATAGATAAATATTCAAGGTAAAATAATATTTGAGTTTTTTAAAACAAATTGAAAGTAAGTTAGTTTTAGGCCTCCTATGTATTTTTACTGTATTTATTACTAAAATATTTCACATGATATCCTTTTTTCTCTTTAAAAGTATATTTGCATTTGACTAGCTTAAGTTTATTGAAGCTTAGCTTTTGTGTGTCATTTCTTATTTTTCCTTTGACATGAAATCTTACCTACTTGATGAAGATGTCGTTTGAGAGGTGTACTGCAAGGAATTAAATGCTGTTTGTAAATAATGCTTTTACAAAGGTAAAGACCAAATTTTATGAATTCACTTCTGTTTATAAAAGAAAAATATAACTTCATATATTTTAATGCATTCAAAAATTTGACTATTTAACTGTATTGACTTAGTAAGTTGACACAGGAAAAAAAATGATTTTCTGTTTCTCAATTATACATCTTTGTGTTCCTAACTTACAGCAGTGTTCTTCTCATGTATTTGGCTTTCCTTAAATATTCAGTGTAGGAATAAGTTTTATTATGCTGCTCAAAAGCGTCCAAGAAATAACTATTTATATCTGCTATGTTAATATTAGAATCTTTAAACATGGCTTTTTCAATGTATTTATCCTCTTTTTCTGAAAGAAAAATTTTTTCGTATCTTTAGGTGCTCATGTGTTTAAAAAAAAACAAAACCTTGGAGTAAAGTAGCAGCACATAATGGTTTGTGGATTTTGAAAAGGTGCAGGCCATATTGTGCTGCCTCAAAAATACAAGGATCTGATCTTCTGAAGAAAATATATTTCTTTTTATTCATAGCTTTTATGATAGCAATGTCAGCAGTGCCTTAGCAGCACGTAAATATTGGTGTTAAGATTCTAAAATTATCTCCAGTATTAACTGTGCTGCTGAAGTAAGGTTGGCCATACTCTACAGTCATATTTCAGCGTATATTAATATTACCAATGTATTTTCAGCTTTATTGATAATTAATTTTCAGTATTATAGTCTTGTTATATTTCATATGATTGAATAAAAATAAGTTAGTACTTTTAGATGTGTATTAAAAGTGTTGTGTAATTTAATAATTGTGTTGAATGCCATCAAGAGTTTATTGAAAGCTCATACAGATTCAAATAAATTTGTTTTAATGTATATTTATATTCAGTTTAAATATTTTTATATTTAAATATTTTTACTTCAGAACAGAAATACTACTTTTCCCTTTCTCTACTTAAGTGAAATTAAGACATTTGCTTATCTCACAGATAAATATTTATTGTAAAAAACACATTTTGAACAGAACTTAGAGGATAATTTTTAGTAATATATATTCTGTTATAAGGGAAAGGGGAAAGTATCCAAATATGTGAATTAAATTCCTGAAATCCTATGTTTCAAAGATGCACTTAATCATAACTTTAAAGGTAGGAAAGACCTTACAAATGACCAGTATATTTGTTGGATAGCTCAAGAAACGGAAACTCAAGTAATTTGCTACACTTGCAGATTAAGATATTAAACCTGTGTCTTCTGACTTTATACTGTCATATTGGTTTTTTCTTGTTTTTACTAAAAAATTTTGTTTATCCTTAACCACAGATTCTTATTTGTAAGTAAAATAAAAAACATGAAGGCCTTGTTTGGTCTTTTAATATCTAGTATTTAACTTTAGCATAAGACCTACAAAAATTATTATAGTTACTAATTTTATAGATGCAAACAATCAAAATTTTAATTAAAATTTGAAGGAAAATGTTTTCTTTATCTTGTTCCTTATTTGTTGATGTTTAATAAGTCATTAAACTAAAAATTGATGTTCAGGATAAGAAGAGTGTGTTTGTGTAGGTACCATACTCCTGGTCTTATTTTCTACAAAGAAATATCTCACTCCTTTAAATTGTAACCCAGCAGAAAATCTATAAAATACAAGCAGTTCTTAGAAAATCATTTCAATTTTAATTGTCTATTTTGGAAACCCTTAAAGTATTTCAGATGTAACTTAAGGAATTGTGTTTGAGCCTCTTCTGTTTAAATTGTAATTTCAAGGTAAAGAAAATTACTTATTATAAGAGAGTTCTCATTTTTAAGAAAAGTCTCACTTTTTCTCAGCAAAATTTTCCCCCAGAATAAAGAAGTAATACACTACATTGGCTAGAATCAAATGCCAGCTTTTACATGGAAGTAATAACTGCCTTAGGGCTTTTAAAAATCATTCACCAAGCTTTTAACCTGTTTCCTTTATTTCATCTCAGCCATTTCATGAAAGACTGTTACAAATATACAATTTTTGGTTCCATTAAAAATATTTCAGGAACTAATATGTAGATACTTAGAAATATTTATTGAATGAGTTGCAGAGTTGTTCTGTAACCCCTGGAATTAGATTTCTATTTTGATTTTATTTTCCTTAATGTATTTGAAGTCAGATTTTAGAAAATTGTATTTTGTCTAATCTGCCTTCTAAATGCATTTTACTTTTACTAAGTAAACCTTTATATCTAGGTGCTCAAGATGTGAAAAAGGATCATTTGGGGCTAAATAAAAACTTGAATCCTGAGAATGGATTAAAGAAAAAATTGAAATATT
Organism: Bos javanicus; assembly: GCF_032452875.1. Taxonomy (NCBI): domain Eukaryota; kingdom Metazoa; phylum Chordata; class Mammalia; order Artiodactyla; family Bovidae; genus Bos; species Bos javanicus. The sequence goes on along the minus strand of NC_083879.1, from coordinate 19,605,861 downwards.
GGGAGAGTAAGAAAGTATAGAAAAACTGTTGCATTGAAATTTATTTTAACAGTATGCAGCTCCTTTCCAGTCTCTTAATAGAGAACAGGAAATAGCCTGTCGATACCTAATGAAACACTCATTTAGGTAACTCAACAGGACTTAAAGTCTTATTTATAAGGGTTAATATACTTCCATCTTTGTGTAATTTTGAAATACGAAGAGCAAATGGTAAAATGAAAGTTATACCCTTTCATGTTAGTCTTAATATGGCCATTTATTTTGCAGAGAAGAAATAGTTATATATGGGTGTATATTAAGATTGCATTTTTTCCGTCTTCTTTGGGAAAAAATTCTAATCTTTTTTATTCAAGTTTAAGTTGATGCCAAATAATTCCAGTATTGAGCATCTTAAATCTGTTACTTGGATTATGGATTGAGTTTGGCGCTAACTCAGAGGACTACAGGCAAGTATTCAGGAGATAGCCAGAGGGATATTTTAGTAGGTGAACAATTTATTTCACATACTGTGTTCAAATTCAGGTATCTTAAAATCACATATATGTAACATAGAATTGAAAATTTGATCATAGACTAAATATCATATTTAACAGTAAAGATTTTCTTCAATTAGTTGTGTGTCCTTTTAATTGTTAGAATTAGAAGTGTTTTTAAACCACCAAGTATCATTAGTGGTATCCTTGGTTAGTCATAACTGGATTAAAAGGATTATACTTTAATAAACTTTGACCTCTAAGTGTTTTTATGTATTTAGAAGTTGACATTCTAAATCATTTTTTTTTTCCTTTTGCAGGTGGATATTACTAGCCCTTATTCATGGAAAAAGTTTTATGCTAAGTGTTGTTTTTCATTGAGTATTAGCAAAAAGGAGAAAAATTAATATCCTAATCTTTTGAGATTAGATTTGGCTGTAGTAATATTTAGACCAATTATTGGGTTGGCCAGAAAGTTCGTTCGGTTTTTTCCATACGCTGCCTCTAGTAGCACTTAGTTGTCTTTAAACTTCATTTGAAACAACTTCCCTAGATTGTATTGTATACAATTGTCATATCAGAGTGCATTTGAAAAGAAACTTAATCAAAATTGGCAAATTTTTGTGTAGCTATTTTAATATTGAAGATGGAAGAAAACATTTTCAGCATATTGTGCTTATTTCAAAAAAGGTAAAAATGCAACTGAAACACAAAGATTTGTGCAGTGTGTGGAGAAAGTGCTGAGGCTGATTGAATGTGTTAAAAGTTTGTGAAGTGTCATGCTGTAGATTTTCTCACTGGATGATGCTCCATGTTCAGGTAGACCAGTTAAAGTTGATAGTGATCAAATTGGGAACAATCAGTGTTATACCACGCGGGAGATAGCCAACATCCTGAAAATATCCAAATCAAGCGTTGAAAATCATTAGCACCAGCTTGGTTATGCTAATCATTTTGATGTTTGAGTTCCACATAAGTTGAGAGAAAAATCTGCTTGACTGTATTTCGACATGTGCGATTCTCTACTGAAACATAACGAAAACTGTTTTTAAAACAAATTGTGATGAGTGATTAAAAAGTGAATACCATACAATAATGTGGAATGTAAGAGATCGTGGGACAAGTGAAATGAACCATCACCAACCACACCAAAGGCCAGTCTTCATCCAGAGGTGATGTGTATATGGTGGGATTGGATGGGAGTCCTCTATTATGAGCTCCTTCCAGAAAACCAAACAGTTAATTCAAGGTACTGTTGCTAGTTAAACCAACCGAAAGCAGCACTCAACGAAAAATGTCCAGAATTAGTCAACAGAAAATGCATAATTTTTCATGAGGATACTGCAAGACTGCATGTTTCTTTGATGACCAGGCAAAAACTGTTGCAGTTTGGCTGGAAGGTTTTGATTTATCTGCTGTATTCACCAGACATTGCACCTTTTTGTTTTCCATTTAAAGTTTTTACAAAATTCTCTTAATAAAATTTCAGTTCCCTGAAAGGCTATGAAAGACAGCTGGAACAGATCTTTGCTGAAAAAGATAAAAAAAAAATTGGGGAGGAGGAAATTATGAAGTTGCCTGAAAAATGGCAGAAGGTAGTGGAACAAAATGAGGAATACATTTTTCAGTAAAGTTCTTGGAGAAATGAAAGATGAGTCGTTTTACTTTGAAACCAAAGGAACTTTTTTGGCCAACCCAAACACTTGCATGTCTGGAAGACCATCATCAGTACATTTCCAGCTAAACATTTTTATTTTCTTACCTCTTATCAGGGATTTCTTATTTTTGTTTGAGCTCCTTTAATGGAGAATTAATTTCTCCAGTAGAATTTAAGAATTTATGTTCTTACCTGGTTTATTTATAAAATGTATCCCAGAGATTTCTGATATCTTTTTTTTTTTTTTAGGCTATTTGCAGTGAAAAAAATGTTGGCAAAATAAATAAGTTTAAACTTGCTATGTTAAAATTACTGTGCAGTGTGATAAATTAGTTGATGAGTTTTTGTTTGTATTATACTGAAACTAAATTCAACATTTATAACTTCTATATGGGTCTGTTTCTTGATTATTAATACATGGGATTCATATAAAAATACATGAATAATACATTTATATTAGCATATTGATGAGTATAGGTTCCCCTTAATTCTGTTTAACTTCAATAATCTGATACTATATTCTTATTATAAGAATATATTACTTATTAATAAGAATTATATTATTATATTCTTATGATTACGTTCATGTTTTGCAAAAATGTAAACTGCCTAGAGAACCTTGTTTATGCTATAGGGTTAGATTTTGAGACACTAAATGTTCTTCAATTTAATTAACTTGTTACTAAAGTTATTCTGTATATCATTTTATAATTTAACCGCTTAGCATTAATTAATCTTTAGGAAGTAGTAGAAATTTTAAAATCACTCCAAAGTTTTCTTATTTCCACATCTCATTATTTTATAATCTTTAGAAATGCTTATATTTATGAAAGTAATATTTTCAGAGATATTAATTCTTACAGCACCACTAAAACTTTTTTTTTCCCTTTGGACTTTAATACATATGCTAGTAAACTATAGGATAATTTTTTGTTTTTGTTTTTGTTTTTTAAGTTTTCATGTGATCACTTAAATGCCATTTTAGCGTGAAACAACAAAGCGTTGCCCTATAGTTAGAAGTAGAGAAAGAGTAGGTACATCGTTTCTTAAGATAATTTGTACATTTTCACATAGTCTGTGCAGATTTTTATATTGTATTTCCATAAATGTCTTCTGTCTTATGTTTAACAAAGAGCATTAAATAGATTTGAAGCATTTATATAGAGAGGACTACAAATTTTATTACAGGCACTGAGGATCAGCACTGAACAAAGCAGATAAATTCCAGCCCTTATAGAGCTTACAATTTGGGGAGTGAGGCATGAGTGATAGAATACATAAAAAACTGATAAGTGCTAATAATGTGGTATGTCAGGTGGTGGTAAGTTCTATGAAGAAAAATAAAGCAAGGGGAGTGGGAGGAATGGGTTAAACAGGTTTGGAAGGCAGGAAGGCAGATGTGTTTTTCAATAGTGTGGTCAGAAAATTCCTCACAAAGATAACATTTGAATGAAGACCTAAAAACTAAAGGAGCAAACCTCTAGGTTTCTGGGAGAAGAGCCTTTCAAGCAGATGAAATAACACCTACAGAGACCTTGAGGCCGAAACGTTTTTGGTGTTTACTAAAAAGAGCAGCAAGAAGGTTTGGATGGCTATGATCAACTATACAAGAGAGAATAATAGCTCATAAATTAAAGTTTCTAGGAGCCAAATTTTACGGCTATTTAAGCTCTTAGCTTAACATACAGATTTAATTTTCCTTCCTTCTTTAAAACTACCTTGAGGGTTATGTGAGCCTCAGCCTATTTGACCTTCGTAGATAAGAGTATTTTTTTTAGATCTGACTCAGAACCTCCATCTGAGACCATTTAGAATGTAAAATGTTTAAATGGTTGGTTAATAGGTATACGTGTGATGATCAGGTTTTTATGAACTGTGTTTTTTGTTTTTACTTGCTCAGTTTAGCCTAGTCAAAGCTTAGCTAAATGAGTAAATGACATATTTGTAATTTACTCAAACGAACCAAAATTGATTCCTCCATTCTAGTAATTGCCCCCATTCTTCTCACTTATTCCAATTCTGTTAGCATTTTAGCTAAGGACTTACTTGCCTGAAAGTGTTCATCCCCTATGGTATGTCCCACTAATTTAATCTTCCTAATGCACTGCTTTTGCATATAGGATAAAATTCAGACTTATTGTACCTCATAATCTTGCCCTAACCTTCTTGAAGTTTTTCCATTTTTTTCAAGCAAACTAGTCCTGCTCCATCTGTTTTTCTGTCTCTAATTTCAGTGCTCTTATTTATGCCATTTCACCACCCCAATTCTTCCCCAATTTATTCCTGTACAGTTTTTAAATGCACTATGCTGAATGTTCCATGAGTTTAATAGTTTGGCATTATCCCTCCTTCCCATGTTACAAAAAATTTATCCCTGTAGCTCTTAACCTTTTTCTCTCACTTAACAAAGAAATACAGCATTTCTATCATTAATTTCACCTCATTTATTCATGTATATATACCTTTTATAAATGTACTGACAATATGAAGAAAAATATTTAAACTTAAGAAACAAAGTGAAAAAAATTTAAACTTAAAAAGCAGGTAGACTAAGACATCCAGAATTTCAGAACACCCAAAGTTCAAATATTAATTTTATGCTGACAAATGATACAGCTGATTTTTTTCTCAGTTATATGAAAATATATATACTACATACAGTGTGGACTAGTCATATTTCTAGGATTTTAGCACACTAAAAGAATTCTTAAAAGTATGGATTCTCTATTTCACTTTGCTAATATGGTAAGCGCTGTTGATAGAGCCATTTAAGAAGTAGTCCATGTGTTTGTTGTAGTATTGTTTATAATATTAGAGGATTGGAAGAGTTTTTTAAAGTGTCCAGTAATAAACTGATTAACATGCTGAGTGGAATACTGTGCAGCTATTTAAAATAATGTAATGAGTATTTAATGAGCTAGAAACTTCCTGGTTATGTGAAAAACGTTACCACATAGTATGAATCATTAGAAGAATACATATGCTAAAATGTTACTACTGGTGTATTATGGTGTGAGGTAAATCTTGTTTTTTTATATTATAAATAAACGTGTATGATTTGGGGGGTGGTATTGGGAAAAGATTCTTGAAAAATCAAAATACTTGAAGCAGCCTTACCACTTAATCACCTGCTTTGGAAGTCCATAAATGGAAAACCTAAGTTCTTATGGGTTCAGGAACTTGAGAAGTGATAATGAAGAATTGACTATTTGGGGAAGAACTAAACAGGTAATTTCAAATATCAAATAAGTTTAAAATCTGCCTCGGGGGAGCAGTCTACTCTGTTTCTTGAAAAGCTTTGCTGTCATTTCTCCCGTCTTCAAGCCCCCAAAACCTGAAAAGGTAAGTATAAGAAAAGGAGTGGCTTTTAATTTTGGAACTATATTAATAAACTAAAGAAAAACAAATCTGGTTTATAGAGATTTAATAGCACAGCGAAACTGACTTTCTGATCTTAAAAGGATTTTGTCTTTTAAAAAGTTTTTAGCTTTTTCCCACCATAGAACTAATGTATAGGCATAGAAACCTCAAAAAAGGCAAAAAATTCTGTTTAAAAATTATATTTTTATCATCCAGTGAGAATTACTATTATTAACAGTATGTTATTTCCTTCTAAATGTATAGTTGGATTAGCAAATTTATTTCCTAATTTGTAACTATGCCAGGAGCTGGAAAGAACATCACGCTCTAGAAGAGAGACGAGATAATGCTGCTGGCTCAGAAAGTTTTTCTTGACGTTTATCTAAAATACAGTTGACCCCCAAACAACGTGGGTTTGAACTGTGGGAGTCTTTATTTTTCTCAATAAATACGTGCTACAGTATTGCACGATCTACAGTTGTTCGAATCTGAGGATGCAGAACATAGGTGTAGAGGCCAACTAGAGTTACGCAAGTGGCACTAGTGGTGGAGAACCTGCCTGCCGGTGCCGGAGGCGTGAGAGACGTGGGTTTGATCCCTGAGTCAGGAAGGTCTCCTGGAGAGGGGCATGGCAACAACACTCCAGTATTCTTGCCTGGAAAATCCCACGGACTGAGAGGGGAGCTTGGTGGGCTACATACAGTCCATGGGGTTGCAAAGAGTCGGACACGACGAGTGGCTTAGCACACGAGCATGTACATGGATTTTCAGCTACAAGGTGGGTCAGCTTCCCTAACCCCCTTGTTGATCAAGAGTCAACTATATAGGTAAAAACCACCAATCTTATCATCTCTTCCGTAATATTTTACTGTAAAAATGCTTAAGTTTTTGAACTTCCTCAAGATACTTGAGGAGAAAATGCGTCTTGTTTGCCATCTGGCTTCCTCTTCCACACCTGCCTGTCATCCCCAGTACCTTTCCATTGTTTGAGAGCCTTTCTGAGACAGGGGAGGTCATTGAAGGATTTTAATTGGGAGAGAGAAATAATTACTGAAAATTGTACTGTTCAAGATTTGCTGAAGAAAGTCTAAGACCAGTATAGTAATTAAATCCTGTGCTGTTTATACCCCAATAATTACATCAAATTTATCAAAAAGCTGAGCTGGTGTTCTAAAATTATGGGATTCACATTCAGTATTCAAAAAACACTAAGAAATTTGGATTGAAACATGACTGGTTATCAGAATGTAAACATGACACGATATAAATTCATAATGTATGACCTGTTACAGCAACCCGTTTAGAGAGCAAAAATTGTCTCAATCTGTTTTTCTCACATTTCAGTATTTTATAATTTAAAACTCTTAAAAGTAGTTTAGATTTAGAATATGACAATTTAGCTAATCAATTAAACTTGGAAGTTTAAAATCTGACTGAGAGGAGGGGTGTTTGTCTCCAGAACTCACCTGCTACAGGTGTCAAGTTAGACCCTCTGTTGTGCTAGTTTTGTCACCGCTTTAGTTGGCATTGTATCCTTGAAAAAAGGGAAAGCACCCAAAAATGCTCAAGTTCATCATAAGCCCTCAGGCCAGTTTTTAAAATACAACTCTTTAGGTGTATTTAGTTATAAAACTCAAGGAATTTGGATTTTTAAAAATTGATGACTAAGTTTCCACGTAGTTATACTCTTCAGAAAACATTCGTGATGAGTTTACTTCTCTATTTCTCAAGATATTAAATTCTTAAGACAGTAATAAAGGGAATTGCAGACGTTTTTGGGGGTAACCAAATTAGTATGATTTGGAATTTAGGTAAAAGTCCAACAAGTTTCAAAACTAGCATGAAAATTCATTTATTTAGGCTTATAATTTATTGCTATATGCTAATAAACATTTGTTCCCCCAAACCACTGTTGATTTAAAGTCTTGGTGCGTGTGGCTTGCGTAGGCCTCATGCAGAGGTAGCAAATGTCCTAAGGGGTTCTTGAAGGTATTGAGAAGCTTGCTTGAAGAAGAACAATATTGAGACCTTTTTATTCTGTATTGCAAAATACAGAAGGGCAAAACTGAGGAGATGGAGTTTCAAGGGGGTGCAAATGTAAGCTCCTAAGTAAGGATTTTCTACCAACTATTGAAGTGTACATTATGGAAATGGACTGCTTTACCAGAGACCCCAAGAGGGATGAAATTGGAGGGAGGAGTAGGATTTCAACATAACATTTGAGATGAAGAAAATCAGTACATCAGCTTGAACAAACGTGCCTTTAAGAGCACAGGTGCTAACTATCTTTGACTAAAGGACCCTAGGGAAATTTCTGGATTCTTTTTAGGACAGTTTTTACTGAAAACCATTATCTTAACTGAGTATATAAGAAAAGTTGAAGATCAAGGTTTAGAGAAATGTGTCTCACTTGTCTTAAAACTATGAAAATGTTAACAATGAGCTACTAAAGTTGGAATATAAATTTTAAATACTAAAAACAAGTTGGCATTTGTTTTCAAGAAATACTTTATCAAGGCTGTTGAATAAATCCAATATAGAACTGGATCATTAAGTTTTCATTTTCCTCTTAAAACTTCAAAGGAGAATAAAGTTGAAGACGTTGGATAAACAAGAAGGGGCCAATTCTAGAGAAATTCTTAAATCACAGTTTTGAGAGGGCAGTTAACTCATAGTGTCAATGGAACATTCTTTGATGTTTATTTTCTAGGGTGCTTGGACTTTTCAGAAGACCGCAGAGCCATAACTTGGGCTTAGAATCACTGCTTTTGGAATTCTTTATATGTAGCTTCAACTGGAGATTTTACTACCTTACCAGACACATAGGTGCTCAGTTAGTAAGTGGAGTGTTCCTAGGAAGATCAGTCTCACTCTGAAATCGGCACTGGATTCAGTTGTCATCTGTCATCAAACATACAGGAAACAATTCTGTAGTATAGTTGCTAGTCTTTTGAGCCCACATCATAGTTGAGGCTTGAGTAAATAGTGCTATGAATTGGCTGAGATGATTTTTACAACATCTTTTAATGCTGGCTTCTTAGTTTTTACAATTCAATTAGCTTTCAGACTACTATGGTTCTCTTCCAAATTTATAGAGAGATCCTTCATAGAGAGTTAATACAATAAGTAACATCAGCCCGTGCACACTTGTTAATGCTTATTTGTCCCTCTGGGAAATAGGCCAGTAAATTTTTATTTTGAGTGGTTATTTTAGTAAAAGTAATCCAAATCAAATCAAAACATTGAAATATCTATCCCCTTGGGTTGTAGATATGATTTCTTTTTAACTGCATATGGAAACCACTCAAGCTTTAGGTGCTAATAGTGACAGAAATTACTGACACATTGTTTTTATCCTTTGCCAGAAACTTTTACATTTAAAAATCCTTTCAATTCTCATAAACCACCTAATGGAGGAGATATATTGTTTCTCCCATGCTGTAAGGAAGCTGAGTCACAGGGAAATAGATTGCCTGCTGCTGCTAAGTCGCTTCAGTCATGTCCGACTTTGTGCAACCCCATAGACGGCAGCCCACCAGGCCCCACCGTCCCTGGGATTCTCCAGGCAAGAACACGAGTGGGTTGCCATTTCCTTCTCCAATGCATGAAAGTGAAAAGGGAAAGTGAAGTTGCTCAGTTGTGTACAACTCCTAGCAACCCCATGGACTGCAGCCTACCAGGCTCCTCTGTCCATGGGATTTGCCAGGCAAGAGTACTGGAGTGGGGTGCCACTGCCTTCTCCAAGTAGATTGCCTACTGTCACAGAACTAGTTAAAGGGGGAGTCAGAATTGAAGTTCAGTTTGATTGCAGAGCTCATACTTAATGAACTACAACCTCTGTCCTATAGTTAACAAGAGATAGAGGAGACAAAGTGGAAGTTAAGCCCTAAAAGGCTCAAAATGACAGTTACACTTTCTGAAGAATGTTAAGATAGATTTGTATGTGGAAGTACTATACTAAGCACAAATTAACTTCTGAAGTACTCCATGATACTGCTACTATCACACTGCAAGGACACATTCTCTGAGAGTGGTGTTCTGGTACCACTGGACCTGGGTTTTTGTGTGTCAGCCCTTAATAGCAGTGTCCAGCTCTGAGAAAACTGCCCCACCTAACTGTCCACAGCAAGTCTGCAAATCTATAGGTCATATTTGGTTGTACTGCTATTAAGGCATCCTAGCATCAAACAGCATTGTTATCTCACTTCATGTGTCTCTTGAGAAGCTAATCAAAATCTAAGAGAAAATAGAACTTTTGTAACTAGAAGGCTGCAGAAAAATTATACATTTAAATTGTAAACTTATTTTGCAGATTACCCTAAGCTGTGAAACATACCATTTTCTTTGTATTTCATGTCAATTTAAAGGGCTTCTGGCCGGCTTTATCATCATTAACTTCATTCTGTCCTATAGAGCAATTCTAGGCAGTATCACAGGTTCTCACTGAGCCTTCGGAAATACTCTGGGGTATTGTCTCTGAAGGGCGACCTCCTTCCACCCTCTTCACATACACACACACAAAATTAACAACTCCCTTTTCTATTGTCATCCCTATAGTCATTTCATTATTGCTTATGTTACATCATATTGTGATTATTTCCCTTATTTCTCTGATTAGCCTATAAGCCTAATAGGCTTGAGCCCAGACTATCTTAGCCCATTTAGTGAGCCCATAATCTCATGGAGCACTCAATATCATTGTTAATTCCCTTCATAATTGTTGAATGCATTGATAGCAATAATGCATTGATACCAATATTAGGATGACTACTCAAAACAACTGGCTTGTTAGATAGCCAGAAGTTAGATCCTTTCAGTAGAATTTTCCTAAGATCAATTAGATCAAATGTATTTCCAGGTCACCAGTATCACAGTTTCATTGAAGGATCACAGAGAAAGAGAAATGAGAAACATGAAATAGTTCTTCCCAGCTAATAAGTTTTATATTTTATACATAAAGTAAGTCTGTGAAGGCTCTTTATCTCTTACTGAGATGATGCATTAGTTAAGGCATAAAGAATTTCAGAGTGTGTTTTGTCTTCTAGGTAATAAACTTTGACAGTATACCTGATGTAAGTCTTAGGAAAACTGTGTGGTAGGTTGAAGTGGCTTCTGAGATATTCTTCCTGAAGTGTTACAAGAAAGCATTATGGAGGTCAGGAATTCCAGTTAGCTCTGTTTCCATCTCAAGATTTGGGGTTTTATAAAATATTAAGTAATTTTAAAAGTATTAAAATTATTTGATGGCTATTTTCCCCACTTTATCATTCACCTGACTGACCCTACGCTCCATTGCTTAAGACAGCCAAATCCAAATCAACCTTGCTTATACCAATGAAGTTATATTAGCTTGTATGTAAGAATTCAACCATAACAACTATTTATGACTGTCTCTGTTTCTCATCAAGAAACAGTTTTCACTTTCATCTTTGCCACTGAGGTCATAGGGTGTGACCTTTTTTCCTAGCACTGTCTTCGTGTTCTTTTCTTGCTGATCTCCCAGACTCTAACTTTAACCAGCTTCCTGAACACACAGTACTCAGCCTCTAAATGCTGCCTGCCTAAATTCATGGCATTCAGCTGCTTGACCCTGAATTGGGAAATCATCTGACTTCTGGACTCTTACTTTCATTTGGAGGACCCAAATATATTCCCAAATTAACTGAAGTTCTAGCCTTATAATACTCTGCTTGCTCTCAGATTGATTTTGCATAATGGTCTCTCACTCTTCATGGTTAAAATGCCTTCCAAACTAGGCATGACCTACCAAATATTTGGGTGTTTTATAATTAACAGACCTGTTCATCGATAATATTCCTGATAGGTCTGCACTCTGAGATTTATTTTTAAGATGTTTTCTAAAATTAATTGCTCACTGCCATTTTTAAATAAGGAAAAAGCCTAAGATACTGTTGAATTAGTTTAGGATTTTGACATCAAGATTCTAAATACAACACATGGCAACCGTTAGTTACCTTTAAATAGATAACTGCTCAATGGAATTTATCCAGAGACCTGCGAAAGGAAGCATGGGAATGATGAAATCAGCATATAACCTTGTCTTCAATCTAGTATGAAAATTCCTTATTTTGGCAAAGTTTACTTTTCATCTTGTTTCATTTCCTGTCTTAGTATGATAACCTTTTTATATGAAACTGCTATTTTAAATTTTTGTAGTTTTCATTTGTTCATGTGTAGAAATGTGTAATTTTATTATTTGTGATATCTGATGTATTTCAAGTAACAATTTCCTTATGCATATAAGAACTTTAAACTGAAAACATACCTGACATGGAGTAGATTTCCCATAAACATTTAAATTAATATTGAATCAATCTGATTTGTTTAACATGGTGGTAAGTCAGAATTTTTAGAATTCTGTTATCAACAGTCTTACAACTTTACAACCTCTGTTTTCGAAATGTTTACTTTTAATATTCAGTAGTTTTGTATTTAATTTCTCATAGTTGAAAATATGAAACTTCTAGAAACAAAATTTTTCTAGAGTAAATCTTTTTAGACTATGTGTTTGGTTCTGTTACTGGCTCCTAAGGAAAAGAAATTGCAATAATCTAAGTCTTTCTAAAAAGAAATAATTCAGGATTAGGATTCCTATAAGAATTAAGAATAAAAAAAAAAAAGAATTAAGAATAATGTAGAAAATCAAGAAATAAGTTAGGGGTGAAAATGTCCATTAGATTAATTTGATGATTCTAGACATGAGAATCTGTAAGTTATTTTCTCTCATTTTGTCCTCATTTTTAAGTCTCAAACAATGAAACTTCTATCACTTGAATCTCATTCAGTAATGTATGTAGCGCTATTTATTCATTCAAGTTATTTTGTTCAGAGGCATTTGCCTCTGATACTAGTCTCTTCAGTATCATCAAAATGAATTTGATTTAGATGATAATTAAGCATGTAGGAGAAACATAAGTTTTCCCACTGATTTGAAGATCATGAAATGAAGCAGAACAAAAAGTTATAATTTAGTATAATAAAGTTCCTATTTGTGAATGTTGTCCTAAAGTGTTTAGTATCGCTTGGTTATTTTGCCAGGGGAATGACAATGTAAACAGAAGCTTAAACTGTCCTATCCTAGAGAAGTTAAATGTGGTCATATTCAAATACTTAAAAATTGGCTTGGCTTAAAGTTGTGTGACCTTAAGTAAATTGCTCTCTTCAAGTCTCACTGTAAATTTTAAGTAAAAGGTCTGTCTTGTCCTAAATTTTTATAATCCTAGGACAGAGTCAGTCTACAATGTATTTATTTTATAAATAATTCTGTACACTGACATGTTACTCATTAATCTTGCAGACTTAGGTAGAAACCTCAGTTATCACCTTAGAATTTTGGATATTATATATTTACCTTTTCCATTCTAGAAAAAATTTTAGATTTTTTCCCCCACACTTTTGTCAGATTGTATCCTTGACTATATGAAACATAGCCAACAGAAAGAAAAACAGCTCCATGGAAACTTGGAGAAGGAGAGGCACACACTCATTCTTATTTTTAAAAAATAAGAAAAAATTTTAATGTTTATCAGATACAGCATTTAATTGAATTAATGGGACAATATGAAAGTACTGGATATTTATTCAACTGGCGTTTACAATGACCTTAAACCTTGTTTGAATATTTTGTAAAGCAGTAATAAAAATTATAAAATTTCAGTATATTTTGTCTTAAGCAATATGCTGAATGTTAAATTTTATGTAAGGATCAAGTCATATAAAATATTATAATAGGTATAGAAGTTTCAAGAGTAGTATTTAATGTGTTTTAAGCCATAATGTCCAAAGGGTGTTTGGTTATAATTTTTCTTAAAGTTGACTTTTTTCTTGAAGTAGAGTTCAAGAGACAAATTCAGGTGGATTCAATTTGAAGAATTCCAGTTTCCTTTAAGCAAAATTTCACTTTATTTCAAACTAAACAAAATTACATTGTATTTGTAATTTGACAACACACTTGAAATGTGTACAGTCTAAAGGATTCAAATTTCAAACCTTTCGATTTAATCTATTGGCTGTAAGCAAGGCCACAACCAAGTATTAATACTTGTAAATCTCCTATTGCAAGAAATTGTATCAGAAGGAATTGGATTATCAAGAATGGCTGCTATGTTTTGTTTTGTTCTGGGCTGTGTGGCATGAAGGATCTTATTTCCCCAATCAGGGAACCCATGGATCGAACCCGTGCCGCCTGCAGTGGAAGCGCAGAGTCAAAAGCACTGGACCACCAGGGAAATCCCAAGAATGGCGACTGGTTTTGATCATGGTTATGTACATAACATGTGTATGTATGTTATATACCTTACCAAAGTAGAGCAGGACAGTTTTATTCATATGCAAATCTATTTTTGAATAGTGTAAAAATCTGACATGGTGATAATTTGAGGTCTATGCTGCTGCTGCTGTTAAGTCGCTTCAGTCGTGTCCGACTCTGCGACCCCATAGACAGCAGCCCACCAGGCTCCCCTGTCCTTGGGATTCTCCAGGCAAGAACACTGGCGTGGGTTGCCATTTCCTTCTCCAGTGCAGGAAAGTAAAAAGTGAAAATGAAGTCACTCAGGTGCTCAACTCATAGCGACCCCATGGACTGCAGCCTACCAGGCTCCTCCGTCCATGGGATTTTGCAGGCAAGAGTACTGGAGTGGTCTGCCATTGCCTTCTCCGTGAGGTCTATAAATAAGAGTGAATATAATTTCATCCCATCAAAAAGCTATTAAAATAATTCTTAAAATGCCTTAAAAGTTTTCTGTTTACATTTTTCAAGTGAGATGATCTTTTATTATTAAAGACCTATTCTATGCCCAGTACTTCACAATAGTCTAAAAAAGATGGTCACTGTCTGCAAAGAACTTTTAGCCTAGCTGGTAATATTGTACTGACTTACAGGAAACAACTAGAGAAGAGTGGAGTGTAAAGTCTGTCTTACGAACTTGAAGTGCGCAGTAGAACCTCAAAGAAAATGTGGATCTAGACAACGGAAAAGACTTCTTAGAGGAGGTGGAAAATAAGCTCCTATCTATTGAAAAATAGATAGGATTAACTCAATGAAATGAAAGAATTGGAGACTTAGTGCAGAAAACATGAAGAAAGTCATGATCAGGTAAGGAAGAGTAGTTGCAGTTTTAAAACAGATTGGTTCTTGGGGAGATGGTAGGGAAATAAGTGTACATGTTTGAGATTGTTTTCCTTCCTCTGCATAATGTGCCCTAATTTCTAATTGAAGAAAAAGAGAGTATTCAGATTGCCTGCAGTCTCTTGAAAAATAAAAATGTGATCTGAAGGAAAATAAAACATGAGTTGTAAGAAATATTAGAAGGAAGCCTAGGCTTAAGTTAGATCGGATTACCCTAAACATTGGGCAGTCTAGGCCTTTAATTCAGCAAATCAAGTGAGAAATCTTGAGAGGAAGAGGTTGCATGGCCAAAAGCCTACTGTCAGGGATACTTTTTGCCCAGTTGAGATTGACCTTACCACTACAGAAATGATTATGAGTTAATACTGTAGTACTGTTGTTAAGCCAAATAAAAACATTACTCCTTTTCCAAACCTCTAATTTTCATCCACCCTTAGCTCAAATTATTTACTCTTAGGATGTGCTTTCCCTCATCTTTAGCTATCTAAATATTTTTAGGGTATCTAGCCCCTGCATGAAATTTTCCCAGTTCACTTTTCTCCTCATACAGAAATATTGTTTCTCTCTTTTTTGCTCCTATACCTGCCCTAGAACAATTAATACATCCTTCTTTATGGGTAGAGGGTTTTGTTTTCTTTTAAACACATTAGCACAGATTAGTTTATTTGGCACCTCTCCCAGGTAACATCCTAACCCAGTTAAAATGCCTAAGAAGTGATTCTAATGAAATCTGATCATGGGACGGTCCATCTATTTTATTTTTCATTATATACTCTGCAAGATGCTTGATAAATGCCAATTGATTGCTGAAAATCAGTAGTAATTTGGACACAGTATGTTCTGGAAAGGCTGAATACCAGCTACATAAATATAAAAATGCCCAGGCTCTTACCTGGTAATTTAGAAGTTCTCCATCTTTAATTGTTTCACATATCAGAGCTCCTCTGTTCTATGCTGCCTATTAACATTCAAGCATTAATTAACTACCTTGAAGAAATTTCCTTTAAAAATTTTAAAGCCAGAAACCTATGCATAGGGGAATGAATAGTTGGAAAGCCTACGAAACTTTGAGGCTATTAGTGATCTAGCTGATCATCTAAAACTTTCCAAAAAAGTATAATTTAACCGTATCCTATTGGCTTTTATTTGTTGTCTCTGAGGAGATGGACTTCCCTGGTGGCTCAGCTGGTAAAGAATCCTCCTGCAATGCAGGAGACCTGGGTTCCATCCCTGGGTTGGGAAGATCCCCTGAAGAAGGGAACAGCTACCCACTCCAGTATTCTGGCCTGGAGAATTCCAGGGACTAGTCCATGGGGTTGCAAAGAGTCAGACACGACTGAGCGGCTTTCACTTCACTGAGGAGATGAGGCTCTCCCAGTGGCTTAGCAGTAAAGAATCCTCCTGTAATGCATGAGATGCGAGTTTGATCCCTGGGTCAGGAAGACCCCCTGGAGACGGAAATGGCAACCCACTCCAGTATTCTTGCCTGGGAAATACCATGGACAGAGAAGCCTGGCGAACTACAGTCTGTGGGGCCTTAAAAGAGTAGGACACAAAACTGAGCCACTAAGCACACGTGCACACCCTGAGGAGACGGGAGATGCAAGTAGAATGAAAAGTCCTTACGTTAAAAGATACTTCTCAGAAAAAAAAATTCCGAGAGCCAGCATTACTATAATCACAAAAATAACTATTGAACATCTGCTACAATGCTTTAAAGTGATTAGAGTTAATGGTATGCTTCTGAATCCCTCTGCTTACTAGAGCTACTTTATTGACTGAAATGGGTTTTCTTATAAACTTTCTTGGACAATTTTATAAAAGACTATCCAAGTCACTTGAAAAAAGCTTTCAGAAATAAAAGAAAAAATTGTGGATCAAATATGGAACTTGTTTGTTTTCTGCTAGGACATTTAAGTTATAATGTGATAAGGATTTATTTTTATGTACCCTTAGAGCTTTTATATAAAACCTATAGGACATTTTTGTCTGATTTCCAAAACCTATATATAAATTACATTTTTTTTGAAAAGTCTAATGTTGCTTTTGGGTTTGATTTGGCTTTGAGGGAGGTTGACATATTTACCAGACATATTTAGCCAGCAGTCAGGAATTCAACCAGCAATTAAATAATGATTCCCATGGTGAAGCAGTTTCCCCTTTATACTGATTTGCATTATGACCTGTTTTCTAGGCACTTATTTTGACATCACCACTGCCCCCATCAAAAAAAAAAAAAAAAAATCGTATCTTGTGTACCTAGACCATGTGGAGAAAGGACTGAGACCAGAAGCAGAAAACAGACATTGTCCATACAGAGCAAAGTGCCAGACAACAGCTCGTTCTAGTAAAAGGCAATAAAGGCCACATGTGATGATCTCCTCAGTTCAAAACTGTAAGTAACTAGGGAATTGCAGGGGCATTAGACAGCTGTCTCTGCTGACTCAGTAAAAAATGTCTTCATTTTGTAATTTGTGGCCTGTACGCTTGTAAATTAAGATGCTTTGAGTTGTCAAGTACTGGACTTTTCTGGTTTGTGGGTAAGATCCTAAGCCAAAATAGAATGCAGTATTCCCCCAAAAGTAACTTGGGACCTTTGCCTTAAGACCCAAGGCAAAGGTCACATGAATTTAGATAACTAGGTTAGAACTAAGTCACTGGGCCTTGGCCTAGATATTAGGCAAATTAGGGGACTTTAGTCTTGATAGAGCAAGGAATAGGGAGATGTTATGGCCTCTTGAAACCAAAATAATAAAAACATAAAATAATGGAATTTTTAGAAATTAAATCCAGCTCTACTGTATACAGAAGGATTCTAAGAAAGTCTGTTGGCAACAAAACTGGGCATGTGACTACTGTGGTGATCTAGGAGTGAAGAAAACCTGAACAGAATACTGACAATGAAAATGGAGATAAGAGAATAAATTTAAGATATTTCAAAAGAAAAAAATTGCACAACATCGTAATGAGTTGAATAAAAGTGGGTGTCAAAAGTAACGTTTTCTGTCCTGGAAGACAGTGATAGTATCACTGAAAGAAGAGAGTTAAGAAAAACTAATTTGAGAAAGAAAGACGTTGAGTCCCATTTTTGTAATATTGAATTTAAAATGATATCCAGGCATTCTTTTGGAATTGCTTTGATTAAAAGTCGCTGAATATACAGAACTAGAATTCTGTGTAAAAGTCTGGCTGGAGAGGCAGTGTCAGTTACCCATTCAAAGCTGATACGGGTAGACAAGCTAACTAAAGATCTTTATTAAAGACAATATATCCCTTTCTTTTAAAAAGAAATACATAAACACCTACATTTATGTAAAAAAAATATTTGGGTATGTAGTCTTAAATAAACATTTCCAAAATGAAATTAAAACCTTTTTTTTCTTCGAGTGTCATATCTCAAGCTTCTGCCTTTAGGAAAATTCCTACACTTGTATCAGTTATGAAAGTCAATAACTAAAATGTGTTCATATTCTTGAACCTTCCCTTTGCTTCTATT
Organism: Bos javanicus; assembly: GCF_032452875.1. NCBI lineage: Eukaryota > Metazoa > Chordata > Mammalia > Artiodactyla > Bovidae > Bos > Bos javanicus. The sequence goes on along the minus strand of NC_083879.1, from coordinate 19,587,727 downwards.
CACTAAACAAAATCTTTCCCACTGTTACACTGAAGGAATGAAATTGAGAGCTTAAAGTGTAAACAATTCAGTCAGTTAAAACTGTAAAATTGACATAACTTTAATTTCTCAAATGGAAAAGCATGTAATTAAATTGTGGGAAATGTGCTGGTCTCCAATTTCAAGAAACAGTGCAGCACAAAGGCCTGGCATTCTGGCTGAAGAATTGTAATAATAAACAGAAATTTGAAAACCAGGAAGACAAGTTTTCCAAGACAGCAACTGTGGCATTTCAAAAGAGATATAACAAGAAATTCCAGAAGATGGTCAAAATAGGTTTAGATAATTGAGATTCCTTATTTAAATACTTGTTTTTGATGGAGAAAAACAGTTAAGAGGAGATTAAGCTAAGAGGTCAAAAACATTTTCTCCTTTCGCCCTAAATTGGGTTTGCTTCTGAAGAAAAGCGTTAGCCAAAATAATCAAATAGAGATTCAATACTGCTTAAATTGCACCCAGAAATTTAAAAAGTGACCAAGCAAAAAAAATTTTTTAATTAATTGAAAGTAGTAATCTGGTTTTCTAGAAGTTAGACCTTGCTTTATAGGATTCCTATTTAGAAAGTCAAAGTGTCTTGATTGGTTTCCCAAGTAATTACATGCCCATCATGAGACAGAAATATATTACTCTACATTTTAAATTTCTAATATATTCTACTTTAATGATATGTAAGGAAACCTAAAGTATTAACATGTGCTTCCAAAATAGCCTTTTAAAAACTCAGTAATATGTCTTCTGAATATACTAGAATCTTTTAGACCCTTTTACCTAAATCTTTGAACCATTTGATTAATCCAAATTCAATGAACCTATGTCTTCAAGTCAAGTTATCCAGAACTGGGAACATTTGTTTCTATGTTTCCATCCTAGTTACATCTGACTTACATGCCAGGTCTGATGACTTCTACTATCTTTTCATGACTTCTAAATTATGGAGGTAAGTCAAGATTTAATATTGACTGTAGTCATGTAACATTCATTCTGAACTTGTATTCCTTTAATATTTATTTAATTACTAAGCATTCTTGTAGCATTACACTTTCATTAGCATATTATGGTATATCCTAGTTTGGCTTGGCTATTTTAAATGTATAATTTTGCATAACTTTCAACTACTTAGTACTTCTATATACATCTATATATATCTATATACATCTCGATTTTTGTGTGGTTACCCATATAAACTTCTCATAGACAAATACCATGGGTTTCTTTCTGTAGTCTTTAACTTGAATCAACTCATTCAGACTCTTCATGTAAAATATCACTTGTCTTTGAATCTACTGTAATTCTTGTTTTTCCAAGTGGATGTTTACTGAGACTATAGTGTTCCAAATTTTTCACTTGAGTTCAGTAAGAGTGTTAGATGTCTATCACTGCTGTTCAGTTGCCAAGTCGTGTACGAGTCTTTGCAACCCCATGGACTTTTGTTAGCTGCCTCCTGTACAGTATTACAAACCTCTGTCCATTGTTCTTCAGGGACTCTGTTCACTGGATCTAATCCCCTGAATCTATTCATCACCTCCACTGTATATTCACCTCCACTGTTTGGCACTGTGGGGGAATATAAAGACCAGTATGAAGCACAATTCCAGTCCTCATCTTAAAAGAATTCATGGAACCGCAGACATTGCAACCAGACTTTCTTGGGGCGTTTTTACAAGAAGGGTAAGATAAACCTCTCCTGTTTGGCTTCCAACTTGGGAACCCAAAGATACTCACATTCTTACCAGAGTGTGAAATGAGAAAAGTAACATGAAATACAAACACTTGGTAGTTGGTGTGTTTTACTCAACTGGCAGAGTAAAAAAAGCCACTTTAAAACAATGATTTCTGGATTTGAGGTGTTGGTGTGAAACCTGAAGGTACAGAAAACTCTGTGATTAAGTCTTAGGCATATTTCAGTTTGGGGAATTAAGTCCTATTTATTCTGCTGTACTTTGTTGCTTATTTATTGTGTGTCATGCTTAATACTCATTTCCCATTCACCATGTAAGGGGTTAGCTTTTTATCTATTAAAATATTTGAGGGGTTGGATTGACCTCATTGCTTAGATAAATATTAAGGCATTTTCTAAGCTTAATAATTTTGAGATGATGAGTCTTTTGGTGAAATTTGTTCAAAACTTTTTATCTCTAATAGATCCAATAGAAGACCTAACAATTCAAAAAGTGTAGTTCAGGGACAAAGCTGGTGAGCAATTATGTTTTTATGATATTGTTGATATTCCAGAAATTAAGTAACTTATAGTAATATATTTTCATCTCATCTCTTTACTTCTTAAACTTTTGCTTAAAACACTAAGTTTGATGTTACACTGGTGTTTTCCATGGGTTCAATAGCTCCAGGAAGGTAATAAAATTTCCCAAATTTCCTTTTAAAAATTTCCTCTTACTGCCTTCTGCATTGCTTAATGTGCTGTTACAGAGTAAACTTCCCCAACACAGAAGAAAAATAACAGTAGAATATGGGATATTTAAAAGTCTTAGCAAGTCTTTTAGTATTTCACCAAGGTCTCTGGTAATGTGACCATTTCTGTTGTTCATGATAGAAAACCAATACAAAGATGTATATAACTGAGCTGATATTTGTTAGATATAAACAGCATACAAGACAAATTAGAAACAGCTTACAATTCCCTAAGTCATATATTTCTCAAACTGCTTTCCCTTGACCATTTATATTACTTCAGACTCCTGATTTCAGGTATATTTTGAAGTGAAAGTCACTCAGTCATGTCCAACTCTTTGTGATGCCATGGACTTTACAGTCCATAGAATTCTCCAGGCCAGAATACTAGAGTGGGTAGCGTATCCCTTCTCCAAGGGATCTTCCCAACCCAGGGATTGAACCCAAGTCTCCCACATTGCAGGCAGATTCTTTACCAACTGAGCCACAAGGGAAGCCCAAGAATACTGGAGTGGGTAGCTTACCCCTTCTCCAGTGGATCTTCCCAACCCAGGAATCGAAGCAGGGTCTCCTGCATTGCAGGTGGATTCTTTACCAACTGAGCTATTAGGGAAGCAGTTCAAATTAAGTTTGACTTTAACATAACTCAGAATTCTTTGCAATTATGACTTGTATGTTAAATTCAAGAATAAAATTCAACACTAGAGCTCCTTTTCAGAAAATTTTTTTAGGAAGAACTTCCAGCCACTTAAAAGTTTACATTGTTGAGATTCAAGAATAAGCTAAAATCCTTAGTGCCTTATCAGAAACGAAACTTTAGGTGATAGAAAGAGGCTGAAACAAACGTAAGTGGGAGAATGAGGGAAGCCCAACTAGATGGACAAACCATGCTTGGTGATGATTCTTCCCTATGTATCTGAGATGGACGATTACGAGTCTGTGATTTGATCACCAGAGTTTTCAGTTTGGTTGACCAACACAAACTTCTGCCATTATTTTCTTATAATTTCTTATGATTTTCTTATGATCAGTTCAGTCAAGAAGTTAAGTGATACCCATATGAATAAGTTAAAGTCTTCTATTTCCCCTAAATCAGGCAAGAGTTTGAATTTGTCTGTGGTGCATCTAACACATCCCTGTTTGCTTCCAACCGTGTGCCTGCCCCCCTTTCTAAAACAAGACCCAGTTTTTTGTGCATGTTGATGTCTTACTCATCATGCCCCACTCTTTGTTGGAGTGAAGACAAGAGACTTACTGAGATAATCTTGACAGACATGGCTCCAGATATCATCTTTAAAATATTTACTAAAATAAGAAACTCAATCCACTCTGAAAGTACACTTTTCCTAGTCAATAATATATAATTTTTAAATTTTGATAATTTATCTCATTCTAAAAACCGCCGGATTGTGAACCCATGTCTTTTGAGGAACTATTTAATTAAAAGCCTAAGTTAATTTAAACCCATCGTCAATGTTATGACTTGTAGTAAGCTCTAGAAGGGAAGACCTTGTTTTGCTCCTTGCGGTATCCTCAGTGTCTGGAAGAGTATTTAGCATACAATGTCAATAAATATTTTCTGACTGAATTAACTAAATATATGTATTTTACATGTTTCCATGGGTAATGTTTCTATTCAGTTCAGTTCAGTAGCTCAGTCGTGTCCAACTCTTTGAGACCCCATGAATTGCAGCACGCCAGGCCTCCCTGTCCATCACCAACTCCCGGAGTTTACTCAGACTCACGTCCATCGAGTCGGTGATGCTATCCAGCCATCTCATCCTCTGTTGTCCCCTTCTCCTCCTGCCCCCAATCCCTCCCAGCATCAGAGTCTTTTCCAGTGAGTCAACTCTTCGCATGAAGTGGCCAAAGTTTGGAGTTTCAGCTAAAGAGAACATTTTATTTCTCATCTCAAGCTAGTTTCTACAAGTTTAATGACTAAGAACACATTAATAGCAATTTAAACATTTCCTGTCTTATTCTTTGCCAATCTGTAGTCACAGTATTTTTGCTTCACTATTCTTTTAACCAGTTATCAGTCTTTAATAATCTTCTCAGCAAAGCACTATAGAAAATTAAACAGTGTTACATATATAGCCATGCCAACTTTACTCAGCTAGTTAAATCACACACTCCCCAAAACTTAGCAGAATGGAAATATTGTACTCTAGAATATGCTAGTGAGAAAACCAGACCAGACATATCCCCAAAACTAAGATGGCAGACTAAAACAACTAAGTTGACTTTTCTGTGGTAAAGAGAAGAGTACTACCAAAAACAAAACACTCATTCATAAGGCTTTTTTTTTCCTTATTTGGGTCATTATTTTCAGTTGCTAACTTTAACATTACTGGTCTTGAAGTATTTTTCTCTTTTCCATTATACATAACCTCTTGAGGTACTACTAGGAGACTTCTGAAAAGATCTTTCTTCCCTATAGCTTAGTACACAAATCTATAAATAATTACTAGAAGTTTCTGGAATGTAATTCCTTTGCTAAGTGTAAGGATTTCACAGGAAAGATGGTAGGGTAAAATTTGGATCAGTATGAGATAATAGGCCATCCTATGCCAAAGCAGTCCCCTAACCCTGGTATCTACACATAATCTTTCAGGCATGGCTTTTCTTCCCTTTTTAAAAAAGACCTACCTGGTCTGGTGAAAAGTAAGTCTTCCTCCTACATTTAAACCACATTCACTTAGTTCTTTCTCCACAGGTGACCATATCTTTGCTGAAAATTCCTGAATATATATATATATGTGTGTGTGTGTATATTTTTCTACAAATGGAAACTACATACTGTACATAAAGTAGAAATATATTTTTTTACTTTATACATTGTCTTACACCTTGATTTTCAACTTATAAATGTTTGATAATCCTTCCTTCTTAGTTTATAAATTGCTGTCTCATTCATTTTAAAGGCTGCACAGTATTTCACTGTGGCCCATAATTCATCCATTGTCTATTGATGAACTCTGAGTTTATTTCTAATTTTTGCTGTTATGATGATACAGTTTCTCACTTGAATATAAGTTCATTAAGAATAAGGATTTTTGTTTTACCCTTGTTTTAAATCTGAAAACTTAGTGTCCAGCAAATGTTTAACAGATGTTTTTGAATGAATGAGTTTGTACTTTTTAAAATGGTGCTCAACTGCTTCCACTCAACATTTTTTAACCCTTTTATGTGCAAAGTACTTGGTGCTCTATTTTTTATTATTTTTTTTTTTAGTGTTTAAATTATGAAAGTATGACACATTTACAGGAGACTTAGAAAAAGAACAAGTTACATATCAGTTCAGTTCAGTTCAGTTGCTCAGTCGTGTCCTACTCTCTGCAACCCCATGAACTGCAGCACGCCAGACTTCCCTGTCCTTCACCAACTCCCGGAGCTTGCTCAAGCTCATGTCCATTGAGTCGGTGATGCCATCCAACTATCTCACCCTCTGTCGTCCCCATCTCCTTCTGCCTTCAATTTTTCCCAGCATCAGGGTCTAGTCCAATGAGTTAGTTCTTTGCATCAGGTGGCCAAAGTATTGGAGTTTCAGCTTCAGCATCAGTCATTCCAATGAATATTCAGGACTGAATTCCTTTAGCATGGACTGGTTGGATCTCCTTGCAGTCCAAGGGACTCTCAAGAGTCTTCTCCAACACCACAGTTCAAAAGCATCAGTTCTTCAGTGCTTAGCTTTCTTTATAGTCCAACTCTCACATCCATACATGACTACTGGAAAAACCATAGCTTGGACTAGATGGACCTTTGTTGGTAAAGTAATGTCTCTGCTTTTTAATATGCTATCTAGGTTGGTCATAGCTTTTCTTCCAATGAGCAAGCATCTTTTAATTTCATGGCTGCAATCACCATCTGAGTGAAAAAGTCTGTCACTGTTTCCATTGTTTCCCTCTATTTGCCATGAAGTGATAGGACTGGATGCCATGATTTCAGTTTTCTGAATGTTGAGTTTTAAGCCAGCTTTTTCACTCTCCTCTTTCACTTTCATCAAGAGGCTCTTTAGTTCTTTGCTTTCTGCTGTAAGAGTGGTGTCATCTGCGTATCTGAGGTTATTGATATTTCTCCCAGCAGTCTTGATTCCAGCTTGTGCTTCATCCAGCCTGGCATTTCACATGATGTACTCTGCATAGAAGTTAAATAAGCAGGGTGACAATATACAGCCTTGACGTACTCCTTTCCTGATTTGGAACTGCCTCTGTTGTTCCATGTCCAATTCTAACTGTTGCTTCTTGACCTGCATGAAGATTTTTCAGGAGGCAGGTAAAGTGGTCTGGTGTCCCATCTCTTTAAGAATTTTCCAAAGTTACATATAGTTTCACTATATGTTATAATTATTCTTTTAAGTAGATAATTAAGATTTTTAGTTGGAGCTTCAGTATCAAACTCTCAAAAATTAATAGAATGAACAGACAGAAAAGTAGAAGGATATAGTAGACCTGAGAAATACTATGAACCAATTCAACATAATTAAGATTTATACAATTTTCACACAACAGCAGGATACAAATTCTATTCAAGTTCCCATAGACTATAAACCAGGAGACACTGGAACATATTCAGGGACATAAAACAAGGTACAAAAATTTAATGGTCTAAAAGTATTGAAATCATACAGAGTCTGTTCTCTTACCACTGAAGAATTATGTTAGAAATCTATATATATATATATCAAGGGGGGTTCCATGGTGTAATGGTGAGCACTCTGGACTCTGAATCTAGTGATCCGAGTTCAAAAAATCTCAGTGGGACCTTTCCGCCTCGTTAGAAATCTATATCAAAAGATATTTGAAAATAACCCTCATATTTTCAAGTGTAATGTAACAATTACCGAGAGATCTTTGACTTAGCCACTGAAAGCCTCAATAAAATTAAAAGACTGAAAAAACACAGAAGGTGATCCCACAGAAGAAAGCATTTAAATGAGAAATTAATAGCAAAATGAGTAACTAATATCAAAGATACTTTGATAACTCCATGTGTTTGGAAAATAAATGTCCACTTTTAAAGGATGAGTGTATCTAAGAAGCCATAACAAGGAAAATTAGAAAATATGTGTAACAGAATAAAAATGAAAAGAGAATTTGTTGCATGCAACTGAAGCTGCTCAATGCAACTAAATACAATGTGGAATCTTGAATAAGGAATGAAAACAAATAATGAACATTAGCATAAAATTGTGAAATTTAAACAAAATCTGTACTTTAGTTAATAATACTGTATCACATGTTAATTTCCTGGGTGTTTTATACAACATAGTATTTCTCTATATTCTCAGAATTGAATTAGAAGTTTCAAGCTTCATTCAAAAAAATTTCTTAAAGCACTAACATAGTAAGCTTTCTAGGCTTTTAGCAGTAGTACTAGATGCCACAATAAATGGAACTATCTAACCTTTGAGTGAATATAAATTAGGAACCTAGCATTCTATTCATACTTATTCAAACAATTGGAACCAATATGTCATAAACTTTTTAGCCAGGCAAAAATTCCTAAGTTTTCTAAAATATGTATATTATATATATTATATAATGTATGTATATTTTATATATATATATACAAAAGAGCTTTTCTACTATACTTGATAAAGGCTTGAGAAAGAATAAGAGATGGAGAAGTTAGAAAACATAAACTAAATTATATGGGAGCACTGAAATAGAAAAAGTGAAACAAAACTAGATAAAAGATCATATAGTTGTTTTTAAACATGGCTGCTCATTAGAATCACATCTAGAGCTTTAGGGGAAAAAAAACAATACCTGGGCATTTGTATTTTTTTTTTAATTCCAAGATAATTCTAATGTGCATCTGGATTTTAAAAAATGATTACAGGTTTTTCTATTAAATGGTAGTTTTAGTGAGATAGAATTCTACTATTTCCTGTTGACCAATCATGATACAGTGGTATTAAGATGAGTAATAGTTACATAATCACAATAGTAAAAGATGTTTATCAGTTTTCAATCAATAACCAGACAAAAAATTAAAATAATTGCAATTGGAAGCCATAATGGAAGCATGATAAACCTAACAATATAAAATAATTACAAACAATTTAGCGAGTAAGTAGAGTGATGTGATAACTGAAGGTGCATACATGCACCTGTTTTCATCCACCCAGCCAGTCTGTGTCTTTTGGTTGGTACATTTATTCCATTTACATTAAGGTAATTATATATATGGATGATTTTATTACCATTTTCTTAATTGTTATGTTTATTTTTTGTAGGTCTTTCCCTTCTCTTGTGTTTCCTGCCTACAGAAGTTCCTTTAGCATTTGTTGTAAAGCTGGTTCGGTGGTGCTGAATTTTCTTAACTTTTGCATGTCTGGAAAGCTTTTGATTTCTCCATCAAATCTGAATAAGAATCTTGATGGGTAGAGTATTCTTGGTTGTAGGTTCTTCCTTTTCATCACTTTAAATATATCATGCCATTTCCTTCTGTCTTGTAGAGTTTCTTTCAAGAAATCAGCTTATAACCTTATAACCTTATAAACTTCCCTTGTATATTATCATTTTTCCTTTGTTGCTTTTAATATTTTATCTTTGTCTTTAATTGTTTTCAGTTTGATTATTATGTGTCTCATTGTGTTTCTCTTTGGGTTTATCCTGCCTAGGACTCTTTGTGCTTCCTGGACTTGGTTGACTATTTCCTTTCCCATGTTAGGGACATTTTCAGCTATTATTTCTTCAAATATTTTATCAAGTCCTTTCTCTCTCTCTTCTATTTCTGGGACTCCTACAGTGTGAATGTTGGTACATTTTATGTGGTCCCAGAGGACTGTTAGACTGTCTTCAGTTTTTTTTCATTCTGTTTTCTATATTCTGTTTTGCGGCAGTGATTTCCACCATTCTGTCTTCCAGGTCACTTGTCTGTTGTGCTGCCTCAGTTATTCTGCTCTTGATTCCTTCTAGTATATTGTTCATCTCTGTTTGTTTTTTAGTTCCTCTATGAACTAAAAAAGTTCCTCTAGGTCTTTGGTAATGGAGAAGGAAATGGCAACCCACTCCAGTGTTCTTGCCTGGAGAATCCCATGGACGGGGAGCCTGGTGGGCTGCTGTCTATGGGGTCACACAGAATCGGACACAACTGAAGCGACTTAGCAGCAGGAGGTCTTTGGTAAACATTCTTGCATCTTCTCCATTCTGTTTTTGAGATCCTGGATCATCTTCACCATCATCATTCTGAATTCTTTTTCTGTCTATCTCTACTTCATTTAGTTGTTTTTCTGGGGTTTTATCTTGTGTCTTCATCTGGGACATAACCCTCTGCCTTTTCATTTTGATTAACCCTCTGTGATATGATTTTTGTTCTGGCTGGCTGCAGGATTATAGTTCTTCCTACTTCTTTTGTCTGACCTCCAGAGGATTAGGCTAACAGGCTTGTGTAAGCTTCCTGATGGGAGGGACTAGCAGTGGGAAAAACTAGGTCTTGCTCTGGTGGGCAGGGTGTGCTCAGTAAAACTGTAATCTGATTGTCTGCTGGGTCTGTGCTCCCTCCCTATTAATTGTTTAGTCTGAGGAGACCCAGCCCTGGAGTCTACAGGCTCTATTGTAGAGTTAATGGTGACCTCCAAGAGGGCTCAGGCCAGGGGCAGCACTTCCAAGGACTGCTGCTGCCAGTGCCCCAGTCCCTGTGGTGAGCCACTGCCAACCCACACCTCCACAGGAGACCCTCCAACACTAGCAGGTAGGTCTGCTCGGTCTCCTGTGGGGTCACTGCTCCTTTCTCCGTGGGCCCCGGTGCATGCAAGATTTTGTGCATGTCCTCCAAGAGTGGAGTCTCTGTTTCCGCAGTCCTGTGGAAATCTTGTGACCAAATCCCACTGGCCTGCAAAGTCAGATTCCGTGGGGATTCCTAGGCATTTCGCTGGATCCCCAGGCTGGGAAGCTTGATGTAGGGTTCAGAACCTTCACAACAGTGGGAGAGCTTATTTGGTATTATTGTTACCCACTTTGTGAGTTGCCCACTCAGAGGACTATGGGATTTGATTTGATTTTGATTGCATCCCTCCTGTCTCATTGTGGCTTCTCCTTTGTCTTTGGATGGGGGCTATGTGTTTTGGTGGGTTCCAGTGTCCTCCTGTTGATGGCTGTTCAACAGCTAGTTACAATTTTAGTGCTCTCATAGGAGGAAATAAGTGCACATTCTTCTACTCTGCCATCTTGAATCAATCCCCTCTCTTTATTCTCTTTCATTTAATGATTTCCTTTCTAGATGTTTATCCTAATATTTTAAATGACATATATATATGAGGATTCCTACAAAAGGACTCATTAAATCAAAGTAATATATGAACATTGAATGTTAGTATTAATAGAAGTTATATTCAAAAGCTTTCCACCAGAGTAGGTGATAATTGTTAACAAAGGTATTTCTTTGTTTAGCACCAAGTGTTTAGCACAATGCTTTTACACATAGTAGAATTAAAACTGAGTGGATCAAGCTCACATTCAGGTGAGAAAAATTTGTTTTTATGATGGCATGTAAGTCTATACAGAGAAAAGGGCTGCTTTCTACACCTAGGAAAAGAGGAAAACAGGCCTCCAAGAAGAGGTGCAATTGAAAGTGGGTCACCCATCTTCCATCATTATCATCACTGATAGTTATAGAGTGACTTCCATGTGCCAGGTAATGTGCTGAGTATTTTACATTATCTCCTTTAATTTTCACATATCCTGTAAGGGAGATATATTATCCTATCAGTTCAGTTCAGTTCAGTTCAGTCGCTCAGTCATGTCCAACTCTTTGCGACCCCATGAATCGTAGCATGCCAGGCTTCCCTGTCCATCACCAACTCCCGAAGTTCACCCAGACTCACGTCAATCGAGTCGGTGATGCCATCCAGCCATCTCATCCTCTGTCGTCCCCTTTTCCTCCTGCCCTTAATCCCTCCCAGTATCAGAGTCTTTTCCAATGAGTCAACTCTTCACATGAGGTGGCCAAAGTACTGGAGTTTCAGCTTTAGCATCATTCCTTCCAAAGAAATCCCAGGGCTGATCTCCTTTAGAATGGACTGGTTGGATCTCCTTGCAGTCCAAGGGACTCTCAAGAGTCTTCTCCAACACCACAGTTCAAAAGCATCAATTCTTCCGCGCTCAGCTTTCTTCACAGTCGAACTCTCACATCCATACATGATCACTGGAAAAACCATAGCCTTGACTAGACAAACCTTTGTTGGCAAAGTAATGTCTCTGCTTTTGAATATGCTGTCTAAGTTGGTCATAATTTTCCTTCCAAGGAGTAAGCATCTTTTAATTTCATGGCTGCAGTCACCATCTGCAGTGATTTTGGAGCCCAAAAAATAAAGTCTGACACTGTTTGCACTGTTTCCCCATCTATTTCCCATGAAGTGGTGGGACCGGATGCCATGATCTTCGTTTTCTGAATGTTGAGCTTTAAGCCAACCTTTTCACTCTTCTCTTTCACTTTCATCAAGAGGCTTTTTAGTTCCTCTTCACTTTCTGCCATAAAGGTGGTATCATCTGCATATCTGAGGCTATTGATATTTCTCCCAACAATCTTGATTCCAGCTTGTGCTTCTTCCAGCCCAGCGTTTCTCATGATGTACTCTGCATATAAGTTAAATAAGCAGGGTGACAGTATACAGCCTTGACGTACTCCTTTTCCTCTTTGGAACCAGTCTGTTGTTCCATGTCCAGTTCTAACTGTTGCTTCGTGACCTGCATACAGGTTTCTCAAGAGGCAGGTCAGGTGGTCTGGTATTCCCATCTCTTTCAGAATTTTCCACAGTTTATTGTGATCCACACAGTCAAAGGCTTTGGCATAACAGAAATCAATGTTTTTCTGGAATTCTCTTGCTTTTTCTATGATCTAACGGATGTTGGCAATTTGATCTCTGGTTCCTCTCCCTTTTCTAAAACCAAGGATATTTATTTATTATCCTCATTTGATAGATAAAAAAAAGCTGAGGCACAGAGAGTGACTTGCCCAAGCCATGTAGCTAGTAAGTGACTTAGTTGGGATTAGACATCAAGCAGTCTAGTCCAGCGTTCTGGTCTGTTCCCACCCAGCCATCTGCCCCAGACTCAGCGCCTCCATGCCCATGTGCCCCAAGTGTGACATGGAGGTATACTTTGGTGAGTGGGTGACCTCCCTGGGGAAGGACTGGCATCAGCCTTGCCTGAAGTGTGAGAATGTGGAAAGACACTGACCTTGGGGGAGTCATGCAGAACATGAAGGCAAGCCCTTTGGCAACCACCCCTGCTACACAACCATGTTTGGACCCAAAGGCTTTAGGCACAGTGGAGCTAAGAGCCACTCTTTCAAGTAGACCCAGGTTTTGAAGATCGTATCTTCAACTGCCTGCTGGGCTGGTGCCCTCCAGGCTGATAGCAGGCTTTCCCCACAGGCACCTGGGGCTCCCCTGCAGACCCTCATCCCCTCAGTAAACCCAGATATTTGGGAGGGGGGAAGACATCAAGCAGTCTGATTCCATAGCCCCATTTTTTTTTTTTTTTTTTTTTGCTACATTGGGTCTTCATTGGTGCACATGGGCTTTCTCTAGTTGCAGTGAGTGTGGGCTACTCTCTACTTGTGGTGTACAGGCTTCCCATTATGGAACGTAGGCTCTGTAGTTGTGCTGCGTGGGCTTAGTTGCTCTATGACATATGGGATCTTCCGGAACCAGGCATCAAACCCATGTCCCCTGCATTGGCAGGCGAATTCTTAACCACTGGACCACCAGGGAAGTCCCTCAATAGCCCCTTCTTGAATGCTTTATGTGTTCATGAAGAAGAGAAAGGGAAAAGAGGCACTGACGGTAGAAAGAACATACACCAAAGCACCAACTGCACCATGTTGTTTAGAGAGCAGCAGGTAGTCAGTGTGGCTTGAGCATTAAGGTACGCTTGCCCAAAGATGGCTTGGTGGAAGGCCAGAAAGATAGACTGAGCACATATTTGACTAACATATGTTCCCTATATATGGAATTTCCAAACAGGAAGATGGCTATTGCTCTGGCATGAGGGTAGTCTCTGATTTCAGTGTTTTGTTCATGGCAAGAGTGTCAGGCTTTTTTATCCTTTCGAAACTATAGCATTCAGTTCTGTCTTCAGAGGATACTGTTCTGGTGCCGACCAGATGGAAGCCTTCCATCAGTAAAGTGTCAATCAGTAAGCCAAGAACATTAGTTCCGTTGGCCAGTTTTCGGTTATCAGGTTTTATGGAGATATACCTAGGACACACAAAAATGTTCAGTTACGAAATATCCCTTTAATAACTAGCAAAACTAAATATATAAGTTTGATTTATAACTTCAAATAAAGGCATAATACCACTTTTATCAGGTTTTTTTAAAGACTTCATTTATAAATCTAAGCCAGTAATTTCAGGCTACTGAAAACAGAGACCCTACTGTAATCTCCAAAGTCATTTTAATTCCACATTTAGGAATATAGCTAACACTGATGAAGTCTCACTACGCAATTATTTCCTGGAGCAAACAGTTTCATCAAACAATTAAATTAGCTTTTGATTGTTATATAATTTAACTATTTCCAGTTTTTCTTTTTGACTTGCTAAATATTGTTTAGTTTAATTAATTGATTCAATCATTTTGATGAATACTTGATCCTTTTACAGTTTCCCCCTAGATTTAATTTTACTCATTATCAGCACTGACATTACAAATTTTCTCCTGTGACTTTCTGTTATCGAAAGCATTTTTTCAGGTGAGGTTTTGCAGATAATAAATGTCAAGATTTTATTGTCAATTTTTCTCAATAACTATCCATAGTTGAAGAGCAAAACAAAGGATCTAAAAGGACTCTAAAGTCAAAGTGACAAAACTTCCTATTTCCTAGAAAATTCAATAAAATCAATACACATAAATCAAGAAAAAATATATACCTTAACTTTCAGATTGTGCTGTGCTTAGTTGCTCAGTCATGTCTGACTCATTGTGACCCCATGGACTATAGCCTGCCAGGCTCCTCTGTCCATGGGGATTCTCCAGGCAAGAATTCTGGAGTGGGTTGCCATGACCTCCTCCAGGGAATCGTCCCAACCCAGGAATCAAACTGGGTCTCGTGCACTGCAGGCAGATTCTTTAGCATCTAAGCCACCAGGGAAGATTTCTTTAATAATGTCAACATAATAATACGTTGCTTTAATAATGTCAACATAACATATCCACAAAGATACAGCTATATTGCCCCTTATCTACCGTCCAGGATGTTTTTTATGTCTTTGTGTCCTCCCACATGACGTGAGTCTGAACAAGCTCCAGGAGTTGGTGATGGACAGGGAAGCCTGGCATGCTGCAGTCCATGGGTTCACAAAGAGTAGGACACGACTGAGCGACTGAACTGTCCTCCCACCATTTGTTTATGAAATGTGGGGGAAAAAAAAAAAGGCTAACTTAAATTAGTTCCAGGCTGCCACCTAAACTGTCTGTGGTTTTATGGGATAAAAAGAGCCTTGGGGACACCGCTAGCCTCCTTTTAATTATGATTGATAGACTGGTTACTGTAGTTCACATTTAGAAACTCGTTCTAGACAAAGAAAAGAATTCAATAATAAAACGTAAGAATTTTGAAACTACAAAGTACATACCCAAAAAATGTTTATGTTTAATACAGCAAATTTTTAACATTAGTAAATGATTTCATCTACCCACAAGCCCCAGATCTTGATTGTAGAGCCTAGAAACATTTGTCAAAGAAAAAATGTTACAGAACATCTGACAAAATTAAGATGCAAGTAGTATTGTTGTTCAGTTTCTAAGTTGTGCCCAACTCTTTTGCAACCCCATGGACTGTAGCCCTCCAGGCTCCTCAGTCCATGGGATTTTCCAAACAAGAATACTGGAGTGGGTTGCCATTTCCTTCTCCAGGGGATCTTCCTGACCCAGGGATCGAACTCACGTCCCCTGAATTGGTAGGCGGGTTTATCACTGAGCCAAGTGGAGTGTACTTGCAAGAAATCACTGGGCCTAAATATCAGATTCCCTAAGATGCCAAGTTGAGAAATGGAAGATTTCAAGGCACAAGAAAAAGAGAAAAGAAACTAATGAGAAATGGAAAATCAAAACTTCTTTTAAAAACTTAAAAGGCAACTACGCGTCTCCATTTGAGCTAGTTTAAAAAGGAAAAGACAGACAGAATATGCTACCAAAACTCTAGAGTCCTGTGACCATAACTTGAGCTTGATAATGTGGTATCATGAATGGCCCTCTGCAAGATGCATGCCAAATATTTTTAGTACTATGAACTTAAGAGATAATAACTGAGCAACTTGCTAGGTTACCAAGACCTCAAAGTGATAAATCATATTAGTAGAACATAACTGAACAGCTGGATGATATATCAGGCTCTGAGGAGCCATTCAGGCTTACTTCTCCACTTTTCACCTTCAAAAAGAACGTCTGAATGGACCTATTCAGACCAAGGAGTGAGCAGGAAATAAAAATGATTGCCAGCTAAGTGGGATATACCTAAGGTGGGCCTCTTAAGACCAAGAATTTTCATCCGATGACGTAAACTCCCAATAATGTCACCAGATTTGGGTTATCTCGGTTCGGTTCGGTTCAGTTCAGTTCAGTCAGTTGTGTCCAACTCTTTGCGACCCCATGGACTGCAGCACTGCAGCCAGGGGTCCCCGTCCATCACCAATGGCTGGAGCTTGCTCAAACTCATGTGCGAGTCAGTGATGCCATTTAACCATCTCATCCTCTGTTGTCCCCTTCTCCTCCTGCCTTCAATCCTGGGTTATCTACCTCTACTTTGAAATTGTAGTTACAGAAAAAAAAATCACAAACTACTTATCAGCTGAAAAAATTCTAAACTTCAAACACTGAAAAGAATACCAAATATGGTGATGCATTTAAAAATCTAATTTTAAAAATCGCTTCTAGTTTTAGAGTTATCTATTTTGGAATTTAAGTATAATGCCATTCTCTTATTAAGATGAAAAAAATCTGATTTGTAAAACAAACACTAAACGAGAAGGGAAACTACTGTCACTGTACACACACAAATATCCCAACTTGAGTTTGTTTTTCAAGATTACAAAAAGATTACATTTCAAGATTACATTTTCTCCAAATGTGTAGTTTTTAAAGATCATTTAGTATTTCCAGGATATCTTCTTACTTTGCATGTTTCTTCTTGAAATCAATTATACCATTTTTCCTTATGTTTTTAACTTTTTAGAAAGGGATCCCCAAAGATCTTAATCACACAAATTTTTAAATAAAAACTGGTAATTCCCCTTTTGTTTATTTTAGTGTCCTACCAATTGTGCACAGAGCTATCTTAAAACATTTTGAGGTGAAGATAGCGTCTTAGGTTTTCTCCACAATCAGCATGTTAATTTAACTGGATCCCTTTCCCCAAAATGACATTTCATGAAAAATAGATTATAAAGTGTGAAAACTTAAGAACTGTCATACTGCCCAGGGTTTTTAAGCTGGTATGCAGGACCCTGGGGTATGTTGTGGGAGAGGTAAACGTTCATTCCTGGTGTCTACTGCAAAAGTTAATATCCCAAAATATCTACCTTTACCCCCAAAAAAGTATATTTTATTTAAATACTATCAGTAAAGAACATATACAGACTTTTTCCCCCTCCTGAAAATTCAAGCCAGCTTTCACAGTTAGTAAAATAATAGTGGGACCACATTAAGACATTTTTAAGGGGGAAAAGACGTGTCCGTGACAGTAGAGTGAAAATCAGCCTGAGGGTCCAGCCAAGAATAACAGGGGGAGAAAGTGAATAACTGACTCAGAAGCAACTATCCTTAATATACTGACAGCCTATCCCAATATTTTGAGTTGTGCAAGAGTGCCAACGATGTAACAGGAGACCAGATTTGCCATGGGATATATCTGCCTTAATGGTGTTTAAGAAATAAAGTGAAATGGAGAAAAATTAGTAGCCAAATCAGAACGGCTGAAAGAACAAATATACATAGAGTGTAAGGAAATCAAGACAAACTGTTGAGCCTTTACTATACGCCAGCAACCAAAAGAAACCCGTAGGATAGAAAAAGGCATCTCATTCCATGGGGGTGGAACATAATCTATGAAAATTATTTCCTCCTACAACTTGAATGACCATAGACCCAGTTTTCCCTGAACTACTTTGATTTATTCCTGTTGTCCCATGTAATAACAATTCTTTCTTTCACTCTGAAAAGTACCCCAATCTGGACAATAATTATCTGGTCATTCCACCCAACTCTACTGATTCCCTCCCCCACTCCAAAAAAAATTATTTTCAGTCATCATTTTTTCTAAGAAAATTCAGGCATGAGAAAATTTCAGTTTTGAGGAGAAACATTAGGAACTGCTATAGAACAGAGGCTTCAAAGTACAAAATACCTGATTCTTGTTTGGTTGTCAGTAGTGCTGTCAGAGCCGCATTGGAAAACCAGGTCATGGTAAGATGGTCTTTGTGGAGGCAGTGGAAGTAAGGTCATCTGAGGGAAAGAGTTACTACTTGAGGCTGGTGCGGAAGGTTGTTCTATAAACACTGTAATCCTCCCAGTTAGCATCTCAATTGTTTTGCTGCAAGAGCCAAACACCCTGAAGAAAGCCTGAGTATTTCGGCTTAGGAAATGTACCTCCACAAGAGCAGGTCTTGGCTGTAACTTGTGTTCTTGGTTTAAGAGGTCCACCAGAGGATTGAGTTCATAGAATAGAGCCTCTCTCTGAAGTCTAAGATGGTCTGAAAAGTCAGTGGGTAGTAGAAGTTGCTGAGTTCTCAAAAAATCTAAGATGAAACTAAATAAAACACCATCTCTGTCCACAAAAATCTGGCCATCAACCATCTTGAATTCTTTGTCTCTGCCATCTAACATTCTCATCAACCGAGAGCCAGGAAACTGCTGTAAGGTGGAAGACCGTGTGGTGAATACCTTCCCTCCCACGTTCAAAGTGACCAGTTCCTGACCACTCATTCTTCTCTTGCTTCCAAGTGAAGGCCACAAACCATCAGACACAGCCTTAGGAACCTGTAAATCAACCTTAACCACAATGTTAGTTATATATGATAAAGAAATCCAGGGGAGGGGAAAATAACAGAAACAGAGACCTAAATTTCCAGGTAACTACTGTTAAAGCAAATAGTGTGTCCATAGCCGTGTTTACAAATTTGAGAGTTGCTTGGGAACCTGCAGTATACAAAGTGAAAAAGCAACAGATGAGAAACTGGATAGTTCAAGGAAACTGCCAATAGGCCTGAGAACAGGGGACAGTTACAGTATCCCATCTAAAAAGAAAAATCCTTCATAAAAACCTCTTATAAATATGTATTCAAATATATTCTGGAACCAGAAAACCATTCAGCCTCTCCACCCCGCGTATCTACTCGAGTCCTCATGGCAGAGACACTTTCTAGGGAAACATCTTAATTTCTTACGACCCCTGTAGAAATTTAGTGGCTAAATTCTAGATTGACCGTTGGGGATGAGGCAGTCATTACCTCAATCAGCAGCTGAAGGTGACTCCTCTTCTCATAACTGCAAAGATTCTTCTGTACTTGAAATTTAGTTGCCACCTTTTTTGCCCATCCCTGCTTGTATTACCTCCTCTTAACCAAATTAATGTACTGGGGTGAACACCCTCTGGGCTGTCAAGGAATGTCTTGCCCCTTGACAGAAATAAGTTTGAAAGAGGTTCTAAGTCACTTGCTGTTTTCATCTGAAGCCTAAACAAGGTGAGAAAAATTACGTATTTTTCTTCTGTGGGAGATAGGGCATCTTTACCTCATGTGAGCAGCCAGGATAGTACTAGTGTTGAGCTGGTTTACTTTGTACTTTGTAATAGCTGATAGACTGCTTCATCTACTGTCAAGTGAGTCTCACTGAAGTTCTTTAAACAAGTGGACTGGTTGGTTGTACAGTTGCCATTATATTTTGGAACAACACTTAGTTGCCAGTAAAAAGGAGGCCTTCCCACTTCCTGCTTTTGCCATGTGTTCTTTTTAACCCATGCCTTGTCTTACACAGTCACTAACACTTCTGTAGTTTACCACCAAATTCCTTTGGTGATAAATTTACAAAACCTAAAAGCAGATAAAAGGCAAACTGAAATAAATCTCCACCCTCCTAAAAATGTCAGCTTAGCATAAGAAAATGCCAGTTTTTGTTTACATGAGATTTACATTGTATTGAAAAAGGAAATCAACCATCTGCAGAAAAAGCTGCAAATTCAATCCATCTTATCTTATTCCTTTTTTAAAGAATGTTCACTCTCAAAAAACAAAAAAGAGTTGTTTTACAAGAGTAGTCTTTATTACATGCTTAAAAACAATCATTACACTACCTCATCAATACAGTATTAAATCATGTACTCTCTTACCCCCTCCTTTCATAGCACAAACATAACCGATACTGGGGATAGGATGCTAATTTCAAAAGCACCTTAAAAAGGAAGGAGGGCTGGAGACTAAACTATTAAATTTCACTTTTATCTTTATGCTACCTAATTTCAACATGTATAAGACATTATTTTTGAAAGGAATATTTTTAGAGGGCGATATCTGACTGGAATTTTAACCAAATCTGAACTACCACTCTATTCTAACAAATTTCTAACAAAAGACACAGAACTATGTACTTGAAACAGATTTTATAATAGTTTATATTTGCACACAAATTCTGCCACATTGTTCAGCACCACCAAAGTAAAACTCTTCAATCTTTCACTGAAAATGAAAAGCCCATCTGTCAACTGTTCCCAGTAAAAAACTGATTGTTCTACAAAATCAGCTGATCTAGTCAGGTAGGAGCTAAAGTTTGAAAGATTATCTTTCCAAGTTGCGATTTCATCAAATAGAGACCATTCTAGGAACATGGTGGGACTGAAGAAAATGAGAAGGCCAAGCAGAATGACCACCACAAATAACGGATAAAGTCTCCAGGGAATCTTGCTAATGAACGTGCCAGTATCTTGAGGCAAGGAAAGTTTATCCACGTCCACTAGTTTTATGTCTTCCCACTGACTGGTATCAAAGTTCTTCATCAAAGGGCTTGAGGGCAAATTTGAGGGCGGCAAAGGAGTTTCCTTGATGACTTTTATTTTCTCCCTGAACTCCTGCATCTGCTGCAGAAATATGATGGGTTCTGACACATCTTTGAAAGCCTCAGCAATGTTAAAGGCCATTCGCTGTTCCTGCAAGATGGTGTTGAGTTTGTTGATCTCTGGGTCATAGGCCTGCATCACTGCAAGTTTCATGGTCTCAAAGTCAGACAGGATTTCATTCTTCTTCTGATCTAACGTGTATTGTAACTTCTCAAAAAACTCCTTCACTTTATCCGAATCTTTAGTCAGCAACTGTAGAGACTTCCTTTTGCTAGTTTCCAAGGTATCCAAGCGAGAAAGGGCATCTCCCCGACGCCAGGTCTCAAAGCTCTGGAAGAGGGACTCAAAGGCGTCCCTTTCCTGAGCGTAGGCATCTTCGATAGAACAGAAGACGTGCTTGGTGTGCTCACCCCGAGTCGCACAGATGCCACAGATCAGCTGCATGTCAGTCAGGCAGAAAATGTTGAGAGGCTGTCCCAAGTGTCCTTTGCACACTGGCATTTTGGGAGAGACCTTAATCTTGTTATACTTTTCCACAATACCCTTCAGGGAGTAATTAACCTGCAGGCTGTTGACTCCCGTCGCTGAAGTTTCCTTCCGGCACGTGGGGCACTTAAATGGAGAGGATCTCCACAGGGAATTCCGCACATTCCCCTCTAAGATCCCTTCTAAGCACTTTTTGCAAAAGTTGTGTGAGCAAGGCAAAACTCGGGGATCATCAAACAGACTGCAACAGATTGGGCACGTGAGGTCTTCTTCAAGCAGCTCCATCACATCTCCTACCAGAGAGAGAGAAACATTTTATTTTACTCTGGGAATCCCCTCCATTTGGACTATGAAATAATTAGAAGAAACTATCTTCACAGCCATTAAAAAATGCTCTTGTCACAGAAATAACTGGTCAAGCAAAGAAAATAAGAGAAATTTGGGACGGGAATGCACACCAAAGCAGATTTCATCTGCTGGGACTAGAGCACACTCCTTATCAGTGGGGCTCCCTGCACACAAGGCCTTTGTGTGGGCTTTCCAACAACAGGCATTGGCTGAGACAGGGCGAGGACTGGGACAACTGCAAGTTGAGCCAGCAGGGCCCAAATGCTTGTTTTAAAACAGAGCTGACTACTAGCTGTCAGAAACAAAGCCACTCAGTGTCTGAGCAGAATGAGCTCTTTAGTCTGGGCCCACAATTATAAAATGGTATGCTATTTAAAGAAAGAAGCAGAGATATAAATCCAAGCATGTTCTCTCACAGAGACTTTTATTAAAAACTGGCACATTTTCCTATTTCAAAGGCAAGATTACAATTATTAAAATCAGGGGTAAAAACATAAAATGAGAGAGCTGCAATTCATTCTTCCCTAGAGAACTAAATGGATATTTTTTAAAACCACTGGGACAGTAATCAAAGCTATCTGCACTGTCTGGAGCAATCAGTTCTCAAGGTGCAGTGGGGAGAAACCTGGGCGACCCTAAGGCTCTTCCAGGGCACCTGTGAGGACAATACTATTTTCATAGTAATACTGAGATGCTATTTACCTTTGGCACAGTGTTGACACTGCGCTGTTAAAAAAGCAACGGTAAGCAGACACAGCTGTGGCCTTAGCAAGAACCAAACAAGACCACAGGTAGCCCCAAACTGGATTCCTAATGTATTCTTCACCACCACACACCCACAGCTGGGGCAAAGGTGAGGGCAGCCAGTTTCAGTTTAGAATGTTCTTGATGAAACGGTAAAAATTATTCATTGTACTAAATCTTAATTCTTCTGTACATGTCTTTGTAAATCTTTCATGTAACAAAATATGAAGTAACCACAAAGTATTTCTATTGCATACCAGCAGATACTGTCTGAAGCAAAAGCAATTAGGCAATTTAGCCACAAGCTAATCAGCTGCTTTTTCCAGGGAACGCCATTTTTATACTTGAAACAATGAATGACAAACTGTGGGTGTGGAGACTATCTGGCAGACATTTTTCTGAAAACAAACAAAATGAGCCCATCACTTCAAGGGAAACAAATGACAGTTTCTCACCAATGATAAAAAGTTGAATTTTTAAGTGAAAACTGGATTTTGGCAAACATAGTTGCCACTTAAGAGCTTGACAGTTTACCATTAATTAAAGACTTTTCCAATGAAACAAGTGGTAATATTAACATGCGTATTGTTTTACGACAGAGATCTTTGTATAATGAAATATGTCACTGTTTGGAGATCTACTGGAGAAGGAAACGGCAACCCACTCCACTGTTCTTGCCTAGAGAATCCTGTGGATGGAGGAGCCTGGTGGGCTGCTGTCCATAGGGTCGCACAGAGTCAGACACAACTGAAGCTACTTAGCGTGCGTGCGTGCATTGGAGATCTACATTACACAGCGAATTAACTGGTTCAAATCACCAATGCATGTTACAGGTCATGCCTGGGTAAAAGATCAAAAGACCAATATGTTAAAAAAAATATGATTTCAGATTTCATACTTCAACCAACTATTAACAAACTACCACTTGTTGAGTTTTGGTATAGTATCAAAGAAGAGTGATAGTTTTCCAAAAAGGGCATTAAAATATTCCTCCTTTCACCAACTACGTATCTGTCCCAAGCCAAATTGGATTTTCTTTGTATATTTCAACCAAAATAACTGATTGTAATAGATGTAATGCAGAGATACAGAAAAGATTCCTGTTGTTGTCTACTAAATGGCGATTCTTGACAGAAATCTCTAAATATGTAAACCAAGGCCACCCTTCTCACAATTGTTCTGAAAGTTATTTTTCACAAATTACTTATGTTAACATGTGATAGGTTTATCGTCATTTTAAATGAATTACCTTAAATTTTTTTCTCAGTTTTAATTTCAAATACACATGTAAATAAAAGTTCTTGGGAGCCTCAGCTTTCAAGTGTAAAGGGGTCCTGAGACCAAAATATTTGAGACCTTTGAACTAGAGAATACTAATTCTCATTTCAAGTTTATTCTTTTAAAATGTATGTTTTAAAACTTTTATCCCTAAAGTTTTAGAAACAAAAATAGCACTAAATATGTCCCCATTCAGTTCACTAAGATAAATATATCCTTCAGTATTTATCACATTACCACCAAAGTAATATACAATTTATGAATAATAAATAAATAAAATAGGGTCTACTAATTTCTATGTCAAGGAACCAGAGATCAAATTGCCAACATCCACTGGATCATGGAAAAAGCAAGAGTTACAGAAAAACATTTATTTCTGCTTTATTGACTATGCCAAAGCCTTTGACTGTGTGGATCACAATAAACTGTGGAAAATTCTGAAAGAGATGGGAATACCAGACCACCTGATCTGCCTCTTGAGAAATCTGTATGCAGGTCAGGAAGCAACAGTTAGAACTGGACATGGAACAACAGACTGGTTCCAGATAGGAAAAGGAGTACGTCAAGGCTGTATATTGTCACCCTGTTTATTTAACTTATATGCAGAGTACATCATGAGAAACGCTGGACTGGAAGAAACACAAGCTGGAATCAAGACTGCTGGGAGAAATATCAATAACCTCAGATATGCAGATGACACCACCCTTATGGCAGAAAGTGAAGAGGAACTAAAAAGCCTCTTGATGAAGGTGAAAGTGGAGAGTGAAAAAGTTGGCTTAAAGCTCAACGTTCAGAAAACGAAGATCATGGCATCCGGTCCCATCACTTCATGGGAAATAGATGGGGAAACAGTGCAAACAGTGTCAGACTTTATTTTTTTGGGCTCCAAAATCACTGCAGATGGTGATTGCAGCCATGAAATTAAAAGACGCTTACTCCTTGGAAGGAAAGTTATGACCAACCTAGACAGCATATTCAAAAGCAGAGACATTACTTTGCCAACAAAGGTTCGTCTAGTCAAGGCTATGGTTTTTCCAGTGGTCATGTATGGATGTGACAGTTGGACTGTGAAGAAGGCTGAGCACTGAAGAATTGATGCTTTTGAACTGTGGTGTTGGAGAAGACTCTTGAGAGTCCCTTGGACTGCAAGGAGATCCAACCAGTCCATTCTAAAGGAGATCAGCCCTGGGATTTTTTTGGAAGGAATGATGCTAAAGCTGAAACTCCAGTACTTTGCCCACCTCATGCGAAGAGTTGACTCATTGGAAAAGACTCTGATGCTGGGAGGGATTGGGGGCAGGAGGAGAAGGGGATGACAGAGGATGAGATAAGCATCACTGACTCGATGGACTTGAGTCTGGGTGAACTCCAGGAGTTGGTGATGGACAGGGAGGCCTGGCGTGCTGCGATTCATGGGGTCGCAAAGAGTCGGACACGACTGAGCGGCTGATCTGATCTGATCTGATCTGAATCTCTATGTCATCTTATAACCAAAAGTAAGTAAACACTTTTGACAGTAATTTTAAGAATCACAATTGGACCTACAATGTAGAAGACTTAAAAGATAAGCTGAACTTGCAGGACTAATTGGTTTATGGTCTTCGGTTGTAAGAGATATTTGTATAATACATATATATGTGGAACTGGGGCTTCCTTGGTGGCTCAATGGTTTGATCTCGGTCGGGAAGATCCCCTGGAGAAGGAAATGGCAACCCACTCCAGTATTCTTGCCTGTGAAATCCAATGGATAGAGGTGCCTGGTGGGCTACAGTCCATGGGGTCGCAGAGTCAGACACAACTTAGCAACTAAACAACAATGTAGAACTAAAGTAGAGTATTCTGTCAAAATGTAGTGTTACATGGCAAAAATGGTGATGAGCTTATTTTTCTGAAAAATCTTTTGTGACATGACAAATCAAATAATCTTCGAAAAGCACTGGAAAGAGAATGGCTTCGGAGACTGAGGTCAGTGTGCTAAAAGGTTATCAAGCAGTTATAAAACACTCTCTTTAGAGCAAAGAAAGAAAACTTTTCATGACCCTCCACCACTAGTCCTGGTTCCATCACCTCCCCTGCTCTCTAACATGTTTCACCTAGAATTATATTTTGGAGTACGCAGTAGAAACAGGAAAGTAGCGGCGGCAGCATTCAATAAAGTAAACCTAATTTACTCTTCCTTGCCAGGTTAATATTTCCAGAGAATCCTATCTAAGCATGTTAAATAACTAAAAGGAAGAACAAAGGATACCAAGTTTTGTCATGAGAAGGAGAAAAAGGGACCCAAGACAAAGAAACTTCCAAGTATGATCAAAAAGAAAAAAGGAAAATGTCACACACAGGAAAATTTAGAAATAATAGTCATCCCAAAGCCATAATCAATTTATAGCTCTTAAAATGAACCAGAGAAAAACGTTATTTGGAAAGTCCCTTTTCTAAAAAAATTGCATCAAAACCATAGTAGAACCTGTTATTTCACTTTTAGTGATACAACTTATAAATTTTAGTTCATAATTTAAAGATTTTCATTTTAATCCACATTAAAACAATTTTATTTTCTTAGCTTTATACTCAAAACCTTATGTCAAAAACTCTGTGAGCAATTCCCTAGCTGACTTTTAGAGGAAACTGAGATATATTAGCCTAACAACCCAAGAAACCATGGCAAGTTTGTTGCCTTTAAAGTTTTAAAGGAAAACAATAAGGTTTTTAGCCTAACTAAGAGAAGGGTATGCTTCACAGTAAAGGAACTTACAGCTTCTTTTCTTAAAAGTGTGCTAACACATAAAAATCTAAATAAATCACCTGAGCTTACTTCTTTGACAAAACTAAAATATACATCCCCTTTTTAGGGGGACAAATATAGATGTTAAGAAACTTTATTATGTGAACAAAATTTTTGTTCACCAGTCATAAAATTTCAACTTAACCAATCTCAAACTAAGTATATAAAGGCAAACAAGTTTTCCAAGATTCATTTCTTCTTTTGAATTAAAAACTTCCCAAGTTGTTTATTTTGGCTGCTCCACACAGCTTGTGGGATCTTAGTTCCCTGACTAGGAATTGAACCTGGGCCTGTAGTAAGGAAATCGCAGAGTCCTAATCATCACACTGCCAAGGAATTCCTAAAAATCTCCCAAGTTCTATACCAACAAAGAAAGTAGCTGAGTATATAACTAGTTACCTACCACCTCCTCTGGTTTTCAACTTCATTTGTCTACTATATTTATACTTTAAAATATATTTTTTAATTTATGGAGAATAAAACTCCTTTTTGTACATAATTCTATGAGTTTTGACAAATGCAGTTGTATAACACCACCACAGATTTATTTTTAAGCAAACTTTCAAAATATCCACTCAAGGAAGACTATAAAAACTGTTTAATCAATACTACCTTGAGTAGGTATATATTAATAGCAACAAGAGTCTTTAATACACCAACCAGAATACTTTTAAAAGATAGAAAAGCTAACAGTTACAAGCTTCCCTGATGGCTCAGACAGTAAAGAATCTGCCTGCAATGTAGGAAACCCAGGTTCGATCCCTGGGTTGGGAAGATCCCCTGGAGAAGGGAATGGGTACCCACTCCAGCACTCTTGCCTGGAGAATCCCATGGACAGAGGAGCCTGGCAGCTACAGTCCATGAGGTCGCAGAGTCGGACACGGCTTTAGACTAACACAACCCAAGGGAAAGGAGTCATAAAACACAATTAAAGTTGACTTCTCCCTCCTGGAAGCCTTTTTGTTTCTATATGCTCAACTCAAAATGATTATAAATGAAGAGGTGTTCATTTTATTCACTCTTAAAAGGTAATTTTAATAAAACCTTTTAATTAAAAGAACCTTTCCTATTAAATCTTGGCACTTCATTAGTTGACAACAATATAAAGTTCAAAATAATAGCCATGATTTTTTCCCCAAATCCCATTAGAGAATAAAAAGATTATAACTTGTATCTTAGAAATTTAAACCTGATTTCCATCCTGCTTTGATCTTTGAATTCAGAGATTTCAAAGCAGTATCTAAATACCTAACAAGTAACTAGATAGAAAATACTGAAACTCACTTCACAGACAAAACTAAATTATGTGAACTCTACTAAACAGCCAATCATCAATCAACCTTATTTTGGAACAAAGTATAGAATAAAAGAGCTCACCTTTTAAAAACTTATGTCCTCTAATCCCACTAGTTAATTTTATTTTCAAATAGTATACTGATAATTTAGTAAGAGATCCACTAAATGGTTTCTTGAAACTTACTGAAGATGTATTAACAATAATTGAGTCTAGGTGGAGGATGTAAGGATATCTATTGTAGTGTACTTTTAATTTTCAGTATATTTGAAAATTTTCACAAAAGTTGGAAAAAAAAACTCAACAGTGAGACCAGTTATAAGAAAATCATATTGTGCTAAAAAGGTAAAACTTTAGAAATACTAGCTGACTATGATAAGCCTCATAAAGAGCTTAATCTGCTGTAATATTTTTTTATCTTTTATAAAATTAAAAGTATCTTATTGGAAATCTCTGGATCCAGGCCTATGAGTAGACTGACATACTCATTTTTGCTCTCAATCTGACCCTGGACAAACCACTTACACATGTTAAACTGTGTAAAACCTCATTGAAAAACTGTTTTGAAAGTTATCTAATATATGAAAACTATTTACCAAGTTGTTTTTTTTTTAAGTACTCTTTCAGTATGTTATTAACACTTCATTCTGGCTTTTAGAGACTGTGCCAAAACATGATCCAAACAGGATAATGTGAGATTAAGAAAAAAACAAAATTTCTGATAACTTAAAAAAGGAATATGAAAATTAATATACCAAGTATAGTATCTAAAATAGCTTATCTAATTGTTACATGGCCCTTGCAAACACCGTATAATTTACCTTTGTGTCCATATAAGACATACCTTTTCTGGCACTGTCCTAGAACAAGTGGCAGTAATAAGTAAATAAGTAATAATAAGTAAAATTTCCCCCACAGTATTTCTAATAGGATTCCTGATTAGAGCAAAATAAACCTAGTACAGAAAGTCTAGCAGCTTAGAAGCCCTGCCTACTCACAATGTTCACAAGTTTTTGGACTAAGATGACATCTCAAAACCCAAAAACTAGGTCATTACCTTCATAGTCCAGACAAATTTGGAAAAAATTAGTTTTTTCCTTTCCTTCATTCTCTTCTCTATGCCACTCTTTTTCCTTGACTCCTTTGTTTATTCTTCTTTTATCTCATCTTCCCCATTCTACTTCAAGGAACATAATCTTTTTGATTTCCTCTTATTCCCTCCTTATCTCACACCTTCTCTCTCTTATGTGATAGTCACCCAAGATATTATTCTGTAATCCTGTTAATCAGTAGCATTAAATCAATAGTTCTAGGACTATGAGCTAGATCAGGTATCACTATCCTATTTATGAACAACTATTTAGAAATCTATGAGGCCATCTAATGGTATGGAATCCCAGTCTCTCCCACCCAGATGAAATCAATTAGAATAAAATGAGGGTCTGAATTTCAAGGAAACATAATATATGGCCTAAATTATTCTCCTAGTCTGGTACCAACCAGATTCAGATTATTTATCTTTACCTGTTAAGAGTTAAAATTAACTTAAATTGGACTACCAACAAAGGTTTTATGAACCAGATGTGTCTGGTTTCTTTTCTCCCAAATAAATGTAAAGAGGTTTAAATGAAGGTGAAAAAATTTTAAAACAAATCTTTCGCAACAACAAACCTGGCAATCACTAGCCTAAATTATTATCCCCACCTGATTGGTATCTACTAAAAGTTTTCATTATCTAGCCCTGCATTTGAGGTTAATGCCAGCTTTCAGAAAAGTACTGTCAACTCAGTACACAGCAAGCTAGATCTGGTAAGTGAAATCACGTAGTGTGTAATACTGCGCCAAGAGAAAAAGGTTATTTTGTGGCTAACTGATCAGTACTACCTACCAATAAAATTGGTCTGAACCAAGTTCCCTTTGTTCAGTGTAGAATTACATACACATTTTATTCTAAGTAAAACTCATCTAGAAAATATTTCAAATAGAAAGCTGATTATGCTAAACTTTAAGCAATTTCCAGGTTGGCTATATTCTATCCTCTATGCTGACACTCCGCCCTCCTATTCAGTATATGCACATATTCAGGGGAAAAAAGAAAGAGCTCCTCTGGGAATTTTAAAGGGTTGGCCAGGCTATTGCCAAATAGGATACACTTGTGCTTATTCCACAGGAAAGACAATGATTTAAACTACTGGCAAAAATTTTCAGTTCCACTCTTCCTTAGAAATGTATCTACACCTATAATGCAAATGAATTAGAAAGCATCCACATTAAGGGAATCTGCTTGGATTCCCTCAAGGGCTTAACTGGAGTGTAACTATTCTCTATGTCAAAGGACACCTATTTTTGGTTAACTGTTAGGGGTGCTATTCCTCTAGTACCTAAGAGTTTCAAGGCAAGGTAATGACAGTAGCAGTGTCTTTCATGAATACAAAAATGGATAATCCAACGATCTAATGCTGTTTTAAAAGATGAAATATTAAGTAAAAAATCAGTTCCTGCCCTAAATTCCAAAATATAGCACATTTACAGAGGTATTATCATACAAGATGTGATAAATGCCTTACAAAAGGACATAGAAAGCTGACACCATACTAATGTTGGAGAGGTTATCCATACAAGTGGATTTTGTTTTTCTAAAATTGTAATTTGTGATTACAGAAAATTCAGGAAATATAGGAAAAAAATTACCCATGGTCATATTGCCAAGAAATAACCATTATTATTATTTTGGTGTATTTCGTCTAACATTATTTGGGCATATTTCTTCCAATCTTGTGTGTGTATGCACACCATATTTTAACAGAACTGGTAGCATAACACAACTTTGTGTCCACTTTTTCCACTTATTTTATTACTTGCATTTCCCCTATTGTTCCCCTATTCTTTTAAAAGATGATCATCTATCTTATGGATATGCTATTTCCTACTGTTTAATTTGGGGGGATTATAACATTTTAATGAACAATGTAGCAAAGTCTTAGTCCAACACTCTAATTATTTCCTTAGATGGTTCCTTTAAGTGTATTGTCAGGTGAGTCAAAGAGTAGAAACATTCTCAAGGCTCCTGAAAAAACTGCCAAGTTTCCCTCTAGAAAAGAGTACACCACTTTCTGCACTCTGACCAATGATGTATGATGGTGCTCCACCTCTCCAAGTAGTTCCTGACCTTACAACAGAACCATACTTTTATAGAACTTAGTTAAAAAAAAAAAAAAAAACAAAAAGAAGAAAAAGGCATACTTTACCATACCTACCTAAGTTTAAAGTATAAAACAGTTTATGGCAGTTAATATTAGTATGTGTCTGCATATCACCAATACATAGTATACGGTGCTAAAAGTTATGGGATAAGAATAAAACAAATACTGGGCTTAAAAACATCTTGGCAGTCATTTAGCTAAACACCTAACTTTACAAGTGAAAACAGAGCCCCACCCAACCCTGCAACTGTACACAGCAAGCAAGGCATAGGACCTGAGTTGCCCAATTATGAGACCTTAGCACTATCCGAAAAGTGGGTCAAGAATTCAGGATCCTCACTCATTAAATGGAGACATCTAATCATGAGTTCTCTAAATCCCTTCTAAAATGCTATAATTTTTACAAAGTAGATTGTAACAGATTCTCCAGTGAAGAAGGGTAAAGAGCACTGAAACTGCATCTAACTACCTAGTTTTCCAAGCACTAGTTCTCCCCTTCATGGAATCAGGATTTTTACAATACCTACCTCATGTTCTTGGAAAGATTAAGTAACGTGTGACAATCTTGTAAACTATTGACCTACATCAGTGTAAGGTGATTTAATTAACATATGTGTGTATAGATACTGTAAAAACTATAACTACACATTTAGTGTTATGTTAGAGCATGAGTGTATTAACCAAGAAAAGTCTAAGACAGTTGGACTCTTTTGAACTATAATTTTAAGGGAGGGCAAAGTGTTACATAGCATAGTAGGTGCAAAGCACCGTTGATGGAGATGGGCATAGCTGTGGGCATAGCTGAACAGCTGTGGCAGAAGTTAGGGCCAGGTAACCAATACATGTAGAGAATAAAAATAACCTGGTGTTACAGAAAGACTTGCCAGAGAGGCTTAGTATGTCAGCTGGTGCAAAAAAAAAAAAGACAGTATTTTTAGGGAAAGACAGGAGAGTATGAAGAAATAGATCTTCTTACTGTTCAAGACACAAGTATAACCAATTAATCAACAACTCCATCAAGTTCTACCAGAGGGACTGGCTATGTAAAAGAAATTCTGCTTTTAAAATACCTATTATATAAAGGTCTCTAGGGTCAGAAAACTCAAGCCCTATCGTACAAACCCAAGCAGTGACACAGGAAGTGGAAAAAAAAAAAAAAACAACCCTATTTAAAAGCAAAAGTGGTTGTAGCCTCTTTTCCTTTACAATACAAATCTTTGAATTATGTTTCAAATAACTGTCATATAAAGTGTCTAAGTATTTAATCTATTTTTCTGGGTTTTGACAAAATATGAAAAGAACAAAGACCATTTATGAGGATGGGAACACATACACTCAACAGAGTTCGATTTTGAAAGGTTCTGGGCCTGAAGACATTGGGTGCTTTTCTGCTTAATGTAGGGAAAAGTATTGTAGTTTACCTCTGTCAATGCAAGCCAGGAGTATTGGTCAGGTTACTGTTTCCCAAGGCAAAGCAATCAGGTTTTGGTTTGTTTTTTCTTCAGATCGTGACTGGTAATCAAAACGAGGCTACTGCAGAGAAAGAACAAAGAAAGAGTGTTATGCATTTATCTGCACAGGATCCTTAGTCTTGACCCTCACTTTTTTTTTCAATCATCCCCAACAAATAAAGCCAGCCGGCAAGGACCTGGTGAAAAAGCCATGAGCCTGGGATAGCCTGGCGATCTTTTGTGCTAAGGAGCTTCACGGCTAGGGCGCCCTCCCCCGGCACCAGGCAGCCTCCCCACGTTCAGTGCCAGAGGGTGGTGGTCGCGCGCTCCGACTCTGGTTCATGGTCGCCTCTTCTTTTGTAGGCGATCCCGAGGAGCCTGCGGTGAAGCCAGGAGCGCTTGGTAGCGGAGCAGGTTTCCTGGAGTCCGGCCACACTGGCCCGGCCCCCGGCCGCCCACCCGCACGCCGTTCCCCCCACCTCCGGTAACCGGGCCCGGCTGCTCTCCGCGGAGACCAGAGCGCAGACCGAGCTCTCCGCCAGCCCCCACGCACGCAGGTGCCCGCCCAGCCAGGGCAAGTCCCCACCCCGCTTCCCCAGGAGAAGCCGGCCAGCGCGTACTTATCTCGGACCTCCGGGGCCGATGGAGGGGAGCCTCCGGGAGCCGCGCAGTGGCCAGTCCTCCGGCCGCGGGTACCGCGCGTTTACGAGGCGGGAACGGCTGCAAAATGGACTCGCGGCGCCGACGGGCCCCGCCCCGACGCCCTCCTTCCCCAGGCACTTCGGTCCGCCTCCCCCGCCGAGCCGCGCCTTTGTTCCGCCTTCCGCGGCTCGCCTTTCCCCCGGGGAGGGAGGCCGCGGGTGAGGGCAGGCGGGAGCCCTTCCGGTATCTCCAACCGCCGCCTGCAACCGCCTCCGCGTGCGGCGCGCGGCGCGCGGGGCCGAGGGGCGGGCTCCCGGCGGCGCGCTTCTCTCGCTTCATCAGGGCTGCGCGCGCCCGCGGAGCGCCGTGCCCAGGGCGCCGGGCCGGGGACGCGGAGCGCGCGGACCCGCGGGCTGGGCCCGGGCCGAGCGCGGGCGACGGGAGGCGGCGTGGTCCCCGGTGGAGCCGCCTGGGAAGGAAGCCGGCGCACAACGAGATGGTTGGGTTTGGATTGTTGTACTTTTTTTTTTGTTCGTTGCATTTTTAGGAACAAAAAAAAAAGCCCAACCCTTCACACCGCTTCATCTGCATCTCTCACGACCAGAAGCTCGCCTCAGCGGCTTGGGGGAAACTGAGACGGCTGTCCGCCTGCACCCCACAACCCGGGGTGGGTGGGACGGGCACTTGCGCTGAGACCAAAGCCAGGGCTGTAGCCAAGGGCTCCAGCCAGAGCACAGTCAAAATACTTAACTATTGCCGCCCCCGTCCTCCCCATCTATTTCTTTGCAGGCTTTAGGCTGAACACGAGGGACCCAATTCAAGGTTTCTTTTTAGAGAAAACACCACTGTCCTTTCTTTCCTTTGGAGAGAAAGAACTTAAATACAATTAGCCGCAAGTCTGACTCAGTATTCTGACGTCCAGCCCCCTGTATAGGGACATTGTCTAATAGCAAAGGCGTTAAGCACTTTCAAACGTTCAATTACAAGATTATAAATGTGAAAGAATGGCTTCTCCCAAACTCGCAGCCTTGAGGGATGTGAAGCAAGGACAAAAAAGATCACAGAATATCCCCTGGGGTTGAGTTTGTCTGTGCACTGGAAGTCTGTGCTTTGGAAGTAGAATTCCTGGAGAAAAGGGTTGGTGCTTGGGCCCAGTAACTAACACTGCTTACTTAGCTCAATCGCTATAAAAAGCTCCTCCCCACTCCAAAATGTCCAGTTCCTGACCATGCTTAGGTCCCATAAAACCCAGTTTTGTGTGTATCTGTTAAACCCAATTTTGCCTTTGAAGAATATGTTGCCGTCAAATATAGTCACAATCTGAAAGTTGAGAAATATGATTTATTCAGTGGGAATTTTTAGGACTTCAAGCCTGGGAGACAGCATCTCAAGTGACCCTGAAAGAACTGCTGGGGGTGGGGGAGGGTAGGGAGGTCAAGTTATAGAAATTTGCAACAAGGGGCAGGTAGTCTGAACATCAGAAGAATTGTTGTGAATTAAAGAAAACCAAGGAATTTAGTGTTTTCTACATACCAAAAGATGCAAGCGTCTGGGCTCACTGAAATCATTCTTTTCATATGCATCTCAGCTATCTGGGGCCATATCCTGTTTTTTCTCAGTGCTCACCATAGGGAACAGCTGCAGCCCAATGACTGCCCTGCAGCAGGTATTATTTTCCTTCCTGGTTGCCCTGGATGGCTGGAATCACTGATAACTGTGACATCCTTGTTTATTGATATGGCAGGAAATACTCCATTTCTCAAAGAGTTCCTATATTTATGGCATTTTGTCTTCATAAGAACACTGTGGAATGGCTATTGTGATCTGCAACCTATAGATGAGGAAGCAGATGAAGTGGTAATTCCAAGACAAAAAACAGGCAGAATTGAGTCTCTGAAGTCATATTCCAGGTACACAGTCTTTCTATAGCAAGGTAACTGTCAGTACGAAAACTGCATCCCAGTCTCCTACTAAATAAGTGTTATTTTAAAAACCCCTGTTTCTATAAACATTTTCAATTACCCTAATATTAAAATGATAAAAGAGTGAAAAGTTATTAATTCATAAATCAGAAATGATCCTTATGTAATTATATGATACTCATGTGTATCTGGTTGGTGGTGGTGATTTAGTCGTTAAGTCATCTCTGACTCTTGCGACCCCATGGACTGTAGCCCACCAAGCTCCTCTGTCCTTGGGATTCTCCAGGCAAGAATATTAGAGTGGGTTGCCATTTCCTTCTCCAGGGGATCTTTCCCACCCAGGAATCGAACCTGGATCTCCTGCATTGCAAGCAGATTCTTTACCAACTGAGCTGTGAGGTAATCTCTCTGGTTAGTGGTAGATATTAATAAATAAACTTCTGGCCAAGTAAATGAACACATTGGTTAAATCTGTGTAGAAATGCTTGATTGTCTTAAAAATTAACTACTATGAAAAAATTGTGTATTAAACTCTCAAGTGTAGAAAAATAGGGAAGGAAGAATAACCTATTTTCCCTCCCATGGTCCTAATTTTGTAAAATAGACAATCAGGCAATCACTACATGTAGTACTACTAGAAAAAGAGAATTACTGTTGGATTAAAACCTGCATACACAGCACCATCTTTCCTGGAAGAGTACAATGTAACTAGATCCCACTGGAGATAGCACTAAGGGATTGTCAAAATGCTTGTCACACTGGAATTTCCTTCTATTGACTGTTTTTCAAATAATAGACTAAGCTTAAGATTGGAATTCTTATGTTAGCATAGCAGTAAGATAGAGTCTTATGTAGGTTGATCTTTCATGAAGAAAAAGTATTTTTACAGGTAGAATTCCTTTCTGGGTTTTTTTTTTAGTATTTTTATTTATATTTACTTTTTGGATTTTCGTTGCTGCCTGGGCTTTCTATCGTTGCAGTTGAGTGGGAGCTACTCTCTAGTTGCAGTGTGCAGGCCTGCGGTGGCTTCTCTTGCTGTGGAGCTGGGGCTGTAGGCACACGGGCTCGGTAGTTGTGGTGCATGGGACTAGGTGCCCTGCAGCATGTGCGGTCTTCCCAGACCAGGGCTCAAACCCATGTCTCCTGCATTGGCACGTGGATTCTTAACCGCTGGACCACCGGAGAAGTCCCTAGAGTTTCTAATGTTATATATTTGAAATATATAAATAGTCTTATTTTTTGTGATTTATTTCATGCTATTGCTTTTGTCCTGAGCCTTGGCGAAGTTAAAATTCACCAGCATTCCTTACACCTTTCAAGACATGTGATCAGATGTTAGATAACAAAAGGGACAGCACCAAATTTGGTGTACACGAAAGTGTAAACTGTCAAGAGCTGGGAACATCTAACAGTTAAGACTGGAGCAGTTATGTGCAGGCGAGGGGCGCTGGTGAGCCTCCTTGGATATACTGGAACATTTCATTACTATTCTATCCTTCCCTTCCCAACAGCCACCGAAGTCATGAATGCAAGCCCCAACATTCCCCAGCAAGAATTCCTGGCAATACAAGGCACTGACATTGCAAGGTGTAGCAAAAAGAGCAGTGACTTTGGAATCAGTTCTGCATCCAAACTCGAGCTCTGCCATATACAAGTTGTTCAAATTACTAAGCATCTCTAAGCCTCAGTTTTCTCTTCTGTAAAATGGGGGTCACATTTCACTTGATTGGGAAAATTAGATAATGTACAAAGCAACCAGCATGGTATCTGACATATAAGAGGTGCTTAATAAACAGCTGCTACTGCCATATGGAAGAAGAAAACCATGCCAGTTTTGAATAACAGTTACTTTGGATTTGTGAGCGTCAAGCACAGCAATCTTAAACAGAGGTAAACTACCTATACAGTAGAGGAAAGTAAAGCGTTAGTTGCTCAGTCGTGTCCGACTCTGAGGAAGCTGGCACCATAATTTCTGCTTTTTTACACCCAGTCCAGGATGGCCTTTAAAGGCACAGATCTTTCTACTGTATCTTCTTCCTTGTGCTTAGGGAAAGGAGAAGAAAAAGAAAAAAAAAATACCACTTAATGAAAGGAAGACTTTGCAGTGTTTTTTAAAGCTTTACAATTTCAGTGAAATTGTTGGAACATCCAAAACATTCCATTAAAAGGAAAAAAAAAATCTACCTGTAAACATACATTTATCACCAGAGACAGAAACTTACCTAAGACTTGGGTGAAATTAAAGGAATTAGTCCTTGGTTGGAAGAGAATTCCAGGCTCCATGTATTTCAATTGCACGGTGAAGATGGTTTATTAAATGGAGCAAACACCAAGACCAGTTAGCTTTGGGAGAGAATGAGAGATACTTAAGCAACAGTAAACTTAGCTTGTAGTTGTGCCATTTCTTTAGATGGAAAGATAATTTATAAGAATAAAGTAAAATGTCAGAGGTAATTAAGATGATATTAACATTTATGGGCTTCCCTGGTAGCTCAATTGGTCAAGAATCTGCCTGCAATGCAGGAGACCCCGGTTTGATTCCTGGGTCGGGAAGATCCACTGCAGAGGGGATAAGCTACCCACTCCAATATTCTTCGGCTTCCCTGGTGGCTCAGCTAGTAAAAAACCTGCCCGCAATGTGGGAGACCTGGGTTCGATCCCTGGTCAGGAAGACCCTGGAGAAAGGAAAGGCTACCCACTCCAGTATTCTGGCCTAGAGAATTCCATGGACTGTATAGTCCATGGGGTTGTAAAGAGTCAGAAAGTGAGCAACTTTCACTTTATAATTTTATACTCAGGACTGTGCTGGGCACCAAAGGCAATAAATGAGGAATTTCCCGTTGGTTGAAGACACAAGTCTTAAAAGCATGAACTAGTATAGTAATAGTGGCTGCTTAGGAGCCGATGTAAGTGGTGAAAACAAGATCAGAGGAAGGCCTGGAAGCATCATAAAGATTTCAGAGGGGAGGTGGGAGTCCAACAGAACCTTTAAAGATCACAGGATTTGAAGATGAGAAAGAGGAAGAGCATTAGAGGTAAGGAACACTTCAGGGTGGGAATGAACTTCACTGATACTAAGTCAGTGAGGGGCATGGCTTAGTTTGGGGGAAAAAAAAATTCTGAGGCCAAATTGTGGAATCTTCTGATGTCAGAGTTGAACTTCATTCTGTAGGAAACGGGAAGCCGCTGGATAATAGTATATGGCACTAACAAGATGAAAACAGAATTGTAGGAAGACCCATCTGATAACAGGAGCCAAGACCTAAGGTAGAAGAAGTTTCCTTTATTTTAATATTTTTGAGGTTATTGAAAATTATAGATTTTTTAAAAATGCAGTTAGGTACAACTGAGTGACTAAACAACAATAACAATGTATATAAAAGTACAACATATGTTAAAAAAAAAAAGGCAAGTACAACATGTGTGCCTAGGTTAAATCCCATTGAACCATTTAATTTCAAATATATTGCTTATTAAAGTTCTCAATTTGTAAATAAAATGGAAGAAGAATTAACCATGACAAATATCCTCCTAAAGTCCTCTGAGGGGAAATTATATGTGTGTGTATATATATATATATTTATATGTCAATTCTATATAATTTATCTTACTGTAATGACCTTAACTATATTGTATGACTAATGTTAGTATATTGTAAATATTAATTACACTTTAGAGTATTCCACATTAGAGCTTTAAAAATCATTACTTTGAAGCATAATGCTCTATTTTGATATTTTAATAATGATTACATTCAATTATGTTAATTTTTTATAAATTTAATTCCCATACATGTAGAATTTTTTTCTTGATAAAGAGTTATTTTATGGGGGCCTTAAGAAATGATTCATTCAGGTAAATATTTGCAGTTTTTAAGAGAACTTGATTTGCAGAAACTGTTCAGTTGGAATTTTTGTGTTGAGTTCATTAATCATCATGTGCTCTAGTTTTCTCTTGAAAATGTCAGTTATAATAAGAAATAGGAAACTACTCTCACTCTGTTCTATGAGACATTTTTAGAATATGTCTTCCACAAATAAGGGTACAATAGCTTTATATTATAGTTTTAAATAACTGGTAGATTTCTATAGTTCCAACACACTTTCTTTATCTCAAGTAAAGGCAGTAGTACATCTCACAGAACTTTGGCTCTGAAGATCTAAATTTATCATGTACCTACCTATATAGCACTGCATGAGAAATACATGCTTCTGTTTTTTAATGAGTCCAGTTGAGTCTCTCTGATATCAAAGCATGTAGTAATAAATGCCTTGTCAAAAATGTATTTATCTTATTGGTTTCCCTAGTGGCTCAGTGGTAAAGAATCCACCTGTCAATGCAGGAGACAGGGGCTCGAGCCCTGAATCGGAAAGATCCCACATGCCGTGGAACAACTAAGCCCGTGTGCCACAACTACTGAGCCTGTGCTCTGGAGCCCGGGAGCCACAGCTGCTGAAGCCCACATGCTCTAGAGCCTGTGCTCTGCCGCAAGAGAAGCCACCGTAACAAGAAGCCCGTGCACCACAACTAGAGAGAAGCCCACGCAGCAACGAAGACCCAGCATGGCCAAAAATAAATAAATAAAATTATTTAAAAATATATATATATACACATATTTATCTTATAATGGTCTTGTTGTTTACAACACTATCCTGGTTGTGGCTAGAATGTGGCCAGGTCTCCAGGAGCTTGCGCTGGATCTAAAGCAGCCCACACTCCTCCCAGTCACGGCAAAAGACACAGACAGTCCAGAAGACGCATGAGACTTGTCAAACAGTAGGAGCCCAGGGTGGGCATTTGGGGAAGGTCACTGACCTCTGGGTTGTGAAATTGAACGGACAGTTTTTTCAGTTCTCATTTGCTTTGGTCTCTTGGCAGTTCTCACTGACTCTTCCTTAAAAAGCCCTCTTTCCCTGGCCTTTAGTAACATCATGTTCACACCCAGTTTTTCTTTTTCCAACTCCTGCTGGGTTGTCCTTTTGTATCCAGAATGTAAGTTCTAGAATCCTTTGAACATTCAGGTTCAGGACACTCTCCAGACTTCAGCTATCACCTAATGACTCTCACGTTCCCTGCCAAGCAGAGATCACAAACCGATAACCCTCAGTCTCATCTTCTTAAGTTTATATACACTTTAGGGAGGTGTGGCCCTTTTTCCTCTCCCACAGTCCTCCTCTCTGCAAGCGTTTGAGTTAGCCCTTGTGTTGCTCAAGTTTCCTCCTGTTCTTCCAGATTCACAGTTCCCACTCCCCCAGTTCCTTGTCTCCCTAACAAATGCCCCTCGCTGGGCCCCACATTCCTCCTCCTTGTCCTCATCCTTCAAGCACAGCACAATTGACACATCCCAGGTTAGGTCTCCAAGATTTTCCAGGCCAATGTCAGATCCCTCTTTTTTTTTAATCAAATTTACTTATTTTTGGCTGCACGGGGTC
Source organism: Bos javanicus (assembly GCF_032452875.1). Lineage (NCBI taxonomy): Eukaryota > Metazoa > Chordata > Mammalia > Artiodactyla > Bovidae > Bos > Bos javanicus. The sequence goes on along the minus strand of NC_083879.1, from coordinate 19,547,638 downwards.
TTCATTGGGGCACATGGGCTTTCTCTTAGTTGCAGCAAGTAAGCGTTACTCTCCATTGCAGAATGGGGGTTCCTTCACAAGAAAAGCCACCGCGATGAGAACCCCAGCACCGCAACTAGAGAGTAGCCCTCGCAGCAACGAAGACCCAGCATAGCCAACATTTTTAAAAACAAAATTTTTTTAAGTTGTATCACAATATACAAGGATGCATATTTTTAAATATAACATGTCAATCATAGAAATACATGCTGTCAACTGCTAGTTGGGGATGAAACTTTCCAGTCTGTCTTCCTCCTTTTCCCAGGAAGGGGTTATGATGAGGGGTGAGAGCTGAGACACTTGAGAGGCCTTGCCTGGCCTGGAATCCAGAATCTTCTAATCACCAGCAGTGGCACATTTAACAAATCACTTATTCTGGTCTTCAATTTCCTCATATGTAAGACAGAGGTAATCACAGTCCCTATTTCATAAAGTCATTTGAGTGTAAATTAAGGCCATGCCTGGGAAGCACTTGGCTAGTATGGAGAAGCACAGTGCCCAGATGTGTTCAGTTAGCGTTTATCATCATTGTTGTCATCTTTATTATTGCAGATATGAATCTAGACATCTCTGTCTCTTCCTATAATGAAAGTGTTACATATAACCAGGGCCACCTCAGAGTAGGGGAGGCTGACGGGTTTTCTGCACTCTCCCAGTGGTGTGCCGATGAACAGTTAACATTCAGCTTTGGGCAAGGATAGGGGGTGGAGAGCCATACTTTATACTCTTTGCCATCTTCCATGTTGTAAATTCTCCCACCATGGCTGATTTCAAGCTGTCAATGTGAGTTCAGTGAACTCACATTGGGAAGAGTTATCAGAAGAGTTGGGGAGAGTTATCAGAATCAGTTCTCAAGTCCTATGAGCCTGCTTCAATACACCCAACAGAGAATTTATCATCTTTTCTGCTGCCTCTTCGTTCACTGCTGAAACTAGGATCTGATCCATCTCAGGCAGAGGACTAGACATACCTATCTGATGGGCTCCTGCAGAGGTAAGAGTTTATTTATGCCTGGAAGATAGAGGAAGTCTTCAGATCTGAAACCCAAGCAGGGCTCAGACCCAGCTTACCAGGGTGCTCATAGCAAATGACACTTTCTCATTTGTGATGTTCCCTTTGTCCCTGGGAGATCTTGCGTGTGAGTGTGGGTGTGGCCACAGTCTAGGGTAATATACTGTTGTCTTTGGTCATGTGGCCATAATGCCTTCTTAAGAGCATCAGCACCTTACTTATTTTTTTTCTTTATTATTTATGTTTATTTTTAGCTGTGCTAGGTCTTCATTGTTGCTAGCGGGCTTTTGCTAGTTGTGGCAAGTGGGGGCTATTCTCTAGTAGTGCTGTGTGGGCTTCTCATTGCAGTGGCTTCTCTTCTTGCAGAGCATGGCTCTAGAGTGCAGGCTCAGAAAAGTTTAGTTGCCCCAAGGCATATGGGATCTTCCCAGACCAGGGATTAAACCCATGTCCTCTGCATTGACAGGTGCATTCTTAACCACTGGATCACCAAGAAGTCCCACCTTACCTATTTTTAAGTTGTAGTATTTTGCATTGCACTCTTTCTATTGATACTTAAGATGTTCAGGTAATCATTTTATCATCTTTCCACAGTTTTATAGACACCTTCTGATGGCTGCATAATTCCATTAATACACCTAACTGTTGAGTTTATGAAAGGAAAAAGAACCAGGAGGCAAAAACCAAGAAAAGGAACATAGATGGAAGAAAAAAAAAAAAAAGAATCTCAAGAACTGAGTATATTCATAACTCTTGACAAGAAAAGTAAGTTGAGCTCTGGAAAATAACCATCAAATCTTACAATTAGGTTTCTAATGCTTTCAGGAAAAGAAGGTTCACCTCTGGATGAGGGGCAGAGGTGGGTAGGAAGAGAGTAAAGTGCCTTACCTTGTGTAGAAGGCGCAGTGGAGAAACCGAGGCTGGAGTGGTTCACTGACCTGCTGAGGGCCACACAGAGCAGATCGCCCAGCCAGGCTTCACCCCACCATATTCTGGAGTGAATGACAATTAAGGAAGTACATACAGGAGGTATGAACGATTCTTTCTGGAAGCAGGATGGGGAAAGAAGAGAAAGAGCAATAACTAAATAGAGTATAGGGACACGGAATCACTGCTTTTTAATAATAAATGTAGGGCTCACTGGGGCTTCCCAGGTGGCACTAGTGGTAAAGAACCTGCCTGCCAATTCTGGAGATATAAGAGACATGGGTTTGATTCCTGGGTCGGGAAGATCCCTTGGAGGAGGGCATGGCAACCCATTTCAGTATTCTAGCCTGGAAAATTACATGGATGGAGGAGCCTGGCCGGCTACAGTCCGTAGGGTCACACAGAATCAGAGACCACTGAAGTGACTTAGCACACACAGCATGCATAGTGCTCACTTCCTCCTAAGTTGCATTGAAAAAGATCCCAGTGAGGGCAGGGCCAGAAGCAGACAGACCACAGAACCCTAAACCCTGTCCTGGAGATGTGTCTGTATTGGAAATCTCACCCTGATTGTCTTTGCTCCATCAGAGCCTCCTCAGATTCATCCCTCCTTTGATAGCTGAGGCCCAGACGTGAGATGACAAAAGGCATTTCTTAATATCTCGTGGCACAACCAAGTCAAAGCCAGAAAGCTTAAATGGCTTTTCTCAAGGCAAGAGCAATGTTTCCTGACCTTGCCGGTCACAGAAACTGTCCCAGACTCTCATTTAAATATACAGAATGTCAAGAGATTTGGATTCGGGTCTATGTTGGTGGAGGATGGAAGCGGGAGCTGAAAGTAAAGTCAGTTATCCTTAAATTCGGCAGTTTTGGGTATCACTGTACTGGCAAGTAACAAAGAGAAATAAACACAGTGGCATAAATCCCCATGGTTCGGCTCACAAGAAAAGGCTTACTCATAACCATGCTGGGGGTCCTCACCCTGCCTCTGTGGTCTGATGCTACCTTGGCACATGCTGGCTTAATCTCCAGCCCAATCTGGGCACAACAGAGGGAGGTTCGTTGCCAAAATTATAAAGTGGCAGGAGAGGAGGGAAATGGGGCTTCTTCTGTTCCTAATCTTTCGAACTGACTATTCGTTCCTAACCAGCACACCAATCCAGACAAGGCCCGTCCTTACCTACCTTGGGTCTCCCTGGTTGCTCAGCAGGTGAAGAATCTGCCTGCAGAGCAGAAGACCCGGGTTCCATCCCTGGGTTGGGAAGATCCCCTGGAGAAGGAAATGGCAACCCACTCCAGTATTCTTGCCTGGAGAATACCTTGGACAGAGGAGCCCAGAAGGCTACAGGACATGGGGTGATAAAGAGTTGGACATGACTGGGCAACTAATATCGCCTACCTCATCCCCTTCTTCTCTGTCCCTCCAGCAGGCACTGGTGGTGGCAGCCATCCCCTCCTACAGGCTTCTCAGTCTTCGGGAGGGTGACCTGGGAGAGTCCCAACCTACTCCTAAGAGCCCAGAGTTCTCTCAGGTTTGGTGTCCGCTTTTATATTCAAAAGGGCCCCAGTGTGGATGATAAATTCCTTGTTCATGCTGCCTGTGAACAGAGCAAGAACAAAAACACAAGTGCATGAAAGCAAGAAGGAGTCTGCTAACAGTTTACAATGACTTCCATTTATCAAGCAAATCACTCAGTCATCTCAATTAATCTTCACAGCCGCCCCATGAGGGAGCTCTGGGCACAGGGGTTTTTGCAGATGAGGAAAGTAACAGGGTTAAATGACTTGACCGGGGTCACCCAACTAGGAAGAGCAGAACTGGATTCAAACATCTATCTGTGCGACCCCAGCTTATGCTCTAAAAGGGGACTGCCTGCCTCCTCAGGCCATGTGGACACCAACCCACCGATTTCTGAATGTGTTAAGAAACAGAACTTTACCCAGAAAGTTGGTCGGTTGGTTTCAACATTAAAGGAGCTCTCTCAAGTTTCCTATTTTTCATCTTACATTTGCAAGTAGAAATCTATTTCTGCAGCTGTGTGTATAATTCAGCTCTTGTTTCTGTAACCTAATTTGAGAGAACACGTCCAAAAGCAGCAATGACATCTACCAAAGCACAGTTTGACTCAAGTGGATCCAACCAATTTGCAAATGGAAAATAACACTGAAGAATAAGTTTTACATCACAAATGTGGCTGCTTCAAGTCATCCTTCGTGAAACTAAAGATGTAAGTGTAACCCAGAAAATGGTTCAAAATCTTTGCTTTACATATGCATAGTTTAGTCTTCTAAACCAGTTGCTGTCCCAGAAAAGACAACTTAAAGTTGCACCCTTTGCTTTCACCACCAGATTGTCTGCAGTTTCCCTTTCTTTTTTCCTTTTAAAAAAATGGGTATTTTTTTCATTTTTAATTCCAAAGCACTGCCTTTTAAAATATACACGTATATATGTATTTTTTGCCTGCACCAGGTCAGAGTTGTGGCATATGGGATCTTGTTCCCAGACCAAGGATCAAACCCAGGCCCCCTGCATGGGGAACTCCAAGTCTTAGCCACTGAGCCACCAGGGAAGTCCCAGCAAAAGCATTGCTTTAATGCATTTTCTTTGAAAAAAACAGACAAACTTCGATCAATACCCCAATTTCAGACCTGTACATTGTACATTGTTACTGGCTTGTTTTAGTCCTTCTGTTTTTCTATCCACTATCTGCTAGCCTACATATTTCTTTTTTTCTTTTAATTGAAGTTTGGTTGAGTTACAATATTATGTTAGCTTTAGGTGTACAGCACAGTGTTTCGGTATTTTTGCAGATTATGCTCCGTTATAGGTTATTACAAGATAATGCTTATCGTCCTACATATTTCCTTGATTATTGCAAGCTCTGGACAGAAACAATTCGCCCAGCATTTAGAATAGTGCCTGGCACGTACGTAGTGAGTGCCAAGTCTCTTCAGTCACGTCTGACTCTTTGTGACACTATGGACGGTAACCCGCTAGACTCCTCTATCCAAGGGAGTCTCCAGGCAAGAATACTGGAGTGGTTTGCTATGCCCCTCTACAGGTGATCTTCCTGACTCAGGGATCGAACCCATGTCTCTTGTGCCTCCTGCATTGCAGGCTGATTCCTTACTGTTGAGCAACCAGGGAAGCCCTCAATAATTCTTTGTTAAATGAATGAAGGCTTTGCTCATGGCAACCAGGAACCAGATCATGTAGGGCCTTGTAAGTCCTCCACTTTATCTTAAATGTGAAGGAAAGTCGTTGGAGAGTATGTGGTCTGACTTACAGTTTTAAAAAATTACTCTAGGACTTCCCTGGCGGTCCAATGGTTAAGACTTTGAGCTTCCAATGCAGAGGGCATGGGTTAGTCCCTGGTTGGGGAGCTGGAGAACTAAGATCCCGAATGCCATGGGCTGTGGCCAAAAAATAAAAATAAAATTAATTAATTAAAAAGACCATGCTGGCTGTAGTGTGGAAGAAAGATTATATCAGGGGTAAGAGTGACCTGGGGGCAGTTAGAGGCTAATGCAACATCCAAGCAAGAAAGATAATGAGGACTTGAGTTAGGGTGAAAAAAAGGTCAGATTTTTAGATATATTTTGGTGTTACAGATGGCAGAACTTGTTAATAATGAGCGTCTGGGAGAGGGAAGAGGAATTGAGGATAACATCTACGTTTTTGGTCTCAATACTTATTCTTCTTGAGCCTGTTTCCTCTTCGGTAGTATGAGGATAATTAGAGCATCTCTCTGTTGGGATTATTGTGAGAAAGAATAGAGGACCTTGATGGCTCACACAGCACATGGTAAACCCTCAGTAAATGTTAGCTCTTCTGTTGCCTTAAAGATAAGCATTTCCTAGGATTGCAAAAATATGCACCCCACAGAGACTGAGGGAAAACAAAATTGTTTTGTAGAGTGTACCCGCCCCTCCCAAGGGACAGGTATTTATTTAACAGAATACTTAGCATTAGTGTTGGAATGGTTTACTTGTGCACAGATTCCTGGAAGAATTCCTCACATCTCAAACGGCTCACAATTCTCCTTTAAGTAGTGCTGTCCCTTTAACATTTAGCAGAAAGAGTAAATAACAGGTGAAATTACAAACCTCTGCTGATTAAAAAATCAATCAAAATATAACAAAAAGTACATCTGAAATAATAGTGATTAAAAAAAAACAAACTATTTGCTGCATTTTAATACATCAGAAACTAAAATACCACACTGTCCGGTTCAGCACAGGACGCCTGGCAACCCTCTTTGTCAGTTGTAACTTTCTGCAAAGCCAACAACCAACTCTTTTTGGCTGCATTGGCCTGTCCTTATTTCCCCCTGGAAAACTGTTTTAAACTTAGCACAGATAACGTTTTGCCTCTATTACAATTAGCAGCTTCTCTCAACGGGTCACCTGGCTTGGCAAGTGCTTGTGTGGGGTGACCCAGTATCTTCTTTCAAAGCCTCCCAGTGGTGGCTTCCAGGTAACATGTGAAGAGATATCTGTGGGGAATTTAGGGGTTCCTTCATGCTCCTCAGGGACTTTCCTGCTGGCATCTTCTTCTGCCTCAGCAGATCTCCCTGATTATTGGTTATCTGAGCCCTCCACCCAACTAGAGACCAGCCTTTCTTCTTCGCAGACAGCCTCTCAGCCCTGCCCCCTCACAGCCAAGGCCTTTCAGGGACCCTTTTCTCTTCCTGAAGACCTCCACTCAGTCCTCTCCTCAGGTGAGACCCTAGGACATTTCTTCCATGTTTTCCTGCTTTATTGACTACTATTTATTTATTGGCGTACCAAAGCCTTTCACTGTGTTGATCACAACAAACTGTGGCAAATTTTTAAAGAGATGGAAATACCAGACCACCTTATCTGCCTCCTGAGAAACCTGTATGCAGGTCAGGAAGCAAGAGTTAGAACTGGACATGGAACAACACACTGGTTCCAAATCGGGAAAGGAGGACGTCAAGGCTGTATATTGTCACCCTGCTTATTTAACTTATATGCACAGTACATCATGCGAAATGCCGGGCTGGATGAAGCACAAGCTGGAATCAAGACTGCTGGGAGAAATATCAATAACCTCAGATATGCAAATGATACCACCCTTATGGCAGAAAACGAAGAGGAATTAAAGAGCCTCTTGTTGAAGGTGAAAGAGGAGACTGAAAAAGGTGGCTTAAAACTCAGTATTCAGAAAACTAAGATCATGGCATCCAGTCCTATCACTTCCTGGCAAACAGATGGGGAAACAATGGAAACAGTGACAGACTTTATTTTTTTGGGTTCCAAAATCACTGCAGATGGTGACTGCAGCCATGAAATTAAAAGATGCTTGCTCCTTGGAAGGAAAGTTATGACCATTCTCGACAGTATATTAAAAAGCAGAGACATTACTTTGCCAACAAAGGTCCATCTAGTCCAAGCTATGGTTTTTCCAGTAGTCGTGTATGGATGTGAGAGTCAGGCTATAAAGAAAGCTGAGCGCTAAAGAATTGATGCTTTTGAACTGTGGTGTTGGAGAAGACTCTTGAGAGTCCCTTGGACTGCAAGGAGATCCAAGCAGTCCATCCTAAAGGAAATCAGTCCTGAATATTCACTGGAAGGACTGATGCTGAAGCTGAAACTCCAATACTTTGGTCACCTGATGTGAAAACTGATTCATTGGAAAAGACCGTGATGCTGGGGAAGATTGAAGGCAGGAGAAGGGGTGACAGAGGATGAGATGGTTGGATGTCATCACCGACTTGATGGACATGGGTTTGAGCAAGCTCCGGGAGTTGGTGATGGACAGGGAAACCTGGCATGCTGCGGTCCGTGGGGTCACAAAGTCAGACACGACTGAGCAACTGAACTGAACTGTTTTCTTGCTATCCTTCTACCCAAGTAGGGGGAGCTGCCTCTTCTGCACTCTTGGAGCTGCTTTGATCTGTCCAGCGACAGCCCCTGAGAGCTGGGCCTGACTGCCCCAACTTGGGCTTCAGCTGGATCCTAGTGGCCTCTCACGGGGCAGGGACCCCCCTACTTCTACTGGCTGACCCTGGAGTCCAGATGTCCCACGTGGCCTGGACAGACTATCCTTGATCATCTTTCCTGCCAGCCACTCCCTGCAGCCCCCACAGACAAGCCGAATACAACAGTGGCTGGCTCAGATAGAGACACTCAGGAACAGGGGAGGAAGCTGATGAAGAATCAGCTCCAGAAAGAAAGTTGTGGTTCCTCTGAAACAGCAGACTACAAGGGGGCAGTTACATTTAAAGTCCTCCAAGCACATGATTCTCTGAAGATTTGGGCATTTGAATTTGGGGTTTCTGTTTTGGGGGTTTTTTGTTGTTTGTTTGCTTTTTTAGCCGCGGCACACGGCATGTGGAATTTTAGTTTACCTGACCAGGGATGGAACCTGCGCCCCTGACAGTGGAAGCCCGAAGTCCTAACCACTGAACCACCAGGGAATTCCTGGGGTTGTTTTTTAATTTTCCAAAATGAGAAAAAAAAGATTGTCAGATGACTTTTCTGCACCCTGGAAACCAGAGCCTCACCTGGAATCATAATGTAAAGCTTCAGACTCAATCTGGTGGACAGGTTCATGATAGATTTCCCCTAAAAAAGATATTATTAAAGGCCAACTTCAAACCTTTTAAAAAGTACCTATGAAATGTGATCTACATTCATGATTAAGATAGTGTTTTCAAAATTTTATGAATTTTATTTAACAATTATTATAGTACTTTTTTATGTACCAAGTATGATCCTAAGAGCTTTACAAAATTAACCTATTTAATCCTTAAACTAATGAAACATTTACTATTATTAACCTCATTTATAGGTGAGAAAATTAAGTCACAAAGAGGTTAATTAACTTGCACAAGGTCATACAGCTAATAAGTGACAGAACCAAGAATTCAAACCCAGTGACCCTGTATGCTGAGGTCACTAGGCTATGCTGCCTCTATTAAGGGCCTGAAAAATAGATAGATAGGTAGATGTGCTGTGCTGTGCTGTGCTTAGTCACTCAGTCACGTCTGACTCTTTGTGACCCCGTGAACTGTAGCCTGCTAGGCTCCTCTGTCCAGGGGATGTCCCAAGAAAGAACACTGGAGTGGGTTACCCTGTCCTCCTCCAGGGGACTGAACCCAGGTCTCCTGCATTGCAGGCAGAGATGGATAGGTTTTTAATATATATTTATCATATATAAAATATATACTGTGTGCTCAGTAGCTCAGTTGTGTCCGACTCTTTGCAACCCCATGGACTGTAACCCACCAGGCTACTCTGTTCATGGAAGTTTCCAATGGAATGGGTTGCTATTTCCTACTCCAGGGGATCTTCCTGACCCAGGGATCAAACGCACATCTGCATTGGCAGGCAGATTCTTTACCACTGAGACACCTGGGAAGCCCCATAAAATATATACTATATGAATATATTTTTGTGTATAAATGTTATATTTTATATAGGTACATATGTGTGTGTGTGTGTGTGTGTGTGTGTGTGTGTGTGTGTGTGTGTATGAGAGAGAGCAGGATTGTAAGTGCAGTTTTCCAAATGGCCCTCTTTTGGGGTGTTTTCAAAGCATGGCTAAAACCCAGAAAACTTCTATATAATTTTTCTGTAGCTACATCCTCTTGAGGAGACTAGGGGACTGGATTCGTAAACTTTGGCTTCTCCTCTGACAAATGAGGTGGCTAAATCAGAAGAACTAGTTCGTCAAGTGAGTGTAAGAAGCGTCCAAATGCAAAATTATTCAAATTTCCTAGAAGGCTGACCAGGTAATTTTCCTCTTTAGATCTGACTCTGGGAGGTGTCCTGACTCAGTATTTCGGTAAGCTAACTCTGGACACACTTCCAGATGACACCACCCTTATGGCAGAAAGTGAAGAGGAACTAAAAAGCCTCTTGATGAAAGTGAAAGAGGAGAGTGAAAAAGTTGGCTTAAAGCTCAACATTCAGAAAACTAAGATCATGGCATCTGGTCCCATCACTTCATGGGAAATAGATAGGGAAACAGTGGAAACAGTGTCAGACTTTATTTTGGGGGGCTCCAAAATCACTGCTGATGGTGATTGCAGCCATGAAATTATAAGACGCTTACTCCTTGGAAGGAAAGTTATGACCAACCTAGATAGCATATTCAAAAGCAGAGACATTACTTTGCCAACCAAGGTCCATCTAGTCAAGGCTATGGTTTTTCCAGTGGTCATGTATGGATGTGAGAGTTGGACTGTGAAGAAGGCTGAGCGCTGAAGAATTGATGCTTTTGAACTGTGGTGTTGGAGAAGACTCTTGAGAGTCCCTTGGACTGCAAGGAGATCCAACCAGTCCATTCTGAAGGAGATCAGCCCTGGGATTTCTTTGGAAGGAATGATGCTAAAGCTGAAACTCCAGTACTTTGGCCACCTCATGTGAAGAGTTGACTCACTGAAAAGATTCTGATGCTGGGAGGGATTGGGGGCAGGAGGAGAAGGGGACAACAGAGGATGAGACGCCTGGATGGCATCACCGACTTGATGGACGTGAGTTTGAGTAAACTCTGGGAGTTGGTGATGGACAGGGAGGCCTGGTGTGCTGCAATTCATGGGGTTGCAAAGAGTTGGACACGACTGAGCGACTGAACTGAACTGAACTCCGGACTATTCTTGTGCCTTTTGGACTAAATATAATGCGAGTTTGTTCTGCTCAATAGTTCATATTCTAATACTTATGTGCAGGTTTAAGTTTAAATTTCTAGGGTCTCACGCCTCCGGATTCACCAAAAAGGTAACGCTCGAGTAAACAAGTGGGGCGTTCTAGCTACTGGTGCAACTGCGCCCCCTGCCGGCACTGGGCCGGCAAGCCGGCCTCATCAGGCGGCCTCTCCCGCTTCCCCCAGCACAGCGCAAACTTTAGCCCTTCCCCTCTTTTGCAGCTTTCCAACCAAGCCAAACTGGCTTAGCGCTGCCCCGAGCTAAGCACAAGTGCACTTAGCGCTGAGCATCTAAGGTAAATCAAAGCCTCGCAGCCTTAAAGTATCTCACGGTCTATCGGGGCACACCCGAAGCAGCCCATTAGAATGCAGCTGCAGCCAGCCTCCTGCCCCATACGATCGCAACCACAAGTGGCACGCCAGAGCCTGAACCAAACAGCATAGTACAATGCCCTTTTGTTGGAAAGGAGGACTATGACTCACCCCATCATTTTCTGTGTGCGCAGAAACCACGGCCTGCACAGGAGCGACCAGGCCAATCGGTCGGTGCTTCGCTGAAGCCCCAGGTTACCTGGAAGCTGTCCCATAGCGAGCTCTCTAGGGTGGGCGCCAGAGGGACTGCACAGAAAACTCACGATTAAGGTTAACAGGGGCCAGGAGGAGATCTATGCATTCGGATATTAAATTAATAAGTAACAAGTGCATTAAAAATATGTGACCAAGACTTCTGATGCATTAATAACAAGATGCTAGCTTAGCTTCCCAACTAGACTTTGTTGGATTTTTTAAAAACAGAATTTTATCTGTTTGTGTTTTTCAAACTAGGCCAAGAGGCCTCCTCAATTTCTAAAACACAAAAATTCTTTCTGTTCCTCTTCTAAAACCAAATCAGACTCTGGACACACCCAGGAGCTCACTGTGTCTTTTAGTTAACTCTCTGTCGCCTTTCACTTGAGAGAAAGTTCTGCCGGTAACAAAACCTGCTATACTAGCCAAGAGGGAAAAGGACTTGAAGGAAGAGGAAGAACACGTTTTTAATAATTGTTCTCAAATCATATGAGGATAAAAAGTAAAAGAAGTCGAGAAATATGCCACTCCATGCAGGAGTCACTCTGGACAAGTGTTTCCAAGCTATGGCCTATAGGTCAGCCATCATGGCAACCAAAGGAGAATGTAATTACAAATGAGGACCTGTGAGGAGTGTCTAAGACGGTTCCCACAAAGGGTACAGTGGAGAAAAAAAATCTGTGCAAACGAAGAAAGGCAACACTGGAAACTCATGAGAGCAGAGAAGAAGAAAACGGTGAGAAGGGAGAGAGAATGAGGTGGGAAGCAGAGAGAAGGTGTGAGTGTGGGTAGCCACGGGCAGGGTGCATCAGGGTGAACATCTCACATTTATAATTTAATGTAAGTAATGCGTGGCTTTGTAAAACAGCAGGCAAGAAAAGAAGAACTTCAGTGTTCTCATACACATAGAGTAAATATGTGAAAATGCAGACAGTGCAGAAGAGTATAATGTAGAAGTGAAAGTCTCTCCCCCACCAACAAACAGCTGTTAATGGTGGAGCAGAGGTGCAAGGGGTGGGGACAGGCAGGAGGCCAGGCAGCCCTGAGACAGCAGCTAGAGGCCAGCTCTGGACATTGTGGTTTAAACCGAAGGTTTTCAGCTAATGGCTTCACAGGAAGCCCTTACACAGGATTCCCCCACCCCTAAAAATCCTCGCCTATTTCTCAGCAAATGTGAGAACTGTGGCCAAAAACAACAGCCACCTCCCTATTTGATTTAATCAGAAAAAAACCAAACACAACACCTCTATTTTTATGCATGCCTGAAATGTTAAGAATGTACCTGTAGCAAATTTGAACAGAGAGCATTAAGCTTTGTTATGTACTTAAACTGAGAGAAGGTGTGTATGCCGCTAAGTCACTTCAGTCATGTCCAACTCTGTGCGACCCCATAGACGGCGGCCCACCAGGCTTCCCCGTCCCTGGGATTCTCCAGGCAAGAAAACTGGAGTGGGCTGCCATTTCCTTCTCCAATGCATGAAACTGAAAAGTGAAAGTGAAGTCGCTCAGTCGTGTCCGACTCTTCTCGACCCCATGGACTGCAGCCTACCAGGCTCCTCCGTCCATGGGATTTTCCAGGCAAGAGTACTGGAGTGGGGTGCCATTGCCTTCTCCAGAAGGTGTGTATGACAAATATACAAATGTCACTCTCAGGACCTGGGTCAGGTGGTGTGTGGTAGTAAAAGCTGACCAATTATGTCATATTTATATCTCTGTCCTCTGTCCTAGTTCATAGGAGGTGACAGTGGGAATGAAGATGAGGCTGGAGAGGAGGAGGTGGTGGAGCCATGTCTTATGCCTGGTGATAAATGAAAATGCTGAATTTCCACAGGTATGTTAGGATTTCACACATCCCATAGAGAGGTTAAGATAGCATTTTCTCATATAGTGTTAACATAAAATAGTTAATCCTGAAGAACAATTAACATATTACCTATTAAATAATAATAATGCTATTTATGTAATAAATCATGAATAATAGATATTTATCAGAAACAGTCTCCTTTATACAGTTATAAATGAGTTCTAGTTGTTATTTTAATAATAATCCTTTATATAATAATTCTTTATGAATTATTAAAGTACCAGTTTGACCTTTACCTGGAATATCTAGCAAAGTTAGGACTTGAATAGTCCTCACTGTATTGTACATACTGTATCTCTATATAGTTTCTGGGGCTTCCCCGATGGCTCCCCCAATTGTAGGCGGATGGTAAAGAATCTTCTACAGTGCAGGAGACATAGGAGACACGAGTTAGATAAGAAGATCCCCTGGCGGAGGAAATGGCATCCCACTCCTGTGTTCCTTGCCTGAGTAATCCCACGGACAGAGGAACCTGGTGGGCTACAGTCAATGGAGTCACAGAGAGTCAGGCCCAACTGAGCACATGGCACATAGTTTGTTAGTTGGTTGATTTATAACCTGCTTTGTTGAACAGGAGATTTAACATTGCCCAGTGCCTTTCACATCAGACATGCTAAATAGTCTCCAACTGCACGCTGTTAGGCTGTATAGAACTATATATATCACCAATGCAATGAACACGAACTTGGGCAAACTCCGGGAGATGGTGAGGAACAGGGAAGCCTGGCACGCTGCAGTCCATGGGGTTGCAAAGAGTCGGACATGACTGGGTGACTGAACAACCACAAGTATATACAAAAAATATATGCCAATTAGAGTGATCATAATGTTAGATGACTATATTTGAATACTATTAAATACTAAAACACATGGTAACTGAAATGGTTTCTCTCTCTCTATCACACACACACACACACACACACACACACACACATTGTTTTTAACCCCATAGCTTTTCTGAACAAAAACAGAAGAAAAATGCAGAAAATATAAAGCCAAGCTGGAGTAGGTCCTATACAGTGAGCTCTTTGGGGTCCCTAGCAGAGACATACATCCCAGTCTGTTCACAGTCATCCAGAGTAAGACAGCTCAACAGGGATGTGAAGACTGAGAAGATTTAGTCTTCTCAGCGTCGTCCTTTCAAAGAGCTATCATCAGACTCCTTTTGATTCTAAAGAGAAAAGGATAGTAACACTGTTCTTCTTAGGGAGCTAATTCTCTCTGACTGAAGTAGTCAAACCACATAGCTCTTTCTGTTTATTTACAGTGTTGTAATTGTATAACAGGATAGAAGTACCAATGCATTCAATAGATAGAATACTCTTTATTTAAAATAGGGAAGGATTTCCTAGAGGAAGCATAAAATTAAGAATGTATGATAATTTTGTAAACTATCCAGGTGTAATTACCATCCAATAAAAATAAAATATTTCATAATACTCTTAGTTTTCACTAGATATTGGTTTATAAGTCATGGTTCTATTGTTTACCTTGTCACAATAAAGTCCTTAAAACCAATATTCTTTATTTGTTGATATGTACTAAGTGGAAATCTTTATAATCCTGGGATTTTATGTGCAAAAAGCTGCCCAGGTAGGCCCCAGCTCCGGGTGTGCAGTATGTACAGGCCGCAGGAGCATCCTTGTGATCCAGGGGCCTAGGTTGGCTGGATCTTTCTCAAGGGACCCAGAAATAACACAGCTAAAAGTGGAGAAACAGAAGCTAAGATCTCAGCTGATAAGATGGGCCTTGCATGAGGTCAGAGGACAAGTAGTCATCAGTAAGAGAACAGTAGTGATTAGAACTGGAAGTTGAGAAAAAGAACAAGGCTTTATGAGGGCTAAATCAGCTAAAACAGTTCAAAACTAAGGCTCTGAAGGACAAAGAGTGTAAGAATATTCCCCATCCCCTGTTTTTAGTCACTGGTTTAGGGGATGATTTAGGGGGTTCCCAGGTGGTGCTAGTGGTGAAGAACCTGCCTGCCAATGCAGGAGACATGAGAGATTCGAGTTCAATTCCTGGGTCGGAAATATCCCTGGAGAAGGGCAGGGCAACCCACTCCAGTATTCTTGCCGGGAGAATCCCACGGACAGAGAAGCCTGAGGGGCTAGAGTCCATAGGGTTGCAAAGAATAAGACATGACTAAAGTGACTTAGCGCACATGCAAGCATTACTGATTTAAATTTACACTGAGAAATTTATGGCCACAAGCAACCAAAATGATGGTGATGATGGTGGTGGCGGCATGATTGGTGTATTTTCTCCCTGAGTTCCAGACGTGTGATGCAACAGCTCTTCATCAAGAGTTGGTTGCTTGTCCGGTTTGATTGAGAAATCACTGTCACAAGCATCAGAAAAACTCAAATAGTGCATTCTCTCCACGGGCCTACATGGGAAGTAGAAGGTAGCCCGATGCACAAGGAATCCAGTGGCATAAGATGATGACAGTTTAAGGGTCCACCTCTCTGTTGGAGTATCTTACTCCCCTACAGCATCTGCTTTAGAGCTGGATTTGCCACTGGGACCAGAAATGCTGGCTGTTAGTCCTTTGGGATCTAAAGCTGAAAAAGGGAGAATCAAGGGGACTAGGAATTGTTTCTGCATTCTAGGGAATGTGGAAGATTTTGCAGTTTCTTTTTTGTAAATTGGAGATACGACACCACCACCACCATCACCCGGCCCTCCCCCCTCCCCCCACCAAAAACAAAAACAGAAACTCCTAGGCTCTAGGAGTGGAGTCTTGTAGCACTCAATGGATAATGTGGTCCTGTCAGTTTTAGCCTCAGCCAGAGATGAAGGAACTAGCATTTCTGATAGAATTAAGAGATCGAAGATACTGTTTACTGAAAATAAGCCATGGATGGAGGATTCAGGGAAACAGGGACAAAACTGTATCCTCTACCTAACAGGGCCGGGTTCACAGAAGGTGAAGATAAGCATTTGAAAACGAATAAACAAATAGATAAACCAGAAAATCAAAATACAGGTAACTAATTTTAAGTAATAAAAACCCTGAGAGATCAGAATCCAGGAAATTAGATTCCGTCTAAAAGGCTATCGAGCCCGGAAATCAGAATACAGGTCTAATCATTACAGTGGCTTCTTTTGTGTTTCCTGCTGAACTAGGATGGCATGAAATTTATAGATTTTTTTCCCCAAAACATTTTATTATGAAAATTCACAAATTTACAGCAAAGTTGAGAGAATTTTATAGTGAATACTGTGTAATTACCACCTGGATTCTACCATTAATATTTTACTATACATGGGTTTTTTCAGTTCAGTTCAGTCACTGAGTCATGTCTGACTTCTACCCCAGGGACTACAGCACACAGGCCTTCCTGTCCATCACCAACTCCCGGAGTTTACTCAAACTCATGTCCATTGAGTCGGTGATGCCATCCAGCCATCTAATCCTCTGTCGTCCTCTTCTGCCTCCAGTTTTTCCCAGCATCAGGGTCTTTTCAGTTCAGTCAGTTCTTCGCGTCAGGTGGCCAAAGTATTGGAATTTCAGCTTCAGCATCAGTCCTTCCAATGAATATTCAGGACTGAATTCCTTTAGCATGGACTGGTTGGATCTCCTTGCAGTCCAAGAGACTCTCAAGAGTCATCTCCAACACCACAGTTCAAAAGCATCAATTCTTCAGTGCTCAGCTTTCTTCATAGTCCAACTCTCACATGACTACTGGAAAAACCATAACTTGGACTAGATGGACCTTTGTTAGCAAAGTAATGTCTCTGCTTTTCAATATG
The DNA here is from genome assembly GCF_032452875.1 of Bos javanicus. Lineage (NCBI taxonomy): Eukaryota > Metazoa > Chordata > Mammalia > Artiodactyla > Bovidae > Bos > Bos javanicus. The sequence goes on along the minus strand of NC_083879.1, from coordinate 19,530,803 downwards.
CTGTCTAGGTTGGTCATAACTTTCCTTCCAAGGAGCAAGCGTCTTTTCATTTCATGGCTGCAGTCACCATCTGCAGTGATTTTGGAGCCCAAAAAATAAAGTCTGTCATTGTTTCCACTGTTTCCCTATGTATTTGCCATGAAGTGATGGGACCAGATGCCATGATCTTAGTTTTCTGAATGTTAAGTTTTAAGCCAACTTTTTCACTCTCCTCTTTCACTTTCATCAAGAGGCTCTTTAGGTCTTCTTCACTTTTAAAATTTTTATTCATTCATTTATGTATTTTTGGTTGTGCTGGATCTTCATTGCTGTGCACAGGCTTTTCTCTAGTTGTTGAGAGTGCTCTCTAGTTGAGGTGCTTGGGCTTCTCACTGCAGTGGCTTCCCTTGTTGCAGGGCTTGGGCTCTAGGGCTTGGGCTTAGTAGTTGTGGTGCACTGTTTACTTGCCCCTTGGCATGTGGAATCTTCTCAGACCAGGGATTGAACTATGTCCCCCACATTCACAGACAGATTCTTAACCACTGGACCACCAGGGAAGTCCTGCATGCGGTTCGCATGCATGCTAAGTCACTATAGTTGTGTCCAACTCTGTGCAACCCTAAGGACTGTAGCCCACCAGGCTCCTCTGTCCATGAGATTTCCCAGGCAAGAATACTGGAGTGGGCTGCCATTTCCTTCTCCAGAGGATCTTCCTGACTCAGGGATCAAACCCGTGTTTCTTTATATCTCCTGCATTGGCAGGTGGGTTCTTTACCACTAGTGCCACCTGGGAAGCCCAATATAATCTCTGCTGCTGCTGCTGCTGCTAAGTCATGGCAGTCGTGTCTGACTCTGTGCGACCGCATAGACGGCAGCCCACCAGGCTTCCCGTCCCTGGGATTCTCCAGGCAAGAACACTAGAGTGGGTTGCCATTTCCTTCTCCAATGCATGAAAGGGAAAAGTGAAAGTGAAGTTGCTCAGTCGTGTCTGACTCTACGTGACCCCATGGACTGCAGCCTACCAGGCTTCTCCGTCCATGGGATTTTCCAGGCAAGAGTGCTGGAGTGGGGTGCCATTGCCTTCTCCGAATATAATCTCTATATACCCTCAAATGCTGAAAGATAACACTGGAAGAACACCTGCTTTAGAAGCAAATAGTCCTAATATCTGGTTCTAGCACTTACTAGTTATGCTTTTGCTTAAGTTACTTAATCTTTCTGAACCTCCATTTCCAGATCTTATAAATGCAGATCATAATTTTTACAGTGATGTTATGAGGCTTAAAAACAGATGAGAAACATTGGTGTCTTGGTGATTAGTATTAACTCACATCCAATTGCATTAACCAGAATAGTTTACATTTTTTATTTTCATGTGAATTTCTTAGATGAACATCATATATGCATATGTATAGTAAATATATTCATATATGAAAAATCTTAGTTGGCTATTATTTCAAAATGGCTAATATATAAAAGATATGGTAATATTCAGTTGATTATTTGAAGTTGTGTTCCTAACTTTGCTCACAAATAAAATACCCATTGTGCCAATATGCCTTTCTAGTGAAGCAAAAAAACCATCACGTACATTTTACAGGAAATATTGATAAAGTTAGCAAATTATATAATATTTCTAATATTTAAAGGAACGTTGTTATAAAGCCATCATACTCTGATTGGAATTAGAATAAATCTTCTAATTAAAAGGACAAAAGTCTTGTCCTTTATAGAATGGCACAATCACAAAATGTGATTGTTTGAGCCACATAATGTCGGAGAAGAATTTATTTCTTTATCATTGCTTATTTCATTAAGCAATGATACAGTTTTGATATAAACCATTAAGGTAGTAAGAGATATCAAAAATCACCTTTGTGATGAATTATAGTAAATATATTATAAGCAATATAGTCAATATATTATGGCAATATATTATTATTACATAATAATATGTACATAATTACATAATGTATGTATAATAATATACACATAAAATATGTATATATGTACACAATATACATCTATCACATAATTATTACATATATTACATATATAATACAATTATATATGTAATTATATAATAAATACAATTATTACATATATTACATAATATACATATATTACATAATAATATATTGACTATATTATATAATATATTAATATATTATTATAAGGGGCTTCTCTAGTAGCTCAGATGGTAAAGCATCTTCCTTCAATGCAGGAGACCTGGGTTTGATCCCTGGGTTGGGAAGATCCGTGAAGAAAGAAACAGCAACCCACTCCAGTATTCTTGCCTGGAGAATCCCATGAACAGAGGGGCCTGGGAAGCTACAGTCCATGGAGTCCCAAAGAGTTAGACACGACAGACTGACTAACACTTCACTTTACTTCACTATATTATAAGCATATGAAAGTAACCTATGTGATTATGAAGTTTTACTGACTATATATAGAAAAAGAAATGTCATTTAAAAAATTATTAACAATAGATATATAGGGATTATCAAATGGTGGAACCCTTAAAAATCATTTCATAGAAAAAGTATATCCTTTTGCAATGTTATTGTGTATGCAGCATATAACATACTAAGCTACTTTGATCAGCAATCAAAGCAGAATTTATAGCTAACCTAAAATGTAACACTGGCTCCTTCAAGTAATTCATTCCAGTGTTTATCAACAAAGCTTATTAGCCAAAAATCCCAGTGAAAGAGTCCATAAATCAATGAATGTGGCCGTCAATGCTGAGAGATTTCTTGAACAGATACAAAAGACACTCACCGAAAAGGAAAAAATTGATAAATTGGATCTAATTATAATTAAGAACTTCATCAAAAGACACCACTAAAAAACGAAAAAAGAAAAAAAGCCGCAGACTGGAAGATGTTACTGATGCAAGTTCACAAGTGGTGTGCCCAGTGCACAGCGAGGCCAAACAAACCCAAAATGTTAGAGTTTGGAGCAGAGAAAGTTTTATTGCAGGGCCATGCAAGAAAAACACGTGGCTCGTGCTTATAACCCCGCAGACTCTCCTGGTTTGGGGGGAGAAGCTTACATGGGCAAAACTTGGGGTGAGGGCTGCTGGGTATGAAACTTTCTTCTGATTGGTTGGTGATGAGGTAACAGGGTGGTGCTCTAGTAATCTGGTACTCTCCCTGAAGTTGCCAACCTCCACTGGGTGGGGATTTTGGTTCGGGTAGAACTCAAAGATATTGTTACCTATACCTCTTGAGGAGGCACCAGGGTCTTGCACTATAATTTTCCAATTGTTCCTCCTTTGTTTCTACATCCCCTTACTTCCCTGATTAGCAACTGTTTGAATCTGCTCTTTGGTATTCAGGAAGGTCTAGGAGACAGAAGCCCTTTTCCTGCAAATAAGAAAACAGGGGACATAGAAAGGCTTTTGTGCGCAGGAGGGCCCCACAAGGGTCCTGCTTGCTTTCAAGATACTCATAATATCTTATATCTGACAGAAGACTTTTATCCAGAATATATTTAAAAACTCTTACAAATTAATAATGAATAAACAACAATTCAGTTGTTTAAAAAAGGCAGACTTAAATAGGCACTTCATGCTCAAGACAACTGCTTTATCTTCCACAGAAGAGAAGGGGATTAAGGTACACATCTTCTAGGTTGAAAAAAAAGTAAAAGTGTTAATTGCTCAGTCATTTCTAACTCATAGTGACCCCATGGACTGTAGCCTGCCAGGCTCCTCTATCCATGGGATTCTCCAGGCAAGAATACCGGAGTGAGTTGCCATTCGCTTCTCCAGGGGATCTTCCCAATCCAGGGATTGAACCCTGGTCTCCTGCATCGCAGGCAGGTTGTTTACCATTTGAGCCACCAGGGAATCCAGGTTGAAAGATTTTGGTAAATCACATTTTTTTTATTCCCTGGCATCTTATTTATATAGCACATGCTATTGTTGTTTTTTTTTTCCTTCCTTTTTAATATTAAAAAATTGTTCTGCTTTATCCCCTAGTATTCATATTTTCCTGTACTTTTATGAAATACCTTTTTTTTTTTCTTTTTTATAAGTCTGAAATTATTTCAAAATAATAAGTTTTTAAGGAATGGCCTGGTTGGACATTTTTTTTTACCTAATTTAAATTATTTTTCAATTAGTTTTTCAATTAGTTGCTTGCTCAAAATGAAATACCTTTATTTTACCCCATTTTATTTTCCCTTCCTATGTCAGATCTCTTATATTTCCCATCTGCATCCTGGCTTAAGTGTCTTAGAAATTTAAAGTACTAAATGTCCTTTTCTTTGGGCCATTTAGAGACATCCTATGAAGGACACTGCTGGAAAATATTCAGTGGTGCTGCTGACAGCAAAGCTGCAAGATGACTAGTGTCCGTGTGTTGCAAGTGAAAGTTTCTCCGTGTTATTTGTCTTGTTTTTGGTTGTTGGATATAGGTAATACACCTTATAATTCAGCAAACCCAGATGGGACGAGTGCAACTAATGCCAGGTGCATTTAAACATCAACTTCTGAGGTAAGGAAGAGAAGGAAGTAAATGAAAACAGGGTATTGACTCTTAAATGTGACACCCTAGGGAGGCTGTTTGCATAGTGGTTAAGAACACAGACCAGATTTGCCTGCATTTGAATCTAACTTCCTTTATTGACTATGTGACTCTGGGCACATTTCTTATCTTTTCTTTGCCTCAGTTTTCTCATCTTTAAAGTTGGAGGACAGTTTGACCTCATGGGGTTATTACAAGGATTAATTTAGTTTATTAAAAGTACTTAGAACATTGCCTGGCAATAGTAAACACCACATAAATGTCAGTTACTATCACTCAAAATTATAATAATGAATAGATGAAGGCTCCAGAAACATTTTTAGTTTTTAGAAGTCTGAGGTTTTTTTTTTTTTTTGTAGTGTTTTTGATTTTTAAAAGATCACCAATGGGGCTTGGATTACTCCAAGAAAAAAAAAGTATGGCTTAATACACTGATAAATGAGTTTTTAAGAGAGAAACCATTTTGTATGACCCAGTACAAGGAGTAAAGTTGACTCACAGGAGATGTCTGGCTGGCATGAAAACCATTAAAGAAAATCCTGAGCACGATGTTGACCTCAACTCAGAAACACATGCTTTACATTATCATCCTATCACTTCTTGAGCTCCTGGCATGTGTCGCTGAAACAGACAGACTTGTTTTTGTAATTTTTTTCAAGTAGTCATTCTCTGTTATTGCTTTTGATTTAGATAAACGACCTTCTAACTAACTATTGGGAAACCTTTTGTAGACTTTATTTGTGATGGTTATGTAAAGTGATAGCTGCGAAAGACTGTCAAAATCTCTCCTAACAGTGTGCTTTTCCAAAAGAAAGGCCAATTTCTTTGAAAGTAATAATGAAAGGATAATAGAATCCCAGATATAAGAAGGAATAAGGTCTGTGAGCTCATGGATGGCATTCATCTCCCAAGACAGGAAAGTCTGTCTCAGGAGCTAACCGGTTTTGCTTGCTTCATACCGCTGAGTACACTTGAGTAGCTACAAAGGGAACAAAGTACACTGGGCAGTGCCCCAGCAAATGACTTTTCTTGCCAGGAAAGACTAGGGCAATTCTGCCTCTACAGTAAAGGCTGATTCACAGCTGTATAAGAGTCTGGCTTTTCACTGAAGATGTGACTACCTTGAATGGCCTGAATGTTCATTATATGTTCAGTATATGTACTAATTTTAATAGGGCTTCCCCGGTGGTTCAGCAGTACAGAATTGGCCTGCAATGCTAGAGACACAGGAGACGTGGGTTCCATGCTCTGGGCTGGGAAGATCCCCTGGAGGAGGGCATGGCTACCCGCTCCAGTATTCTTGCCTGGAGGATCCCATGGACAGAGGAGCCTGGTGAACTACAGTCCACAGCATCGCAAAGAGCTGGAGATGACTGAGCACGCATGCACGCACGCACTACTTTTAATAATATTTCTGAATATTTTACCTTATAACAACTCATTTTATTTTATTGTCTAAACACATGAGTTATGGCTGCTTATGGCCAATTCAGAGATTAATGAAACATACAAAAATAAAGTGCACACCTGCCTTTCGAACTGAGAGCACATTTTAGAGGATTGTAGCCTTAATTGCAAGAGTCAGAACTTCAGAATTTGAAGCAGCATGATCTGGTGGAGCAAATACAGGCTTAGGAGTCAAACTGATGGGCTTTGAATCCCACCTTATTTATTTCCTAGTCATCTGTGTCTACCCAAATTATTTAACTCCTCCAAGCCTATTGCTTCATCTGGAAAGTAGAGGCAATATTCACTCTCAAAGGTTTCAATAATTCAATTAGATATACATGTGAAAGAGTGCCTGCCTCACACAGAGACAGAAAATTTTTGTCTCTGCAACATTCTTTTCAACTCCCCACTCCTTCCCAATGGGAAAAAACTAGAACACTAACACTTCTCAGAATATTGGTCAAAGTTTTCAGTAAAAGAAAATTTCACATGTAAAGTGACTACCAAGAAAATAGTTTATAGGCAGTGAGGGGTTCAATCATCATCTTGATTATTAATCCTACCATAATAAATCTCCAAGTACAAAGTGCTCAGTTGCTTCAGTTGTGTCTGACTCTTTTCGACTGTGTGGACTCTGGCCCTTCAGGCTCCTCTGTCCACAGGATTCTCCAGGCAAGAATACTGGAGTGGTTTGCAATGCCCTTCATAAGTGTTATAATGAAAACACCATTTGTATAAACATCAGAGACACAGGCCCCTGAAAATTTTCTCCATTAAGGATATTTGTACTCAGGTCACCAAAATGTTGTGTAGAGGAACCCATTACATTGTAAGAGGGTATTCTGCGTCGGAGTTTCCAGGACTTGAAGCCTAGGGAAGCCTTCAGGAAGGAAACCTTGTTTGGGAACAGAGGTTTGAGCCAGATTAATTTCAGGTTAATTCTAGATAGTCATCCCACACCATCTCCAGACGCCAAGTGGGATCTGAAGATGGAAAATAGATCGGGGCAGGTGATCTACGTAAGCACGAAGATGACGGGTAATCACCAAGGGAGATTCCTGTGTGGAAACAGGAAAGAACAAGCGGTAGAAACTGAGTACTTCCCTCGGAGGCTCCGCATTCTTCCCACTACCTCCAGGTTCCCATCACACTCATCAGAACCCCATGCCCACGAGGAGGATGAGCTTGGAAGAGGCAGGTCAAGGATCGCCCTCCCACCCTGCCCAAGGGGTCCCTCCCAGAGTAGCCTCCTGAGCGACTGCGACCGCGCGGCACCCGAAAGTCACGACGAAAAGCTCATCTCTGTACCTAAAATGCAGCAGGACCAACGACTCAGAGCGCAGGATGTATATTCACAATGCAATCATTAACAGCCATTAATCCTGGGCCCTGTGCATCGGTTTAGGATTTGAGAACACTCTTCAGAAACTAGTCACGGTATGGAGGGTGGGGGTGGGGGCGCGTCAGAGGCTCTCGGGTGGAGGCATAGTTTTCTCAGTCCTGGGTGCGCGGGGACAAGCTTGGGGCTCTTCTAAATCGGCTCCCGTTCCCCAGCCAGATTTGCCTCTGTCAGCTCATCTCTAAAGATAATGTTTAAGGTGAGGAGAGCACAATTTTAAAGATACAGCACCCCAGGACCCCTTAGCGTACAGTGAAATCGGCCAAGCTCACGCATCCCTCAGTTATCAGGACACACAAGCTGGCTTTGCAAAGGAAAAAAATCCTCCTACGCGCCAGCGCGCGCAGTCCCGCTGTCCTCCGCCAGGCCGCCACCCGCTTCGCCACGCCACGCTACGCCACGCCCCTAGCCCCGCCCCCGCCGTAGCCCCGCCCCCAGAGCTCCGCCCCGCCCCGCACGCTGGTCTTCCGTGTCTTCCGTATCTTCCGCCCAGGCAGGCTTCCTTTCATCCTGCGCTGCGCCCGCCCGGCCTGGGGCGTCGCGGTACCCGCCTCCGCGCTGCGCACACACCTCCCCCATCCCCGCCGCACCTACTCCGGCGCTCGGGCGCGGGCGGGAGGCGGAGCGGAGGGGTCGGGGGCGGTGTCGCCTCAGCCCAGGAGCTGCAGGCAGCGGCAGCGGCGCCGGAGGTCCCCGAGATATGGCCGCCTCGGTGTTTTGCTGCCTGCGGTGCTGCAGAGATGGCGGGACGGGCCACATCCCTCTGAAGGAGATGCCGGCCGTGCAGCTGGACACGCAGCACATGGGTAAGGGCCCTCCCTTCCCCAGACCCAACGGCCCACCCCTGGTCGGGCGCGGCGGGTCGGGGGCAGCCGGGGGCGTCTCGAGGAGCCCCGCACGCGGCCGGGCCCCTGCGGGCTCCGGGCGTCGTCCCCTGCCCCTCGCCCTGCGACGCTGCCGAAGACCCGGGTCGGCGTCGCGGATCTCCTCCGGACTCCGGCCGACCGCACCTTGGCCTGGTGTATTCAAGCAGCCCGGTCCGCTCCTGTCTTGGGGAGATACAGGCGTCTGGACCTTACCGTTCCCACAGGAATCTCTGGGGCGCCTCCTCCCGAGACTCGTCAGACGTCCCCGGCGTGGGGCGCGGGGGCGACTCGGTTCTCCTATCCCGCCGTCGAGCTTCAGTCAAATACGCACATGTTGAGAACACTTAGCTGTCCTGGCTCCTTCCTCTGCCCTGACAGCTTTCTATTCGCCCGTCAATTATCGGTTGTTTGCTCTCACCTCCTAAAGTCAAGACGAGGCAAGTTGCAAAAGCCTAAAGTCACAGCTTAGCTCAGGACATGTCATTTCAACAAAAACCTCCCCTGTGCGGCTCCTCCTGAGTCATGCTTAGAGGTGGTGTAATTTCACCTGGCTGGCTTCTTCCTAGCAGGTCAGGCTATTGCAGAAATAGCGTGTTGCTTCTTCCCATCTATGGTTTTTCCTTTGAATTTCAAATGAGCCTATAGCTTCTCCTTCTATAACATTCTCCTCTTCCCCTCTATAGCCTCTCGCCACCTTATTATTTCTTTTTTAGACTTGTCCCATGTAGTTCCATGCTTGTGGAGTGTGTTTCTAGGGGATGACATTTCCCACTGTAATTATTTCAAAGTACTGTCTTTTTGCCGAATTATTCTCTTCTAAATATACATCTGCACTTTTAGTTTTCCCCATATCTCTCTTTGACTAAAGGACAGTGCATTGAAATAACAAAGGGAATTCTTAAATATTTGTAGCAAAACCCTCTCCTGCCCAGATTCTTTATACTCTGAAAATACTCTGCTCATTATATTTTTCTTTTTTTCACTTTCTATAGCATGTACTAAATAACAAATGTGATAATTGTTTACCACTTTGTATGTGGGTTTTTACTTTTCATTCTTAGATCTCCCAAGTGTAATATAGAACCCCAATACATAACTATGTATGTAGGTGTACGTATATCTCCTTGAATTATTTCTTATTCATCATCACTTATAGACAGAGGTCCAAATTCTGTGATTTCTCTCAGGAAATGTTTCCATTTCATGTATTCATTCACTCAACTGATATTTATTGAGTGACTGTCAGATGGCAGGCATTGTTTTATATGCTGCTGCTGCTGCTGCTAAGTCGCTTCAGTTGTGTCCGACTCTGTGCGACCCCATAGACGGCAGCCCACCAGGCTCCCCCGTCCCTGGGATTCTCCAGGCAAGAACACTGGAGTGGGTTGCGTTTCCTTCTCCAATACATGAAAGTGAAAAGTGAAAGTGAAGTCACTCAGTCATGTCCGACTCTTAGCGACCCCATGGACTGCAGCCTACCAGGCTCCTCTGTCCATGGGATTCTCCAGGCAAGAGTACCGGAGTTGGGTGCCATTGCCTTCTCCGGCAATGTGCTAGGAACACAGTAAAGAAAAATCACACATAGTTTCTTTCGGGAGGTTATGATCAGCTTTAGTTCTTTCTGTCTCTTCTTCCAAACTCCTGAATTACTACAATCTACTCTTTAAAGGATGACTTCCCTGGTGGCTCAGTTGGTAAAGAATTGCCTACAATTCGGGAGACCCGGGTTCCATCCCTGGGTCGGGAAAATCCCCTGGAGAAGGAAATGGCAACCCACTCCGTATTCTTGCCTGGAGAATCCCATGGATAGAGGAGCCTGGTGGGCTGCAGTTCATGGGGTCACAAAGAGTCAGACACAACTGAGCGAATACTCTTTTAAGTATTTGTTTTCTCTGGTCTCTTCTCCACGGAGAGCTGGTCACTGGTACTCGTTCCACTATGTTCTCCTTTTTCCAAAGCTGCCCCGCATCTTTCAGTAGAGTAATATCATCCCCTGATTTTCTTCCTGCGTGAAAACTTTTTCTTAACCTGTCTTCCAAAAACTTCAAATTCTTCAATCACAGAAAAAGCCTGATTTTAGAAAACAAATAAGAGGAGAGGCTTATCAAGTTAGGAGTAGGTTTCAAGCATGAATTGATCTTAAGTTGAAATATGAGAAGCCCACTGAGTGAATATGCATGTATTTGGATATGTGAAAGGTTAATATGATTGCTTTTTTTTTTTTTAAGTCTCTGTGTTTCATATGCAAATAAGTGTTGTCTCTTTCAAAGTTGTCACTTATATTGGTAATGCTACATCACCTAAAGTGATTTGAAATTCCTCTTGGAATTTTCTGTGATGTAGTTTTTATAAATATCTTCTTTTTTACCACAGCCTCCATATTTAATTGTGATTTGGTTTTTTAGAAATATAGAACTTCCCTGGTGGCTTGGGTGATAAAGAATCTGCCTGCAATGTGGGAGACCCGTGTTTGATCCCTGGGTCAGGAAGATCCCCTGGAGAAGGGAATGGCAGCCCACTCCAGTATTCTGGCCCCGAGAATCCTATGGACACAGGAGCATTGTGGGCTACAGTCTGTGGGGTTACAAAGAGTTGGACATGACTGAGTGATTAATACTTTTTAGAAATGAATGTCTTCCAAGGTAGCTTCCTTGAAAGGGATGTTATTCATTTAGAAATGTCTAATGCTTTTTAAAAAATACTCTTTGGCTATGTTTATATATTTTCTGACTGTACTCAAATTTTCCTTGACTCTCTAAACAGTCTTGATAATAAAACTGTACAAATCACACAGATCCAAATATAGGATATCTTTGTACTTAAAAAAGAGAAATAAAATAGGCTTGAAATAATTCCCTAATGATTCACAAGCACTGTAGAATGTTCTCTGAATATATCCATCTTTATGTATAGAACATCTCAGTACCTAGCAGAATGCCTTGGAGATAAGAAATGATATTGAAGTAAGAACATAATAGCGTATTCAGATTTGGTTGTTTGGGTTCAACTCAGAGTTATATGTAAGAACCATAAAGTATTGCTGGGTTTAAAAAAATACCATGTATTTTCATAATTCTTGAAGTGTTTTTTCACTTAGGGTGCTTTCAGTTACAAGCAGTAAAACCTACAACTCAAAAATTGTTGAAAAATGAAGGCAATTCATCGGTTTGTGTAAATTTAAAAAGTAAAACGCAGCACTAGCTTCAGAAAAGACTCAGTGCTGCCAAGGACTGGACTCCTTTTATCTCTTTCCCCCATCAGCTGTTGCTTATTCGTGAAGGCTGGCGTCCATGACAACTTGCAGCCTCTCCCTGTACTATCGGCTTCCTCATGCGAATCCAGCAAAAGCGATAAAATCTTTATCCCTTCATTCTCTCTGCAAAAGTCTTGAGACTATCTCTGATGGTAGTGCTTAGGTCACATAACCGTTTTTCACTCAGTCACTGTGGCCAAGAAATGTGGAATGCACTGATTGACTTAACCCAGGTCAAAGCTGTAGCCCTGAAGCCAGAGATTGAGTCAGCTTCCTTGGAACTGTTTTGATCTCCAGAGAGAAGTTCGTTGGGAAAGAGAAAACAGATGCTACATGTCCACGACAAGTACTTAGCAGAGCATATTCATTCATTTCCGTATCAGTTATTTGTCGAGCGTCTGCTGGATGCCAAGCACTCCATGGTCTTTGCTATTAAGGAGGAGCTGGGCCCTGGTTGCTCACCAGCAACTGCTGGAGATCTGTGAGGCAGCTAGATGTAAATTATGTATAAAGACACTGTCCCAGAATTTGCAGTTTAGCATTTTGTAATTAGGGAAAAAAAAGGATGCTAATGAATTTTTAATAATCATATAATAGAATCTCGTGGACTTCCCCAATGGCTCCGTGGGTAAAGAATCCAATTACAATGCAGGAAACCCAGGACAAGCAGGTTCAATCCCTGGGTCGGGAAGATCCCCTGGAGGTGGAAGTAGCCACCCATTCCATTATTGTTGTTCCATATATAGAAAATTATATAGACAGAGGAATCTGATGGGCTACAGTCCCTGGGACTGAGCATGGACATAGTGCAATACAAAGGATCTTCATTTTACCTTCTATAAGAGTGTCTTTAATCAGCCCATTTAGAATTGTGGTAAAGTCTTGAAAATGTGGTATTTCTCATGTGTATTTGTCCCAAATAATTTTTTGTTCAAGTATCAATTCAACGGTGAGTTGAGAGACCTGCCTCTCTGTTAGTACATTTGTTACTATTTTCTAGTTTTATTTTACCCCCTCTGGAAAGAGGAGTTCCCTACAGTTCCCCTAACCAGATCTGCTTGGTTTGTAAACTTATTAGCAGAAGAGTTATACTGATTACAGATCTTGGGAGTCTGTCATGGGATAGTTATGGGATATTTCTTACAGATAAGCATTTTGTTAAATTTCTTCATATTCTCTGATATGCTTTCCTAAATCAGTGTTTGGAAAAGAATTGGTATTGGAGTCACATGATCAAGAGATTGTTTTTCTCACTCTCATCTATCAAATGTTATTTGAACTAAACTAAGATTTTCCATGAGAATAAAATGCATTTAATGATGTTGAAACCTTGTTTACATCTTTTCAATGTGATTAACAGCAACTATTTTACAGATATTTTTAAGATCCTAAAATTGGCATTTTTCCATGTCAGCTATTTCAAGAACATAGATGTATGTTTCTTTCCATGGTTCATTACTCTTCAGTTCTTACTTGACCAATGCACGTGCATAAGACCGTGTACATACATTCATTCAGCTTTTATCAGGTTGTTTTTTTTTGGATTGAACTGAAAATTGTACTGATTGCCCAGCTTCTTTTAAGTGTTTCTGTTTTTATTTAAATCAAGAAATTTATGCCGTCATCAAATTGATTCACTGGCTAAAATGGAAGAAAGTCTACTTCAGGGAGTTCCCTGGTGGCCTAGTGGTTAGGACTGTGGGCTTTCACTGAGGTGGACCCAGGGTTCAGGGAACTGAGATCCTACAAGCCGCACAGCACAGCCAAAAACAAAAACAAAGTCTATTTCTACCTTAAAAGTGTTTAAAATATTCAGTATGTATATAAAAAAAATTCAGTATAATACAAAATTACTGTTTATTTGAAACTAATTAAACAAAATTTATAGCCACAAATTAATATTAAATATAAATGTTCTCCCAGAAAAAAGTGAATTAAATATTTTAAATAATTTATCATTATTTCATATTTCAAAGTATATATAGCCTTCCTATTTTTTGGAGACTAAGAGTTAAAAGTGAAATAGAAATTATCCTTGAGGGACTTCCTTAGTAGTCCAGGGGTTAGGAGCCCACCCTGCAACGCAGGGGACACAGGTTCCATCCCTGGTCAGGGAACTAAGATCCCACACGCCATGGAGCAACTAAGCCCGTGGGCTGCAACTAGAGAGTCTGGGCTGCAGTGAAACATCCCACATGACGCAATGAAGATCTGTTGTGCCACAGCCAAGACTCAATACAGCCAAATAAGTAAACAGTAAATCAATAAATATCTTTTAAAACTTAACCTTGATTGTTGGGTAAGAGAATACAAAACTTTACACAGTGTCTGTATTTTTTGTTTAGGAACTGATGTTGTCATTGTAAAAAATGGAAGACGAATATGTGGAACGGGAGGTTGTTTAGCCAGTGCACCTTTACATCAAAACAAAAGCTACTTCGAATTCAAAATCCAATCCACAGGTTGGTATAATGGTACTTGACTGTTAATACTCTGAATGTGAGGAGGAATCTTCAATATACGGAAAAGATTAATGAGGTCATTAAAAAAAAAACAACTCTTACTTAAAGCCATTTTCACTCACATCTTCTTGTGAGATCCTAGTCTCATTAGTTAATTTAGTTATATTAAGTTCAGTTTTCTCATCTATAAAATGGATTACAGGAGCTGCCCTTCCTGCTTCATAGGAGCTGTATGCATGAAAGTGTTTTAACAGCAGTATGTACTGGTTCCATTTAACACACAAGCATTATTACTAATATGGTTAATTAGCGGGAGCTAGATGAACCATTTCATTTGGTCAAGCATGTAAGGTGTAGACTTTTGCTGTTTTATCTTAGGATAAAATTAATCTTATGATCCTAAGTTTTTCTCTTAACTCTTGTTAAGATTCCCTGATTCAGTGTCTTCTGAAGCGATTGGCAGATTTAGAATTTTGGTAGAAGTCTAAAGTCTCTTTAAAATTTTTTAAATACGTACACCTGAAGCTAACACAATACTGTAAATCGACTATGCTTCAATTAAAATTTAAAAAAAATTTTAAATTATGAAGTTTCTTGTATGGCAGTTCTACGTGAGTATTATAATAGTTATTATTAGTTAACTTGTGGCAGTTTTGAATATGGGGAAGTTTTTTAAGGCTTTATTAGAAAGAAACCTGTAGTAAAATATGGCATGAGTAATATAGGTACAGAACAGTGAAACTAGAGTGGAGTAAATTAATTCTGCTCTTAAATGAAAAAACATAAAATATTCCTCTGGGACTTGTTTTTTAAATTGTTTTAAATACTGATTTTTCTTAAGTGTGTAAAATAAATATAAATCTGTCCTCCATTCCATTCTTTTGTAAGTTAACTCACTGGCTGCAAAATGTCTCTGGTTACCGTAATTTTCTCAAGTATAACATACCTTTTCTCAAGAGAAGTGAATATTTCCTTGAGCCTTAAATGTAATACAGATTTCTTTGTGGATTTTCTGTAAAGGATGCTATCCTCAAAGATATTTCTACAATAGTGTGTTGGAGTTTGAGGCTTTGATCCCTCAAGGAAAGCTTCAGGCAGTGTGCCACAGGGTGTCATCATGCACAGTTCCTCAGGAGGAAGAGGACACTGTAACCCTGTCTAGAGCTGTTGTCACGTGAAATTAGTATCATCCCCTACTGGCACTCTTGTCTCACCTTGGAGGATAAATTATAGAATCAGATTATTTAGGAGGCCAGGACAGTGAAGTCCAGACATGCAGCTTTCTGATGGCCTCACTCAATCCAGGAAAATGGATTGACAACATGGTCTTCAAGCATTCTTTAGAATTTCCCCTGATTTTGATAAAAACCAAGAAGGAAACAGTTTGAGATGTAATCAGGAGCTTACATATTCTGTTAGACTGAAAAGAAGAGAGCTGGTCTCTTTAAAAGTCAACTTAGACCAAACGGTTTTAAACTCATGGACTTAAGGTATTGGATAAGAAAATGATTTTACATTTTATCATTAATTTTCTCTTCTCCATAGTATTGACCAGGTCATATACATTATTGGTCACATATTACAGATGCAAAAACTAAAGAAGTAATTTCCTGCTTCTCAGAGGTGGTGCTTGAAATAGAAGCCGAGGCTATTTAAATTCAGTGTGTGGCTTTTTAGTAATATTTTGGGGGAATAATAATAATAGTAATGACAATAGCTAGCATCTTTTTAAAAAATACTTCCTCTGTGCTTTACTTATCCATTAAAAAAAAATACAGTGTTCCAGTTATTTTACTTGGATGATCTTGCTGTATCTTCTGATAACTTTAAGAGGCAAGTACTATTAGACTCGGAGAAGGCAATGGCACCCCACTCCAGTACTCTTGCCTGGAAAATCCCATGGGCGGAGGAGCCTGGTGGGCTGCAGTCCATGGGGTCGCCAAGAGTCGGACATGACTGAGTGACTTCACTTTCACTTTTCACTTTCATGCATTGGAGAAGGAAATGGCAACCCACTCCAGTGTTCTTGCCTGGAGAATCCCAGGGACAGCGGAGCCTGGTGGGCTGCCGTCTGTGGGGTCGCACAGAGTTGGACACGACTGAAACGACTTAGCAGCAGCAGCAGCAGCACTGTTAGACTCCATAGTTTGCAGGTGAGGAAACAGAGGTTACGTAACTTGCCCAAGATGACATAGCACAAGCAGGATTTAAACCAGGCAGTACAACTCCAGAGCCCACTTTTATCTCCCAGGCTGCACTACATCTGAAGAGATGTAGTACATCATTTGCAAACTACTTGAAGAAAAAATTTTTTTAAGATTAACAAAAAATAATTTAGTGATCATATGCCACTTTCTTTATAAACAATTTACACTGTCTTTTAAAACAACAACTTTCATATTTGTATTCTTCAGATTTGGGGAGCATTTAAATTATTATATTTTTCAGGAATCTGGGGTATTGGCGTTGCAACTCAGAAAGTTAACTTGAATCAGATCCCCCTTGGCCGAGATGTACACAGTCTGGTGATGAGAAATGATGGAGCCCTATACCACAACAATGAGGAGAAAAACAGACTGCCAGCAAACAGCCTTCCACAGGAGGGAGACGTGGTGGTGAGTTTCCTCGTGGACTTGTTTTCCACCGTGAATTATTCAACCTGAACTGCTTTTAGTATTTCTAGTTTTGCCTGGGAGTTTGTGGTCCAAATTCCAGAGCACGGGGATTGGATCTAATGAGGTAGTTCATTTTCCAAAGAGCCCTTGATGTCAATGCTGCTGTCTTACATAACTGCCTTCTTTCTAGAGCTGCACTGGCCAGGAAAATCACCACCAACCCTTATTTCCATTTAGGAGAGTTTATGACTGGTTGGCTGCCAGTCAACATCTCCTGCCACTCTCACATAAAAGAAACCTTGGCCCACAATTTTAAAAGAACGCTGACCCTTACGTTAGAAAAGATTAGGTATTTTTGCAGCTGGAGATCTCTTAGAGAAGACATTTATTACTTAATTTGTTAGGAACTTCTGTTAAAGAATTACCGCATTTTTATCAGGAGTGTTGGTCCTTGTTAAACTTAACCTGGTTAAACTTCCTTCACTTTCAGAACTCTTTCAAGAACTGGCTCAAAATCCTAAGGGTTGATTGTGGAAAAGTTTTTTTTTTTTGGAAAGCAGGGGATAGAAGGAGTTACATAGTATGAAGGCTTCTCAGTTTTTATTCCCAACTAGATATATTCAAGTCTTTGCCAAAGCCATCCTATTGAAAATGTAATCCAGAGATCCCTTTCTGTCTTTTTCAGATACTTCTCACAGTGTTTTCCAAGAACCTTATACATTGAATTCAGGCCATTAGCTGTTGAGAACAGAGTTCTTGGGTCTCCTTTAGCAAGAGTGTCCTTATACACAGAGCCTTGGGTTCCTTGCTCTTATACCAAGTTGAAAGGAATCTAAAGAATGAGAGTTTCTAATACTTGATAACAGACAAGGTAAATCCAGGTTACTGAATTAAAGAAGTATACACTATTTGGAAGAAGATGAAAAATAATGAGGAAATGAAAGCTTTTGACTATGATCTTTCTTCTCTTCAGTTTAAAAAAAAAATTGTGAAGAACAGTTTTTAAATAGGTAAATTATAGAAAGTGTTTTTTTCCCCCCCAAATTAACTAAAGAAAACAAGGAAACCAAAGACATCAACCGTTTTTAAAATCTGCTTTTCCTCGTTCTTCCTTTTAAATAGTTGGTTCTGCATATATAGATCATTGCCAGATGCCCGTAATGTGGAACACCCTATTCAAGGGGTTATTTCATGAAAGAGAATCTTGAAGTCAGGTTGATGCTGTCAGCCTGCTTATACTAAAAATGAAATTCAAACATAAAGGATAATCCGGGTAACTCCCCGGTGGGTAGGACTGTGCTTCCACTGCAGAGGCCCCGGGTTCCGTCCTTGGTCAGGGAACTGAGATCCCGTGTACCGCATGGTGAGACCAAAAAAAGAAGAAAGGATAATCAGTAACAAAAGGTTTTCTTTGTTGATGTACTGACTTGTACTGTGTGTTGTTATTTCCTTCCTATCTCGTTCCTTAAGATGATTGGCACTTCATATCGACAGACTTAAGAATGTCATTTTTAGTCTGTCAGCATTATTAAATTAGACTTTGAGTTTTTATGCCCATTCTGATAAAAGGAGGGCTCAAAAAGATGAAAGATGAGCAGAATCCTGAAAAGTAAAGCAGTATCCCACGCTAATGGCTGTATCTTCCTAGTTTAAACACTTGCAAACAAATTTCACCAAATTGCTGACAATAGCGTAGGAAAGCTGGAATGAATTATGACAGTAAAAACATTCTCATATGTGTAGAATTTCAGTCATATACCATTCTCTGAGGAAAAATCAAGAAAAATAAGCTTTCAACATCCAACCAAATGATTATGTTTCTGTAATAACCATACAGGATCAGCAGGGCCTACTGCAGCACCAAGGAGGCACACCTGAGACAGCCTATGCTTATTTTTACCTTTTGTATATAGTTTTGAAAAGTACAGATTACATTTTTAAGTTGCAGTTTTCAGTTTAATTTCAGAGAAGGCGAAATAGGTGGTACTATTATTATCATTTTACAGACCAGAAGTTAAGTAATTGCTTATTCAGAGTGACCCCAGGATTACAGTCTAATTTCAGAGTCTGTTCACCAAACCTGCAAATACTGATAAATCCTTAGAACACATCGGGTTTTTGGTATCATTATGAGAGAATCAAACCTAACATCTAGAACAGATAAAAGGGCAGATTAAGGGAATTCCCTGACAGTCCCGTGGTTAGTACTCCGTGCTTCCGCTGCAGGGGGCACTGGTTCAGCCCTGGTCAGAGAACTAACATCCCGAGGTGTGGTTTCTCACATCCTTCCTCACGTCTTTCTTTGGTATTGTCTAGTTGGTTTGGTCTAGTCGCTCAGTCATGTCCAATTCTTTGTGACCCCGTGGGCTATAGCCTGCCAGGCTCCTGTGTCCATGGGATTTTCCAGGCAAGAAGACTGGAGCAGGTTGCGATCTCCTTCTCCAGGGGATCTTTGATACTGGGTATTGGGTATTGTCCCCTGGAGAAGGGAAAGGCTACTCACTCCAGGATTCTGGCCTGGAGAATTCCATGGACTGTATAGTCCATTTGGGGTCGTAAAGGGTCGCACACGACGGAGCGACGTTCACTCACTCACTCACTCATGGGGTATTAATGCTGGAGGGTGGGGTTGAGAACTTGCAATAGGTTATGCTGCCACCAGGTGGGGAAGGTGCCCAGATCATAACCTGTTAGTCTGAGCTGCTGGATTTCCAGTAAAGAGGGTTACATGCTGCTTTTTATGTAATCAGGTTTTTAAAATGAAAACAGGTTTCTTCACTAAAAAGCGAATCCTGGCGATCACTTTATTATTTAAAGTATTTAAAGTATTATTTAAGGTATTTAAAGTATTTATTATTTAAAGTATTATTTACATATTATATTTAAATACATACACTGAAATAAAGCAAAAGCAGTTTTATTTATCTTTCTCAGTGTTTAGTCTAACCCTGGCTTTGCTAAGATTTGAGGAGAATCTTTTATAGCACTTAACCTGTTCACTTATCTGGGCCTTTGCTGTCTTAACTGTAAAGTGAAGGATTTAAGACTAGATCATCTGTAAGGTCTTTTTCTATCTATAAAAGCTTTTACGTTCATATAATTTATCCACAGTCAGAAATCCTTCAAGTGGTTGCTTCTTGATCTATGATGATTTCTCTATTAAAAGGTCTCTGTTGTCATTCTTGAAAGGAAAGCTCTCCGTCTTCAGCTAGTAAATACTGTACAGAGTTTTAAAGAGAGTTTTAAAAGTGTAAAAGTCTTACAAGCTTTGAATTGCATGGCAATTAAGAATAAGTTTTCCAAAGCCATACTGCATCAGTTTAAATTCCAGCTCTGCCACTTCCTAACTGTGCAACCTTAAATAAGTTATTTAACTTCTCCTATGCTTTAGCTTGGAGAAGACAATGGCACCCCACTCCAGAACTCTTGCTTAGAAAATCCCATGGACGGAGGAGCCTGGTGGGCTGCAGTCCATGGGGTCCTGAAGAGTTGGACACGACTGAGCGACTTCACTTTCACTTTTCACTTTCATGCATTGGAGAAGGAAATGGCAACCCACTCCAGTGTTCTTCCCTGGAGAATCCCAAGGACGGGGGAGCCTGGTGGGCTGCTGTCTATGGGGTTGCACAGAGTCGGACATGACTGAAGCGACTTAGCAGCATGCTTTAGCTGCCTCATCTGTAAAGTGGAGATAATAAAAATACCTAGGATTAAATGAGTAAATATGAAGTGTCTAGGGTTTGGTAAATAATACAGGTTGTTTTCCAGAATGTCAATAATAATAATTGTAATTTTGGGCCGGCGCAGGGCTGTTGATCAGCAGGCCCAGCCTGGCTGTGGGCCCCAGGCCTCTCTGCCTGGGACTCTGCGCCTGCGCCCGCCCGGCCGCTGCCTGCTCTCCCGGCGCGGCCGCGGTCCAGGCTGCAGCACGCCGCCTGGGTATCTGGGCGATCCATGGGCTGCAGCGAGGGCCGCGATGACAGATTACGGCGAGGAGCAGCGCAACGAGCTGGAGGCTCTGGAGTCCATCTACCCTGACTCCTTCACAGTATTATCAGAAAATCCACCCAGCTTCACCATTACTGTGACATCTGAGGCTGGAGAAAATGATGAAACTGTCCAGACAACCCTCAAGTTTACATACAGTGAAAAATACCCAGATGAAGCTCCCCTTTATGAAATATTCGCCCAGTTAAATCTAGAAGATAATGATGTAGCAGACATTTTAAAATTATTAGCATTACAGGCAGAAGAAAACCTTGGTATGGTGATGATCTTCACCTTAGTGACAGCTGTGCAAGAAAAATTAAATGAAATAGTAGATCAAATAAAAACTAGAAGAGAAGAAGAAAAGAAACAAAAAGAAAAAGAAGCAGAAGAAGCCGAAAAGCAATTATTCCATGGTACTCCTGTTACAATTGAGAATTTCTTAAATTGGAAGGCCAAGTTTGATGCAGAACTCTTGGAAATTAAAAAGAAACGGATGAAGGAAGAAGAGCAAGCAGGAAAAAATAAATTAAGTGGGAGACAACTGTTTGAAACAGATCATAATCTTGACACATCTGATATCCAGTTCTTGGAAGATGCTGGAAACAACGTGGAGGTAGATGAGTCTTTGTTCCAGGAAATGGATGACTTGGAGCTGGAGGACGATGATGATGATCCAGACTACAATCCTGCTGACCGGGAGAGTGACTTGACCGACTGATGGACTATTCCCGTCTGCAGAGAGGCTTGACTGCCACAGCATCTGTGGCTATGCTGAGAGGGTGTTGATTTTCCTTTCTTTTTTCTAAGAAAAAAATAATTTTCAGGAGAATATTCTTCTGATGGCTTTCATCATTGAACTTAATAAATTGATCTTAAAAATTTCAAATAAAAAAAAAAAATTGTAATTTTGTACCATTAATAATATACAAAGTAATATATTTTTATTTTGCTGTCTTTTTAAAGTCTTTTGAGCTGTTGTTTTTCTGTTTTCCACTTGATACTAATTATCAGTTACATGCAGTTGTAAATGCCCACCTTACCTTAGTAATACATTTTACATATTTGAAACCAAGGTAAAGAGATAGAGAAATATATTATTTCTTTTTGAAAATAAATTGTATAAAGACAGTTCATCACAACTGAAAACAATGATAGGTAATAATCCCTAATGGTGAAAACTTCACTGTTTCCCCCCTTTGTTATCAAATTCTACATAAAGCAGTGTTTTCTATGTGAGTGTAAAAGGTCTCTCTGTTTACAGTATATAGTACTTATATCATCTTAATATTCAGAATATAAAACCCAGATTATCTGAATAAAATACTAGGATTTAGTTTGACCCCTCGAATGTGGACTCATGGGATTTTACTTTCCCCTCCCCCCACATAATCACCATTACTGTTTTTTTCTAGCTCAATTCAAATAGATTTCTACCAGATTGTAAACCCTTAATAAAATCTGTTATGGGAAAAAAAAATCTGTTGTGATCTTTTGCTTAGTTTTTTGTTTCCATGCTCCCCAGTTAGTGCCTTCTGACTGTTCAGGTTTTTATGGAACATACATATTTTTCCTCTTTTTAATATTTACTTTGCTTTCTAGGGTATTACATATGACCATGTAGAATTAAATGTATATTTGAATGGAAAAAACATGCATTGTCCAGCATCAGGTATACGAGGGACAGTGTATCCAGTTGTTTATGGTAAGTGAAAATATTTCTAAACATTATTAAATGTATGTTAACTTTTGCTTGGCATTTAACTTTGTAACTATCATTCAGAAGGCTGGACAAATTAATAAGGACCTTTGTATATGGAGTATACTCAGTAGGTTATCACAATCCCTCTTTGCAGGACTAAGGAAAGTTTTTACTTCCTTTGTATTAAAAAAATCAACTTGCTAAATACAATGATTATTCTTAAATATGCAATAGCCATATTCCCTTTTAGATCATTTAATCTTATATTCCAGAAAGTTTCAAAAACTTTACAGAATTTTCAAAAAGGTATGCCTGCTAATTGTTAGAAAGGGTTAGATGAACAGAAAATGTAATTGTAAAGAATATTTTGAAAGTAGAGATGGGAATTCCGTGTAGATTGAACATTGGTTACCTTTACAAAATCGCCTAAATGTTAAAACTCTTCTACTTTCAAAAGAAATAAAAAATGAAGAAGAGAGTGATAAAGGCACTGTACTTATGTGTGTTTCCTATAAAGAGAGACACCTTATTTTTTAGGGATACATATAAAATATTTTAGAATAAAATGATATAATGTCTGGCATTTGCCTAAAAACAATATAAGGAGGGGAGGTGAAGAACAGAGGACTGACTGTAGGGAGGAGATGAAACCTGTCTGGCTATTAGCCGACAATTGTTTGAAGTTAAGTAATGGATACATGAGGGTTCATTATTCTGTTCTGGTTACTTCCACATGTTTGGAATTTTCTGTAATAAAGGTAACTGAGTAGAGTCATCTCTAAGTAACCCTGTTCTTGGAGGTATACTTGTACAGAAACTATACTTACACATACATGGCTTAGTTCAGTTCAGTTCAGTCGCTCAGTCATGTCCGACTCTTTGCGACCCCATGAATCGCAGCATGCCAGGCCTCCCTGTCCATCACCAACTCCCGGAGTTCACTCAGACTCATGTCCATCGAGTCAGTGATGCCATCCAGCCATCTCATCCTCTGTCGTCCCTTTCTCCTCCTGCCCCCAATCCCTCCCAGCATCAGAGTCTTTTCCAATGAGTCAACTCTTCGCATGAGGTGGCCAAAGTACTGGAGTTTCAGCTTTAGCATCATTCCTTCCAAAGAAATCCCAGGGCTGATCTCCTTCAGAATGGACTAGTTGGATCTCCTTGCAGTCCAAGGGACTCTCAAGAGTCTTCGTTACTCCATTACTTAACTTCAAACAATTGTCGGCTAATAGCCAGACAGGTTTCCTCTCCTCCCTACAGTCAGTCCTGTTTTTCACCTCCCCTCCTTATATTGTTTTGAGGCAAATGCCAGACATTATACCATTTTATTCTAAAATATTTTATATGTATCCCTAAAAAATAAGGTGTCTCTCTTTATAGGAAACGTACATAAGTACAGTGCCTTTATCACTCTCTTTTTCATTTTTTATGTTATCAACTTTAAATCAACAAGTGTATGATTTTTCTGCCTGTGGTATTAGTGGATTGTAAACCATTTTCTCATTTAAATTACTTTAAATAATTAAGAATTTGAGCCATAACAAAAACTAATGGTTAACTTTTTTATAGTAACTTACCAGAAAAGTAACAGACTTTGTTCAGAGTGGCAGAAAAGTATACAGTAGCAAATATAAATATTTAATAATTTGATATAACAACCAAAGCCTGTGCTTTAAAGTTTTCATTTATCTTCTTTTTCCCTAAATACTACTTTTCAGTCCTTCTACCTTCTTTATCTTTGCATGAAAGGTGAATTTTTAAACTTGATATAAGTTAGTTTGCTTGCAATAATTGATAACCCTAAAAGTAATGTCTTTATTTACTTAAATGGAAATGGTAGCTTAATATTTGAAACAGTTTAGTCTGAGAAATAAATATCAGTAAAATTTTAGACTGAGTTACACAAATGAAGATAGCAAATGAGATTTTTATTCTAAATTGTTTCTTTGATTTGGCATTATTTTTAATGCAGTGAAGTTTATGTAGTAATATATTTTATAAATTGAAATTGATAGCCAGATACTATCAAAGATAAAAATAAAATTCAAATTCCCTTGAGTGAGTGAATGAAGTCACTCAGTCGTGTCCAACTCTTTGGGACCCGATGGACTGTAGCCTACCAGGGTCCTCCATCCATGGGATTTTCCAGTCAATAGTACTGGAATGGGTTGCCATTTCTTTCTCCTGGGGATCTTCCTGACCCAGGGATCGAACCTGGGTCTCCTGCACTGCAGACAGACGCTTTACCCTCTGAGCCATCAGGGAAGTCCCAAATTCCCTTACCCTTTGCCTTCTATCCTATACCGAATCCTAATTCTTTCCACTTGTTCATACTGTCAGTCCTTTTATTCAACCTGTGGAGAGACAAAACTGAGTAACAGTGAAGAAAAGTTTGTTCATAGTTAGGACTTCCAGCTTCATCTAAGTTCTCTGTGTTTTTTACATCTCTGCACCTTCTAGACTTTCATCGTTCTTGAGTTCCCTGTTCATTTTCTGTAGATCCCTCTTCCACTTTATAGAGAAACAGTCCATCATGGTGAACTCCAGCTTCCCTCCCCCACCTCTTAAAGGTTTTCTCTTCCCATCTTGTCTCCTTCCCATACCATTTTAGAGGAAGTGGTGCCCTTCATGTTTAAAAAACTCAGTCTAGATTTCAAACTTCCCAATTCTGGGACTTTATTGTCAGTTATTTTGTCTGTATCTCATGTCATCAACCTCGTTCTTCAATGCCTGTAAGCATTCTAAATCATTCTTATTCCAATATACTCTCCCTTAAACTTGTACCCCTCACCAGGCCTGGGTTTACCCTTCTCTATATGCCTGCATTTCCTGTAAAAGAGCTTTTGTCTCTGTTTATATTGTATCGTCAACTACTGTGGCTGCCTTACACCACTTCACTGAAACCACGTCTGTTAAAAATTACTAGTGATGTCATGAATGTCACATCTAGTGCTTAACTTTTTTCCTGCATTGATAATGAAATATAAATTATTTAGTAATGTGCGTTAAACATATATACGCAACTTAACAAATAACTATAAAGTGAAACCCACATCATCACTATACTCAAGATAATGAACATACTTGTCACCCCTAAGTTTCCTCCTGCCCCCTTGCCATGCATTCTGCTCCCCTCTCCCCACCCTACCCCCTTGTAGTCACTGTCTGCTTTCTGTCACTACAGATTATCTTACGTTTTTAGAGTATTGTATAAATCATACAATTTGTATTTTTTTAATCTAGCTTCTTTTACTCAGTGTAATTAAGACTCATCCATGTTGTAACATGTACCAAGAATTCATTGATTTTTATTACCAAGTAGTATAGTTCATTGTGTGGATACATCAGAATTGATTTTTCCCTTCTCCTATTATTGGATATTTAAGTTGTTTCTAGTTTTTGGCCATTACAAATAAAGCTGCTGTGAATATTCATGTATAAGCCTTTGTGTAGATATATGCATTCATTTCTCTTGGATAAGTACTGATTTAAAAAAAGGAAAACAAAAAAACATATAGAAGCTGAATAAGGCCTGCAGGCTAATTAACAGTATTGTGTCAGTGTTAGTTTCCTGGTTTGGACATTGTACTGTAGTTGTGTGAGATGTTACCACTAGGGGAAGCTGGACGAAGGTTACCCAGGAATTTTTGTATTGTTTTTGCTACTCTTTGTGAATCTATCCTTTTTTAATAAAATATTTTTTAAGAAGTAAATTATCTTAATGTATAAAATTGAGAAAATACAGGTAGGTAAATAAGGAAAAACTCAAATTACCTATATTTATATCATCTAGAAATAATCATCGGAGAAGGCACTGGCACCCCACTCCAGTACTCTTGCCTGGAAAATCTCATGGATAGAGGAGCCTGGAAGGCTGCAGTCCATGGGGTCGCTAAGAGTCGGACACGACTGAAGCGACTTCACTTTCACTTTTCCCTTTCATGCATTGGAGAAGGAAATGGCAACCCACTCCAGTGTTCTTGCCTGGAGAATCCCGGGGACGGGGGAGCCTGATTGGCTGCCGTCTATGGGGGTCGCACAGAGTCGGACACGACTGAAGCGACTTAGCAGTAGCAGCAGCAGAAATAATCATAATAATATTTTGATGTATTTCCGTTCAGTGTTCTTGACAGATTTTATTCTTCACTGTGGCTGTTTTTAACCAGTAGGATCATGTTTTGTAACCTGGATAGCAGATGTGTTTCTTCTTCTTGTGTGTTAATTTTATGGCATTATGGAAACAGTTTATAAGTATTACTCATTCAGTTTAAGGTGTTTGCTTCTAATTTATTTTCTTTCTTTTTCTGTCTCTAGTTGATGACAGTGCAATTTTGGATTGCCAGTTCAGTGAATTTTATCATACTCCTCCACCTGGTTTTGAAAAGATATTATTTGAACAGCAGATCTTCTGAATGTATTTGTTTTTGAAACTTGTATTTCTGCACTGTTAAAAGTGTTTACCATTTAATAAAGCTTTACCTGACGTATAAATGAAAATATATTCTTAAAAATATGCTTGTTAATATTGTCTAAGGAACCAGTGTATACACTATACCACCCTGAAGTTGTGATTTAAAATACTTAGGTTTTATGATATGAAATCAGCATTTGGGGTGGTTTATTTAACTCTTATTTAAATAAATATAACTTTGGGTTTAATTAACAATATTAAATGGAAATATGTGTATAGATATTTAAAAGGGAGTCTTTCTTAGTGTAAAATATTTGTATTGATAGAGACCAGTTGGGTGGGTTTTGTGGTCATTCTGATGTTCAGACCTTATTAACTGTTTTAAGTCTGCAGTCCAATAATTTTGTGTCTCAGTGTCTTTTTTATATAGAGTATAACAAAGTGACAAATTTATATTTATATTATTGGCAACTTCAGTTTTGGCAGTTTATTTACTGTAAAATGTACCACTTTAAAAATGTTAATTGCTTGTTTTGTTTGTATGCCGTTGTTTTTAATTTCCTTTGTGAAAGGAGATAAATGTGGTAGTAATTATTGGAGCATTTTGTTGAAGACCATCATGCTGTGTTACTTCAATACCTGCGTAAGTGGTGGTTGACTGGTGACCGTGTACACAGCAGACGTTTAGAATAGTATGATGCCTTCAATTTAAATGGAAATGAGGTTATTCTTTTAAGGATTTTAATTTAAATGTGCATTTTTCTGTAAGGAATAATAAAATAATAGTAATTAAGGACTATTCAGTACTATATTAAATACATGTTCTTCCTGTTTTGTTTAATTATACTGTAAATTCACTTTGCCCTTGATTATTCAGAAGTTCAGAAGTAAGTGAATCCTCTCCATGACCCTAACTGAGCCTTTGCTTAGTTTTCAGGAAGAATTGCTATCCTTTAAATACTACCCTACAAAACTGAACAAATCACTGTCCATATCTTTGGGACAGTCTCCTTTCCAGATAGGCCAGGACAAGGATACATACATTTCACTCATTTATCACATGAAGCCGTATGTCATACCAGAAAAACATGGCTTAAGAATCAAAGGAGACCTGAATTGTAGTTTTGCCACCGGGTCCCATTATCTCTTCAGGCAATTTCCTCAGTTTCTCTGGATGCAGATTCCGCATTTATAAAAGGGATAGTCAGACCCTATTGGTAAGATTCTGTAACTGGTTAAAATTCATATGCAAAACACCCTCGTCATCATCTGCACGTGATGAGGCAGCGTCTTTGTTGACTGCACTCAGTGGTTTTCACAGTGGGGCCCTTAGACCAGCAGCGTCAGCCTTACCTGACAACTTGGTAGACGTGCACACTCAGGCCCCCCCAAACCCATGGAATCAGAAACTGCTGGGGACGCACGAAGGAATCTGTTGGAACAAGCCCTTGAGGTGATTCTGATCCACGCTAAAGATTGAGAACCACTGCTCAGGAGAGAATTCTTCGAGAATGATTGCCTACTATAAATTTTCTAAGGATTTAAGACTATTGTTGACACATAGACAAGAGAGTCCTGCATGATATTTATTTATTGTTTATTTGATAGATAAAAGTAGAACAATTGTTTTTAAAACATAGATATATTTGAGTAACATATTTACATAAATCCCAGATTTAACTCTGTAGATACACAGAATTTAACTAACTTTATTATTTATGTATTTTTGGCTTTCTGACCTTGTAATTTTAATTAGTAAAGAACATGGTTATTTCAGAAAGAGATTTAATATAACTACTGCTTGCTTTCTTTATAATGTTACCTACCTCCGAATTATTTTTTTAAGAGCTAACCTTTTTTTTTTTAATGATCGTGTTCTTTTCTCAAGACTATCTTTGCTACCTCTAATCACACTGAATAGATAACAGTACTAAAATCAGTATATGAATTACGTCCATGACAACAGTTTGATGAAGTCTAGATGTGCTTTTAACCTCTAGCTATCTAATTTCTCATAGGAAAATTACCTGTAACCTCAGTCTTACCTTGAGAAAAACATCAGATTCCTAAAGGGGCATCCTACAAAATATTTGAGCAGTAGTCCGCACTGTCATGGTCATCAAAATCAAGGGAAAAATCAAGTCAATGTAATGTGCACACCAGGAACAGAAAAGGATGTTAGGTAAAAACTAAGGAAATCTAAATACATCATGCACTTTAGTTAATAATGTATCACTATGTTTATTGTAATAGATGAACCATAAAAATGTAAGATGTTATTAACGGGGGAAATTGGAAGAGGGGATATATGGGAACTCTGTACTATTGTCTCAATTTTTCTGTGAATATAAACTGTTCCAAAAAATAAAGTGTATTTAAAAACCTACATTCAGCTAGAAGAAAATTAAAGGCTTTCTTGAAGACAATAGAACATTAGTATGGTATATACTTACAGCACAAGTATTCAGTGATAGCTAAATATACACATAGATGGGACATAAAACATCCTTGTATTTTAACACACAAAAAAACCTGCATTTGTTCCTGGCTGAAGAAGCTGTCCATTGTCTTGATTCTGTTTTTCACAGAAATCCACTTGTTCACACTGATGTAGCTTTTTATACTCACATTGAAAATTAGTCAGTGATTTATTATCCATGTTATTTTTTCAGTGATTTAAACATTGCAAGGGACTTGTAATGGCATATATGTGAAACAATGAACATCTCATAAATAAGTTTACAGTATTAAAAACCAGAAAAAGATACTGGCTTTTAACTGCTGTCAGCTCACTGGTTGAGATTATTTGAATATATTTCCCACTTGGATTACAAGCTATTATCATTTAAGAATGATACAAAATATACTTTAAGGCTTTTAAAAATCATTAACAAAATCAGAAACATGTATGATAGTGTTGCTCACGTCTTTATTTTTTCTTTTAACTGCATATTTACTTAATGTAAGTCTAGGTATGGACCAGCAAAAGCATAGCTGAAAATGTGAGTGCAGTCTTACACTATTCTTGATAAGCTACATTAAATTAATAATTTCTTTTGATAATGTAAAAACACTAGATACTGTGAGAAGAAAATTTATAATCAAAACTGTGGGAACTTTCCTGTACATAGTACTCATAGTGAAAGTGAAAGTTGCTCAGTCATGTCCCACTCTTTGCAACCCCTGGAGAATCACATGGATGGAGGAGCCTGGTGGGCTGCAGTCCAGGGGGTCGAGAAGAGTCGGACATGACTGAGCGACTTCGCTTTCACTTTTCACTTTCATGCATTGGAGAAGGCAATGGCAACCCACTCCAGTGTTCTTGCCTGGAGAATCCCAGGGACGGGGGAGCCTGGTGGGCTCACTTCACGACTGAAGTGACTTAGCAGCAGCAGCAGCAGCAGACTCTACAGTCCATGGAATTTTCCAGGCCAGAATACTGGACTGGGTAGCCTTTCCCTTCTCCAGGGGATCTTCCCAACCCAAGAATCGAACCCAGGTCTCCCGCATTGCAGGAAGATTCTTTACCAGCTGAGCCATAAGGGAGGCATAGTACTCATAAGTGGAATGTAATCAACTACCACTTATATTAATTTGCAATATTTATGCAATCTGATAGAGAAATACTTTGGAGCTAAATGGGCTGTTCTCATGAATGGGTGGAAATAGAATCAATTAATTGTCATCCAGTAGGATATGAATAGGAGAAGGCAGTGGCACCCCACTCTAGTACTCTTGCCTGGAAAATCCCATGGACGGAGGAGCCTGGTAGGCTGCAGTCCATGGGGTCGCCAAGAGCCGGACGCGACTGAGCAACTTCGCTTTCACTTTTCAGTTTCATGCATTGGAGAAGGAAATGGCAACCCACTCCAGTTTTCTTGCCTGGAGAATCCCAGGGACGGCAGAGCCTGGGTGGGCTGCCGTCTGTGGGGTCGCACAGAGTCAGACACGACTGAAGGGACTTAGCAGCAGCCAGCAGCAGCAGGATATGAATATCCTTCAACTTGTTCTTTTAAAAAAACCAGGACCAAATTATTGAAATAATCAATATAAACAGCAATGTTAGATACAATTAGCAATATAAATGAATCACATACCATCCAAGATTTCTATAGAAATTTGAAGGAAAAACTGTCCCAGTATTGGCTGAAATGCATAATCTGTAAGTCCATAGGAATCATTACAATGTAGTCATTCAAATTGAATCATTTATGTGTTGTGTTTCATAAATACTCAAAGGCAATATTCCGTGCCCTCAAGGAACTCTGCTAATTGTAATTCATTCATAAGTATGGCTCTACAATACCCAAGATGTACTAGTAAAATTTTTCCCGTAGAGCCATACTGATGAATTACTGATGAATGAATCATTTCTTGTATCATATTTATGAATGAATTACAATTGTATGTATAATATGATCCACAGTCCAGTAGGTGGGACCTCGCTCTTTCACTGCTGGGGCCTGGGGTTCAATCCTGTCAGGGAACAAAAATACATTCCTCAAGTGTGGCATGGCCAAAAAACAAAACCCCAAAGGCTTATGCATAGGAAAAAATATATACTATACACCAAAATGGGAATAAGATTACAGGGAACTAAGTCTTTCACTGCAAATTTATCTGATAATTTTTTTTTTTTTTACAATTAACATGCTATTTGGGAAAAAAAAAAATTTAAATAAGAGAAAAGTGACTCTGGAGGAAGCTCTGTGCACTAGAGAACAGGGGATTTTACATTCACACTGAAAAAATCTAAAAGGCTACAGTAAAATCACAACTCAAGTACAGGATATAATGTGTTTCGTGACAATTCATCTTAAAAGATGCAGAAAGTCTAGTTGATGCCATGCCTGGCACCACTATAGACCGGGTCCCCAGGCCCATGGAAATAAGTGAGCAGGGAGCCACACTCGGAGTAGACCAGTTCCAGCAGACACTGCACTTGAAATCAAGGACAGGGAGAAGCCAGTGAAGGCCACCGGACTGCTGAGCGGCTGCTTAATTAATCCATGCATCCATGAATGAATGGTCATTGAGGATGTTGGTAATGTTGGAAGACTATATTTAATCCACTGAGCTATTGAAACCAAAATGACTTGTGAAATACTAGTCATTTGAAGGAGACTAGAAATAAAGCCCCCCAAAATCTAGAGTCACATGTGTCATTCTCACACATGTATTTCAGCAGACAATCATAGATGTGTTTCAGATATCTGATGGTTCATCTCTTTAAATAATGGGTAAATTTGTTTTCTGTTGTCCTGCAGGCAGAGTTATTAGAAGGTAGAGGGAAGCAAATTTCCATTTAAGATGGAAAAGAACTTGCCTATTTAGTTGACTATTGAAACTGCTGCCTTGCAAAGAAATGAACTTCTGGTCCCCGGAATTGTTTTAACCGGTGTTTTTAAGATGTAAGTTTTGTCCTTATTCAGGTATGGTGAGCAGGGGACTACTGGCAGTGAAAAAAAGATAGTTTGTTACTGTTCCGAAGAGGAGAGGGCACGCCATGCCACACAGGGACCCACAGGTAGGCAGAAGGAGCATGGGGAGGTGTGGGCATCAGCCCGTGTGGTTCCCATGGGCAAGGCAGGGTAAGCACACTCAGGATTATGTGCTGTGTGTGCTCAGTCGCTCAGTTGTGTCCAACTCTGTGTGACTCTCCAGGCTCCTCTGTCCATGGGATTCTCCAAGCAAGAGTACTGGAGTGGGTTGCCAATTTCCTTCTCCAGAGAATCTTCCTGACCCAGGGATCGAACCTGCATCTCCTGTGTCTCTTGCACTGCAGGTGGATTCTTTACCCACTGAGCCATCGGGGATTGGCTAGTGTGAAGAATTTCAGCAGGCTCTAGGGTATAGGGGCTGTCCCAGCTGTCTGGTACCTGGCCCTGGGGTGAGTAGGACAAGGGAATATTGATTGACATGAATGTAAGAATCAGTTGGGAAAGTGGGGCTCTGGATTGGTTGGCTTGCAAATGAAAGGCAGACTCCTGGGGTGAGTTGTTTGCTGTCTCCAGGAATTAACTAACCCTGGGTGAAGCAGTCCCTCCTCTGACAGTAAGGCTCCAGGAAAGAATCAGGAATACAGAAATAAGAAAATATAATTAATACAGAGGCTAGAGGATTATCCCAGAGACCTCATAAATATGGCTCCTCCTGGGTTAGAGACCAAATGAAATGCTTTCTAAAACTCTGTGATTCTGATTCACTCACACTATTGCTGAGTCTCCAGACAAGTTAAACTGAAAGCAAGAAAATAGGAGATGTGTAATCTCCAGGGATCATGTAAGGATTCGTCACATTAAAATTTATGTTAATTCTGGAAAGCGGTGCTGCTGTGTGCTCAGTTGCTCAGTCAGTCATGTCCAACTGTGACCCCCATGGACTATAACCCTCCACTCTCCTGTGTCCATGGAATTCTCCAGGCAAGAATACTGGAGTGGGTTGCCATTTCCAACTCCAGGAGCTCTTCCTGACTCAGAGATCAAACCTGCGTCTCCTGCGTCTACTGCATTGGCAGGCAGGTATCTTACCACTGAGCCACCTGGGAAGCCCACCCCTAACAGTAGAGGCATCCTGTTTGTCTTGGATGATTAAGTGCTTCTATTACTTCTGCCACTCTGAGATCCAGTATCCTCAATAGAATCGGAGAGACTGTATCAGTGGTGGTATCTTTTACTGACTTACCAAGGGGAGCAACCACAGAGCTCTCCTTTGAGAGAACTGGCAGGGGCTCCACTCATGAAAGCATTCATTCAATGCTTTCTCGAAGCAGATGTGCTCTGGGCCTTGTCATGGAGCAGGACTGAACAGCAATGTGATGAGAACAGTGAAGAAATATTTTGTACCATCTTCTGGGCTCTGTTGACAGTTGAGTAACTTTTCCCTAATATTATGGGCTGTTTAGATGTTGTAGACTTTTTAGAGCATGGCAGAAGATTACAGAAAGATATTAGGATATTTCTTGAATCAAAGCCTCAGGAGGGCCAGATCTTCAGCTGCCTTTAATCATGTCTTTTCTTTTTAAGATTCTGTCATCATTATGCCATGTTTCCCATCCTCAGTCTTGGGTCTCCCCATTCACATTCTAGAAAAACAAGCCAGTTTCTCTTCTGTTTTATCAGTTTTCCTGGAGCCTCCACTGACCAAAGCCAAATTCAGTTTCAGATTCAAAGGCATGCTTTTAACTGGCCTGCTTAGCAAGTATTTTGAAGAGCAAAGAACTTTCACATCAGTTTCCACAAATACATCCAACATCATGCAATAAGCTGGGAACAGTGCTTGGGGAATTACCCAGTGGTATGTATAAACCTGAACAGGCTGTACTCACAAGGAAAAATATGTGATTTATCTAAGCATAGTAAATACTTCAGAGCTTAGATATCAGAAAAGGAATGTCTCATGTAAACAGTAGCAGTGGCTATCCCTATAGCAAAATTTCTAAGCATGAGAATACATCAGATTTTTCTAAAGAACATTTGCTTAGTCATTGAAGAGGGAAAAATTTTGAAAAACATATTGCCCTTTTTTTTTCTCATGTCCTTTTCTTTACCATAAAATTACTGTGCACTGAATTTCAAGACCAAGGCCATATCATTAAAGCTGTCGAATTTTGCAAATTCATACCATGACAGTTTGGTGTTCCTCTCCTGGCAGACTTCTCTCTGGCCAGGGATGGAACCCAGGAACGCTGCACTTGCGCACTTAGCCACTGGACCACCACGGAAGTCCCAGCCACGCCTTTAGAGGAAAAATGCAGTCTTCCATGCAGTCAGGTGAAACAGAAATGTGCTCTGTCAACTCTGTCTTCACTTTTGCCTACAGAATGTGGGGCCCTTGAAGTGCCTGGCATATATCGTTTTTAAACCAGCTCCGTCATTTCAAAAGCAGATGGTAGGAGTATTTGCCGAGAAGCACATACCTGAAACATTGCGTTTTGATCCATGAGCGGTGAAGATTCCGTTTGCCTGCTCTCTTCCACTTGGATTTTGGGCCTTATCCCTGTTGTACCCCCTGATTAATACTTGTTTTCTCAGGGTTGTGGTTTCGTGGCTTTTGGATGTCACTTCTTCCCAAGTGACTTGCTCTCCCTGCATCTCTAAGAGGATCCCAGCAACTTACGCCCTTCCTTTTTCCTTTTCCCATCTACTAAGTGGCTCAGACGGTAAAGAATCTACCTGCAACGCAGGAGACCCAGGTTCGATCCCTTGGTCCCGAAGATTCCCTGGAGAAGGAAATAGCAACCCACTCCAGTATTCCTGCCTGGAGAATTTCATAGAGGAGCCTGGTGGGCCACAGTCCTTGGAATTGCAAAGAGTCGGACACGACTGAACAACTGTGACTTAAGTTAACTGCGCTTTAACTCGTTGGTCTTTCAGTCCCTGGATTCCTTGGTTTCAGTCAGTGGAGCTTCCAACCAAATTGGCACACTAACTCCCAAGCAAGCCAACCTGCATGCTAGTCATAGAGTTAACTTGGAAATACTGTTCTAACTTCCAGACCTTTATGAAAATGAAAGTGAGTTAGACACTCCTGTAGATAAACCATCTTTATTTTGATTAGTATTTTGCTGGTATATCCTTTTGCATTCATTTACATATAGCCTTTGCATTTTCCTTATGCTTTAGGTTCATCTCTTGTTAACAGCACATACTTGGATTTTTTAAAAAATCCAATGGTCAGTCAGTCTTTTTCTTAAACTGATTAATTTAGTTCATGTATATTTGTGTAATTATTTATATATTTGGACCTGCTTCTGTGATCTTAGTATTTTATTTCAGTCTGACTCACTTTTTCTGTACTTCCTGTTAACCCTTTCTTTAATAAGTATATATTCCCCCTGGTGACTCAGATGGTAGAGAATCTGCCTGCCATGTAGGAGACCCAGGATCCATCTCTGGATCAGGAAAATCCCCTGGAGAAGGGAATGGCAACCCATTCCAGAATTCTTGCCTAGAGAATCCCATGGACAGAGGATCCTGGCGGGCTACAGTCCACGGGAATGCAAAGAGTTGGACACAACTGAGCGACTAACACTTTCACACCCCTAATAAAAGCAAGGCTTTACTATACACTCATATCTCTTCATCTCTAACCCCAGACCTATATTACGTTACTCTGTGTGTGCATGCTAATTTGCTTCAGTCGTGTTGGACTCTTTTGTGACCTCGTGGACTTGTAGCCCACCAGGCTCCTCTGTCCATGGGATTTCCCAGGCAAGAATATTGGAGTGAGTTGCCATTTCCTTCTCCAGGGGATCTTCCCCACCCAGGGACCGAACTCGTGTCTCCTGCAGGTTACACTGATACATTGGCAGGAGGGTTCTTTACCACTAGCACCACCTGGGAAATCTACATAGTGTTACTACCTACACTTTAATGCCAGTTTATGGGAAATATATATTCTTTTTTTCGGAGAAGGCAATGGCACCCCACTCCAGTACTCTTGCCTGGAAAATCCCATGGATGGAGGAGCCTGGTGGGCTGCAGTCCATGGGGTCGTGAAGAGTCAGACACGAC
The DNA here is from genome assembly GCF_032452875.1 of Bos javanicus. Classification (NCBI taxonomy): domain Eukaryota; kingdom Metazoa; phylum Chordata; class Mammalia; order Artiodactyla; family Bovidae; genus Bos; species Bos javanicus. Next base: position 19,494,630 of record NC_083879.1, on the reverse strand, counting down.
TGAGTGACTTCACTTTCACTTTTCACTTTCATGCATTAGAGAAGGTAATGGCAACCCACTCCAGCGTTCTTGCCTGGAGAATCCCAGGGACGGTAGAGCCTGGTGGGCTGCTGTCTCTGGGGTCGCACAGAGTCGGACACGACTGAAGCAACTTAGCAGCAGCAGCAGCAGCTATTCTTTTAAGTCAAACAAATTTTACCTGTATCTCTTGCAGCACCTACAAGATTTTCTCCCCACTTATTTTAAGCTCTTTGTCCAAAACAGTTTCCAGTGTAGTCTTTGTGTGATAAATTTTCTGGGGACTTAAATGCCTGAGAATATTTTTTAATTATGTGCTGCTTTTGGTGGCAGATTGGACAAAGGAAAGAGGCTGGTTCTAATTTCTGTCCCCTCTATATTTTGAAAATACCACTCCACTATTTTCTCTCTCTCTCTCTCTTTTTTTTGGGGGGCATGTGGGACTTTTCCCTGACCAGGGATTGAAACCATGCCCGCTGCAGTGGAAGCTCAGAGTCCTCACCACTGGACTACCAGGGAATTCCCTCCACTATTTTCTTAATCAGTTGTTGCTATTGAAAAATTTGATGCCATCTGACTTCTCTTTTTGAGATATTCTCTTTCCCTCTGCCGTACTTTAGAATTTTCTCTGCTTCTTTGAAATTCTTAATTTTACTGTAAAATATCCTGGTGTGGAATTTTTTCATTATTTCTCCTCTATAACTCTTTCAATCTTTCATCATTTATCAGTTACAAAAAATTATCTCAATTTCTCCTCGAACACTTCTTCCTCTTCATTTTATTTTTCCTGTCTTTCTAGGACTCTTCTCAGTCACATGATAGTATTCAATATTTCTACTTCTATCTTCCAAATAACCTAGCTTTTAAAAAATATTTTATATCTCTTTGTAAAATAAAATTTAAAATATTTTATATCTCTTTCCTCCTTCCTTCTGAAAGATTTCCTTCACCTGGTCTTCCAAGTTGCTAATTTGTTCTGCAGCCCTATCCATTCTGTTATTCATCCACCTGATGTGTTCTTTTCAACTATTATTGATATATTTTTCACATCTAAGATTTCATATGTTTGTTTTCTTGTTTTTATTTATATTGCCATATATTCTTTTATCTTTTTTGAAGGACAGTTTTGCTGGATATGGCTTCCCCAGTAGCTCAGATGGTGAAGAATCTGACTGCGATGCAAAAGACCCATGTTTGATCCCTGGGTTGGGAAGATCCTCTGGAGAATGAAATGAAAACCCACTCTAGTATTCTTGCTTGGAGAATTCCATGGACAGAGGAGCTTGGTGGGCTACAGGCCATGGGGTTCCAAAGAGTCAGACATGATTGATAGACTAACACTACAACTACTACTAATCCAATATGACTGGTGTTTTTAAAAAAGAGGAAATTGGGGGACAGACATGCATACTGAATGAAGACAGTCATCTACAAGCCAAAGAGAAAGGCCTGGAAAAGATCCCTCCCTCAGGGCCCTCTCAGGAAGAACCAACTCCATCTTATTTCAGACTTCTGTCCTCCAGAATTGTGAGATGATAAATTTCTGTTGTTTAAACCACCCAGTCTGGGGTTTTTTGTTATAGGAGTCTTAACAAATGGCCTCCCTGGTGGCTCAGTGGTAAAGAACCCACCTGCCAATGCAGGAGACACGTTCGATCCCTGGGAAGATCCCCTGGAGGAGGAAATGGCAACCCACTCCAGTATTCTTGTTTGGGGAATGCCATGGACAGAGAAGCCTGGTAGGCTACTGTCCGTGGTTTCATAAACAGTTGGACATGACTGAGCGACTCAACAACAACAACAGATTAACACAAATCTCAACTTCGGCATGTTTCAACTGTGCAAATACCTTCTTTTAGGGTGCTTCAATTACCTCACCCGAAAAACAGAGGATAAACCTTCCCTCGCAGGGCTGCTGAGAAGTTTAAACAAGATAAGGCTAAGTGAAGAGCACCCAGTTCCCACACTGGAACAGAGTAAATGCTCGGTAAATATTACTTGAGTCTTTCCTTCTTGAACAAACCAAGTATTTCTTTCAGTTTACCCGACTGTGGTCAGCTCGGCAGCCGGGGGATGCAGCCTGGTACCGTCGAAAGAATCCGCTCGAAGCCCTCGGAAAACACAGAAAAAGGCTTTGACAGCTTTGGGCGGCCCCTCTTCACCCTGTGCCTTTGGCCAGGGGTGCCCCTAAGGTTTCTATTTCGCCCTGTGCAGGAAGAAACCTGTTCCGGAGGACGGCCTCTAGGGGGCGCGCTGTCTTCAGAGCTCGAGCCTGGACTGGCCCCTCGAGCGAGGCAAGGTGGCTCTGAGGCCTCGCGGAAGGCGCGTCCCCCTTCCTCCCCGCGCAGTTTGCTCTCAGTAACTCCGGGAACCGGGAACCCCCTCACTTTCCAGCCCTTCGATGAGCGCGCACTGATGCCCCGTGTGCTATATCCCTTACTCTGGACAAACCTGTCTCACAGCTAAGTTAATGCTCAGAGAGGTTAAGTAACTGGCCGAAAGTCACGCAGCCAGCGGACTAGAACCCATCTCTTCCCGACTCCAAAAGCAGCAAAACATCTTTGTGGCCCAAGAAGCGCCAAGTGTTCGGTTCTCCAAAGGGAGCCAGGTGACTTGCAGACCTAATCATGGACCCACCAAAAGACCCCAGGGACAAGAGAACCAAAACAGCCTTTATTAACACTGTTCTTTTCTCCTTGGAGCTTGCTGTTGCTTCTGAAGCCCTGTGTCTCTGCCTCTCTCTCTACCTCTCCAGTGGTGATTTTTTTTTTTTTTTAAGCTGCCCTGACTCATTCTGAAAGTGAAGTCATTGGAGGTTAATTCCTTTTCCTTCTTTTATCCTCAGATGGTTGATTTTCACAGCCACTCCAAACGAGTGTTCAGGACAGTGTAGGAGCAAATGTTTTAACTGTTTATTGCCTCCACTGAAGGAGTCAGGACACATTAAAAAACAGCAGTAGTGACTGCATGTAATTGATGGCTGATGTCTACACTGCTGGGCAACAGCAGGGTTTTTCCTCTGAGACATAGTCTCCCGTGCCAGAAAAAATAACCAGTGTAACATGATGTTCCTTGACACTGAATTTGTACTCCGAGTCTGTCCAGGTGATATTCTCCAGCTCCTTCGGGCAATTGTTCGTTCACCCACCCACCCATCCATCCTGCCAACAGTTGGGAGCCCAAAGCACGCATACCACGGAGCCCTGAACCTTGACGGTATCTGCCTACAGGACCATTGTGATCCAGCAGAGCAGCGCTCACGGGAGAACTGACACCAAGCCCATATTCAGAAAACACTCTTTAATGAAGGCCATGCTCATGCAAAAGATGTCAGTTCTTTCTGGACTTTTTGTTGTCTGGTCTTGGGTCAGTTCTTTTTTTAAGAGTATAGGAGTGGGACTTCCCCGGTGGTTCGGTGGTTAAGAATCGGCCTTGCAGTGCAGGGGACGGAGGTTCAATCCCTGGTTGTGGAACTAAGATCCCACGTCCCACGTGCCTTGGGAGCAACTAAGCCCGTGCACCGTAACTAGAGAGTCTGTGGGCTGCAAAGAAAGATCTATCATGAAGCAAGGAAGATCCCGAGTGATCCAACTAAGACCCAATACAGTCAAATAAATAAACAAATTTTTTTTTTTTTTTTAAAGTATAGGAGCGAAGAGAGGAGCAGCTGGGAGGCTGGAATTCTGTTTCTCTCTGTTACACTCACCAGTCCCAATGTGGTCTTGTGGACAAAGCCCTGGCTTTTTGTGTTTGTAAAGCAAGGAACACAGGCTCCTTTCTAACTCTGCTAGACTCTCATGTCACAGACTGGCATCATCAACTGCCGCAGCCTCCAAACAACTTTAGTATCTCTTCTGCCCACAGCAGAGTTCACAAGCCTAATGCTCTCTGTGTGCAAGAGGTACTGCATCTCAGTGAACCCCTGGAAAACAGACTCCTGGGCCAAGACAGCCTGCCTGCCCCCCATCCTTTACTATGCATTTATTCTGTAGGTTAGTGGACTCAGGGAGGCCAACCTGCCTCGGAGGCCCTCCCCAGGCTTTTGTTCAAACATGCCACCATCAATATCTAAGTAAAAGTGATTGGGTGTCATGGAGAGCAAAGACACTTAGAAGGTGCTTGAAGGTCATAACAGAAGAGCAGAAAGTCTTCAGAAGAATCCTGGTGCCTTGGAATCTTGACACGTAGATACCAAAATGTCAATTGAAGGGAGGTAGAGGCTGGAGCTCACAGAGGTGAGGTAACTTGCTGAAAAGTGACTAGAACCCAGGGACCTAACTCCTCTGGATTCCAAACTCAGTGCTGTCTCTATCAGGCCACCAACTATGAGTGTGAAATACTGACACTTAGCCAGACCGTTGGAGCTTCCCTGGTGGCTCAGCAGTAAAGAATCTCCTGCAATGCAGGAGACCCCAGTTTGATCCCTGGGTCAGAAAGATCTCCTGGAGGAGGGCATGGCAACCCACCCTAGTATTCTTGCCTGGAGAACCCCCATGGACAGAGGAGCATGGCGGGTTGCAGTCCATGGAGTCACAAAGAGTTGGACACGACTGAAGCAACTAAGCACCTGCAGCAGCAGCAGCCAGACTGTTAGAGAGCCACGGATGACACGTCACATGACTCCCGTCCCATGGGGCCCTGTGCAGCAATCCTGCATGAAGGCATCTCCAACTTCCTGCTGAGAACTACTGTGGTTTTTACCCACAACTTTACTTCCCACCAAAACCTCTCCAGAACACGTTTGCCCTGTATCACGGGCAGACCTGAACTTTTGATCTCACCAGCAAACTGGCTTCTCCACCCTTGCCTTTCTTGTGCATAAGACTCCATCTATGCTTTCCTTTCTCCCAGAAACCTGCCCCTCAAACACACATCCCATACTCTGTCCTGGTCCTTCCTCTACCAAAATACGGCTCCATCCTCTCTCTCTCCACTGCCCTAATCAAATCACCATGTTCTTTAGTCTGATTTCAACTGACATCTAATCACTGGGAGAGTTTACATTAAAACTCAGGTTGCAGGGCTCCCAACCCTAGAGTTTCTGATTCAGGGGCCCAAGAATGTGCATTTTCATAAGTTTTTGGTGAAGCTGAAGCTCCTGGAGTCCACTCTTTGACAAACTGAACCTCCTTCCAGTCTTTTCTCTGTATAGCAGTCCGAGAAGTCTTTGTGTGAAAATCACTCAGTCGTGTCCGACTCTTTGAGACCCCATGGAGTATACTGTCCATGGTATTCTCCAGGCCAGAATACTGGAGCGTGTAGCCTTTCCATTCTCCAGGGGATCTTCCCACAACCCAGGGATCGAACCCAGGTCTCCCACATTGTGGGCAGATTCTTTACCAGCTGAGCCACAAGGAAAACCCAAGAATACTGGAGTGGGTAGCCTATCCCTTCTCCAGTGGATCTTCCCGACCCAGGAATCGAACTGGGGTCTCCTGCATTGCAGGTAGATTCTTTAAAAACTGAGCTATGCAAAATCTCATTTGGATCATGTCACTTTCTTTGCTCTGTTAGTCTGGTCAGGCCACTGTAACAAAATACCATAGACTGGGTCACTTATAAACAAAAAAATTATTTCTGACAGTTCTCAAGACTGAGAAATTCAAGAACAAGGTGCCTAGACACAGATTCTGTGTCTAGTAAAGGCCCACTCCCTTTTCTCTTACCCTCTGTCTTTTCTCTTACTCTCATGTGTGGAAAGGCCAAGGGAGCTCTTTTATAAGGGCTCCAATCCCGTTTAGGATGTTTCAGGTGACTCAGTGGTAAAGAACCTGCCTGCCGATGCAGGAAATTCGGGTTCGATACCTGGGTCAGGAAGATCCCGTGGAGAATGGAATGGCGACCCATTCCAGTATTCTTGCCTGGGAAATCTCATGGACAGAGGAATCTGGCGGGCTACAGTCCATGGGATCACAAAAAGTCGGACACGACTTGGCAACTAAACAACAACAATCCCATTCATGAGAGTGAAGCCTCATCACCTTCTGAGGGCCCCAGTCCTGAATACTGCCACATTAAGGGTTAGGATTTCCACATATGAATCTAGGGGGGACACAAACATTTGGTCTATATAGCACTTGAAACTCCAGTACTTTGGCTGCCTGATGTGAAGAGCTGACTCAATGTAAAAGACCTTGATGCTGGGAAAGATTGAGGGCAGGAGGAGAAGGGGGCAACAGAGGATGAGAGAGTTGGATGGCATCACTGACTCGATGGACACGAGTTTGAGCAAACTCTGGGAGATAGTGAAGGACAGAAAGCCTGGTACACTGCAGCCTATGGGGTCACAAAGAGTCAAACACAAGTTGGCCACTAAACAACAACAAACTGGTCTAAAATCCTTCATGGTTCTCATCACGCTTAGGAGAGGGAATTATGTCTGTATTGTGTCCCTGGCCAGCTGCTGGCACAAGTTCCTTCAGAGTCCATGCCACCAGACTAAACCCCTGGCGCCCTCCAGTTGCCTTCACGTTCAGCCTCCTTGTTCCTTAAGAACTTGAGTACTGAACTCACCATCTTCATCTTCACCAACCCCTTCCGTCACTATTTAGGGAACTTTGGCCTCTATGTTCCTGACCTCCTTACCTCGAGTGGTCTATAACTTTCCACCCTGGTGGACCTTGTCGTCAAATGTAAGTCTCGATTTGAAGCCCCCGCTTCTTGGGCACCTTTTCCTCTCCTTCTCGCTTATTAGTTCTAATGCTCCCATCCCAGCGATTCTCTGACGTCATCAAGGCCCCTGACACTGGCCTTACCATTTTTTCATCCCCATCATAGCTTAGTTTTTCATGTCCTTCCTGACTCAGCTTTGGGTAAATGGCATATTTTTTAAGAGCACTTCCTCATAAATACCACTAATGCTCGGCTATCCCCTGCTCTATCCCTGTAGCCAAGCAGCCAGAAGAGAACACTAGCTGGGGTGAGTGTTCTCACTTTAATTCCTGGCCACAGACCCCATCACACTGCCCACAAGTCCGATCTATTTCCCTTCCTGGATCAACAGCACAGACATCACTTTTGCACATGCAGAAGCTCAGGCCCCACCCAGACCTCCTGAATTAGGATGATCTAAACTTTAACAGGAGAAGGCAATGGCACCCCACTCCAGTACTCTTGCCTGGAAAATCCCACAGACGGAGGAGCCTGGTAGGCTGCAGTCCATGGGGTCGCTGGGAGTCGGACACGACTGAGCGACTTCACCTTTCACTTTTCGGTTTCATGCATTGGAGAAGGAAATGGCAACCCACTCCAGTGTTCTTGCCTGGAGAATCCCAGGGACAGGGGAGCCTGGTGGGCTGCCGTCTATGGGGTCGCACAGGGTCGGACACGACTGAAGCGACTTAGCAGCAGCAGCAGCACTTTAACAATGTCCCCAGGTGATTCATTTCTGCATCAAATGTTCAGAAGCACTGCCCTGGTGGTTTGTTTTCTGAAATTCATTCATCATCTTTCTCTTTCTCCTCAAACCTCCTGAACCCCAGTGGCCCATCACTCAGCTCACAGTCCACTGAGAATGCTGGACGCAGTCGTATGAATTCAGCTGTCCATCACATCCTCAACCTGCTTCCATCTGTAGGGTCCCAGCTCTGTAGGGGGACTTCCCTGGTGGTTCAGATGGTAAAGCATCTGTCTACAAAGCGGGAGACCCGGGTTCAATTGCTGGGTCGGGTGGCCTCCAGATTTCATCCCTTTCGCTCCCGTATCCCTGAATCATGAGATGCGTGTGCTATGTCACTTCAGTCGTGTCCGTGGACTGAAGCGACCCCGTGGACTGTAGCCCGCCAGGCTCCTCTGTCCATGGAATTCTCCAGGCAAGAATACTGGAGTGGGTTGCCATTTCCTCCTCCAGAGGATCTTCCCGACCCAGGGATGGAACCTGCATCTCTTACATCTCCTGCTTTGGCAGGCAGGCTCTTTACCACTAGTGCCACCCGGGAAGCCCGCTCCTTGGCTACTGGACATGTTCTCATCCTGTGATCCCACATCCTGCTCCTACCGCCCGCCTCTTAGCTTCCCAGCAAATCTCTCAGATTCCCTTTCCTGCTACGTTCTCATGGCTCACTCGTTCTCTTCACTTAGGTCTTTGCTCAGCCACCCTTTATAAAATCTCTCTCACACACACATTTTAATTATGTTTATAATGTTTATCTCCGCTGGCTATGTTCTCTGTTTCTTTACTGTCTGTCTCCCCATACTGGAATCTCAGCTCCAGGGCATGGGGTCTTTTTCTGTTTTGTCTGTGGCCGCATCCCAGGGCCTGACAGTCACTCATGTTGCATAAATGAGTAGGAGCTAGGCTGGAGTGTCGCACACCAGAAAGAGACAGGCTACCAAGAAGGGCCCTGGAAGCCCAAGACCTCAGGGACCCCTTCATTTGACAAGAGGTGATGGGACAAATAATATGTCATTTTCCGCTCTTCATTGCTTTCTTAGGACTGATTTGTTGCAAGGATATAGAAATGTACTTGTCATCTCCAGTGAAAAGGAGGGAGACAGTTGTTATAAGATAAGCAGAGTCTCACTGAATCCCAGAGAATTCAGAGGGGCCTCAACTGGTGGAAGGTCAGCAGGTGGTCCCAGTAAGTCTCCCCTCCCTATATTCCCGTCCTGGTGCACGGTCCTCCTACACCAACCAGGCCTGACGTGTAAGGAACGAACAGGATCGTGGAAACAGCGGTCTATGTGTGTGGCTTCTGAAGTTAGATCATAAAAGACACTGTTTTAGGTCACTCGCCCCAGGGGAAGCCAGCTGCTGTCTCCCGAGGACACTCAGGAGTTCCCGGGGAGTGGGGGCTGGAGGGTCAGTCCACACGAGGAACCTAGGCCACAGCTGGTGCTACTCAACAACCTCCAGAGCAGCCCTTGGAAGCGAACCCTCCAGTCCTCCCCGAGCCTCTGTCTCTGCCACTCCCTTCTCTGCTGTCTCGCTTTCTGTGGGTAAATGCCCACAGAAATGTTTAAACCAGTCTCCCTCTTATCTCTGCAGGTGAGCCTTCTTCCTGCTTACCTTGTGACATACAAATGGCAAAAAAAAAAAATAGTTGCCAGTTGTTGGTCTACTCCATGAATAGGCCAGCTTTTACTCTAAAGGGCCAGGTGGTTAAATAATCAGACTTTGCAGATCCTGTTGCTTCTGTTACAACTATTTAACTCAACTCCACGTCTGTAGCGCAGAAGCAACCATGGACAATACCTAAGTGAATGTGTGTGGCCGTGTGCTGATAAATTTTATTTACAAAGTCAGGGGCAGTGAGCTGGATTTGACTGGAGAGTTGTGGTCTGCCAACTTCCAGTCTTCAGGACATCACCGTTCCAGGGCCCAATACCATCTGATGGGCTAAGCCTGAGGCTGGTATCCCCTGTGTGTGAATCAGTTTTGGCCGAATAGCAACAGTGAGACCAGATGAGTTAAGGGAGGAACAGATTTTCTAAGAAAGAAATGGTGCTGATCAGCAAATAATGTGCATCTTTTAGCACAATCACATTCAGTCAGTTCATTAACTGACCATCTGCATCGTGCTGAGCACCTTTGATTGGATATGGGAATATGAGTGATATTACATGCCCCACAATAGGAGCTATTATGTATCTCATGCTTCAAAGTGCCAGGCTGGCCATTAAGTACTTTATACATGTTGTCTCATATAACCCTCAAAGCAAAAATGTGAGGAAGTTAAAGCTCAGAGACATTAAGTAACTTATTTAAGGCCATACAGTAACAAGGGAGCCAAGCTGCCCTTGACTCTAGAAGCCAGAGCTCTTAACCATTATGACTTGGGCTGTTCAATGCTGCCTCTCAAGTTCCTTGAATTCTTGCCCTCTGAGAAGAGCTCGTAGTTGCCTTGGACTTTTTTTTCTTTTTTGGTAAATTCTCTATTTTTTTGCAAATTAGTTTTGAATCCTTTGGGCTGTTAATAAAACCAATTATGTAATCATGCCCTCAATTGTTAATAGAGTGACTCTACAATTAAAAGTGACGTTGAAGGGGGCCCTGTTAGTTGGGCAGAGCCTGCACCTGGCCAACTTCCTGGCATGTGGGATTTGTGGGTCACTTGCAGACTGGCAGTCCTTGTGGCCTGCAGCTGCCGTGGCGTCTCACAAAGGCCCGTTTAGGAGCTTTGTTGAGGAGGCTGGGGATCCCGCCCCAGTTCATTTCTCATTGTCTCCCTAAACTCTCAAAAATTGCAACATGAATAGACATTCTAATAGTTCACTTGCATTATTTTTCAGCGAATTAGAAAGCAAATTGCAGTGAACTAAGTATGTAATTTCCCAGAAGAGGCTCCCTTATTCTTTCAATCATGGAACATTTACATTTTTTTTTTTAGCTGCTTTTTCAAGGAGCCAGTTAGCCATATTAGAATTAAAATCTTAGAGATTTACATCGTTGTTTTCCTATTTAAGTTCCAAATCCTCATTAATAATATCTACTAAGAAAAAATATCCCAGAACACTGTTATATTTGTAATAATAGCATTTTTGTTTCATAATTCTGAAGTTACAGATCAACGTGTGTGTGTCAGTCGTGTCCAACTCTTTGCGACCCCATGAACTGTAGCCTACCAGACTCCTTTGTCCATGGGATTCTCCAGGCAAGAATACTGGAGTGGGTTGCATATCTTCCTCCAGGGGATCTTCCCAACCCAGAGATCGAACCTGAATTGCCTGAATTACAGATGGACTGTTTACTGCTTGAGCCATCAGGGAAACCCCTGCAAATCAATAAAGAATTATACTATATCATTTAACTTTTTTTTTTTTAAGATTTGACCGTGTAATTGTGGTTCTGTTTCAAAAACTAGAGGTTTTGTCTTGTAGACACTGGTAGATTGAAAAACCTGGTGGGGCTTCCCCAGTGGTCCTGTGCACTTCCACTTCGGGGGGCACAAGGTTGATCCCTGGTTGGGTAAATAAGATCCCACATGCTGCATGGTGAGGCCAAAAACCAAAAAGCGCCAAAACACCAAGTCTTCTCTGGAGTAAGAACATTCCCCCAGAGCCTTAAAAGTTATCTCTCCTTGTATAAACGAGGTCCTAAACTCAATAAAATAATAATAATTGGGGAAAAAAGTGCTATGCTAAGTTGCTTCAGTCGTGTCCAACTCTGTGCGACCCCATGGACTGTAGCCCACCAGGCTCCTCTGTCCATGGGACTCTCAAGGCAAGAATACTTGAATGCTTTGCCATGCCCTCCTCCTGGGGATCTTCCCCAACCCAGGGATCGAACCCATGTCTCTTAAGTCTCTGGCATTAGCAGGCAGGTTCTTTAGCAGTAGCGGCACCTGGAAACCTCCCCCACCTTACACCCTCTTAAAATGCTGCCATTGCCACAGAAGGAAGCCAAAGTTTTGAAAGGTAAGCGGTTACATGGAGAGAGAATCCCAGCTGACAGCCAGCACCAAGTCCCCTGACAGTGAGGCATCTTAGGTTAGACCTGCCCACCACACTCAAGCTACTTGATGCCCTTGCCTGTATGAATCACTTGGGGGAAACAGAAGAATCACACAGCTGAGCTCAGCCTAAACTGCAAAAGTAAGAGCAAATACATTGTTGTTGTAAGCGACTATGTTTTGGGGTAGCTTGTTATAAATGGATACAAGCAAGCGTGTGTGTGTTTGTGTGTTAAGTTGCTGCAGTCGTATCTGACTCTTTGTGACCCTGTGGACTGTAGCCCTTGGAATTTCTCCCTCCATGGGATTCTCCAGGCGGTACTGGAGTGGGTTACCATGCCCTTCTCCAGGGGATCTTCCTGCCCCAGGGATTGAATCCACATCTTTTAGGTTTCCTGCATTGGCAGGTGAGTTCTTTACCCCTAGCACCATAGCAGACACACTGAAATATTTATGGATAAAATGACATATCATCTTGGATTGACTTAAAAATAATCTGGTGGTAGAGATAAGTTGGTGAAGGTATAGTTGAAGACTAGCTGTGAATTAATAATTGCTGAAGCTAGATAATAGATGTTTAGGGGAATTCACTGCTTTATTCTCTCTCCCTTTAAAATTTAAAAAATATTTGGATATGTTTGAAATTTCCCTGATAAAAATTTTTTTTAAGTAAGTCAGTTTTTAATACTTCAAACCAAATAGAAAATTACCTATGTAGTATATTATAACTTAAACTGATTTATTTTAAGTCTCGGGCTCACCTGCATTGGGAACGTGGAGTCTTAACCACTGGACTGCCAGGGAGGTTCCCTAAACTTAAACTTTAATGTTGAATATTAGAAGACTTCATGTCAGATTTCATAAAAAAAAAAAAAAGTAGGATCAAAACCAAAGAAATTAGGCTAAGAGGAATATAAGGTGCAAAGAAAGGGCAGGAAACTTAAGCTGTCGGTTCTTGTCATCAGAGGCTGAATGGGCGCTGTAAATGTGCATGGCTGCCATGTTTTTTAAGCCTTTATTGAATTTGTTAGGGCTTCCCAGGTAGCTCAAATGGTAAAGAACCTGCCTGCAGTGTGGGAGACCTGGGTTCAGTTGCTGGGCTGGGAAGATCTTCTGGAGAAGGACATGGCAACCCACTCCAGTATTCTTGCCTGGAGAATCTGATAGACAGAGGAGCCTGGCAGACTACAGTCCATGGGGTCTCAAAGAGTTGGACAGGACTGAGTGACTAATGCTTCACTTGAATTTGTTACAATATTGCTTCTGTCTTATGTTTTGGTTTTTTGGCCCATGTGTGATCTTAGTTCCAGACCAGGGATCAAACCTGCACCCCCTGCCTCAGAAGGCGAAGTCCCAACCACTGGACCACCAGGGGAGTCATGGCTTCCAAGTTTTACAAGTAAATGTTAAGAAAGAAGCATTGATGCAAACTATTTTGCAGTCACCTGTGTGTCAGACTCTATGCTGAGAACTGGAGTTGTATCAGAGGGCTCATCCCAACCTTCCTTATCTGCCCTTGGACACACTGTAATTTCTTTTTGTGAGAAACTCAGTGCCCAGGGTCTAGTCAGGTGCACACACAAGTGAGGTGGCTACAAGGCGAGGGCTGTGGAAAAGCGGACTTTCTTCAGTCTTCTTTACTTTCACTATTTATCTTCTCTATGCCTTATATGCCCCTCATTTTCTGCATTGCTGTTTTCTTTGGTATTTAGTTTTTTCTTAAATGGAAACATTTAAACTCCTTTCTCATTTCTTTTGTGTATATTTTTCAGCTATTTGCTTTATAGTTGCCATGGAGATTACATTTGACGTCCTGAAGTTATAACACTTTAATTTGAATTTATGCCAGTTTAACTCCAACAACATTTAAAAAAACTCTGCTCCTTTCCATCTTCATCCCACCACCTTTTGGTTGTTGATGTCACAGAATTTATACATTGTGGTGGTGGTGTTCATTCACTCAGTCTCATGTCTGACTCTCTGCCACCCCATGAACTGCAGGACACCAGGTTTCCCTATCCTTCACTGTACCCCAGAGTTTGTTCAAACTCATGATCGTTGAGTCAGTGATGGCATCCAACCATCCCATCCTCTGTCACCCCCTTCCCCCTCTTGTTTTCAATCTTTCCCAGCATCAGGGTCTTTTCCAATGAGTCGGTTCTTTGCGTCAGGTGGTCAAAGTATTGGAGCTTCATCTTCAGCATCAGTCCTCCCAGTGAATATTCAGGGTTGATTTCCTTTAGGATTGGCTGGTTTGATCTCCTTGCTGTCCAGGGGACTCTTCGTTCTGTAGCTAACCATGATGTAATTATTTAATATTTCTGGTTATTTAATATAACATTCATGTCATAGTCAGAGTTTAATTTTAACAATTCTCCTCTAAGGACTGTTGACTTGTAATCTTGAAACCATGCATATTTACTGCATTTGTTAAGATATTTGTGGTAAAGAATGTGCTTCACTTAAAATTATCAACACCATGGTTTTTCTAGAAGGTTGAATTTGTTTACCAGCTTCGTCATGAATATCTGCTGAGTAGTCCTTACTGATCTAGTTCCAGTGTAAGTTCAACAGAAAGCTTTTGTAATTAGATAGGCGAAGTATCTCAGAGTATCCTTCTTGTCTGCAAAGGGAATTTTGCAGCAGCAAAAGTAAAGTAAGTCAGTGGTTCTAATAATTATTGTTAAAGCACAAATCAAACTCGGATCCATCTACATCAGTGTAGATAGTTTGTGTGAGATTGCTCAAGAAGGGTGAAGAATGAGAGGAAAAGAAGGCCTTGAGCAGAGCATGAGGAACAGAACCTGCGAAAAATCTATTAGAGACCTCTGTGCCTGCCTCAAATCCTCGTGGCCCATGCTTTCTTATAAACTTCAGTCATTTCTGCGGCAAACAGTCAGGCACATAGGTCCCAACAGCCCCTCCCCTCGGCTGCCAGTTGAATCTTTGGATTTCTATGGGGATGGAGGTGAGGACTGCCACCACCCATGGCATGCCTGTGGGGACCCACTGAGCCAACCAGATCTGTGTGAAAACTTGGAGGTACAAGGAGTTACCCATCTTTAGGCAAACTTGGAGCCTCTGGAGGCAGCCTGACAGTTCTGAGGTCCATTCTCCCTAGCAAGTCGGCTTCCCCAGCGGGGCCAACTCCCAGTTGTCCACAGCAGTGACTGGCTTGACAGCCACTCTCTCCCAAACCCCACTCTCATTCCTTGGGGCCACTTTATTTTTTTAAGAATTTATTTATATATATATATATTTATTTTTATCTTTGGCTGTGCTGGGTCTTTCCTGCTGTGCCCTGACTTTCTCTAGTTGCAGCAGATGGCGGCTACTCTCTAGGTGAGGTGCTTGGGCTTCTCATTGCGATGGCTTCTTTTGCCATGGAACACAGGATCGAGGGCACGCCGGTTTCAGTACTTGTGAGGCATGGGCTTAGTTGCGCCCATGGCATGTGGAATTTTCCTGGACCAGAGATTGAACCAGTGTCCCCTGCATCGCAAGACAGATTCTTAACCACTGGACCACCAGCGAAGGGAAGCCCCCTCCTTGGGGCCACTTTACAAAAAAAAATTACATGTGTATCTGTCTCAGGGTCCAAATAGATTAAGTAGAAAGCACCGTGTATTCTATTCTAATGCATATTTATTTATTTTGATGGCACCACAGGGCATGTGGGATCTTAGTTCCCCAACCAGGGATAGAATCCGTGCCCCCTGCAGTGGAAGTCTTAACCACTGGACTGCCAGAGACGTCCCAGCACTGTGTTTTTTAAACAGAAAAAATTTATTCAGAGAAATGGTTTCATGCATGATAGAAGAAGCTGAGAAGCCCACAGTGGTCGGGGAGAGGGCAACAGAGAGACCGCAGTCTGAAGACATTGACACCTCTGGGCAGGAGAGACAAAGTACTGAGATGATGGCAGCGGGGTCTAGAAGACAGAGCATCACAGTGGGCCTGTCCAGCAGGAGCTGGGGCCCTAGAGGATGTACCTTTGCTGCCAGAGGTGCTGCCCTCCACTTGCAGCAGGCAGAAGCTGGCTGAGCTAGGAGCCAAGGAAATGCAGCCTTCAGGGGTCAGCTCACTGCAGCAGAGAGAAGAGCAGGGGTAGGCAAAGAGGGGAGGCAGGACAGACCGATTTGGACTGCCACAAAGGAACTGGCAGGGAAAGTCAGCAAAAGAGCCTGAGACTGAATGGCCAGGGAAGCCTAAATTGCTCCAGTTTCTTTTTTTTTTTTTAATGTGCTTTGTAAGATTAAAAGAATCTTCCCATATGTTTCTTGCTGCCAGCTAAGGAGGCCTGGGAGCCACAACAGTCCAGTGATGGTGAGCATATCGAGTGCCTAGGTCTTGGTCTATAGTATGTATGTAGCATTCTTCAATAAGAAGTAGGGCTCCTCAGAGAAATGGCTGATTCTTGGACTCAAGCAAGAGCTATACAAGGTGAACCTGGAGCATGTTGTAGGGCTGGAAAGTAAAGTGTCAAAACAAACCTGGGACTTCACTGGTGGTCCAGTGGTTAAGACTTTGGGCTTGCAACACAGGGGGCCCATGTTCAGTCCCTGGCCAGAGAACTGAGATGCCGCAGGCCATGTGGCATTGCCGAAAGATTAAAAAGAAAACAACACACACACAACAAAATAAAACAAACTGCATGATGGTGTGGGTATGTGAAAGGGACAAAGGAGTCAAATGAAAGAGCCTCTAGGGACTTCCCAGGCGGTCCAGTGGCTAAACATCTGTCTTTTAATGCAGGGACACAGGTTGAATCCCTTATCAGGGAACTAAGATCCCATGTGCTGCAGGCGACTCAGCGTATGGACCACCACAACTACTAAGTCCGAGTGCCGCAACTAAGACCCCGTGTGGCCAAATAAATAGATCCTTTCTTAAAAAGTAGACTTCCCTGGAGGCTCAGACAGGAAAAGCATCTGCCTACAATGCCGGAGACCCGGGTTCGATCCCTGGGTTGGGAAGATCCTCTGGAAAAGGAAATGGCAACCCACTCCAGTATTCTTGCCTGGAAAATCCCATGGATGGAGGAGCCTAGCAGGCTACAGTCCATGGGGTTGCAAAGAGTCAGACAGGACTGAGCGACTTCACTCACTAATGGCCAAAGTTGGAGCATTTGAGCAACAAAATAAAGTGGCACTGGATTATAACCCAAAGTATAAAATAAATATCCAGGAGTCTGTACTGATGTAAATACGTGATTGAGTAAATAGACACGGGAGTGGAGAGACACATCTCCCATGCGGAGAATTCCCCCAAAATTAAGTAGATACTCAGCCCTCCAGGAGGTGGAGCTTAACTCCCACTCCTTCAAAGTGTGCTCAACTCGGACTTTCTTCCAAAGGGTGCAGTGTGAGAAGGGTGGGGGTTGGGGGGATGAGCACCTTTAGAATGGAGAAACCTGGCAAACACTGCCTTCACCAGGTGATCAAGGTCAACATCAACGGGGATAAATCCCATTGAGAGTCTGTATGCTTGGTATGGCGTGATGAGAAGGACACTTGATCTCTCAGTCTTCTTCCCCAAAACCCATAACTCCTGTCTAATCAGAAAAAAAAAAAAAATTCGATGAATCACAATTGAGGGACATCCTACACAAGAGCTGACCAGCACTGCTTAACAGTCAAGGTCATTCAGGTCAAAGAAAGTATGGGAAACTGTCACAGCCAAAAGAAGCCCAGAGAAATGTGGCAATTACGTGTAATGTCAGATCTTGGAATAGAAGAAAGGACATAAGGTAAAAACAAAGGAAAATTGGAATGCCGTATGGACTTTAGTTAATGATAATGAATCAGTATTGGTTCATTAGTTGTGACAAAATGCCATATTAATGTTAGATGTGAATAGTCAGGAACACTAAGCACAGGTCATGTGGGAGCTCTTTGTACTATCTTTAGATATTTCTGTAAATCGAAACAGTTCCAAAATTTAAAAATTAAAAATAAGGCCCGCCTAAGTGTAAAACTGTGTATCAGTTGGTTCTCCAGGTGTTAATTGAATGCCTTGTCTCGGCAGACCAGGGCTGTAGGATCTGATAACATAACAGATTCCTTCCCTCAGTAAACACACAGTCTGGTATGATGCAGGTTAGGCTAAGTCCTGTCTTTGCAACCCCATGGACTGCAGCACACCAGGCTTCCTGGTCCTTCACCATCTCCCGGAGTTTGCTCAAGCTCATGTCCATTGAGTTAGTGATGCCATCCAACCATCTCATCCTCTGTTGCCCCCTTCTCCTCCTACCCTCAGTCTTTCTGAGCATTTCTCAATCTTTCCCTATGCATTTCTCAAGTCTTATTTGGGTAACAATTTTTTCTTCTTCTGATTCAATCTCTCCTTCCTCTAAATTGTTTTATATTTCTATTATCGCATATTTCTATTATTTTATGCCTTCTATGTATTTCTGTATTGTTTTATGCCTTCTATGTATTTCTATTATTATTTGATACATACCAAATTTAATATATATGAAATTTGATATATGTGTGTGTGTGTGTATATATATATATATATATATATATATAATTTGGTATATTCCAAACAACATATATATATATATTATTTGGTATATACCAAACAATATATCTCTTTTTTGGTATATTGTATATATTGGTATATATCCCAAATCATATGTCTATTATTTGGTGCATATGTGTGAGCTCAGTCGATTCAGTTGTGTCTGACTTTTTACTACCCCATGGACTGTAGCCTGTCAGCCTCCTCTGTCTGTGGGATTCTCCAGGCAGGAATACTGGACTGGATTGCCATGCCTACCTCCAAGGGGATCTTTGCCACCCAGGGATCGAATCCTAGTCTCCTGCATGGCAGGCAGATTGTTTACCACTGAGCCATCTGGAATTCCCTATTATTTGGTATATATGTATTATTGGTATACACCAATATTTATCTATTATTATTTGGTATATGCCAAATTTGATGTATAAACTCCAGAGAGAGACTTTCCAAGCATGAGGAACCTCCCCACAGTAGAGGAAGGGAGCAGGAAGGAACACAAAGAAGCAGAGGCAACCCAAAACAGAAACAATAGGAAACTCAGTTATGCCAACTGCTGCCAAGGAGAAAAAAATCAGGGATTAGTGGATATAATTTGGACAGATTGCAAAAGAACCCAAGACTGGGAGGCAGAGGCTTTAATGATTTGAGTGAGGACTTATTCTCCTGAACACTAAGTTCAAATAATGATGATGGTGAAATCGATGATATAAGACTTAGCTTATTGGGTTACATCTATTTGAATCACCATCTTTATTTTTCTCCTCATTAGTTTTCAGTTTAGATTATTGGAAACTCACTTTACTTTGAAAAGTGTCCCTTTTGCAGGGGGGGAGATACCCAAAAAGCGACAGAATATGAAGCCCCATGAGGCTTGGCATATCTTTGTATCTGCAGTGCCTGGCTTAATACTCAGCTCTCTTGGTTCAACCCTAATCCTTTTGACCCTTTTTCCTCAATCATATTTTGCTGCCTGCTCTTCCATCTACTAAGTTAGGAGTCAGAATCGATGGAAGAGATACACAGAAATGTGGGAAATCTGTACAACACTCCGGTAATACATTTGAAAATGTAGAGGAAATCCATGACTTCCTAGTAAAATATAAGTTACCAAAATTGATCCAAAAAAAGAAGAAAATCTAAACCAGTCAATACTCACAGAAGAGAGTAAAAGAGTGATTTCAATCTAACCTTTGAAAAAGCAGTGGGCTCAGGAGATCTGGGTCCTATCTACCCTTTAATACAGAGTTATTGCAAAGTAGCCAGTGATGTTACTGGCCTGCAGTTACTGGAACCAGTTACTGGAATGTTACTGAAAGAGTCTTCTGAGGATACCCAGGGATGACTATTTCACAGAGAAAAAAACTAAAAGTCTCAAACATTTTATGAACTGATCATAATCTTAAAATACAATCAAGATACCCACCCCTCCCTCCTGAAAAAAATAAAAAGAAGAAAGGAAGAGGAGAATTCTCGGTGCAAGAGACCCAGCAGGGAACATGGCAGAGACGGTATAGTAGACTGTGTTCTAGAAGAGGGGGACTGACTGTAGCATACAAGCAAAGCACTGACAGACACTGAGAAGTTTAACTGGAGCAACACGGTGGAGAGTTCCAGGGGTGAGGGCAAATCTGCTTCAACTGCTATTAATGTATACTTTTTTAATCCTCTGCAAATCTGCACCCTTTTCCCCCCAATCAACCCACAGTTTAGCACTTCCTTCTCAGATTGTCTCTGAAGCCCTTTTGTTACCAGAAAGTTGGGTTTACCTCTTGATGGATATTGAGCCGATAGACACAACCAAGCCAAAGAGTGGGAGAAGGAAGGACTTATGGTTACCTGCAGCAAATAAGGCTTCCCAGTGGTACTAGTGGTAAAGAACCTGCCTGCCAATGCAGGAGACAGAAGAGATTTGGGTTTGATCCCTGGGTCAGGAAGATCCCCTGGAATTAGAAATGGCAACCCGCTCTAGTATTCTTGCCTGGAGAATCCCTGGACAGAGCCTGGCAGGCTCCACCCCGTAAGGCTGCAAAGAGTCAGACATGACTGAAGTGACTTAGCAAATAAGAACCCTTTCCCAAAGCAATGTCTCCCCAACAGCAACACTGAGGAGGTTTTAAACTAAGGGTATATGCATATTCATAAGTGGGCTTGAGCAAAGGACTTCACCTGGTGGCTCAGATGGTAAGGAATCCGCCTGCCAATGCAGGAGACCTGGGTTCGATCCATGGGTTAGGAAGAGCCCCTGGAGAAGGAAATGGCAACCCACTCCAGTATTCTTGCCTGGAGAATCCCATGGACAGAGGAGCCTTTGTGTCCATGGAATTGCAAAGAGTAGGACATGACTGAGTGACTAAGCAGGCAGGCAGACACATGCATATTCATCATGCGGATTGAGCAAAGAAGAATTCAGCACAGAATTGGAGCAAAAAGGTTGACAGTGTCTACGCGTGAGTTGATTGAAGTCCAAAGGGTCAACATCATCATTCTGTCCTCCATCTGGGTTCAGTTCAGTCCATCTGGGTGGGGGGCCTTAAATCCTGCAGAATTTAAAGGTATATGGTTATGCATATTCCTTGAGGAACAGGACACTGCCCCAGGGCTGCCCGATTGTTTCTTGACTGCTTCTCCCTTCTTTGTACCTCCCCTCTCCTAAGATGATTAATTACTGAGACCTGTTCAAGGGCAAGCTTTGTGGCCAGGCTTAGATCCCAAAATGGCTTTATGTCAAGAAAGCCATTCCTGGTTCTCTTTCTTCAAGGATCCTCTCATCTATCTCTTACACTAGAGCACAAGACTGCTTTAGCCCTCTTCCTATCACATGATAATTGCACAAAAATGGCTAAGTTCCACAAAGGCTCTCATCTGACCCTAACTATAGCCCTGAAGCAGCCGTTAGTGTTTCCCGTTACCAAGGAAGACACCGGTTCAATTTGCCCAGGCCGTTGAACTAAATAATGGTGGAGATGAGATGCTAACCTGGGTCTTTCCTACTCAGTAACTCCAGGTCCCTAGAAACGCTGTTGATAGGAGGGGTAAAGTGAAGAACAAGCCATGAGCCACCAGTGATTTGGCTTCAGCTAGTATCTTTCCCGCCTTTTCTCTTGATCTTTCTCCATTCAAAGCTAATGGCCATTTTGGTTTTAACACGATTAAAGCAATTCTAGAATGAACTACCAGAAAGTAGCAACTGAGAGAGGTTGCTTTCCAGAGTAAGATTTTATTAGGATTAAATCCCAAATTCAGGCAGACCTGACACTGTGGTTTATTCATCTCCCAGAGAAGGGAGCAAGCTCCTCTATTTCCTGCTCCTCACCAAGAAGGCAAGAATTGGAAATGAGATGTTGCAGAGGTGGGGACCCAAAGCCTCCAGCCCCTCACTTTGCTGGGCTCTGATCCCCTGTGCCATCTCCCCAGCCCCCTCAAGAAGACAGGCAACCTTTGTTGAAGATTTGCATGGTGATGCCACAGCCCTCCAAGACTGCAGCGGAGACTCCTTGGACCGCCTCCAGAACTGGAGGTAAGTGCCCTGGGCATTCTAAACCAGCACATTCTCACTTCCATAATGGTGTCACAGCTAGGATGTAATTCCTAAGTGTCAGGGAACTTAAGTACTTCACAAATTCTTTCAAGCGCGATTGTCTCTAGGTGTCTATTGACACTTTTTCCAGTCTCTTTCTCCCAAGCCTGCCCCTGGCTTTAAAACCTTCCCTAGATCAATGTATCCCTCTGAAAGCCTTCCTACCTTCGATTCTCATCTGCAAGTCCTCCCGGGAAGGCCAAGATCAATCAATCAATTGGATAGCATTGATTTTCTAAGTGCTTTCTTTAGTTTTTTTTTTTTAATTAATTTTTGAATAGATGATTCATGTACATTCCAATAACTGCAAAACAACAATAAGGTATGTAGGGAAATGCATGTTTCTTTTCTCTCTCTGTACCAATCTGTCACAGATTCAGGAACGTTCTGTGCCCTTCTTTTTCTTTCTTTTTTTTCCTGTTGTTCAGTTGCTCAGACGTGTCCCTTGCCACCAGGCAAGGCTTCCCTGTCCTCCACCACCTCCTGGAGCTTGCTCAAACTCCTGTCCATCGGGTCAGTGATGCCATCCAACCATCTCATCCTCTGTCGTCTCCTTCTCCTCTCGCCCTCAATCCTTCCAGCATCAGGGTCTTTTCCAACGAGTAGGCTCTTCCCATCAGGTGACCAAAGTATTGGAGCTTCAGCTTCAGCATCAGTCCTTTCAATGAATATTCAGGGCTGATTTCCTTTAGGATTGAAGTGGTAACATAATGAATACTCTGTTTTTCACCTCAAATGCCTAGGGGACAGGTCCAAATCCATTCAGGTAGATTTGTCTAAAGGAATTTGTGGCTGGGAAACATTGTATTTTATGGATGAACTTGTTACCAAACAAAGTTCATGTGCCCAGGATACAGTGAGGTCAAACAGACTGAATTATGAGAGTTTGGAGAAAGGTTTATTGCAGGGCTAAGCAAGGAGAACAAGTGGCTCATGCTCAAAAACCTTGAACTCCCTGATGGTTTTTGGGGAAAGGTTTTTATCAGCAGATTTTGGGGTGAGGGCTGCAGGGTGTGTGGCTTTGTTCTAATTGGCTAGTGGTGACGTAAGAGGGCGGTGCACATTTTTGATGGTAAGAGGCTCAAGGAGATAGCTCTGGTGAAGGGACAGGCTGTCCTTTATTTGACATGAAACTTCATTAGGCTTGAAAGCAGAGACATTACTTTGCCAACAAAGGTCTGTCTAGTCAAAGCTATGGTTTTTCCAGTAGTCATGTATGGATGTGAGAGTTGGACTATAAAGAAAGCTGAGCGCCAAAGAATTGATGCTTTTGAACTGTGGTGTTGGAAAAGACTCTTGAGAGTCCCTTGGACTGCAAGAAGATCCAACCAGTCCATCCTAAAGGAAATCAGTCCTGAATATTCATTGGAAGGACTGATGCTGAAGCTGAAATTCCAATACTTTGGCCACGTGATGTGAAGAACTGACTCATTGGTAAAGACCCTGATGCTGGGAAAGATTGAAGGTGGGAGGAGAAGGGGATGACAGAGAATGAGATGGTTGGATGGTGTTACCGACTCAATGGACATGAGTTTAAGTAAACTCAGGGAGTTGGTGATGGACAGGGAGGCCTGGCGTGCTGCAGTCCATGGGATCTCAAAGAGTCAGACACATCTGAGCGACTGAACAAAACTGAACCGAATGGTCCCCTTTCCCCTTGCCCACCTCTTTATTTCTGGAGCCTACAGGCACTTAGGCCAAAGAAAACAGGCCAGGTGGGGAACTGGAGGTGTTCCACTAAAGGAGAGATTTGTCTCAATCTTTCCCTTATTGCTCAGTTGGTAAACAATCTGCCTGCAATTCAGGAGATCCTGGTTTGATTCCTGGGTTGGCAAGATCCCCTGGAGAGGGATAGGCTACCCACTCCAGTATTCTGGCCTAAAGAATTCCATGGACTGTATAGTCCATGGGGTCGCAAAGAGTCGGACAAAACTGAGCAACTTTCACCCTCACCCTAACCTGTATTAAAGTGATCATTGTTTTCAATTATTATGAATTCACTTTAATTGACCTTTTTGTGCCCCGAGGAGAAGCTGAGGCAGTCAAAGTTGGGGAAAAGTGGGGTCGAATGAAGATGCGAGGGGGAAGTCTCCTAGGTAGGAAGCCTGACGGTTCTGACATGAAGGACAATAAGAAAGTGGGGAGAAGTGGATATGAGGTAGATTCCACCTAGAATGACTAGGGCCCCAGCCCCACAGTTACTGCCACACCCCCACTTTAAGGCAGCCCATTCCCCTGCACCTGTCAGCTCTGAAGCCACCCTTCTTGCCCTTGACACCCAAGTGAGGGGGCTGCCCTGGAGTGATATTTCCTAGGAATGAAAAACACTTCCCTAACCCTGCCTAAGGGAATGCTCTGGTTTCCATGCTGAGATGGCCTGAGAGTTGCCCTGAAGATCAGAGACACAAAGCTGCATGCCCCCCATTCCGGCCCAAGGAATATTGGGGCCATATTGTTTGCCCCTCATCCAGTAAAATGCACCTGGAGAAACCTTTATTGTTTATGATTTACTTCAAGATAAATCTCCCTGGGGACTGGTGTGTGTGTGTGTGTGTGTGTGTGTGTGGTGGTTTTGATTTCTCCTCTAGGCATGGCTAGTTACTCTCTTTAATCCACTGGTCATCCTACTTGGAGCTTTCTCAGTGGCTCAGTGGTAATGAATCCACCCACAATGCAGGAGACACGGATTCGATCCCTGGGTCGGGAAGATCCCCTGGAGTAGGAAATGGCAACCACTCCAGCACTCTTGCCTGGAAAATCCCATGGACAGAGGAGCCTGGTAGGCTATAGTCTATGGGGTCGCAAAGAATCAGACACGACTGAACGACTTCACTCACTCCAGTATTCTTGCCTGGAGATCCCATGGACAGAGGAGCCTGGCGAGCTACAGTCCATGGAGTCGCAGAGTCAGCCATGACTGAAGTGACTGAGCACACATCCTACTGGACCTATCCTACTTCCTTTTAAGGCAGTTGCTCACCCTGTCCTCCTTGAAACACTTTCTTTTCTGTTTTTAATGTACTGAAGGAAATCCACGTTATGTTTGGAGCTCTTTCCTTTATAATTGTACTTATCTAGTTGTTTCTGGCTGTGTTGGGCCTTCATTGCTGCTCCGGGCTTTTCTCTAGTTGCGGCAGGCGGGGAGCTGCTCTGTGGTTGTGGCGCTCTCAGGCTTCTCGCTGTGGTGGCTTCTCTTATTGCAGAGCACAGGCTCTAGGGTGCATGGGCTTCAGTAGTTGCGGCTCCCGGGCTCTAGAGCACTGGCTTAATAGATGTGGTGCACGAGCTTGGTTGCTCCACAGCTTGTGGGATCTTCCCAGAGCAGGGATCAAACTCCTGTCGTCCTGCATTGGCAGGTAGATTCTTTACCACTGAGCCACTAGAGAAGCCTGGAACACTTTCAGGACCACACATTCTCTGCAGTTTCTGGCCGTCTGCCAGGGCACTCCTGGACCTTAAAGCACCGAAGGATCAGTCCTCAACCTTCATCCCCCATCTGCCTCATCTCTTCGTGTTGTCTCAGGGCTTTAAGTACCGTCTCTGTACCGAGGACTCCCACATTTATCTATACAAGCAGGACCTCTCCTCTGAACTTGAAACCCTTCTATCTAATTGCCCACTTGACAGCTCCAGTATCTTATTGGCTGTCAACACCAACAGGATTTGTCCCTCAAAGCTTGCTTCTCTGGTTTTCTCCCCTATTTTAGTAAATGGCAATGCCACTCTGAAAGTTTTGGTTTGTACCAAAAAAAAAACCCCAAACAAAACCAAAAATGATACAACCCTGGAGAGTCATCCTTGACTCCTGTCTTTCGTATAACCTGTCTCACTCAGTTTATAAACCACAGTCCTTCCAGTGGCCCATGAGTCTGACAAGTGTGTGACTAAATTAGTCCTGTTTCCAGGGCTATTTGATCGGGAAATAATGGGGTAGGGTGAGCTTATATTCCCCACAAAAATCTAATTTTTGGAGTCTACAGATGTTTGCCAGAGGCATCCAATAATTGAAAGACTAGATGGCTTAGGTCGGTCACAGTAGGCTTATTTCCCCTCAGTTCATTTCTTCAACAACTATTTACTAAGCAGCTACTCACAGCCAGACCCTGCTCTAGATGCCACCGATATATCTCTGAACAAAACAGAACTCTGTTTCTCGATAAAGGACAGAAATGGTATGGACCTAACAGAAGCAGAAGATATTAAGAAGAGGTGGCAAAAATACACAGAAGAACTGTACAAAACGATCTTCACGACCCAGATAATCACGATAGTGTGATCACCAACCTAGAGCCAGACATCCTGGAATGTGAAGTCAAGTGGGCCTTAGAAAGCATCACTACGAACAAAGCTAGTGGAGGTGATGGAATTCCAGTTGAGCTATTCCAAATCCTGAAAGATGATGCTGTGAAAGTGCTGCACTCAATATGCCAGCAAATTTGGAAAACTCAGCAGTGGCCACAGGACTGGAAAAGGTCAGTTTTAATTCCAATCCCAAAGAAAGGCAATGCCAAAGAATGCTCAAACTTCCGCACAATTGCACTCATCTCACATGCTAGTAAAGTAATGCTCAAAATTCCCCAAGCCAGGCTTCAGCAATACGTGAACCGTGAACTTCCAGATGTTCAAGCTGGTTTTAGAAAAGGCAGAGGAACCAGAGATCAAATTGCCAACATCTGCTGGATCATCGAAAAAGACAGAAAGAGAGTTCTAGAAAAACATCTATTTCTGCTTTATTGACTATGCCAAAGACTTTGACTGTGTGGATCACAATAAACTGTGGAAAATTGTGAAAGAGATGGGAATACCAGACCACCTGACCTGCCTCTTGAGAAACCTATATGTAGGTCAGGAAGCAACAGTTAGAACTGGACATAGATGGGTTCCAGATAGGGAAAGGAGTACACCAAGGCTGTATATTGTCACCCTGCTTATTTAACTTCTATGCAGAGTACATCATGAGAAACGCTGGACTGGAAGAAACACAGGCTGGAATCAAGATTGCCAGGAGAAATATCAATAACCTCAGATATGCAGATGACACCACCCTTATGGCAGAAAGTGAAGAGGAACTAAAGAGCCCCTTGATGAAAGTGAAAGAGGAGAGTGAAAAAGTTGGCTTAAAAGCTCAACATTCGGAAAACGAAGATCATGGCATCTGGTCCCATCACTTCATGGGAAATAGATGGGGAAACAGTGGAAACAGTGTCAGACTTTATTTTTCTGGGCTCCAAAATCACTGCAGATGGTGACTGCAGCCATGAAATTAAAAGATGCTTACTCCTTGGAAGGAAAGTTATGTCCAATCTAGACAGCATATTCAAAAGCAGAGACATTACTTTGCCAACAAAGGTCCATCTAGTCAAGCCTATGGTTTTTCCTGTGGTCATGTATGGATGTGAGAGTTGGACTGTGAAGAAGGCTGAGCGCCAAAGAATTGATGCTTTTGAACTGTGGTATTGAAGACTCTTGAGAGTCCCTTGGACTGCAAGGAGATCCAACCAGTCCATTCTGAAAGAGATCAGCCCTGGGATTTCTTTGGAAGGAATGATGCTAAAGCTGAAACTCCAGTACTTTGGCCACCTCATGTGAAGAGGTGACTCATTGGAAAAGACTCTGATGCTGGGAGGGATTGGGGGCAGGAGGAGAAGGGGACAACAGAGGATGAGATGGCTGGATGGCATCACTGACTTGATGGACGTGAGTCTGGGTGAACTCCGGGAGTTGGTGATGGACAGGGAGGCCTGGCGTGCTACGATTCATGGGGTCGCAAAGAGTCGGACACGACTGAGCGACTGAACTGAACTGAACTGATGTATAAAATAGTTAACTAATGCGAACCTACAAAAAACAGACAAAAGTCTCTGCCCTCTTGAAACATGCATTCTAGTGAGTAAACAGACAGCAGATAAAAT
Organism: Bos javanicus; assembly: GCF_032452875.1. Classification (NCBI taxonomy): domain Eukaryota; kingdom Metazoa; phylum Chordata; class Mammalia; order Artiodactyla; family Bovidae; genus Bos; species Bos javanicus. Next base: position 19,467,208 of record NC_083879.1, on the reverse strand, counting down.
ATCAACTAAATTACATAGAATTAGTCAGCACGTCCTGGGAGAAAACTCAGGCAGGGAGAAGTGTGGAGAATACTGGGGAGGGCAGGGGTTCCGTGTCCCATGTTGGATGAGGTGTTCAGAGATGGCCTCACCGAGTAGGTGACATTTGAATAAAGGCTTGATGGACATGAGGAGTGAGCAGCGGTGTTTGGAAGAGTGAGTGACAAGCGTGGGAAACACCGAAGGCAAAGAAAGGGCCCTCGGCAGGAGGTTCTCTGTTCTTTTTAGCGGAGGCAGGTGTGCCAGGAGTGAAGTGAACCAGGGCAGTAGGAGGAGATGAGAGCAGAAGCGGGGCCTGTCTGGCTCTGGCCATGGAAAGACCCACTCATACGGCAATCCCAGGAGCAGGAAACACTCCATCACCCGGCATGTGGCCACTCAACTGTGGTCACTAAAGGGAAGCAGGGCTTCTGTGGGTCATCACTGATTCCAGATCTGGGGCAAGAAATGAGCATTTTGTCCTTCTAGAAAGCAAGGAGGCTTTCAGAGATGACAGTTGTTGTTCTTCAGTCTCTCAGTCATGCCCGGCTCTTTGGACCCTGTGGCACGGCAGGCTGCTCCGTCTATGTGATTCTCCTGGCAAGAATACTGGAGTGGGTTGCCATTTCCTTTTCCAGGGGGTCTTCCCAAACCCAGGGATTGAACCCTGAATCTCCTGCATTGCAGATAGATGCTTTACTGCTGAGCCACTGGGGAAGCCCTTAGAGATGACTGGGTTGTATCCAAAAGACTCAGGTCAGGAGCCAGTGAAGTTAAAGAGACTCTCAGCATTCAAAGATGAAATAATTTGAGCATCTCCAATGGATTGAGATTCATCAAATATATTAAAATTTGTGAGTTTATAATTATACCAGGAGAAAAAAAAAACCTCCTCATAGGTCACCTTTACAGGTTGCTAAGGAACCGACTCATCACTCTGAACGCTGGTTTAAAAAGGGAAAGCTGAGCATTTGCCTAGTTTTTTCTATATGAACTATATCTCAGGATAGCTGAATTGTTGTTGAGGAAAAGTTCTTGTTTCAGAAGCTTTCCAGCTAGTAGATGAAGGAGGAATGCTGGGATTAGAATACCGTACGTCCCTAATCGCTAATGAGATAACAGATGTAAGCAATGATCATCAGTGCCTGTTAAAAACTCTCAGGGGAAAAGCTTATGGGGCACTTTTAAATGGACGGATCAAGCTGGCAGTGCCTGGATTCACTCGCCAATCCTAGTATCACAAAAGATGAGACAAGCAGACACCACGTGATGCTGATGCGACGCAGTTGGAGGTTCACAGCACCAGCTATAGAGTATCCTTGTCAAAAAATGGACCCTGAGATAGTTATGGACTTTGGGAAGGTCATGTACACACTGCCATATTTAAAATGTGTAACCAGCAAGGACCTACTGTGTAGCACAGGGAACTCTGCTCAGTGTTGTGTGCCAGTGGGAATGGGAGGGGGCTTTAGGGGAGAAAGCATACCTGTGTATGTATGGCTGAGTCTCTTCACTGTTCCTGTGAAACTACCACAGCGTTATTAATCGGCTCTACCCCAGTACAAAATAAACAGTTTAAAGTTTGGGGGAAAAAGAAAGGCACCCTGATCTAGTCATGATGTAACCAATACTTTTCAGGAAATGCAGGGCTTAGGGAAACACGTTGAATGTTGCCACAGGGATGCAGTCAGCAAAATGCAGAATGTAGGTAACTGCAAAGTATCCCAGTTTTCCCAACAAATAAAAGGAAAGAAGAAAAGAAGGCAGGACAGTTTATTTAAGTGACAAGAGACGTAGAGGATATTTAAACTGACTGCAATGTATGGACCATAAAATACTAATTTTAAAAAGCTGTTAAAAAATAATGAGAAATTTCGAGTATCTGAACACTGATTGAATATTTGATAACATTAAGGCTTTTTAAGGTATGATGATGACATTATGGTTATGATTTTTTTAACATTTACGTGTTTATTTGGCCGCACCAGGTCCTAGTTCTGTCTTCACTGTGGTAGGCGGGATCTTTAACGGCAGCATGTGAGGTCTAGTTCCCTGACCAGGGATCAAACCCCGGCCGCTTGCATTGGGAGTGTGGAGTCTTAGCCATTGGACCACCGAGAAAATCCCAATGGTTATGATTTTTTCTGAGTCCTTATCTTTTAGAGACACACTACTAAAATATGTGTGGATAATATGATGTGAAATCTGGGACTAATTTCAAAATAATCCAGTTAGATATAGAAAAGTAGGATTTCCACATGTAAATAATTGTTGAGGCTTGGCAGTGATCCATTACATTATTTTCTCGGTTTTGTATTGTTTGAAAATGTTCCATAATACAAAGTAGAAAAGGAAGGGGGGATCATGTACAGAGGAGTCATAAAGAAAGACTTTCCATGACACATGGGGATAATAATCCCTATTTTCTAACTGCAGTGCCAGCACGTAAGTCATCCTCCAGAATTTATTATTGTTTAGTCACTCAATTGTGTCTGACTTTTTGCAACCCCGTGGACTGTTGCCCACCAGGCTCCTCTGTCCATGGGATTCTCCAGGCAAGAATACTGGAGTGGGTTGCCATTTCCTACTCCAGGGAATCTTCCCAACCCAGGGATGGAACCATGTATCTTACGTCTCCTGCATTGGCAGGCAGGTTCTTTACCACTATCACCACCTGGGAAGCACAATTCAGCTTTAGTAAACGTTAAGTAATATTAAAAGCAAATGAACAACAACAACAACAAAAACCAAACAGCATTACTTTTCTCCTGGAATTAAAAAAAAAAAAAAGTTTTGACCAAACCTCCAGAAATGTTCCTTAAGCAAAATATTTTAGTTTTCCCACCCTGTATGTGTGCTTTCATGCTGAGTCGCCTTAATCCTATCTGACTCTGTACACCCCTGTGGACTGTCGCCCACCAGGCTCCTCTCTCCGTGGGGTTTCCCAGGCAAGAATGGAGTGGGTTTCCATTTCCTCCTCCAGGGGATCTTCCCAATCCAGGGATCGAACCCTCATCTCTTACATCTCCTGCATTGGCAGGCGGGTTCTTTACCACTAGAGCCACCTGGGAAGCCCCCCTGAGTATGTCAATAATAGCATTTATAATCAGCTGCAGTATATATCTTTAATGCTTTTATTTTACACCCCTGCTTCCAGATATTTGTCTTGAATAAATCCTGCAGCATAATGAAGTGCCTCAAAATCACAGATTATTTTTCATTCCTTTGCAATTCTCTACACTGTTGAAATGCTACTGGCTCAAGCACGGCCACTGATTAAGGCTGGTGTCGTCAGGTTCTGTTGTATTTGACTCCACTCATGTTAAACCACTGGCTGTGCTGTGCTGTGCTTAGTTGCTCAGTCATGTCCAACTCTTTGCTAGTCCTGGTATTAAAAATAGCCCAGATTTATCTTTCAGGATTATCACCTAACTTTGACATGTCTACTGTGCTTCACAGAAAGAGCTTCACATAAAGAAAAGTGAGGCAGGTTTGGGACAAGAATTGTGTTATTTTGCGGCTATCATTTATCATAGGTAAAGTATGGTGATTTAATGAAGATACTCTCTCTAATAGGGCTTCCCAGGTGGCGTGGTGGTAAAGAATCCCCCTGCCAATGCAGGAGATGTTAGACACGAGGGTTCAATCACTGGGTTGAGAAGATCCCCTGGAGGAGGAAATGACAACTCTCTCCAGTTTTCTTGCCTGGGGAATTCCATGGACATAGGAGCCTGGTGGCCTACAGTCCCTGGAGTCCCAAAGAGTCGGGCACAGCTTACCAGCACGCAGCCATGCCTTCTGTCCAATTCTAGCTTAAATTTCGTCTGGAAGAGCCCAGTAGGTTCTGTCTGCAGGAAAAGGGCTCTCTGCTTCTGCTTCTGCAGCGGCCCCTACTGGTGCTCTAGTGCAGAGTGGCTGAGACTTCTTTTCCTTGCCCTGGGAAAGAAAGGATGTTCTGTTTTGTAAAGTACTGAGGGACCTAGATGGGTCAACACTGCTCTATTAATATAAAATGAGATTATTCACCAGCTGTTGTTTCACTTCTTTCATCAGAGCCATTGAAATGTTTGCAAAATAGCAGAGGGTTTCTGATGGGAGGAATCATTGTTCAAAAGCCAGACCACCCAGAGGGCACTTCATGTAGTAGGCTTTGCACCCAACCTTTGCAGAAATTCAGTAATGTATTAAAGAGTTTTTTATGATGGGTCTGTGCCATGGGGAAACCACAGCTCCCTCCTTTTTCTTCCCACTGACTTCTTTTTCCCTGTTATTTCCCCCTTTTTTCTAGTATGACCATGTGTGTGCATGCGTGGTAAGTCACTTTAGTCATGTCCAACTCTGTGAGACCCTATGGACTATAGCCTGCTGGTTTCTCTGTCCATGGGATTCTCCAGGCAAGAATACTGGAGTGAGTTGCCATGCTGTCCTCCAGAGGATCTTCCCGATCCAGGGATCAAACTCACGTCTCTTGCAACTCCTATATTGGCAGGCATGTTCATTACCACTAGTGCCACCTAGGAAGCTCTGTGTTGCCTGCTGCCGCTGCTGCTAAGTCGCTTCAGTCGTGTCCGTCTCTGTGCGACCCCATAGACGGCAGCCCAACAGGCTCCCCCGCCCCTGGGATTCTCCAGGCAAGAACACTGGAGTGGGTTGCCATTTCCTTCTCCAATGCATGAAAGTGAAAAGGGAAAGTGAAGTCGCTCAGTCGTGTCTGACTCAACGACCCCATGGACTGCAGCCCACCAGGCTCCTCCATCCATGGGATTTTCCAGGCAAGAGTGCTGGAGTGGGGTGCCATTGCCTTCTCTGTTCCTTCTCCATAGGTCTCCCTAAAAATCTATGGAAAGGAGTTACTAGATAAAGTAAAAACAAGTCCAGTTAAAGAGATAGTAAATGTTTGGATATAAACTTTGTCTTTTTGAGTCCATCTCATGACCTACTGTGTTCTTGATTTTCATAGACTCATAGAATGTTATCCAGGATGGGAGGGAGGAGACCAGAGAAAGAGATACACAAGGAGAAGCATGCTCCTCAGGCTCCATGTGCACTCGAACCATGTGGGCATCCTGGCTTCCCTGGCGGCTCAGTCGGTAATGAATCCACCTGCAAGGTAGGAAACTGGGGTTCAATCCTTGGGCTGGGAAGATCCCCTGGAGAAGGAAATGGCAACCCATTCCAGTATTCCTGCCTGGAAAATCCCATGGACTGAGGAGCCTGGCGGGCTACAGTCCATGGGGTTGCCAGGAGTTGGACACAACTTAGCAACTAAACCACCAACCACCTACCAGGTCTGGAGAGGGGCCTGAGAACCTGCATTTCTGAAAAGCAGTCAAGGGGATAGACAACTCTTTGAACGCAAGGGTCTGAGTTCAGTGGTGTTCCCGTTTACATTTTTCAGTATGTCTGTAAATTTGCCCAAGATTTAGAAAATACAGCCCAAACAGATAGTCAGAGTGGCAAAACTATTCTCCCTAAAACTAAATTCCTTAATAAATACTTTGTTATAAAAATACGTGTGAGAATAGAGCATCATTCAGTATCCATTAAAAAAAAATGGTTCTCCTCTCCTTTCTACTGATGGATCATTCAACCTCGATGGCCATTTCTGTTGCTTTTCTGTTGAAGTGTAAATACAGGAAGCCTATTCTGTACTTGGATCCAGTGTGCTAACCTATAACTACCTTTCCCGTGAAATAATACTTTCCAAGAATGAGTTTCCTAGACACATCTTGATCACGTACGTGACAGGGAAGGTCAGGATCTGGGTCTGTTAATTAGGAGCTGAATGACCTTGGACAAATTGCTTAACCTCTCTGATCCTTAGTTCCTGCACCTAAAACAAGAAAGGAGAGTGGAGGAATTAAAAATTAAAAAGAACATTTTTTTGAGTGGAAAAATAGGACTACCTATCTCACAGGATTATTGTAAGCTTTAAACAAGATTATGTATGCAAATTACTTGCTACATTATTCGAAGTAAGTACATGAGCCACGTGAAGTGTTCCATAAGCCGAGTTTCAAGACAAATGAAACCCTGAAATTTACATTTAGAATTGCTAAAATGTTTTCCTGTAAACCATTTGGAAGGAAATCTTTCCAAAACATTTCCCACCCCGCTACCTTGTGTTACGGACTTCCCCTGGGGCTCAGTGGTGAAGACTTCTTTGCCTGCAATGCAGGAGCCGCAGGAGATTTGGGTTCGATCCCTGGGTTGGGAAGATCCCCTGGAGGAGGTCATGACAACCCACTCCAGTGTTCTTGCCTGGAGAATCCCTATGGACAGAGGAGCCTGGTGGGCTACAGTCCATGGGGTCGCCAAGAGTCGGAGATGACTGAAGTGACGTAGCGTGCACGCACGCACCTTGTGTAACGGTGTATTCCGAATCCAGTTTAGCTCTTCCCTCATGACTCAGGGTCCTGGTTTTGAAAGTGAGTGACCGCCCTGTCCCGGAACACAGGCATGGCCTCAGCCGGGGCGATGACGATCTTGGCCCTTCTCACAGCCACCCTCCTGGCCCTTTCCCCTGCTAGCACTCCCGCGCCTTCTGTTCATTCTTCCACAATAGCTCTTACCACATGGAGACCAAAATATCTGTCTATTCAGGTTTTTGGCCTCAGACCCTGTTGCTCGGGGCCAGGGCCAGGCCTTCAGTAAGTGTTTGCTGTTGAACGAAGAGCTCCCTAGGCCCCACTTACAGGGTTGGATGTCAGGAACTCAGAAGCATGGCTTGTGTTCATTTATTCAGACACTTTAAAACGCCTCCATGTCCTCAGCCAAGAGCTGAAAGCGCTGCTCTATTTTATCTTTTAAAGATAGCCAGGGAGGGACAGAAATTGTATTCCTCCTTAAAACCTTGTGATGGTTTTTAATTATTGCAGGGCCAAGAAGTTATTTATCCTTCTGGTAAATTTTAAACCGATTCTGTTTTTTTGGTTCTTTGAAGATGCTTCCCTGGTCATTCAGCAGTGAAGAATCTGCCTGCCAAGGAAGAGACGTGGGTTTGTTCCCTGGGTCAGGAATTTTTCCTGGAGAAGGAAATGGACAAGCCACTCCAGTATTCTTGCCTGAGAAATCCCATAGTCAGAGGACCTGCTGGGCTGTAGTCCATGGGGTTTCCAAGAGTCGAACACGATTGGGTGACTGAGCACTCTGCACGAGGCTGCCGCTTTCATTGGCAGCAAGGCCACTGAAGCCAGGCAGCCCGGGATTCGAACACTGATCTGCAGTTTGACTCCTGTTTGAAGCCTGTTTGACTCCACTTTGATGCTGAATTTCCAAATCTGTACGAGGTTATAAAAGTTTGCTGAATGGCTACGTGTGTGGAGATGGCAGTAAAGATATTTCCAGAAGTCCTCTTAGGGAGGAGTTTTAACATTTTCTGCTTTGAAAATCCCACTAGGGTTAGGGGCAGGAGTAGGCCTCTAAAGAGCCTCCCTGCGTAATACTAGACTGCTGTGAACTAGAGTTGCAGGGAGCTTCACCTTTTAAACAGTCGGGCATTTTACTTTGCAGAGCACAGAAATGAGCAGGATACCGAGCTGCTTCGTATGGACAAGACTGGTGGTTAATTTCTCAACAACAACTCTCCCTCCCCTTTGTCCTTACTGCCAGAACCGTCTTTCCAACTCTAGAGGCTAAAAACACCAGTATTAGTTACTACAAGCCTGTGACTCAACCCTGGTGGATGAGTTTAAAGATAAATCTTCTGAGATATTTCTGGGAAACGTTTTCTCTTCTGATTTAGGGTGGGAGGCAGGGGATGTGGTGAGAAATGCCACTTTTTCTGCGTGAACGTGTAGTTATATGCAGGTAGAATTCCTCCAGCCATGGCAGCCATCTTGTGACCACGGGCAACAACTCTGAGGATGAAAACTTACATTCTGTGAATGGCAAAGGAAAACGGCAGGAAGCCCCTGGGCTGGTGCTTGATGACATCGTTGTGCTTCTGAATTAACCAAAGCTAGAAATGATATTTCCAGTGATAATAAACTTTATTGTTTAAGCCATGTTTATATTGCATATTCTGTTACCTGTTACTTATTCAGTATAAAATTGAGGCGGCTAAACCTTGGAGATGGGAGAAGAAGAAGGAGACTTGACGGTAGCACAGCAGGAAAGGACATCAGAGAAAAGCCACTTCTGTTGAGAATTTTGACTTCTATTGGATGTGCAGTGTAGAACTCTGTTTCATGTCTTTGGGGAGGCATCAGCAAATTTATATTGCTTGCGAATAGTTTTGGTGCTAATGGATTGTTATGGGGGACTTGAAGAAGGGTTGAAATCTACATCAAGAATGGTGCGTGATGGTAAATTCCCTGGTGATCCAGTGGTTAGGACTAGATGCTTTGAAGGAACTAGGTCTGGGAACTAGGATCCCACAAGCCCAGTGATGTGGCCAAAAAAAGAAAAAAAGAGTGGTGCTTAATGAAAACAAAGACCTGGGAGTAGCCTTCATACCTTACATAACTTCTGGGTTGTGTAGGGATTAGAGATCCATCTGTCAAGCATCTAGAATGATGCCTAGAACTTGGACATATATAATAAATTATATCTATAAATTATAGATAAATTATAGATATAATAAATTTATTAAATTATAATAAATTATGGACATATATAATAAATAACATATATAATAAATTATAGATGTTATTATTACCTTGTATTTTTAGTTTTAATTTTACTTTTTGACTGAGCCACGCAGTTCATGGGATCTTAGTTCCCCTACTAAGGACTGAACCCGGGGCCCTTGGCAGTGGTTACGGAGGTCTAACCACTGGTTTGTCATTGTTGTTTAGTTGCTAAGTCGTGTCTGACTCTTTTGAGACCCCATGGACTGTAGCCTGCTAGACTCCTTTGTTCATGGGATTACCTAGACAAGAATACTGACATGAGTTGCCATTTCCTTCTCCAGGGGATCTTCCCTACCCAAGGATCAAACCTACGTCTCCTGTTTGGCAGGCAGATTCCTTACCATTGAGTCGCCTGGGAAGCCCCTTGTGTGTAACTGCTGGACTGCCAGGGAATTCCCACTAGTGTTATTATCTCAGCTCCTATATATGTATCCAGAAAGGAGGCAGAAATTTGATGCTCTTGGGTGGGGCTGTAGTGGAGGGCAGACTACGTGGTCGGCTTTGAGAAGAAGGTCTGTGAAAACAACAAGGAGCTGAGCGTCCCTGGCAGGAGCCCTGGCAGGTGCGCAGGGAAATCCCACAGCAGAGCTACTGTGACCCTACAGGTGGGGCAAAAGGCTGAATGCAGAGGCTAGAGGTAGAGGCAGATGGGGCGTTATTACTCAATGGGTGTAAAGTTTCAGTTATGAGAGATGAAGACGTTTGGGAGATCTGAACACAGCAAGTGCACCTAACACTATTCTGCTGCACACTTGAAAACGGCTAAGATGGTAAATTTCGTGTTATGTGTTTCTTACTACAGTTTAAAAAAAAAGGAGGGGAGGACCCCAGTTACTAGAACTAAAGCCTACAATCAGAACAGGCTCAACAGAAGCCTGACAATTGTTTGGAGAGAGGCTTCCTGGATTTCCCCTGATTAGTAAAGGACGGGTTCCAGAGCTTACCCTCAAGCTGCCATGTAGAAGTCAAGTTTCCTCAAGAGTGGAATAATACTTTAAGACTCTCTGTTTCTACTCCAGGGGACCTGGGTTCCATCCTGGTCCAGGAACTAAGGTCCCGCATGCTGTGTGGCATGGCCAAAAAAATAAAAATTAAAAATAAAGGGTGGTATAATACTGTGTGGGCTTCCCAGATGGTGCTAGTGGTAAAGAACGTACCTGGCAGTGCAGGAGACACAAGCGACGTAAGTTCGGTTTGTGGGTCAGGAAGATCCCCTGGAGGAGGGCATGGGAACCCACTCCAGTAACCTTGCCTGGAGAATCCCATGGACAGAGGAGCCTGGTGGGCTACAGTCCACAGGGTTGCAAAGAGTTGGATACAACTGAAGTGACTTAGCAAGCAAGAAAGGATAATACTGTGCATGTGTGTGTGTGTGTGTATCTATACATATAATATCTCCTTCTCTCTGTGCTTTTGTGTGCGTGCATGTATGTATCTCCTTACTTTATTTAACCTCTCAAAAGGGCCTTGGGTGTCAGCCTAATTTATCTGGACAGCTATGGGGAGCCTTCAAAGCTAGGGACTTGCTTTGGTCATTGTGTTCTGAAAGGACGTAGCATAAACACCACTCGAACTGAGGCTCTAAAGGTTATTGTGGACGTTTGCACCTACTTTCTTGCTCTTCTGTTCTGGCACAGGACTGGCACGTCTCACATAGGAGCTACTCCTGCAACCTTGGTCCCAGATTGTGAAAAGACACGGAGCAGAAGCAGAGCCTTTACCAACGTGGCGGCAGACATGATACCAGAGTAAGGAACACTGGTTGTTACAAGCCACTGGGAGTCAGGGAGTCCTTTGTTACTATGGTAAAGCTGACTGATACATCTGGACAATCACCTTTTGCGAACACACAGGATGGAGAAAAATAATGAATTGTTGTTTTAAGCCACTACATTTCAGGGTCGTTGTAAGGCAAAAATAGATAATCGAAGCATTCTATAGAGAAGGAAGGCTAACTTGATCCTAGGCAGGGTAGAAAGAGAGAAGATAAATTTGAGGAATATTAAAAGAGTGTGTTTGAACTCTTTTGATCACTAATGATAAAACTTGAGCAAAAAGAAGAATCTTATTGGCTAGAGTTACTGAAAAGGAGTGAGGATCAAATGATGTCACGGGGTTGTTTCTCTCCATATCTTGACTACCTTTCCTTGGTTGGATGGGTACCCTGGACTCTCAACAGCGGATTCCAGCAACTCTGAGTACAGCTTCCGCAGCCTCATGTCTTCCAAGGTTCAAGTTCAGTTTTCTACCGACCTTCTTGTCTGATCCTGCCCACAAAGGTCCTGAGATTCACTCTGAATAGACTGACTGAGGTCAGAGCCCACCCCTGAGACGTTCCCTATGACAGTGGCTGCAGAAAAGGATGTATTTGTTATGGGTCTTTCTGTTGAAACTCAACCAGGTTTTTTTGAAAGGAGAATTTATTCAATGATATAACTTAAAAAAAAAGAGAGAAAATTTCATGAATGATTCCAATTTCAGGTGCAGTTTGAATTAGATCCAAAAGAATGTGTCCAGGATTTATTTCTTGACTTTTAAAAATTATGGCCAGCTGAGATACTCATCCTATAGAGGATTTTGAAAACCAAGGAGAAGTGGGTTTGATGACAGTAAGAGGCTACCATCAGGTGTTTGTTTTTTTATTTTTTGGTCACACTCTAGGGGTGTGCAGGATCTTAGTTCACCAGGGATTGAACCCACACCCCCTGCAGTGGAAGCAGGCAGTCCTAACCACTGGACCACCTGGTAAGTCCCTTGGAGTTCTTCTTCCTAATTGATTTCTACAAACAACCATAGCTGTATTAGTCTTGCTGTATGATCACAGGTTTGTGTATAGTAAGGAATTGTTTAAGTTCATTCGTGTTCCAACTGCCCCCAGAGGCAAGATTGTAAAATGAATCCAGATTGCCTGAGCTTAGATCCTGGCTCTCACACTGAGTAACTGTATGACCTAAGGAGAGTCTCTACTCTGTGCCTCAGCTGATCTGTCTGTAAAATGGGATCAACCAAAATCAACCCTGAATATTCATTGGAAGGACTGATGCTGAAGCTGAAGCTCCAACACTTTGGCCACCTGATGCGAAGAGCCAATTCACTGGAAAAGACCCCGATGCTAGGAAAGATTGAGTACAGGAGGAGAAGTGGACAACAGAGAATGAGATATTTGGATGGCATCACCAACTCAATGGACATGAGTTTGAGCAAACTCCAGGAGACGGTGAGGGACAGGGAAGCCTGGCGGGCTGCAGTCCTTGGGGTCACAAAGAGTCAGACATGACTGAGCAAATGAACAATAAAAATGGAAAATGGTACTATCTACTTACCTTGTACGCTTGTCAGTTATATATGTAAATCACTTAGGACAGTGCTTAGAACGTGTTAAATGTAAATGTTAGTTGCTCAGTCGTGTCTGACTCTTTTGAGACCCCCATGGACCATAGCCCACCAGTCTCCTCTGTCCATGGGATTCTCCAGGCAAGAATACCGAAATGGATAGCCATTTCCTTCTCCAGATGATCTTCCTGACCAAGGGATTGAACCCAGGTATCCTACATTGCAGGCAGATTCTTTACTTATTCTCATTTCCATAGTAAACAAATGAAGTAAACTAATGACGACAGGTCTTCAGAATTATGGCTATTTCAAATGGCAGGGCTTGGCTCGGTTCAGATTTTCCTTTGGTAGTAAGAGACTGGAATTATATCTGCTCATACTGTGGGTCAGAAGACATTCTTATGGTATTTTTCTACGTATTTTTAATGTATTCATCTGTCCCATCCCTTTTCCCATTAGTTGGGTTGTCTGATGTTACGAGAGAGAAACAACTCATTAGACTTCCCGGGTAGTCCAATAGGTAGAAGCCCGCCTACCAACCCAGGGGGCGCAGGTTTGATCCTTGCTCCAGGAAGATCCCAAGTCCTGCAGGGCAACTGAGTCAGTGCACAACTACTGAAGTCCGTGCTTTAGAGTCTGTGCTCTGCGAGGAGAAGCCCATGCACCCCAGTGAAGAGTGGAACCTGCTCACTGCAACTAGAGAAAGCTTGCTCGAAGCAATGAGGACCCAGCACAGCCATAGGTAAATAAATACATTTTTTTTAAAAAGAGAGAAATAACTCATTTTATTGTGCTCCTTTAATATGAAAGAAAACCTAAGCAAAGCTCTACTGAAGTCTAAAGAGAAACAAACTAAAGATTTAATTAGAATATTTTTCAGTCTAGCTTTGAACAATAAGGACCAGTTATTGTCCCCTATCTTTTTATCTTCTCATTGCATAATCTCACTTCTCCTTTCTCTTTTTTACTTTGAGAAGCTTAGAAAAACCGGAATTTCCAAATGAGTGTGACGTTAGCAATTCATATCATGATGAGTTGTAAGTTACTCATAGCTTCTCCTGGTTATTTTTGTTTGGGTTGGTCTGTGTAGTTGTGGTTGATAGAACAATTGTTCTGTGAGTCTGGAATTATCTTGGCTCTAGCAGCTCGCATTCCTATCTGTAATGTGTCCCTCTGTGAGAGTGGCAGGGATTAAGTTCTATGGGGACATTATCCACAGCTCTCGGTTTTGGAGGCTGTTATAGCAGGCTCCATATTGATCTGAAAGTAGGGCAAGTGGATGGGGCTGGAGAGAGGCTTAGATAAGTTGAAGTACTTTCAAAAGTCCTAGAGTGTGCAATTTGCATGGGTTTTATCCCCAAGCTAAAGGGTGGTGGGGAGAGGGAAGTGTGAATTTTGTCTCATTGCTCTGGAAGGCAGACTTGGATCACCAAGAGGATTCTGTTCAAATGCGAACATCTGCTGAACCTGTTCCTGAATTAAATTTTAGGGATGGTTTGGGAAACAGAAATCTCCTGGGTCAACTTATGGGTTTAAATAGCTACCCACATCTTAGGTTTCTCCAGGGCAATTCAACTTGTTTTCTCTTACAAAAGTTGGATGTCATAAATGAAGAAACAAAAATATGTGTCTGAGGACTTCCCTGGAGGTCCAGTGGTTATGACTGCGCTTTTACTGTAGGAGACGTGAGTTTGACCCCTGGTCAGGGAACTAAGATCCTGAATGCCTTGTAGCACAGCCAAAAATTAAAAAGAAAGAAAGTGTGTACTGTGATGTTTTTAATTTTTAAAATCTTTTAAAAAATGTATTTAAAATTGGAGAATAATTGCTTTACAATGGTCGTGTTGGTTTCTGCTGTAGAGCATGAATCAGCTCTAAGTATACATATATTCTTTCCCTCTTAATTTCAAAAATCTTTTTGAATAGCCAGCAAGATTTATTGAATATTCTTGGCCTGAAGAAAATATTTGTTGGTGTTGAATTAGAGTCTCAAAAAACTTGTATTTTTGATCCCTATACACTAATACTTTTTTAAAGCAATTAAAATGTGCTGGGCATTAACTGACTATGGGTGTAGGTATTAATATTTCTTGCTCTATAATGTAAATAGCTGAAGCTTTGGAAGTTTAAGAACTTTCTTGCGATCACAAGTCTAGTAAAAGATGGGAATTGAACATGTTTGCTGCGTGGTGCTAAGCCGGTTCACTCACGTCCGTCTCTTTGGAACCCTACAGGCTCCTCTGTCTATGAGATTCTTTAGGCAAGAATACTGGAGTGGACCCACCAGGGTCCTCTGTCCATGGGATTTCCCAGGCAAGAATGCTGGAGTGGGTTGCCATCTTCTTCTCCAGGGATGGAGCCAGAGTTCCCTGTGGCAGCAAGCGGGTTCTTTACCACTAGCGCCACCTCAGAATTGCGAACAAAAGTCTGTCTGTTGCTAAGTCTGCGTCCTGGAATTTTCTGTGGTAATGTTCTATGTCTCTGTGTTCCAGTCTGGTACCCACAGTATTGGTGGCTTTTGAGGACTCGAAATGACATTTGTGTGACTGAGGAAATCAGTTGTTTTTTTAAAATATTTCTTCATGTATGGCTGTGCTGGATCTTTGTTGCTGCGCCTTCTCTAGCTGTGGCAAGCAGGGGCTGCTCCCTAGTTGCGGGCTGTGGGCTTCTCACTGCAGGGGCTCATCTTGTTGCAGAGCGTTGCCTCTAGGTTGTGTGGGGTCAGTGGTTGTGGCGCACGCCCTTAGCTCCCAAGCAACTTGTGGAATCATGGGATCGAACCCTTGTTCCTTATTTTGGCAGGCAGAGTCTTAACCACTGAATCACTAGGGAAGTCCAGAAATCAGTTTCTAATTTTATTTAATTTTAATCAAACAATTAAATTTGAATTTAATAGCCACCTGTGTCTAGTGGCTACACATAGCTGTAGGACATCACATTGTTTGGTCTATAAACACAGGCTACTGTGGACTCATGCATAGTAGATCTGGACATCGAAGACAGCAAGTGAGCAAGTAGTTGGAGAAAAAAAATAACCTTTTATGCAAATCAAAGTCATTTAAATTGCAGATTTTAAAGGAAGGTAGACCTCAAAGTTAAAAAACTCACAAAATATAAGTAGGGAAAACTTCTTTTGGAAAGCTTTGATAGTATATTTTATTTTGTTGTTGTTTAGTTGCTAAGTCGTGTCTGACTCTTTGCGACCTCTTGGACTGTAGCCCTCTAGGCTCCTCTGTCTATGGGATTTCCCAGGCAAGACTACTGGAGTGGGTTGCTGTTGCCTTCTCCAAGGATCTTCCTGACCTAGGAATGGAACCTGCATCTCCTGTATTGGCAGGCAGATTCTTTACTGCTGAACCAACGGTTATTAATATATTGGCAGTGTTGATTATAAGGGATATCAGTTCAGTTCAGTTGCTCAGTCGTGTCCGACTCTTTGCGATCCCATGGACTGCAGCATGCCAGGTCTCCCTGTCTATCACCAATGCCTAGAGTTTACTCAGACTCATGTCCATTGAGTTGGAGATGCTATCCAGCCATCTCATCCTCTGTTGTCCCCTTCTCCTTCTGCCTTCAATGTTTCCCAGTATCAGAGTTTTTTCAAATGAGTCAGTTCTTCCCATCAGGTGGCCAAAGTACTGGAGTTTCAGCTTCAGCATCAGTCCTTCCAATGAATATTCCATCTGATGGAAGGACTGATTTCCTTTATGATGGACTGGTTGGATCTCCTTGCAGTCCAAGGGACTCTTCAAGAGTCTCCTCCAACGCCAACTTGGAAACAGGGAAGAAGTTCTGCCTAGAACTGTATTCATACTGCAAGATTCAGTCCTCTAGGTGTTTTCATTTAGGGAATCATGAATAACCCAAATATCATAGTAAGGACAGAGGAGTATGTTTACAGTCAAACAATTTAACCAAGCTTTTTTGACTTTTACTTTCAGGCTTCTCCTACCTCCAATTATCCTGTTTTCCATGAATGGTTTTAGAGCTGAATATTTACAAATTGGAGCCTTTGCTGCTCAATATTAACAAATAGACTAGGTCTCCTACAAAGAGTGATATACAAACAAAACATAGATGCCTACTTAGTGAAAGTCTACGTGATAGCCCCTTTTCTATCTGACCCCTGGATTTATGGTTGTTACGAAAACCTTGGCTTCTTTGTACACTGGTGCTGAGTCAAATCCCGGAGGCAGAGTTTTGGGTGAAGTAGAAAAGGATATCTTTATTGCTTTGCCAGGCAATAAAGTTTTTTTGATTACTTAATTAATTTGGGTGCACCTGGGATTTGTGGCAGTGGGATCTGGCTCCCCTTCCAGGGTTGGAACTCCAGGCCCCTGTCCCCTGCACTGGGAGTGCAGAGTCTTTGCCATGCACCATTAGGTAAGTACCACGTGAGTTCCTTCTTGGATTTGTTGTGTTTGTGTTGCCCTTTGGATATTGTCACCTGACTGTCCGCTGGGAAGGCGGGCAGTGGGTCAGAGGAAGAAGGAGAGTGTGATCGACTCTCCAGGCAGAGCGCCTTTCCCTCCTGTCTCTGCTCTGCTCCCTACTCCCCTGTCCATTAATGCAAGTACCTGATGAAGACACTGTATGGGAGGTGGTGGACATTCAAAGTATGTTTGGAACAGAAATCCATTTGAAAGAAGAATTGTCAAAAAAAAAAAAGTTTTCAGAAGTTTTAGGACAAAGAGGAAGAGTAGAATGGGGGAAAAAAGGAGATGGTGGCTGACAGAGAGACGCCCCAAATTTGAGTCACTGGTGACAGTCATTTCCCAGAGAGTAAGGACTTCAGTGAAAGGACCTCTTGATGAAAGTGAAAGAGGAGAGTGAAAAAGCTGGCTTAAAACTCAACATTAGAAAAACTAAGATCAATGCATCCAGTATCCATCACATCATGGCAAATAGATGGGGAAACAATGGAAACAGTGACAGACTTTATTTTCTTGGGCCCCAAAATCGCCTCAGTTGGTGACTGCAGCCATGAAATTTAAAAATGCTTGCTCCTTGGAAGAAAAGCTATGACCAACCTAGACAGCATATTAAAAAGCAAAGACATTGCCAACAAAGGTCCGTCTAGTCAAAGCTATGGTTTTTCCAGTAGTCATGTGTGGATATGAGAGTTGGACCATAAAGAAAGCTGAGTACTGAAGAACTGATGCTTTTGAACTGTGGTGTTGGAGAAGACTCTTGAGAGTCCCTTGGACTGCAAGGAGATCCAACCAGTCCATTCTAAAGGAGATCAGTCCTGGGTGTTCACTGGAAGGTCTGATGTTGAAGCTGAAACTCCAATACTTTGGCCACCTGATGGGAACAACTGACTCATTTGAAAAGACCCTGATGCTGGGAAAGATTGAAGGTGGGAGGAGAAGGACAGAGGATGAGATGGTTGGATGGCATCACTGACTCGAGGGACAGGAGTTTGAGCAAGCTCCGGGAGTTGGTGATGGACAGGTGTGCTGCTATTCATGGGGTCGCAAAGGGTCGGACACGACTGAGTGACTGAATTGAACTTGTTCTCAAGGTCTGTTCCAGTGTGGGGTGGAGCCAGGACAGGGAAAAGAAGGGAGACAAAAAGTGGGCGAGAGTCTGGCTACCATGCTTCTTTACACAGACACATTCTGAAGCAGAAGTCCAAAAAGGCAGGAAATTTAAATTCAGACTCAGACTTCCAGGTTGTAATGGAAGCACATTTGTCAAAGTTTAGAATATATTTTAAGCTTGGAAGCTGGATTTTTAACTTTAAAATTGTAGACATGTGATATATAGACTTCTGTTTGGGATCTTGTCCTTGTGTATTAGGAATCAGCAGCTTATAAGGGTCTTCCTGCTGTGAGCCTTGACACCCATCACACATTTGGGGGATAACTTTTTTTATTGTCTGTCTACTCTGATAGCTCTGAAGTTATGTGAAGGCAGGATACCAGGCTGTCTTATTTACAAATATATCCCAGTGTTAGTGCAATGACTAACACATGGTAAGTACTCACTAAATATGCCTAAAACTCTAAAATGATGACTTACATGGTTGGTGATAGCAAGTAGGGTGAAGAGAAGAGGCAGAAATGGGCAGAGTAATTGGAAAAGAGAAGTTTTTTCGTGCTGCGATTCACAGGGTCGCAAAGAGTTGGACACGACTGAGCGACTGAACTGAACTGAACTGAACAGAGCTTGAACAACAGTGTGCAAGTTTCCCTTCAGTCAGAGGAGTGGCAAACGTGCAACATCTACTGCCTTAAGAACTAGAGTAGCAGTAATCTATTTATTCATTCTAAGCTTTTGGTGTTTTTTTTTTTCCTCCCCATCAAATGCGTGTTTGGACCATTTGGCCCACAATGTGAGGGCCTGGAGTTTTTAAGTGACTTATTCCCTAAAGTGCATTAAAAAACATGAATCTACATTTTAAAACAAAGGAAAAAAGAACCCAGCTTTTTGGTTTCCCTTGAAAAATTGGACCTTTGGCAAGCCTGACCCACAGTCCAATATGGCAAGAATGGTCTGAAGCCTTTAAATAAACCTGTGTTTATCAACAGGCCAATATCCACCATTTACAAAAATGGCCCAGACATAGCCAGGCCAACAAAGGCCTCTGAATTCATGACCTCTGAACCTCAGGTTCTCTGCTGCTGCTGCTGCTAAGTCGATTCAGTCTTGTCCGACTCTGTGCAACCCCATAGACGGCAGCCCACCAGGCTCCCCATCCCTGGGATTCTCCAGGCAAGAACACTGGAGTGGGTTGCCATTTCCTTCTCCAGTGCATGAAAGTGAAAAGTGAAAGTGAAGTCGCTCAGTCATGTCTGACTCTTAGCAACCCCATGGACTGCAGCCTACCAGGCTCCTCCGTCCATGGGATTTTCCAGGCAAGAGTACTGGAGTGGGGTGCCATTGCCTTCTCTGCTCAGGTTCTCTAAGTCTCCTTTATTTTGAAAGAGTATCTTCTTCAATCTTTGCATGGTTATATTTCTCCAAACCTTTGAATGACCTCAGTGTCAAATGTTGCTTGTATCTGCCAGAGATTCTGAAACTAAATTATTTCACATACATTCAAAGAAGGGCACCTGCTCCAGAAAGCAACTATTAGTGTTATGGATTCAAATTTCCCTTAATCAATTCCTATGATGACTCTAAAGGGAGATACTAGACTAGAGAGTCTATGGATCAGGGCTCAACTACTTCTTGAATGCTGATATTATGTATGGTGGTGAAGCAGAGGTATTCAGTTCAGTTCAGTTGCTCAGTCGTGTCCAACTCTTTGTGACCCCATGAATTGCAGCACACCAGGCCTCCCTGTCCATCACTAACTCCTGGAGTTCACTCAAACTCACGTCCATCGAGTTGGTGATGCCATCCAACCATCTCATCCTCTGTCGTCCCCTTCTCCTCCTGTCCCCAATCTCTCCCAGCATCAGAGTCTTTTCCAATGAGTCAACTCTTCGCATGAGGTGGCCAAAGTACTGGAGTTTCAGCTTTAGCATTGTTCCTTCCAGAAAAATATCTATTTCTGCTTTATTGACTATGCCAAAGCCTTTGACTGTGTGGATCACAATAAACTGTGGAAAATTCTGAAAGAGATGGGAATACCAGACCACCTGACCCTCCTCTTGAGAAACCTGTATGCAGGTCAGGAAGCAACAGTTAGAACTGGACATGGAACAACAGACTGGTTCCAAATAGGAAAAGGAGTACGTCAAGGCTGTATATTGTCATCCTGCTTATTTAACTTCTATGCAGAGTACATCATGAGAAATGCTTGGCTGGAAGAAGCACAAGCTGGAATCAAGATTGCCAGGAGAAATATCAATAGCCTCAGATATGCAGATGACACTACCCTTATGGCAGAAAGTGAAGAGGAATTAAAAAGCCTCTTGATGAAAGGGAAAGAGGAGAGTGAAAAAGTTGGCTTAAAACTCAACATTCATGGCATCTGGTCCCATCACTTCATGGGAAATAGATGGGGAAACAGTGGAAACAGTGTCAGACTTTATTTTTTGGGCTCCAAAACCACTGCAGATGGTGATTGCAGCCATGAAATTAAAAGACGCTTACTCCTTGGAAGGAAAGTTATGAGATATTGGGGATACATAAATACAGGAACTGCCAGGGTGGAGGTTGCAGAACGGGGCCTGGGACGATGGTGAAAAAACAGACGCTAGAGGGCTAATCAGTTCAAGTAATTATTGGTTATTCATGACGTGCCAGGCACTGTATTAACAGACGGCTTCAGCAGTAGACCCACGACTGTCGCTACTTTTATTGCGCTAATTCCGATGCGGCAAACCAGGTAACACACACACATAAACACACATATAACATACATATGTATGTGTAATATGGAGATAAATGCTAATTATAAAACCAAAGCAGAGCAAGGGAACAGCAAGTGAAGGTGGGTGCTGTCGTAAGTGACCCCGGCCAAACAAGCAAAGGAGCAAAGCAGGAACCGTGGATCCGTTTCTAATTTTCTTGGAAGCCTCCTTCGAAGCCCCGCCCCCTCCCTCCCAATAAGCCAAGAGCAGTCTCCGGGGAAGCTCCTCCCACGCTCCCGCCCAGAGGCGGTCTTGGGGGCGGAGCCCCGCGCCCAGGCTCTCCAAGCGCCCCGCGCAGAAAGCCGCGCGCTTAGGGTTCCCGGCATTCTCTGGGTGCTTTTACAGGCTTAGAAAATTACCGCCGCCGAAGAATGGCATGCTGGGAACTGTAGTTTCCGGCCGCAGCCTCGCGTCTGAACGGGCAGTAAAAAGCCGCCAAGTGTGGCTCCATTCGTGGCACAGGACTGGCAGCTCCGAAGGGTTGTAGGAAGGGCTCTCTGGAGGGTGAAAGAGTGGGAGGGGAGATCACCCCGAGAACCGTCAGGCAAGTCCAGCTGGCTGAGCATCCAGGCCGGAGGCCGTCACGTGACTCCAGCCCCCTCCGGCGCCCGCGGCTCTCTTCAGCGCCGTTCCCGCCCCGCCCCGCCCCTCGCGTCCATCGGCCCGAGCTTCCCCCGGCGCTGCTGCCACCTCGCGCTCGGAGGCGTCACGGAACGTGCTCGCCTCTCCCCCTCCCCCGCCCTTCCCCACTCCCGCCCTCCCCCACCTACCCCTCCCTCGCCAAGACTCGCCGCCGCCGCCGCCGCAGCCGCAGGAGTAGCCGCCGCCAGAGCCGCGCGCAGCCATGGCCGAGAACCCCGGCTTGGAGAACCACCGCATCAAGAGCTTCAAGAATAAGGGCCGAGATGTGGAGGTGAGTGTGCTTCCGCGGCGGGGGGGCCCGCCCGGGTCGCCCGCCCGGTCGCGCCGGCCCTGAGGCGGCGGGGAGGGGCGGGGGGCCGGCGCGACCGGGCTGGTTCTCGCCGGCCCGCGGTGTGTCGGAGTTGGCCGCCGCCTCCCGTCCCTGCGGCCGAGGGGCCGGGCGGTGGGAGGCGGGCCGGGCTGCAGCCGCCACTGGCGGCTGCCCGGTGCGGAGACCGGGAAATGCCGGGGTTTTCGGCCCCGTCACGCGGGCGCGGCCTGCTGTCGGCGAGGAAGAGGTGTGGAGCTGAGGCGGGGTCTGCGGGCCGGGGCCTCGCGCGCCGGGGATGCTGCGGCCGCGGTCTTTCGACCGCCGCTCTGAGGGGGCGGCGCGGCTCTCGCCCGGCTCGCGGTGCAGTCTCCCGCCCGGCACGGCCCCCTCAGAGCCTCCGGCGCTGCCGCACATGGAGCCTCGGCTCCGCCGGTCCCCGCGCCTACCTTCGGCGAGCCGGGCCCAGGCGGGCGGTGGCGGCCCGCAGAGGGGGGTGGGGACCAGCTGGGTAACCGACTTGTTTGAGGGTGGCGGGTGGGGGAGGGTAGGATGCGCCAGGACCATTTTCTTAAAACCCGGTGCGGTTCCCCGGAGCAATCGTGCTGAGCTTCTTCCAGTTCGTACTCTCGTTAACCGCTGGCATTTGGAGCATGCCGAAGGTGGACAATAGTTTCCCGTCTATTGTGTGGAGGGCTTTGGAAGAGACGTTGTTCCGACCTCCGATCCCAGGACCTGTTTTCTTAGCCTTTTCTTGTAGCGGAGGGGGTGTGCATAGAAGGATCATTCCTTTGATACGTTGTACTGAAATAAAGAGGCTTGGAGGGCCTCTTGCTGTAAGCTGGTAGAATGTCCAAGTGGTTGCAAAACTGTAAACATTCATCGCGGTCACTCAGTTCGTTGCTACTCAGCATGTTGCCATTGTCTCATTAAGGTGACATTAGCAGGTACTGTTTGCAAACTCGGCTTCTGCAGGCAGCGCTAGAGGTCTCTCTGCAGCTACTGAACGCTGTGTAGTGTGGTGCACAAACTTCCCTGGGACTCTGACCTCTGGATTTGCTAGGGGGAAGGTGTTTCAGGTCCACAGCCTCCTTTTCTAATACCAGGTGACACAATTTGTAGTTTTGTCATTCTTGCTCAGAGGCCAGAGCGACTTAAGAAAGTGTGCATTTTATCCTGTCTTAAAGAGAGAAGGTGGTGGTGGTGGGGACACGCCATTCAACGTTCTGTTTTGTAGAAAAACAGAAAACTCAGGCTATTTTTCGGAGCTGCCAAATTAAATACTAATTAGGAAATACCGTGGAATTCCCATTTGACTGAGACAAATAAAGGTCATCTATGTCTGTCGTGGTCATGATTAAGCTTCTTTTATGAGAAATACTTTTAAGCAAAAGTGAAAGTTAGGAATAGCAACAAGAAATTTGGGGACTGCCTCTGATTTTTGGTCCACTTGATGATAGGAGTTAATTTTGAACTTTTCCCATCAGTATTTGTTCTTGAAGCTTACACCAGTTATAGAGCAAAGCTTAATGTAGTTTGAAACATTCCGGTATTGTTTGGTATTGTTTGTATCGAAGTAATTAACAATCTTTCCGCTTTTGGGTGTTGGTGCAGGTTTTTGTCTTTTTTTTTTTTTTTTTGCCTCTGTTGTGTTCTGGGAACTCAGTGATAACCTAGAAAGGACTCCTGCACATAACAGGCACACGGTAAATGGCTGCTGATGATCAGACTGTGACCACTAACTTCTCAATTCGTGAAAAAGATGCCTGGTTGCTAACTAAGCCTTCCAGCCTGAAAGTATTGATCACAGCATTACGATTCCCAGGATACAGGAAGGAAGCTAAGGCATGAAGTAGCAGACATTGAAAGGGTAGTTCCACATGGCAGGCACTTTACTAAGAGCTTCATTGATAACCGCTTTTAGTTCTTAGGACAACTTTGTGAGCAAGGTGTAGCATTATCCCCACTTCACAGAAGGAAAGTACTTAAGATGACGAAGCTCAAGACTGCTTGTGCAGGCTGCACAAGGTCATGGAGTGGGTATGAGCGTTCATTCATTGTCTGTTGGGTATATAAGGTTGCTTAGTCTGTACCTCAAGGAGTTTACTTTGACAGTTCAGCAGGAGTGTAGGGAAGTAAACCGATCACTACAGTGCAGTAACATCAGTAAGTGTATGCTGAGAACGCGTGAGGAGATCCTGACTTGGAGCTGAGCAGTCAAGGGAGATGTTCTGTTGATTCCTAGTGGATGGATGGGAGTGAGTAGATCCTGAAGGATGCAGTAAAGTTGGCCTGGGAGAGGGAGAGGGCAAGGAAGGGGCGTTTCAGACGTCAGGGAGCAGTAACTGAAGAGTCCCAAGAATGTAGGGCTCTTCAGTTACCATTGTAGCTGGACTGCTAAGAGAGAGGGATGCTAGAAATGTGACTAAAGGGTGATCTGGGGTCAGATCTGCTCAAGTGCCTTTATTGTGGAATTTGGTACAACTGACACTAGACACCTTATCTAGTTTAGTCTTATCCTTTTTAGAAACTATTACCCTAGAAACTTAGGTTGCAACTTAGCTCTGTGACTAAATAGTAGTGATTATCAGTCTGTTTAAAAAACAGTGAAATATACTTTGATGAGCTATTAATCATTCCTATCTTTTCTCCTACAGAATAGATAAAAGATAAAACATTATAGATTATATAGCCAGCCAATACACAAGTTAAGATGCTAGGTGCAAGAATAAAACACATATTTTCTTAAAAAAAAAAAAAAAAAGTGTGGAGTTATGCCAGGGAATTGTGACTAGGGAGGAGGTTGAAGAACGCAGTTTCATAGTCATTCAATTGGGAATGGCTTCATAGACGAAAGATTGGGGAATTTTATAGAACGGATGTGCTAAACTTGCACTGGACACACAAGGAATTAGTGAATAAAGATCTGGGTGAAAAAAAGAAAAGTTAGATAAAGGAGGGAAGAGATGGGACTTTAAGGTTGCCTGTCGGAGCAGGCAATGGCACCCCACTCCAGTACTCTTGCCTGGAAAATCCCATGGACGGAGGAGCCTGGTAGGCTGAAGTCCATGGGGTCGCTAAGAGTCGGACATGACTGAGCGACTTCCCTTTCACTTTTCACTTTCACGCATTGGAGAAGGAAATGGCAACCCACTCCAGTGTTCTTGCCTGGAGAATCCCAGGGATGGGGGAGCCTGGTGGGCTGCCGTCTATGGGGTTGCACAGAGTCGGACACGACTGAAGCGACTTAGAAGTAGCAGTAGTGGTTTGAGAATATTTTTGTGGCAAAAAGTTGTTGATACGAAACTTCTTGATAAGGAAATCTGAAGAAATTTCAGAGTAGGGTTAGGAGGTGTAACATGATAACGGCCTGGAAAAAGGGCAGAGATAACTAGAATAAATTTTGGAGGAAAGGTACTGTTACCCATATGTATGGAGGAATTTGCCAAAAAATTAAGATCGGGGATGGTCCTAACATGGAATGAAGATTTGAACCTCCTCCCCTTCCTTTCTCTTCTTTGTAAAGCTCGGTGGAGAGAGAGGAGATAAAGGTTATCCTGAGCTTTATAGATGGAAGTCGGGGAGGGAAGGTCAGCAGTTCAAGGCTTGAGTGGGGGGAATGGATTTTGTATCTAAAACTAGGAAATACATAATGAATTCCATTTAGTGAATACTTATAAATCAGACTTGCAGGTAATTGCCACCTGGGTCAAATGTTCACTTCAAGGATGTGATATTTTAATCTGTGACAGAAACGAATGATTATTTAAAAATTCTTAACATTTATTGAATGCTTACAGTGTACCTGTTCAGTTCAGTTCAGTCGCTCAGTCGTGTCCGACTCTTTGCAACCCCATGAATCGCAGCACAACAGGCCTCCCTGTCCATCACCAACTCCCGGAGTTCACCCAGACTCACGTCCATCGAGTCGGTGATGCCATCCAGCCATCTCATCCTCTGTCGTCCCCTTCTCCTCCTGCCCTCAATCCCTCCCAGCATCAGAGTCTTTTCCAATGCGTCAACTCTTCGCCTGAGGTGGCCAAAGTACTGGAGTTTCAGCTTTAGCATCATTCCTTCCAAAGAACACCCAGGGCTGATCTCCTTCAGAATGGACTGGTTGGATCTCCTTGCAGTCCAAGGGACTCTCAAGAGTCTTCTCCAACACCACAGTTCAAAAGCATCAATTCTTCGGCACTCAGCTTTCTTCACAGTCCAACTCTCACATCCATACGTGACCACTGGAAAAACCATAGCCTTGACTAAACGGACCTTTGTTGGCAAAGTAATGTCTCTGCTTTTGAATATGCTATGTAGGTTGGTCATAACTTTCTTTCCAAGGAGTACCTGTACCAAGTATCAATTCTTTATATGCATTATTTAGTCTTATGAAGTATGTATGTATTATTATCCAAGGAAGCTTGAGGCTTAACAGTTCTCAAGTAGTTAGCCCCAGGGCCTTGGATGGTTTATGTGACTGTGTGCAACTCTTTGTGACCCCATGCACTGTAGCCCACCAGGTTACTCTGTCCATGGGCTTTTCCAGGCAGGAATACTGGAGTGGCTTGCCATTTTCTTCTCCGGGGACAGTCCCAATCCAGGGACCACTGCGCTTCAGGCAGAACCTAAACTTATAATGAAGCCATGTGACACTAAAGCCATAACTCTTGCTTACCGTGCTTTACTGTCTCTTCACTGAGTAGAACCTAAGACATGACTTGTATGATGCACATCTGAAGGTTAATAAATGGGGAAAATAATTAGGAAATCTTAACTATACCAGAGAAATCCCTGTTCTTCCCAACCCAGGGATCAAACCCAGGCCTCCCACATTGCAGGCTGAGTCTTTACCAGCTCCAGCTTTACCAGAGCCACAAAGGAAGCCCGAGAATACTGGAGTGGGTAGCCTATCCCTTCTCCAGGGGATCTTCCTGACCCGGGAATCAAACCAGGTTCTCCTGCATTGCAGCAGATATTTACCAGCTGATCTATCAGGGAAGTCCTTTTCATTATTTTAAAACCTTGCTAATAAATTTTTTTGACATTCAATTTATCATTTTGGTTTATTTACCTTTTATTTTTTTTAACTCTTGCAAAGTTTGCCTATAGTAAGAAGCCAGTTTGTTGGTTTCACTGAAAAATAGTAACTCATGTTCTTGGCCTTACCACTTAAACTTTAGGCTTCTGTTTCTTTTGTTTGTTTTAAAATAATTTTTTAATTGGAGGATAATCACTTTAAAATGTTGTATTGGTTTCTGCCATACATCACCATGAATCAGCCATAGGCATACGTGTGTCCCTTCCCTCTTGAACCTCCCTCTCACCCCATCCCATCCTTCTAAGTTGTCACAGAGCACCAGGTTTGAGCGCCCTGCATCATACAGCAAATTCCTTCCTGCTATCTGTTTTACGTCTCATAACGTATATATTTCAATGCTGCTGTTGGTTTGTCCCCCCTCTCCTTCCCACACTGGGTCCACAAATCTGTCTCTGTGTCTGCGTCTCCGTGGCTGCCCTGCAGATAGGTTCATCAGTACCATCTTTCTAGATCCCACATATATGTATCTGTGATATTTGTTTTTCTCTTTCTGATTTCACTCTGTATAATAGGCTGTAGGTTCAGCCGCCTCAATAGAATTTACTCAAATGTGTTCCTTTTTATGGCTGAGCAATAGTCCATTGTATACATGTACCACAACTTCTTTATCCATTTATTTGTTGATGGACATCAATCTAGGCTGCTTCCATGTCCTAGCTATTGTAAATAGTACTGCAGTGAACATTGGGGTACATGTGTCTTTTTCAGTTATGGTTTCCTCAGGGAATATACCAGTAGTGGGATTGTTAGGTCTTATGGTAGTTTTATTCCTGTTTTTTTTTTTTTTTCAGGAATCCCCATACTGTTCTCCATAGTCGCTGTATCAATTTACATTCCCACCAACAGTGCAAGAGGGTTCCCTTTCCTCCACACCGTCTCCAGCATTTATTGTTTGTAGATTTTTTGATGATGGCCATTCTGATTGGTGTGAGGTGATACCACATTATAGTTTTGATTTATATTTCTTTAATAATGAGTGATGTGGAGCATCTTTTCATGTGTTTATTAGCCATCTGTATGTCTTCTTTGGAGAAATGTCTGTTTAGGTCTTCTACCCACTTTTTAATTGGGTTGTTTGTTTTTCTGGTATTGAGCTGCATAAGCTGCTTATACCTTTTAGAAATTAATCCTTTGTTAGTTGTTTCATTTGCTGCTGTTTTCTCCCGTTTTGAGGGTTGTCTTTTCACCTTGTTTAGTTCCTTTGCTGTGCAAAAGCTTTTAAGTTTAACTAGGTCCTATTTGTTTATTTTTGTTTTTATTTCCATTATTCTAGGAGGTGGGTTATACAGAATCTTGCTGTGGTTTATATCAAGGAGCGTACTGCATATGTTTCCTCTAGAGTTTGATAGTTTGTTTATTTAACCGGAGAATAATTGCTTTACAATGTTGCATTGGTTTCTGTCACACAACAGTGTTAATCAGCTATAAATATACATGTATCCTTTCCTTCTTGACCCTCCTTCCTTGGCTTCAGTTTTTAATATTAGGGCTAAATAAATATTTTCTTATCCTCAAATTTAACTAGCACTAATAAACTTGTTTCTTTCCTTGAAACCTCTATTGGCAAGAGACATACCTGCCTAACTGTTCAAGCTTAAAATCCTTATCCTCGACTTTGATTCCCTTCTTCCTTGCCTTCACTTATCTGTTAGTCGTCTGACGAGCCCTCATATTTTTGTCTTTGTTTTCAGTCTTAACACTCTGCCCTAGTGTCGGCCGCTGTCGTCGTCACCTACACAGCTGTGGCAGTGCCCAGGTTCCCCTGGGTCTTCCCTCCCCGGTGTAGCTTATGGATTGATCTTTCTGAAGTCTTTCTGTAGCACTTTTCTGGCAATTCATCCCATTGCATTCAGGATAAAATTTAAAGTCCTTAGTATGCTACACTTAATTTTACAAAAAATCGTGCCTTTTCTACCTTACCTACCACTTCTTATACTTCCTATACATTTTGTACATTTGTATACATTGCTGTATACTTGCTTTTGCTGTCTGTTTAGTGGGGCTCACTCTGACCAACTCTTTCTTCACTCAGACTCCTCCATACTGTGATACACCAAGATTGCAGTTCCTCCAGATATCATTATAGTTCAAAAAAAACCCTTCAGCAATTCTCCACAGGGTCTTTCTTGACCAGTAATATACTTAGTACTATTATTCTCTATTTTTTTCCTTCCCTCTAGTGCTTTTCTCTGAGTTTTCCTTTACGTCTTTAGTATAGACTGCTGTGACGTACAACAAATTCTCTTGTGTGTATAACAGCTGTTAAAGTGGTGTCTGTCAAGAAGCCCACTGAGTCTAGGGACCTTAGGTTATGACTGGTCATTTATTGACTAGCATGGACAATTTATTTAATAAGCACTCTTTAAGAAAGATTAGATAATATAGTTGGGAGTGAAAAGTACAGTCTAAGATATTAATAATTTCTTTTATTATTGACTTTATGGCATTAATACTGTTGTCTGACCCTCCATTGACAGTCTGTTCTACTATATTTCTGTAATGTAAACTAGTTCATATTTGAATGTTAAAGAGGAATGATGTTAGTTCATGCAAAATTCATGTAGGCTAATACTTGATTTTTACCAGCACATGAACAGTTTAGCCCTCCCAAATAACAGGAGTTGAACACAAGTAGTTGAAGTACAGAAACAGTTGAACATAGCAAGCCCAGGAGTATGCCTGTTGGCTCCCATGAAATGTGTGTTCTGTCTTAAAGGTGCTTATTGTTCTAACTGTCTTGGTGTATTTCCCTCTTTCTTTCTAATTTTGCAGAACATGAAGTTTTTCAGAACTCTATATGTCCTATAGCAGATACACTATAATACACTATAATTATCTTTTCTTGAATTCACTCTCTGGACATATAACCTCTCCTGGTCCTTCTGCCTCATTGATTATTCTTTTCGGGTCATCTTTGCCAACTCTTCTTTCTACCCAGAGTATATGCATGTCTTGAAGTTCTGTCCATAACTCGCTTCTCTATGGACTTTTTCTTGTCCACATCAGAAGTTGCCTTAGTTTTAACCACCATTTCATTGTGGGGAGTTTAAATCTGTTTTAATAATCTACTGGAAATTAATCATATGAGCATCACATCAGCTTCTTAAGCTCAAAGTGTTTAAAGCCTTTGCTTTTTTCTTTTTTCTGTTTATGGCATCATCACTCTCACCGTGACCTGAACTTGAAATTTGAGAGCTTTCCTGGACTCCTTCCTCATCTTCTACGTTCAGTCAGATGCCAGTCATGTAGCTTGATTCTCTGCTGTCTCAGGATTTGGGCCCTGCCTCTATTCCCCTGCCTCCAGCCTACTTTCAGCCTTGTTACTTCGCATCTAGCAGTTTAAAAGTTGCTTACAAAGTGGGGTTCTTGCTTCAATTCACGAGGCTTTTCAGTGAGCCTGACACCTGATTATTTCTCCAGGTTCTGTGTCCGTTCCTCACCCCCCCAGCCCCACGCCTTTAAGCTCTGGCAGCACTGAGCTGCTTATGCGTAATCTGGACTCCTGCCCTCCCCTGCTTGCCCTGCTATTTCTATTCTAAGGGCTAGCCTGCTGACTGGAGTCTCCTTCCCTGCCTCCTGTTGCCTGGCTAATTCCCACCCCTCCTAAATACTCATCTCTTCTGAGAGGTCTTTCTGAATCTCCCTCCATCCTCCAAGGTTGTTAGCAACCTTTCTTCCCTACTGTGCTTGGAAAATTTTTTTTTTGTTTTTACTTTTTTAATGTTTTTATTATGTTTTATTTGTTTCACCTCTGTGTACCTCCATTGCATTGGTTGGAACAAAATAAACATTAAAATGTCTCCTGAATGAGAACATTCATTGTAATTTTCCTAAAGTATGTTTTCTTTTTTTTAACTGAAGCGTTCAATCTTACTTCCCCACAAAAGCCCAAACTTTTCATTTGATAGGTTAACTCCAATACTGTGGCCACCTGATGTGAAGAACCAACTCACTGGAAAAGACCCTGATGCTGGGAAAGATTGAAGGAGGGAGGAGAGGGGGACGACGGAGGATGAGATGGTTGGATGGCATTACTGACGCGATGGAAATGAGTTTGAGCAGGCTTCAGGAGTTGATGATGGACAGGGAGGCCTGGCGTGCTGCAGTCCCTGGGGTCGCAAAGAGTCAGACATGACTGAGCGACTGATCTGATGTGAAAAAATATTGAGAGATTAAGACACATGCATAGTAGAATTTTCTTATACATCAGACATGATAATTTATAATTTATTCCCAAAGACTTTGGCTACTTCTCTAAAAGATAATGCATTCTTAAATAAATAGCACATCACCCTGACACAGTTAATCATTTCCTGATAATGGCTAATGTAATCCGCATTTAAATTTCCCCAGTTGTCCTTTAATTTTTTAAAAAAAACATTTGGTTGTTAGAACCATGATTATACAAGATCTGATCACATTTGGTTATGTCTCTTAAGTCTCTTTTAATCTAGAACAGGCATCTCCCACTGTGCTTTTCATACATAATATAAAATTTACCATTAATATATATACACATAAATATAAAATTTATTGTTTATATATACATAATATAAAGTTAACCAATTTAGTGTACCTTCTGTGGCATTAGGTACATGTACATTGTTGTATAACCTTTCCCACTGTCCATCTCCAGGACTTTTCATCTTCCTCAACTGGAACTCTGTCTCCGTTAAACAGTAACTGAAATTTCCCCTCTCTCCACTCTCTGGCAACATCTCTTCTGTCTTTATGAATTTGACTGTTTTAGGAACCTCGTATAAGTAGAATCATATAACATTTCTCCTTTTGTGACTAGCTTATTTCACTTGGCATAATGTCTTCAGGTTGATCCATGTTGCAGCATGTGTCAAAATATCCTTCCTTTTTATGACTGATTAGTATTCCATTATATGGACACACCACATTTTGCAACATTTATCCACTGATGGATTCTTGGATTGCGTTTATTTTTCCGCTGTTTTTCCCCACCATTAAAAAAAAAATGGCTTTAATTTGGTGAAGGAAGAAAATCAGATCCATTTTCTTATATTTAGTCAAACCACATGAAATTGCCATTTTTACAGTTTGAAGCTGCCAAGTATCATCAAATTCCTATGGTTCAGCTTATTAGGCTGTCCTAATTACTGGCCACAGTGGGCCCCTCCCACAAGCTACAACTGTCTAGGAGCAACTTTAGTGAGGCCATTCAGCCAACCTTCAGCGGAGTGGTGGTCATCAGGCAGAGAGTAAGGCACATATATTTAGGCTTGGAGAAGCTGTGAGAATAAGTCAAGTTCACACAGTTAGTGGAGAAACTGGAACATGAACACACAGCGTTTGGTTCCATGATATCTGAACCATGGTATACATGTGTCTCTAGCCAGTCACATGTATCTAGCCGTGAAGATACCCCATGTCCAAGGTAAGAGAAACCCAAGTAAGACGGTGGGTGTTGTGAGAGGGCATCAGAGGGTGGATACACTGAAACCATAATCAAAGAAAACTAGTCAGTCTAATAACACGGACCACAGCCTTGTCTAACTCAGTGAAACAGCCATGCCCATGGGGCCGCCCAAGATGGGCGGGTCATGGTGGAGAGGTCTGGCAGAATGTGGTCCACTGGAAAAGGGAATGGCAAACCACTTCAGTATTCTTGCTTTGAGAACCCCATGAACAGTATGAAAAGGCAAAATGATAGGATACTGAAAGAGGAACTCCCCAGGTCAGTAGGTGCCCAATATGCTACTGGAGATCAGTGGAGAAATAACTCCAGAAAGAATGAAGAGACGGAGCCAAAGCAAAAACAGTACCCAGCTGTGGATGTGACTGGTGATAGAAGCAAGGTCCGATGCTGTAAAGAGCAATATTGCATAGGAACCTGGAATGTTAGGTCCATCAATCAAGGCAAATTGGAAGTGGTCAAACAGGAGATGGCAAGAGTGAACGTCGACATTCTAGAAATCAGCGAACTAAAATGGACTGGAATGGGTGAATTTAACTCAGATGACCATTACATCTACTACTGCGGGCAGGAATCCCTTAGAAGAAATAGAGTAGCCATCATGGTCGGCAAAAGAGTCCGAAATGCAGTACTTGGATGCAATCTCAAAAACGACAGAATGATCTCTCTTCGTTTCCAAGGCAAACCATTCACTATCACAATAATCCAAGTCTATGCCCCAACCAGTAACGCTGAAAAAGCTGAAGTTGAACGGTTCTATGAAGACCTACAAGACTTCCTTTTAGAACTAACACCCAAAAAAGATGTCCTTTTCATTATAGGGGACTGGAATGCAAAGGTAGGAGGTCAAGAAACACCTGGAGTAACAGGCAAATTTGGCCTTGGAATACAGAATGAAGCAGGGCAAAGGCTAATAGAGTTTTGCCAAGAGAATGCACTGGTCATAGCAAACACCCTTCCAACAACAGAAGAGAAGACTCTGCATGTGGACATCACCAGATGGTCAATACCGAAATCAGATTGATTATATTCTTTGCAGCCAAAGATGGAGAAGCTCTATACAGTCAGCAAAAACAAGACTGGGAGCTGACTGTGGCTCAGATCATGAACTCCTTATTGCCAAATTCAGACTTAAATTGAAGAAAGTAGGGAAAACTACTAGACCATTCAGGTATGACCTAAATCAAATCCCTTATGATTTATACAGTGGAAGTGAGAAATAGATTTAAGGGACTAGATCTGATAGAGTACCCAATGAACTATGGATGGAGGTTCGTGACGTTGTAGAGGAGACAGGGATCAAGACATCCCCGTGGAAAAGAAATGCAGAAAAGCAAAATGGCTGTCTGGGGAGGCCTTACAAATAGCTGTGAAAATAAGAGAAGCGAAAAGCAAAGGAGAAAAGGAAAGATATAAGCATCTGAATGCAGAGTTACAAAGAATAGCAAGGAGAGGTAAGAAAGCCTTCCTCAGCCATCAATGCAAAGAAATAGAGGAAAACAACAGAATGGGAAAGACTAGAGATCTCTTCAAGAAAATTAGAGATACCAAGGGAACATTTCATGCAAAGATGGGCTCGATAAAGGACAGAAATGGTATGGACCTAACAGAAGCAGAAGATGTTAAGAAGAGGTGGCAAGAATACACAGAAGAACTGTACAAAAAAGATCTTCACAACCCAGATAATCACGATAGTGTGATCACTCACCTAGAGCCAGACACCCTGGAATGTGAAGTCAGGTGGGCCTTAGGAAGCATCACTACGAACAAAGCTAGTGGAGGTGATGGAATTCCAGTTGAGCTATTTCAAACCCTGAAAGATGATGCTGTGAAAGTGCTGCACTCAATATGCCAGCAAATTTTGGAAAACTCAGCAGTGGCCACAGGAGTGGAAAAGGTCAGTTTTCATTCCAATCCCAAAGAAAGGCAATGCCAAAGAATGCTCAAACTACCACACGATTGCTCTCATCTCACACGCTAGTGAAATAATGCTCAAAATTCTCAAAGCCAGGCTTCAGCAATACGTGAACTGTGAACTTCCAGATGTTCAAGCTGGTTTTAGAAAAGACAGAGGAACCAGAGATCAAATTGCCAACATCTGCTGGATCATAGTAAAAGGAAGAGAGTTCCAGGAAAACATCTATTCCTGCTTTATTGACTATGCCAAAGCCTTTGTGTGGATCACAGTAAACTGGAAAATTGTGAAAGAGATGGGAATACCAGACCACCTGACCCTCCTCTTGAGAAACCTGTATGCAGGTCAGGAGGCAACAGTTAGAACTGGACATGGAACAACAGACTGGTTCCAAATAGGAAAAGGAGTACGTCAAGGCTGTATATCGTCACCCTGCTTATTTAACTTCTCTGCAGAGTACATCATGAGAAACGCTGGACTGGAAGAAGCACAAGCTGGAATCAAGATTACCGGAAGAAATATCAATAACCTCAGATATGCAGATGACACCACCCTTATGGCACAAAGTGAAGAGGAACTAAAGAGCCTCTTGATGAAAGAGGAGAGTGAAAAAGTTGGCTTAAAGCTTAACATTCAGAAAAGTAAGATCATGGCATCTGGTCCCATCACTTCATGGGAAATAGATGGGGAAACAGTGTCAGACTTTATTTTTGGGGGCTCCAGAATCACTGCAGATGGTGATTGCAGTCATGAAATTAAAAGATGCTTACTCCTTGGAAGGAAAGTTGTGATCAGCTTAGCATATTAAAAAGCAGAGACATTACTTTGCCAACCAAGGTCCGTCTAGTCAAGGCTATGGTTTTTCCAGTAGTCATGTATGGATGTGAGAGTTGGACTGTGAAGAAAGCTGAGCACCGAAGAATTGATGCTTTTGAACTGTGGTGTTGGAGAAGACTCTTGAGAGTCCCTTGGACTGCAAGGAGATCCAACCAGTCCATCCTAAAGGAGATCAGCCCTGGGTGTTCTTTGGAAGGAATGATGCTGAAGCTGAAACTCCAGTACTTTGGCCACCTCTTATGAAGAGTTAACTCATTGAAAAAGACCCTGATGCTGGGAGGGATTGGGAGCAGGAGGAGAAGGGGACGACAGAGAATGAGATGGCTGGATGGCATCACTGACTTGATGGATGTGAGTCTCAGTGAACTCCGGGAGTTGGTGATGGACAGGGAGGCCTGGCGTGGCTGTGATTCATGGGGTTGCAAGGAGTCGGACACGACTGAGCGACTGAACTGAACTACTGAGTATGTCTTTCTTTGTGGTGTTGATTAACTTGTTTTTCTTATTTCTTACTACCCTCTGAGTTTTCTGGAAACTGGAGGTTAGTTTTAAAGGCTTAAATATCTTTAAGCATTCTTGATTTTAAAAAACTCGTCAGTTGGTGATGCTGCGTTATATATCCCAATAGTGATGTTAGACTGATCAGGTAGTTCGGATGATAATGAGTAGTTTTATGTTATTATGTCAGAGTTACCATAATTGGCGAGAAGAATTTTAGTTGTTTGGGTGAAATATGATAAAGACTTGAATGTCATTTGAAATGAAAACGTCTCCTGACTTTTTGGGTAGTAAAGGAGTTAGAAAATGTATCTAGAGAATCTCACTTCAAGGTCAGTGATATTCTTTTTCCATGATGACAGCACTCCTACATTCACTTTTTTTTTTTCTTCTTAATATAAGGTTTGGCTGTATTCTCATTTCCAAGTCTCTGTTCCTTTACTTTGAAAGTAAAACAGTATTAAATAGTTAAGGACAATGTAGCTATCCTTTGTGGTAGTTTTGCCATTAAGAAAAAAATTGTCACAGCTTAGGATACCAACATAAACAATTAAAACATGGTAGAATAAATCATGACTATATTTACTTGGAATTAATCATTCCAAACTGTTGAGTTTTAGGGGTTATGAGTTTTTTTTTTTTTTTTTTTTTTCCTTAGAAAAGTTTTTTTTGGCTGTATTGAGTGGCACGTAGGATCTTAGTTCCCTGACCAGAAATTGAACCCCGTGCCCCCTTCATTGGAAACTCTTGAGTCTTAACCACTGGAGCGCCAGGAAAGTCCGAATTCTATTTCTTTACATGCCAGGTTTTTTGTTTTTTTTTTTAAATACTGGTGTTTCTAAAAATGTTCTATGCATGAAATTCTAGGCAAGTTCGGTTTGGTAGGAGAGACTGGCATCTAAGTATATATATACCTAGTGTGCAGTGTAAGTTCTGTGATACAGGTACAAAATTTGCAAAGTACTATGAGAGCATGGAGAAAGGGAATGACTTTATCTGGGGAAATTGAGTAAGGTTACGCAGAAGATCACTCTTGAGCTAAGTCTTGGAGGAGGAATTTGCCAAGACGTAAAGAAAAATAACATGAATAACAGTGATTACATCATAAAGTGTTAAAAGCATGGCACGTTCAAGCACCAGTTGGTTTGGTGCTCTTACATCTATTCCCCCTTCTGGAAACAACATTCTGATTTCACCTTTGAAGCTACTCTTCTTTCATTGGATACCTCTTGGTGGAAGTTTTAATCGAAAGCTCCTGCTTCCTTTGGTTAATTAAAGTGTTTCACTCTTTCTGGATAACACAAAATTAGCCAATCATATGCTATCCCCTGGCATGTCTGGTACTGGAACCTAAGTGATTTATCCTAGTGAAAGTATTGTGAAGAAATCTTCCATTAATTCCTGCCACCTACATCTTTGGAGGTGCTTTCATCCTGATTTGTTCATAGATCTCATTTTTTAGCTTTTCCTTTGGTTCTTTGAATTTTTCTATATTTTTCCAGTAACTTCTCTTCTGTCTTTTTGCTTCTCTTTTATATCTTAAATTAACTGAAGTTGTTTTTTTTTTTATTGTTCGTAACATATCTAATTTAAGGCGATGACTGTCCTGGTTTGGTTAAGACTGAGGGAGTTCTCAGGACACGGGACTTTCAGCGTTGAGACCAGGAAAGTCCTGGGCAAACCGTAACAGATTGGGTACTCTAACTGAAACAGTTTAGGAGTAGGGATAAGGAGTTTCGGGAGTCAAACATTGTTCAGATGGAAATAGTCAGTATGTAGTTGAGAATCACCTGTGCAGAACTAGCTTGCTTCACTTATTTCAGTCAGCAGTTATCTGAATTCTGAACTGTGAGGGATAAAACGATGAAAATATTGATCATGAAGTATTGTTGAGCATTTACTGTGTACAGGGGACTCTGCTTGTAAGAATAATCGTAAATAACCCTCACAAGATTGCCATTATACAGATGAAGAAAACGAGTTAAGTCATTCATTTAAGAAGATACAACTAGGATGAGGCAGAGCTTGCGTTCAGTTTTAGATTTCCTAACTGAAAATCCTGTGCCCCTTAATGACCATTCTCCTACTTTGCCTCAGGGTCCCTGCTCAAGGAGACTAGAACGGAAACTGTAAAAGCAAACAAATGATTAAAATGAAGTTAAATGGAGAATACACTGGGCACACAGGGGACGAGTGTGCGTGAGTCAGAAGAGGCTTCATGGAGATGGCTGCTTAAGCTGAAGCTAGAAACGTGTGTAGTTATTTGGTAGTAAATCTTGGGTGGTCCTGAAAGTAATAGACAGCATCATATGCTCTGGGGAACTAAACTCATTTAGTATTTCTTACAGGTGGAGTGATTAGAAAGCTGGAAAAGATAGGCTGGGGCCAGATTGTGAAAAAGGCTTCCCTGGTGACTCAGTGGTACAATCCGCCTGCTAGTGCCAAAGACCCAGGTTTATCCCTGGGTGGGGAAGATCCCCTGGAGAAGCAACCCACTCCAGTATTCTTGCCTGGGAAATTCCATGGACAGAGGAGCTTGGTGGGCTACAGTCCGTGGGGTCGCAAGAGTTGGTCGTGGCTTAGGGACTAACAACAGCAAGATTGTGAGAAGGCTTTATTGTGGGGAAAATTTTACATGGGGTGGTGAGTTTTGTGCATTGAGAAGGATTGCTTTATTTGTACCATAGGAGATGGATTGGTGAGAATGAGAAGAGAGCTTGGAAGGAATAGGTAGAGAACTCTCAGGGGTCTCAGAGAAGGATTGTCTGACTGATAGCACTGGCATTGGGTGGCAAAGGCAGGAAGTTGTCGGGACTATTTACCTTCTAGAAGAGAGGTTAGTAAACTTTTTCTGTGAAGGGCCATAATGTTGTTAAAAGCCTAAATACTTTGGGCTTTGAGTGCCGTGATGTTTATGTCACAAGCGTTCAACTCTGCTGTGAGCATGGAAGCAGCCATAGACGATAGGGAAACAAAGCTTATTTACAAAATCGAGTGGAGGGCTGATTTGGCTCACAGGCCCTAGTTTGCCTACCCTCTATTCTAGGACGATGTGGCAAAAATTTGGAAAATAATTCAAATGGTGATTAGAGTGTTTAAGATAATGTATTAATATATATGGGCTCATAGGGATAAGAAGAAAAGAGGACTTGAAGCCAAGAACCCCAGGAACCACATCATTTTAGAGTACTAGTGAAATTGCCACTGAAGAATGAGTCTGCAAGAGACTTCCAGCAAAGTGTGGCATCAGAACTTTAGGGGACAGGAGTCTCCTGAAGGAAGGATATCAGTTGCAGTATTAAATGCTGCAGAGGACAGGTATGATGAGGACCTGAAATAAGCTGTTCATTGTCACTGGAGACTAGTTACTAAGTGGAAAACTCCGAGAGTGGTGGAGGCTGGGAGCTGAATTATAATAGGGTGAGAAGTGAGTTAGAGATGCAGTAGTTAAAATCAGTCAGTAGAAACTCAATTTAAGAAGCTTGGTGCTCATGGGAAGGAGGGACCACAGGTCATCTTGAGGAGTCAGTATGGGAAAAGAATTATTTTTGTTGTTTCTCAGTTTTTGAGAAGTGTGGGATTGGCTACTGTTTGTAGGCTAAATGGAAGAAACCAGAGCAAAAGAGATTTAGGGACCTAACTAGCTAGAAAAGGAATAAATGATTGAGTCTGGCATACTGGGGAGCTATTAGGAGGTGAAGTAATAGATACAAACTGTGGTTAGGTTTGGAAGGGCTCTCAGTTGGAAAGGACTTGGAGAACTAGAGCTAGAAGTGAGCGTGGGCTGCAGTAGGGCGGAACAGATTATGGCTGATGGCCTGTGTTTTCTTTGACAAAGTTACCTCCAGAGAATAGAGTCTAAGAGAGGTAATACTTGAGGTTAAAGATTTTGGGGGAGTGCAGACTACCTGGCAATGCAGGCCTAGCTGAGATAAGTACAGTCATCCCTTGGTATTGCAGGGAATTGGTTCTAGGAGCTCCCTGAGACACCCAAATCCGTGCATACTCAAGTCCCTTTGTAAAATGGCGAACGTAGTGTAATGAGTACATTTGGCCCTTAGAATCCAGGCAGACCGATGGTACTAGAGTGTATTTTGGTAACAGTTGTGAAGGGTTTTCAGTTGATTGTGTCAGATTTAGCTACGAAAGCATCCTGAGTTATAGTTAGAATTGTTAGTTAAGCCAAATATAAAGTGTAGAAATCATACTCACTTGAATCATTAAAAAACTGAACTAACAAGATGCAGAAATTGAGTCTGAACCATTTTTCCCACAGATATGGAAGCTGGGGGTGTAGAGAAGTAAGGAATGTTGTTCACTCACCTAGCTGATAACCAGGTTTTCTGATTCCAGTACTTGGGTAACACAACATGCTTAAAAACAAAATCTGTAGTTTAGAAAACTTGAAAACATACAATAGTAGAATAGTTTATGGAACTCCTGTATACCACCTTAAAACAGTTAATAATTTTTGGCCAGTCTTGTTTCATTTATATTCTTACCCACTTTTACCCTTCCCTGGAATATTTTGAAGCAAATTCCAGATATCCTGTTTTGTTTATCAGTACTTGACATGATCATGAACTCCTTATTGGAGAATTCAGGCTTAAATTGAAGAAAGTAGGGAAAATCACTAGGCCATTCAGCTATGACCTAAATCAAATCCCTTATGATTATATAGTAGAGGTGATGAATAGATTCAAGGGATTAGATCTGTTAGAGTGCTTGAAGAACT
The DNA here is from genome assembly GCF_032452875.1 of Bos javanicus. NCBI lineage: Eukaryota > Metazoa > Chordata > Mammalia > Artiodactyla > Bovidae > Bos > Bos javanicus. Next base: position 19,427,446 of record NC_083879.1, on the reverse strand, counting down.
ATGGGAGTTGATAACATTGTACAGGAGGCAGTGACCAGAACCATCCCAAAGAAAAAGAAATGCAAGAAGCAAAGTGGTTGTCTGAGGAGGCCTTACAATTAGCTGAGAAAAGAAGAGAAGCGAAAGGCTAAGGAGAAAGGGAAAGACATACCTATCTGAATGCAGAGTTCCAGAGAACAGCAAGGTGAGATAAGAAAGCCTTCTTAAGTGAACAATGTAAAGAAACAGAGGAAAGCAATAGAATGGGAAGGACTAGAGATCTCTTCAAGAAAATTGGAGCTACTAAGGGAAAATTTCATGCAGAGATGGGCTCAATAAAGGACAGAAATGACACGGACCTAACAGAAGCAGAAGAGATTAAGAATAGGTGGCAAGAATACACAGAAGAAGAGGTGGCAAGAATACACAGAAGAACTATACAAAAAGATCTTAATGACCCAGATAACTGCGATGGTGTGATCACTCACCTAGAGCCAGACATCCTGGAATGTGAAGTCAACTGGGCCTTAGAAAGCATCACTACAAACAGAGCTAGTGGAGGTGATGGAATTCCCATTGAGCTATTTCAAATCCTAAAAGATGCAGCACTGTGAAAGTGCTGCACTCAGTATGCCAGCAAATTTGGAAAACTCAGCAGTGGCCACAGGACTGGAAAAGGTCAATTTTCATTCCAATCCCAAAGAAAGGCAATGCCAAAGAATGCTCAAACTACCGCACAATTGCACTCATCTCACACGCTAGCAAAATAATGCTCAAACTTCTCCGAGCCAGGCTTCAACAGTACATGAACCGTGAACTTCAAGCTGGGTTTAGAAAAGGCAGAGGAACCAGAGATCAATTCTCCCCTACCAGCTGGGTGTCCTAGAGTTCAACAAAGTTCTGATGTCACCTGTCTGGAGATAGCCTCAGATTCAATAGGCTTCCCTGGTGGCTCAGAGGTAAGGAATCTGCCTGCAATGCAGGAGACCTGGGTTTGACCCCTGGGTTGGGAAGATCCTCTGGAGAATGGCTACCCACTCCCATGTTCTTGTCTGAAGAATTCCATGGATAGGGGAGCCTGGTGGGCTACAGTCCATGAAGTTGCAAAGAGTCTGGCACAACTGAGTAACACTTTTACTTCACTTTCACTTCCAGTTTCCACAGGTCATTGATTTAGTACAAGACTGCTCCCCACCCTCATCCCTGCCTGTTTTCTAATCACCTGGCCACAAAACTTGTGTTGGAATACTTTGGCATACAGAACCCAGAAAAACATTTTACTTACTAGATTATTGGTTTCGTATGAAAAGATATAACTCAGGAACAGCCAGAGGTAAGAGATGCTTTGGGAAGGTCTGGGGGAAGGAGCAGACCTTCCATGGTCTCTTCTGAGAGACCCCAGCTCCCCATGTGTTCACCAGCCTGGAAGCGGTCCAGACCCTGGCTTTATATGAGAACATGATTGATTAAATCATGGACCATTGATGATGGTACTGGATCTCCAGCCTCTCTACCCCCCTCTGGAGTTTGGGGGGTGGGGCTAAAAGTTCCAACCCTCTAATCATCCGTCTGGCATCCAGCCCTCAACCTTAGGTTACCTGTACCTCATTAATATGACTAAAGACACCTTTACTGCTCTCTTCAGTCTTCATTTGTGTCCAGCTCTTTGTGATGCTATGGACTGTAGCCCTCCAGGCTCCTCTGTCCATGGGATTCTCCAGACAAGAACACTAGAGTGGGTTGCCATGCCCTTCTCCAGGGAATCTTCTGACCCAGGGATCGAACCCCCATGTCTTTTGTCTCCTGCATTGGCAAGCAGGTTCTTTACCAGTAGTGCCACCTGGGAAGCCCACTTAATGCTCTCTTTATTTAGGAAATTCTAAGAGTTTTAGGAACTCTATACCAGGAACAGTAGGTAAAGACCAACTATGTATTTCATATTATAAAATCACCATATCATAGTCAGATATATTATTATACTTAAAGAGCCCAGAATAATAATTATATACTCAGTTAAAAACACACTTTTGATATGAAATTTCAAAGTAAAAATACCCAGTATTATACCACAGATTTATAGACCAAAAGGAACCTTCTTGGTCAGTTGTTTGGGGTTGGGATGTGACAGGAAATTAATAATATTTTTAATAATTTTTTTTCCTCTTTTCAACTAAAAAGTAAAGTAGAGGAATAATCCTATCTGTCTCAAAATAGGTTGATAATAGCAGGTGTTACGGAGAAGGCAATGGCACCCCACTCTAGTACTCTTGCCTGAAAATCCCATGGACGGAGGAGCCTGGTGGGCTACAGTCCATGGGGTCGCTAAGAGTCGGACATGACTGAGCAACTTCACTCTGACTTTTCACTTTCATGCATTGGAGAAGGAAATGGCAACCCACTCCAGTGTTCTTGCCTGGAGAATCCCAGGGACGGGGGAGCCTGGTGGGCTGCCGTCTATGGGGTTGCACAGAGTCGGACATGACTGAAGCGACTTAGCAGCAGTAGCATCAGCAGCAGGTGTTAACTTTTAGCTTCCAAAAATGGTATATAGATTATTATGGAATGAGGAAACTTTATGGAAAGAAGGCCTTTTTCATATTTTCAGTATTTTAATAGTGAATATTTTTTTTAAATGAAAATGACTCCAATGCATCTATACATCATATGAAAGATGTTGAAACACTTTGTGTCTCTGAAATAGCCTTTGATGTATTCTGATTTATTATTCCTTGACTGCAAACACACACACACATTTTCTTATTAAATATAGAAGCATTAAATCACAGAGTCAAGTGGGACAGCGGTGAACTTGGGTTATGGCCCCTTTCTTTGTTGGAATAGTGTATGCTCGCTCTTTGCATTCCCTATCTCAGAATTGCAGAGGGAAAGATTCAGTATTCCAAACATCTTTGCAGTGTTTCCAGAGGATATTCGGGTTGACACTGTTGTCATTTTTCTTTAGTTAGGATAGCAGCAGAGAGACCGAGATAGAAAGCTGAACAGAGTATGGAGGAAGGTAGCTGGACAGGCATTGAAATAATTAGGTTCCTCTATAAGTTCCTCTCAAAAATTCAGATGTGCAGGAGAAAAGTAGGTAGCCTGAAAAGGATGGTCATGTTGGCTAAGTGCTGGTCTGTACATAGACAGTACAGATGCATTCGTAGATGGGAAACAGCCTAGATGTAGATACTGCATGATGTGTGTAGCAGAGAGCCATGGACTGTGCTGTACATGGACTGTGGTATCTTCTTGGAAATTGAACTAATTTTGTTAACTTGAATCTAGTTCCGTGAGTGTCATGTGTATGTATATCTTAGTTTTGGAATAATGTATAATTAGGAGTATTTATTGAGACCTTTTTTCTTTTTAAACTTTGCAAAAATAAATTTTTAATAACTAGCAACTGGTGTTTTAAAACATAAGTAGAATATTTTGGGAATGGTGCTGTGTGATATTAATTTGTGTACTAATTTGTATTAGTAGTTAATTATTCACTTGTTAGTAAGTATATTCTACTTACTATTAAAAATTAAATACATTTTAAAGGAGAAGATGAAACCTAAATCATGATTCTAAATATTAAGGCTCTCATACTATTTAATAATAAAATGAAAATTCATTCTTGTATGAGAATAAATTCTCACTGCCCAAAATCCTTTGGTATGAGTGACAATTTAAAATGCTTCCTAATCTCCACACACAATTTAAAGTTACTGTTATGGTCTGTGGCTGGTAGCAGCAGTATTTTCAGTATTGTGCTGAATTCTGGGAACATTGTTTTTGATTGGAATTAAAGAGTTGATACTTGGATGTTAAGAGTTCTATAGTAAATGGGCATTTTCTTCTGTTTTCTAAGTTTTATGATTGTAGGGCTCATGCAAACTAACATTTTTGTGTACCCTTTGAAACTTTGGGAAAGTGGGATAATTGAGTGTTGAGCTAAATTAATCAAATTTTGGAATACAGAAGGAGAAAGTACCTGGAGCATACACTGATTATGGTAGTGCAAACAACATTGTCAGTGAATATGACTCAACACAAGTTCAAATTTAATGTTAGTTATTCAAAGTGAAGTGAAGTGAAAGTCACTCAGTCCTTGGAATTCTCCGGGCCAGAATACTGGAGTGGGTAGCCTTTCCCTTCTCCAGGGGATGGTTATTCAAACTACCTTTTAAAAGCAGTTCTAAGAAAGATTTATTTATTTATGGCTGTACTCAGGCTTTCTCTAGTTTTGGCAAGCAGGGCCTACTCCCCAGTTGCTGCCCAGGGCTTCCCGTCACAGAACATCGGCTTTAGGGCACCAGCTCAGTCATTACGATGCACAGGCGTAGTTGCTTCTAGGCATGTGGGATCTTCCTGGACCAGGGATCTAACCCGTGTCTCCTGCATTGGTAGGTGGATTCTTAACCACTGGACCACCATGGAAGCCATGCTTTTTTTTTGGTATTATGGAGTAGAGGGAAGTAAAACTGGATGAAACAAGTTCTCTGCCTTCAAGGGCAATTTAATCTAAGAAATAAATACAGCTGTTGGTAACTATAAGATTTTGATTGTTTAATAAAAGTGAAGGTGGTTTGGGTACACAGGAGGGACAGGTGAACGCTGGCCTTAAAAGATTTGACAGAACTTCATAGTGGAGATGACATGAATGTTTCCTGGTTTGCACAAGATGTGTAGGTTAGATATATGTTTAGCAGAAAGAGTTTTTTTTTTAATTAAGCTGATTTCTTGATGACTGTGTACCTGTGACCCTCCCTCTAGTTTGTTGCAGTGGCCCCGAGTGTCAGCATGGCGGTCTGTTCTCTCAGTGTTTCTGGTCTGTTGTGTTGTCCTAGGGGTGCCAGCTAGGGGTCTGGGTGGTGGAGCCCTTGTGGCTTGTCCCTTAATCTCACTGCTTCACAAATATGTTTTGTGTGTGTGCGTGCACATGCGCGGGGGTGTACGTGCCATTATGTGAAGGAGGCTGGGAAGCACTGTTTTAGATTACTTACTATTCCTCTTCTGGTAAAGAGTTCTCTGGTATATAGTTTTGCTTTTGTGAAAACAGCTAGAATAGTTTTGTAATAAGAACACATTCTAGATAAATGATATTAGGTACCAGTGCAGACAGAATCTTCTAGTAAACCAGATATTAGTTCCATGCAGTGATTAGGGGGCCCTAATTCTCAGCTTTGTATTTATGAACATGATGGCATTAAGTGAAGATTTGATGTTTGTGGGCATGGCCACACTTTAAATAAATGTGACCAAATTACAGTATACCTCCATGTGCTTTTCTTCTGGTAAACATAGTAGGTATTGGACCTATTTCTGAGAAAACTATACTCCTCTCAGCAGGACAGGTACTTCTCAGGAAGGGAAGTTGGGCAGATTTGCTTATGGTAGGGACAGCCTTGAGAGGAAGTCCAGAGCTCCTTTCTAGTAAGAGGCAGAAAAGGGAGAAGGAAGCAGAAGGGAAAATTCTGAACTTACAGCCTGGAAGAAAGCAGGCATCTGGACACCCAGTCCTAGGTGTTACGCCCTAGTTGTGACTGCCTGGAGCTGTTGCATTCAGGATAGAAGTGTAGATTTTGGGGGCTAGTGTGACTTGAAATACACCCCCCTTATTAAAGAGGAGAAATTGGGGTCCCAACTTTCTTATCAGTGAAAGGGACTAAGATATGGTAGCAAAGGGATAGTTTTGGTGCTGCAGACTTTCAGAGTACAGTTACTTGTTGCTTGTTTTGTTTCTTGATAGTGAAGTAGAAGATACCTGGTGTCTGGAGGGTAGTTTAGGGATCTTGAGAAAGATTCGCCACCTTCCCAGTCTTCTTACTCAGTTCCTCCGCCTGCTGCTGCTAAGTTGCTTCAGTCGTGTCCGACTCTGTGCGAGCCTATAGACGGCAGCCCACCAGGCTCCTCCGTCCCTGGGATTCTCCAGGCAAGAACACTGGAGTGGGTTGCCATGTCCTTCTCCGCCTAGTAAACTTCAATAATGTGTCTTTGGCTATATAACAGTACTGGTTAGCCATTTAAAGAATAAGAAAAGATTAAAGAACAGACCATACCAGCACTCTTTTAAGCTGGACTATTGTCTTTTGGTGGGATAAAATATATATCAGAATTTATGGTTTCTCTGCAGCTAGGGAGCCAGCCTACATTCAGCCTGGAAGTTGTTCTTTTCCAGCATACGTGTAAGGAGCTATTAATGGCCTTTCACCATGAAGATAATTTTATGTGCTGGTATTTAAATTCTAAGTAGTTTGTTTTTAATTACTATTATAGAAAGATGAAATATTTCCAATTTTGAGCACTCCCTCTAGACAGGAAAGAAACAGGGAAGTCCTTTTATTCCAAAATTGGGATGAGGAAATAAATCTATTACTGGTAATGTGCAGATACCAAAAATAGTCTTAAATCTCCTAAGAAATTCAGTAATAGAGGTATCAGAGAAAGACTATAAAATAAATATTTTTAAATGAATGAATCATATAAGAAAGAATCAGAAGCATTAGGGAAAAAAACCCAAGATATTACCAGAGTAGATCAGGCATACTTGAAAAGGACTTAATGTAGCTAGAAATGAAAGAGGAAAAAAAGAATCAGTGACATTAGGTACTCAGTGGACAGAAGTGACAGGATTTAAAATTGGAAATGCTTATTACAACCTATAGAAAAGGGAAAGAGGACATACATGACTGCTTGCTTAGTGATACAAACTGTGCCAGGTTCTTCTGTTAATGTTTATCTCATTTAATTCTCAGAACCACTTTTTGAAGTAGTTTTAATATCCCACTTTTAAAAGAGTACTGTCGTTTACAGATAAGGTAAAAACAGTAGATGAAGCAAGATCAGTGAGCAAAATGATGAACTCTGCTCTGAATATGCTAAGAATTTGTGGGGTGTTTGCTGAAGTGATCCAGAAAGACGCTCAGCTCAGGAGAGAGATCTGGAATTAAAGTTTTAAGCTGCTTCATTTCCCAGGGTTATTGGACTTGCAGAATATACCAAAATCTGTTTATTTCCTAACACAATTGTTTATTTAAAGGATGATGGCTAACGGGAACTATAGTTGAAGGAATTACTCAAGTCTGACATCGAAATTTACTGTCTGTTGGCCACCTTTCCTTCTGTGAAAATAAGCCTCCTTTCAGGTATTCCCTCCCTGCCCCTGTCGTACATTTTATTCATTTCTCATGGGTAGCTGCTTAAAAAAAATTTAGTTGTGCATATAAACTGTCATCAGATGATGAGAATAGTTTTTAATGTTATTTTAAACTAATCTGATGTTTTCTCGGGGGATTATGCTTGAAATGAGGTCTTCACATATGATTAGTAGTACTGTTTTAACAGTTGGTCAATCAGAGTACTGGTTCATTAATTAAGACTGTGGTACTGGTATAAGGAAAAACATACAGATCAATGGAATATAATTTAGACTCCAGCAATAAACTTACATTTACAGTAAATGGGTTTTCAACAAGGGTGCCAGTGCTGTTCAACAGGGGGAAATGGTCTTTTCAACAAAAAATATTGGGACAGCTGAGCTGGATATCCTCAAATCAAGGAATGAAGTTAGGCCTCTGCCTCACACTCTTAGGTGGATCAAAGACCTTTATGTAAGAACTAACATATTAAAAAAACTTCAGGAGAAAAAAGGTAGGTGTAAATCTTTGTGATCTTAGATTGGGCATTAGTTTCTTGATGACAACATCAAAAGAACAAGCAACCACATAAAAAATAAACTGAACTTCATTAAAATTAAATATTTATGCTTTAAGGGAGATCATCAAGAATGAAAACAAGCCCACAGAAGGAAAGAAAGTATTTGCAAATCCTCTCTGATAAGGGACTTATATCAAGAATATATAAAGCACTCTTAAAACTCAATAATAAAAGACCAGCCCAATTCAAAAGTAGACAATAGACTTGAATAGACATTTCTCCAAAGGAAGTGTGGCCAGTAAGTAAAAAGATGCTAAACATCATTGGTCACAGTGAGATGCCACTTCATGAAACCCACTAGGATGTCTAAAATAATAAAAGCAGATTATAACAAATGTAGTTGAGAATGTGGTGAAATGGAAACCCTCATCACTGTTGGGATTGCAAATTGGGCTTCCCTGGTGGCTCAGATGATAAAGAATCTGCCTGTAATGCAGGAGATGAGGGTTCAAACCTTGTTTAAGGAAGATCCTCTGGTGAAGGGAATGGCTACGTACTCCAGTATTCTTGCTTGGAAAAGTCCATGGACAGAGGAGCCTGGCGGGCTACAGTCCATGTGGTCACAAAGAGTTGGACATGACTGAGTGACTAACACTGTCTCTTATAACTGCCGTAGAAAACAGTTTGGCAGCCTCTAAAGGTTGAACCGGAGAAGGCAATGGCACCCCACTCCAGTACTTTTGCCTGGAAAATCCCATGGACGGAGGAGCCTGGTAGGCTGCAGTCCATGGGGTCGCTAAGAGTCGGACACGACTGAGCGACTTCACTTTGACTTTTCACTTTCATGCATCGGAGAAGGAAATGGCAACCCACTCCAGTGTTCTTGCCTGGAGAATCCCAGGGACGGGGAAGCCTGGTGGGCTGCCGTCTATGGGGTTGCACAGAGTTGGACACGACTGAAACGACTTAGCAGTAGCAGCAGCAAAGGTTGAACATTGAGTTACAGTATGATCCGGCAAGTCCATTCCTAGTTTTATACTTCAAAGAAATAAAGACATGTTTCTCCACAAAACTTACCTGTAATAGTAAAAAAGTAGTGACTGTGAAACTCGTTCAGTTGTGTCTGACTCTTTGCAATCCCATGGACTGTACAGTCCATGGAATTCTCCAGGCCAGAATACTGGAGGGGGTAGAAATAATCCAAGTGTCTCATCAGCTGGTGAGTGGATAAATAAAATATGGAATATATCCTTATAGTGGAATGTTATTCAGCAACAAAAGGAAAGAAGTACTGATAAGGGGAAACAACATAAATAAACCTTGAAAACATGCCAACTGGAGAAACCACCCACCAGAAAAAAAGCATATACTGTATAATTCCATTTATATGACCATTTATATTCCAGAAGAGACAAATCTTTAGAGGCAGAAATAGGTTAATGTTGCAAAGGACTGAGGTGAGAGTTGTGTAGAATCAGGAGGTGACTGCTAAAGGAAATAAGGTTTCTTTTTGTAATGATGAGAATATTCTAGGGACTTCCCTGGTGGTCCATTAATTAAAACTCTGTGCTTCCACTACAGAGGGCCTGGGTTTGATCCCTGATCAGGTACCTAAGGTCCTGCAGGCCATGTGGTGTGGCAAAAATTTTTTTTAAACAAGAAAATGCTCTAAATTTGATTTTGGTGATGGTTGCACAACTCTGATTGTACTAAAAACTGTTGAATTTGTACACTTTAAATGGCTCAGTTATGGGTGTGTGAATGATATTTCAATGTTGTTGTAACCACCACCACCAGAGGAACAGTGGTTCCACTGTGGAACCTAGACTGTATGCAGGCAGGCAGAACAATATACTGTGCTGTTTTAAACACCGGACAAAAACACTTTCCCAAAAAGATTAACTGGATGTTTCCTAATACAAATGTTCATAACCTTGCTGAAAAGTTACACACCATACATGCTTCAGAATTCATCAATAAACAAACCCAGATGATTCAGAGTTAATAATATAAAGTTGGTAATTGAAGCCATGGAATATAATATTCTAGAAGGGGTTTGTAGAGGAAGTAGATGAATGGCCTGCAAGGTTGTAGACAGAGCCTACAGGGAGAACTCCGTAGAGGGACAAGGGGAGGAGGCCGTGGAGGAGGACGGCACGGAAGTCGAGGGAATAGGGATGGATGGGTAACAGTGTGCTCCTGCAGACGCCACAGACGGATTTGTTTCACGAACAGAAGATTGCTGATGATGTTCGCAAAAGCAGTGTTAGTGACATTTTTTTGGAAGCTGGCTAAGTGAATGGAGTGAAGAAGTGGAAAACACTGTATACTGTTCCTTCAAGAATTTTGGCTAAAGAAAGACAGTTGTCAAAAGAAAATGTAGATTCAGGAAGAGCTTTTTTTTTTTTTTTCAAATAAGATGAGAGAGACTTGAACAAACTCATGATGATGAGAAATAGAGCTTGGAAAAATGGACAAGGGGGTAACTGATGAAGAAAGACACTGTGGTTGTGATAGGATGAAAGAAGAATGTTCAAGGATGCAGTTGATTGGGGATGGAATTGAGATTTGGAGGTGCAGTGCATGATAGGAAGTTGAGAGAATTGCTACCATCTCATGGTTCCTGTTTTCTTAATAAATAGAGAGCCTGGTTTTCTTCAGAGAGGAAGGAGAATATGGAAAAGGGGTCTTGTGGATAGTAGCTTTTTTGTGCAAAACTACCTAAGGAAGGCTGGAAAACTATCCAAACAGCAAGCGTTGGGAGTTTAACTGAGATTAGAGACCTGGAATTGATAATGCCCATATTGGAGGCTGAGGTTTTTTTTTTTTTTTCTCTTTCAGCGCTTACTAGCCTGGCTTTTGGAGTAAGACTTGAAGTGAATCAAAGTTAGCTTTTTAGCGGGGCAAGAGGATAGAAATTCAGGGGGCAGAAGTGTTGAAGAATGAGGACTGTGTAAGAAGGAAGCAGAACAGGAAGGGGTTAATAAAGTGGGGGAAAATCAAGGGCTGAGGGTCTAAGTAATTTTTGTGGATCTAGGTCAGTCTGTCCAGTGACTAATTAACGGGAAGTTGTCTAGTACCTTAATTGGATCTGTGGAGTGTTTTGCTGCCAGGGTCAGAGATTCTTCAAATTAGAGGTCAGTGTACATAGTGTTTAAGGGGAAGTCTACCCATTTCATATTAAAATGTTGAATATTCCAGAGTTTATGAATGAAGTGTAAAGCATCCAAAATTTATCCTAATTTGACTGGCAGATCTGTGGTTGGTTCTTGATGAAAGGATTGCTGGAAACTTAGGAAAAAGAAGAACTGGTGAGCCCCAGGAACAGGCTGTTAGAAGGGTTGTTGAAGATACCAGGAATGTGGTCAGGACTTGGTTTGGAGAGGAACACTAAACCAGCTTCTCGTCTTTGCTGATTATAAGGGCACTGGTGACATGAAAATGGACACAGAGTGGCGTGGTACATGGTGTAAGTTCTTCTCCACAGCTCCGTGGAAGCAGTGGTCTTGAAGTGTGTGCAGGTAGATGAGACTGACTGACACATGTGGGACATGGGGACATCGTTAATAATGACGGTAGCTAATGTTCTTGCGGGCTCTCTGTGCCAGGCACTGTCCCCATTATGCAAACTTTTAACATGAACTTATTTGTCGATGTAATCCTATGAGGCATTGTTATCATCATTTTATAGATAAAGAAGCTAAGATGGAGAGGCCAGTAACATTTCGAAAATATCATCCAGTTTGCATGGGGGAGCCTGAATTTAAACCTGGACCACTGACTCCAGAGCAGGTGTTTCTAACACTGTGCTGTGCAGTTATAGGGTAGTGCTCCAATGTCATTTGTATAATATGTATTCAGTGTGTGTTGAATAACTTACATGAAACCTTAGAGGAAAATTGTTTGGTATGATATGGATGCTTTCTAATTTAGTGATAATTTTGTTCGTTATTTTCTGAGAGAATTAAGCAAGAGCAGTGGTTAAGAGTGTGGTTCCAGCAGCATCAGCATCAGTATCATCTGGGATCTTGTTGGAAACAAATTCCTAACCCTTACCCAGCCCTGCTGCTTGAGAAACCTGGGAGCGGAGCCCAGCAGTGTGTTGGTGTTTGTTTCTGGCCTCACTGAGTCCTCATTGTGGTGCTCAGGGCGGTGAGCGGGGTCTGCTGTCTAGTTGCCATGTGGAGGCTTCTGATTGTGGAGGCTTCTCTGTTGCAGAGCACGGGCTCCGGGGCCTGAGGGCTCAGGAGTTGTGGTGCAGGGGCTTAGTTACCCCAAGGCATGTGGGATCTTCCCAGAGCAGGATCGAACCCCTGTCTCCTGCATAGGCAGGCAGATTCCCAACCACTGGAGCACCAAGGAAGTCCCAGTTTGTGTTTTAACAAAGCTAGTTTATTTTACTGGAGGCTAAAAATTTGAGAGCTACTAACCCAGAGCAGAGCATCGTATCAGAAGGTAAATTAGAATTTGAATTAGCCTTAAATGATACTGAGATTGTCAGTGTTTTCTGGATCACATTCTGAGGATTGAAATCTGATGCGGATTTATTAGCATTAGATAGTCCCTGGTGGCTTAGACGGTAAAGCATCTGGCTACAATATGGGAGACCTGGGTTCAATCCCTGGGTCAGGAAGATCCGCTGGAGAAGGAAATGGCAACCCACTCCAGAACTCTTGCCTGAAAAATCCCATGGACAGAGGAGCCTGGTAGGCTACAGTCCATGGGGTTGCAAAGAGTCGGACGTGACTGAGTGACTTTACTTTCACTTTTCACTTTCATGCTCTGTGATTGCAGTTTGATATGTTGATTCTACTGGTCACAAGTGAAATGGAAGCAAAATGTCCGTGGATCACAGCTGTTGACAGCTCACAATGCTTGGTTGTATATCATTAGTGCTATTTTCTTTCCTTTAAACATTTTAAAAAATTGTGTAACATTTGATATACAAAAATAGATAATGTAGATATGTTTTGAAGAAATAATAAAACAAATATCTGTGAATCCAATACTAAGTTTAAGAACTGGAAACAGAAGCTATCTCTCTGATCACATCCCTAGCTTTCTATCAGAAGTAAATCCACGGTCTAAGCAGTGACATTCTTGTCTAGTTCTTCTGTCGCTGTACTGCCCGTGACTGGGCTGAGGGACTTGTACCCTAGACTTTGGGCCTCTGTGTTGTAATGAAAGTGCATGTGTGACTCCAGAGCCAGAGCATGTATTTCATTCCGTATATATACACACATATACAAACATATATAAAAAGTAATCCACTGTCATAAATGTGTGTAATTCATTACTTTGCTTTTCCTGATTATCGTACATGTCTGTATCCTGAAATAACATAGTATTTACTTTTGCTTGTTTTTTTTATAATATGAAATATTCATACTGTATAATGTGGAAAATAAAAAATTTTTAGTTGTTTTGTTCATGTAACGTTAACAGTTCTAGATTCATTTGTGTAGCTGTAGTTCATTCATCCTCATTGCTGAGTAATGATTGCCTCACAATTCATTTATTTTCCTTTTAATGAACATTTGAGTTGCATTCAGTATTTTTGTTTCTTGCTATTATTATAAACCAATGATACCAGAAACCACTTACATTTATCTCATGATGAGTATATGCAAGAGCTTCTGTAGGATTTATACCTTGAAATAGAATTGTTGTGTACTTTAGTATTTTCATCTTTACCATATTTTAAAAATGCCAAATTTTCTCCCCAAAATGATTGTACCAACTCACCAGTTGCTCTACATCTTCATGAACACTTGGTGATATAATACCTACTAATGTTTTGGCCACCTCATGCGAAGAGTTGACTCATTGGAAAAGACCCTGATGCTGGGAGGGATTGGGGGCAGGAGGAGAAGGGGACGACAGAGGATGAGATGGCTGGATGGCATCACTGACTCGATGGACGTGAGTCTGGGTGAACTTTGGGAGTTGGTGATGGACAGGGAGGCCTGGCATGCTGCGATTCATGGGGTCGCAAAGAGTTGGACATGACTGAGCAACTGATCTGATCTGATTCATGCTCCAGGTTTCTTTCCAGCTTGGCTTCTCTTTGCACTTTCTGTGTGACATCTTTCAAAGACCAGAAATACTAAATTTTAATGGAGTTATTCTTTTGATTTTAACATTTTTGTGTTCTACTTAAACTTTTCTCCACCCAGGGACTGTAAAGGTATTTTACTTTAAAAACTTAAAGTGTTGATTTTATAAATTTTCAAACCATCTGGAATTGATTTTTCTGTATGGTGATATAGTAGGTATCCAGTTTCTTTTTTTTCCCTCACATGGATAATTATTTGGCTCAGGACCATTTATTAAATGGCCTGTCTTTTTTTTACTAGTAGTCTGCAATACCATCTCTATCATATCAAAGTCTCCATGTATGTTTGGGTTTATTTGAGGGATCTCTTCTTTTGGTGAATTTATTTTCTGCTTTAATCTGTATATACTTTTATATCTTGAAAAGTTAAAATATTGTAAAATTACAGCTAAACATCATTAATAGAAGTAGCTTGGTGTAAATGTCCAGTGTTCACACGTCCCCAGCGGTATTTTATGTGGCATACAGGCACACATTCTAGTGTGTGTAGTGTTGTTGTTCAGTTGCTAAGTCGTGTCTGACTCTCTGTTAGCTCAGGGACTGCTGCTCTCCAGGCTTCCCTGTTCTTCACTATCTCCCTGAGTTCGCTCAAACTCATGTCCATTGAGTCAGTAATGCCATCCAACCATCTCATCCTCTGTTGCCTGCTTCTGCTCCTATCCTCAATCTTTCCCAGCATCAACGTCTTTTCCAGCGGGTTGGCTGTTTGCATCAGGTGGTCAAAGTATTGGAGCTTCAGCTTCAGCATCAGTCCTTCCAATGAATATTCAAGGTTGATTTCCTTTAAGATTGACCATTTTGATCTACTTACTGTCCACGGGACTGTCAAGAGTCTTCTCCAGCACCACAGTTTGAAAGTATCAGTTCTTCAGCACTCAAGCCTTCTTATAGTCCAACTTTCTCACATCTGTACATGACTACATTATAGTTTGTTTGGATCAGTATTCATATAAGTTCTATGTTCTGTGATTGGTTGACATGTCTCTTAAATCTCCAGTCTGTAGGTTCCTGCTCCATTTCTCAAGCCACCACCCCTCCCCCTTTGCCTTGTTGTTGTTTGAGAAATGGAGTTGTTTATCCTGAATTTTGCTTGTTGCAACTTCTTTTTTTTTTTTATTGAAACTTAAGTTTTATCATGATATTTTATATACATGGTGGGAAAATGGGAGACACATATCAAGTACATATCAGGAAAAACTATTTTAATAGTGTTGTTATATAGTGTATTGGCTAGTTCCAGTGGATCTTCATCTCTTACTGCTGACTTTATCTCCAGTATTTGAATTATGTGGCAGGGTTCATTTCTGTCTTTCAAACAGTGCCCGTTTTCCCACTTCTTTTTGGTAGGAAATGAAGTTTTTATATATTTTGATCCAGCATGTGTACTTTTGACTCCACACCAAGGTGCATCAGTCTCAATCATTAATTTTTCACTAGGTATTGATTTATAACTTCCAAATCAGCCTCAGTTTTCAGTGAGCAACCATTAAACCCTATATAGAGACCCAAGTCCATCAAAGCAGCTGCTGCTTCCTTGGTACCTTCAAATGAATGCACCACTCCACCTACACACCGATCTCTGTTTCTTCTCATTATATCCAAAAATTCAGCATGTGAGTTCCGACAATGGAGAAACATGGGTAATTTCGTTTGTTCTGACAGTTCAAACTGTTTTTCAAAATACTTGAGCTGAGTATCTTTGGAACAAAACTGTAGTCGGTCAAAATCAAGTCCACATTCCCCTATGGCTACAACTTTCCGTGTTGCTTTCAGCAAGATTCAGCAACTCCGTCAGGTAATGATCAGGGTCATTCTTTTCGAATTCATCACATCTTGTAGGATGACACCCAACGGTGCCGAAAAACATATCATTTGTTTATGCCAAATGCAGTGCATCTTTACTGTCTTATAGATTTCCACCTGTAATCATAAACTTTTTAACACCAATCTGAACAGCTCTCTCTTTTCCGTCCTTTAAGTCATCTTGATGCTTTTGAACCACCCTATAAATTCCTCTGAACGTAGGATCTGTCAAGTTGATACCAATATCCACAAATTTGAAATGACTCATGACTGCAGCTCCAGGTTCTCCTCGACATGGTTGCAACTTCTTGATGTTTAGTATGTCCTTCTGTTCTTTTCATTTCCTGTAAATTGGTTGTTAAATGTAAAGGCTTGGTATGTTTTATTAATTAATCCCTTTGCAAAGATTGATTTGTATGTGGTATTATATACTGCAAAAGAAAGATCTTGAGATAAAATTCACATACATTTTCACATCTGCTCAGTGGCTTTTTAGCATATTCGTACTAAAAGTTGTACAGCCATCTCCATACCCAATTTCAGAATATTTTCATTACCACAGAAAGAAATAATATGACCTTTAGGAGTCATTCTCCATTCTCCACCCCCCTTCAACGAATCCGCTTTCCATCTCCATAGATTTGCCTATTCAGGACATTTATATAAATGGAATCATATACTATGTGGTCTTTTGTGACTGACTTATTTCATTCAGCATAATGTTTTCAAGGTTCATTCATGTTTTTAGTATATGTTAGTAAATCATTCCTTTTTATTGCTGAATGATTTTCCATTGTATGGGTATACCACATTATATGTATCCATTTGGTGGGGCGTCTAAGTGACTTCCACATTGTGGCTATTGTGGATTGAGTTGCTGTGAACATTCTGGTACAAGTTTTTGTGCAGGCTCTGTTTCCATATCTCTTGGGTATATACTAGGAGTACAGTTGCTAAATCATGTGGTGATTCAGTATTTAAATTTTTGAGGAACTCCCAGACTGTTTTTCAGACTATTGTGCAATCCCACCAGCAGAATGCCAGAGTTCTGATTTCTCCACATTCTCACCAGTACTTATCTGTCTTCTTTATTTTATCCATTTTAATGAGTATCTCGTGATTTTGTTTTCTATTTCTCTGATAGCTAATTATGTTGAACATCTTTTCCTGTGCTTATTGGCCATTTGTTTATCTTCTTTGGAGAACTGTTTATTCAGATTCTTTGCTTACTTTAAAATTGTGTTGTTTTATTATTGAATTGTATGGGCCTATTCTGGGCTTCCCTTGTAGCTCAGTCGGTAAAGAATCTGCCTGAGTGCAGGCAACCCGGTTTCAATCCCTGGGTTGGGAAGATCCCCTGGAGAAGGAAATGGCAACCCACTCCAGTGTCCTTGCCTGGAAAATCATGGACAGAGGAGCCTGGAGGGCTACATTCCATGGGGTCCCAAAGAGTCGGGCACAACTGAGCGACTAACACTTACTTATTTTTTCTAGATACATGTCCCTTATCAGATATATAATTTGCAAATCTTCTGTCTCATTCCACGGGTTGGCTTTTCACTTTCTTGGATAATACATAATTTTTATTGTTGTTGTTCTTTAGTTACTAAGTCATGTCCAACCCCATGGACTGCAGCCCGCCAGGCTCCTCTGTCCTTGGGATTTCCCAGGAAGAACACTGGAGTGGGTTGCTATTTCTTCCTCCAGTGCATCTTGCTGACCCAGGGATTAAACCTGCTTCTCCTGCACTGGCAGGTGGGTTCTTTACCACTGAGCCACCAGGTGGTGGTGGTGGTGGTTTATTCGCTTAGTCTTGTTGGACTCTTGCAACCCTGTGGACTGCAGCACTCCAGGCTCCTCCGTCCATGGGATTTTCCAGGCAGGAATACTGGAGTGGGTGGTCATTTCCTTCTCCACTGGATCTTCCCAACCTAGGAATCGAACCCAGGTCTCTTGCACTGCAGGCACATTCTTTACCGACTGAGCTACCTTTTTCCTGCAGGGAAGCTCATAATTTTTATTAGGTGATGCATAGTGAAGGGCAGGAAAGCCTGGTGTGCTGCATTCCATGGGGTCACAAAAGTGTTGAACCCGAGTTAGCGACTGAACCACAAACAACAGTGCTGGATTATTTCATTTCCTGATATTAGCAACCATTGATGATCACTGCCTAGATCCATTAATTTGTTAATTGTAAAGTGGTGTATTTGAATTCTATAGTTCCTTCTTTGTAAGAATTCTGAGATTGAAGTTAATGTTCCTTCAGCTCATTGAAGATACTAATTTCACCGCTCTGGGGCTTCTATTGCTTTTCAGAAGTCAGCTTTGTCATGAATACCTTGAAACATGGATGACTCAGTTGGTGGCAAATTTAGTTATTATTGTCCCAGAGCTATTTTTTTCTAGTTTTATCACTACTTGACAGGTCAATTTTATATCGTTACGTAGTCCCCTACCTCCTCCCCAAATAAAATTTATACATTTGCTTCAATTACGGTATTTAGAAGGAGCAAGTATATAAATACCTGTATTGCAGAGGATTTTAAAAACAGGTTTATGTTAGTACGGTTTATATCCAGTATAATTTACTTACTGTTAGTATAAAGTTTGATTTTTAGTAAATTGTTCAGTTGTGCAGCCATCACAAAAATCTAGTTTTATTTTTTTTTTTAATTTTTTTTTTTATATAGGTCTTTAGTTTCTTTAGGTAGATATATTCCTAAGTATTTTATTCTTTCCATTGCAATGGTGAATGGAATTGTTTCCTTAATTTCTCTTTCTGTTTTCTCATTATTAGTGTATAGGAATGCAAGGGATTTCTGTGTGTTGATTTTATATCCTGCAACTTTACTATAATCATTGATTAGTTCTAGTAATTTTCTGGTGGAGTCTTTAGGGTTTTCTATGTAGAGGATCATGTCATCTGCAAATAGTGAGAGTTTTACTTCTTCTTTTCCAATTTGGATTCCTTTTATTTCTTTTTCTGCTCTGATTGCTGTGGCCAAAACTTCCAAAACTATGTTGAATAGTAATGGTGAAAGTGGGCACCCTTGTCTTGTTCCTGACTTTAGAGGAAATGCTTTCAATTTTTCACCATTGAGGATAATGTTCGCTGTGGGTTTGTCATATATAGCTTTTATTATGTTGAGGTATGTTCCTTCTATTCTTGCTTTCTGGAGAGTTTTTATCATAAATGGATGTTGAATTTTGTCAAAGGCTTTCTCTGCATCTATTGAGATAATCATATGGTTTTTATTTTTCAATTTGTTAATGTGGTGTATTACATTGATTGATTTGCGGATATTGAAGAATCCTTGCATCCCTGGGATAAAGCCCACTTGGTCATGGTGTATGATCTTTTTAATGTGTTGTTGGATTCTGATTGCTAGAATTTTGTTTAGGATTTTTGCATCTATGTTCATCAGTGATATTGGCCTGTAGTTTTCTTTTTTTGTGGGATCTTTGTCAGGTTTTGGTATTAGGGTGATGGTGGCCTCATAGAATGAGTTTGGAAGTTTACCTTCCTCTGCAATTTTCTGGAAGAGTTTGAGCAGGATAGGTGTTAGCTCTTCTCTAAATTTTTGGTAGAATTCAGCTGTGAAGCCGTCTGGACCTGGGCTTTTGTTTGCTGGAAGATTTTTGATTACAGTTTCAATTTCCGTGCTTGTGATGGGTCTGTTAAGGTTTTCTATTTCTTCCTGGTCGAGTTTTGGAAAGTTGTACTTTTCTAAGAGTTTGTCCATTTCTTCCTCGTTGTCCATTTTATTGGCATATAATTGTTGATAATAGTCTCTTATGATCCTTTGTATTTCTGTGTTGTCTGTTGTGATCTCTCCATTTTTGTTTCTAATTTTATTGATTTGATTTTTCTCCCTTTGTTTCTTGATGAGTCTGGCTAATGGTTTGTCAATTTTATTTATCCTTTCAAAGAACCAGCTTTTGGCTTTGTTGATTTTTGCTATGGTCTCTTTTGTTTCTTTTGCATTTATTTCTGCTCTTATTTTTAAGATTTCTTTCCTTCTACTAACCCTGGGGTTCTTCATTTCTTCCTTTTCTAGTTGCTTTAGGTGTAGAGTTAGGTTATTTATTTGACTTTTTTCTTGTTTCTTGAGGTGTGCCTGTATTGCTATGAACTTTCCCCTTAGGACTGCTTTTACTGTGTCCCACAGGTTTTGGGTTGTTGTGTTTTCATTTTCATTAGTTTCTATGCAAATTTTGATTTCTTTTTTGATTTCTTCTGTGATTTGTTGGTTATTCAGCAGCGTGTTGTTCAGCCTCCATATGTTGGAATTTTTAATAGTTTTTCTCCTGTAATTGAGATCTAATCTTACTGCATTATGGTCAGAAAAGATGCTTGGAATGATTTCTATTTTTTTGAATTTACCAAGGCTAGATTTATGGCCCAGGATGTGATCTATCCTGGAGAAGGTTCCATGTGCGCTTGAGAAAAAGGTGAAATTCATTGTTTTGGGATGAAATGTCCTATAGATATCAATTAGGTCTAACTGGTCTATTGCGTCGTTTAAAGTTTGTGTTTCCTTGTTAATTTTCTGTTTAGTTGATCTATCCATAGGTGTGAGTGGGGTATTAAAGTCTCCCACTATTATTGTGTTATTGTTAATTTCTCCTTTCATACCTGTTAGCATTTGTCTTACATACTGCGGTGCTCCCGTGTTGGGTGCATATATATTTATAATTGTTATATCTTCTTCTTGGATTGATCCTTTGATCATTATGTAGTGGCCTTCTTTGTCTCTTTTCACAACCTTTGTTTTAAAGTCTATTTTATCTGATATGAGTATTGCTACTCCTGCTTTCTTTTGGTCCCTATTTGCATGGAAAATCTTTTTCCAGCCCTTCACTTTCAGTCTGTATGTGTCCCCTGTTTTGAGGTGGGTCTCCTGTAGACAACATATGTAGGGGTCTTGTTTTTGTATCCATTCAGCCAGTCTTTGTCTTTTGGTTGGGGCATTCAACCCATTTACGTTTAAGGTAATTACTGATAAGTATGGTCCCGTTGCCATTTACTTTATTGTTTTGGGTTCGAATTTATACACCATTTTTGTGTTTCCTGTCTAGAGAATATCCTTTAGTATTTGTTGTAGAGATGGTTTGGTGGTGCAGAATTCTCTCAGCTTTTGCTTGTCTGAGAAGCTTTTGATTTCTCCTTCATACTTGAATGAAATCCTTGCTGGGTACAATAATCTGGGCTGTAGGTTATTTTCTTTCATCATTTTAAGCATGTCTTGCCATTCCCTCCTGGCTTGAAGAGTTTCTATTGAAAGATCAGCTGTTATCCTTATGGGAATTCCCTTGTGTGTTATTTGTTGTTTTTCCCTTGCTGCTTTTAATATTTGTTCTTTGTGTTTGATCTTTGTTAATTTGATTAATATGTGTCTTGGGGTGTTTCTCCTTGGGTTTATCCTGTTTGGGACTCTCTGGGTTTCTTGGACTTGGGTGATTATTTCCTTCCCCAGTTTAGGGAAGTTTTCAACTATAATCTCCTCAAGTATTTTCTCATGGTCTTTCTTTTTGTCTTCTTCTTCTGGAACCCCTATGATTCGAATGTTGTAGCGTTTAATATTGTCCTGGAGGTCTCTGAGAAAAATCTAGTTTTAGTCTACTTCCATTAACCCCCAAATTCCCTTCCTGTCCTTTTCTGAAATTATCTACTTTTATTGTAGAGATTCGTAACCTGGAGTTTATAGAGGCTTCCTGATGGCTGTAAAACCACATGAAATTATATGCAAACCATATGTCATATAGGGCCTGTGTTTTTAAAAAGGCAAAATTTTAGTAAAGTATTAATTATACGAGTACATTTTAGAGTTGTCTGGGGATATACAAATTACTGTGTTGAAGGTTACAGGAGAGTGTATGACTGTGCCACTAACTGGATGCACATTTAGCTTCATGATTTTTTTTTTTATTACTTGAAGTTTCATTTTGTCATACACATATATAATTCATTTTCATACATTCTGAAGTCATATGTAGCCTAATTTCCTTGAGCTCTCTACCTTATTTCTTCCCTGTTCCCATATATTTATGTGTGAAATAGTCCTAGGTGATTCTTTCTGTATACTTTTTGATATTTTATAGGTTTGTATTTTTGTTATGGTGGCTAGTTAGCTTTATTTGGTTTCTTCTCTTTTAGTTATTATCTATTGATTCCCTGTTATGCACAGTTCGGAAATTGATTATGACTTCTCCCCCTCCTCCTCAGCATCTGATGTAAAATATATCTTTTTATTTTTTAGTTTTTCTTTGTCTATCTATTGATCTTTTTTCTTTTTTGGTAGTTTGTGGCTGTACCGCATAGCTTATACGATCTTAGCTCCTGGACCAGGAGTCTAACTCACGCCCTCAGCAGTGTAAGCATGGAGTCTTAACCACTGGACCACGAGGGAGTTTCCTTTAAAGGTTTAAAAAAATTGACCTTTATTTTGAGATAATTGTAACATCATATGCAAATGTAGAACGTAATACGGAGAGACCGTTTATTCAGTTTCCTCCAATGGTAACATATTGTAAAATATTGATATATATACAGTCAAGAGCTTCTCCATCTTCAGCTGCAAAAATTGTAATCAACCTGATTTCGGTATTGACCATCTAGTGATGTCCATATGTAGAGCCGAAGATGGAGAAGCTCTATACAGTCAGCAAAGACAAAACTGGGAGCCGACTGTGACTCAGATCATGATCTCCCTATTGCCAAATTAAGACTTAAATTGAAGAAAGTAGGGAACACCACTAGGCCATACAGGTATGACCTAAAGGAAATCCCTTACAATTATACAATGGAAGTGATAAATAGATTCAAGGGATTAGATCTGATAGGTGCCTGAAGAACTATGGACGGAGGTTTGTAACATGGTACAAGAGGCTGTGATCAAAACCATCTCCAAGAAAAAGTAATGCAAAAAGGCAAAATGGTTGTCTGAGGAGCCCCTACAAATAGCTGAGAAAAGAAGAGAAGTGAAAGGCAAAGAAGAAAAGGAAAGATAGCCATCTGAATGCAGAATTCCAAAGAATAGCAAGGAGTGATAAGAAGACCTTCCTCAGTGATCCATGCAAAGAAAGAGGAAAACAATAGAATGGGAAAGACCAGAGATCTCTTCAAGACAATTAGGGATACCAAGGGAGCATTTCATGCAAAGATGGGCACAATAAAGGACAGAAACGGTATGGACCTAACAGAAGGAGAAGACAGTAAGAAGAGGTGACAAGAATACACAGAAGAACTATACAAAAAAGATCTTAATGACCCAGATAACCACAGTGGTGTGATCACACCTAGAACCAGACACCCTGGAGTGTGAAGTCAAGTGGGCCTTAGGAAGCATCACTATGAACAAAGCTAGTGGATGTGATGGAATTCCACTTGAGCTATTTCAAATCCTAAAAGATGATGCTGCAAAAGTTCTGCACTCAACCTTCCAGCAAATCTGGAAAACTCAGTAGTGACCACAGGACTGGAAAAGGTCAGTTCTCATTCCAATCCCAAAGAAAGGCAATGCCAAAAAATGTTCAAACTACCACATAATTGCACTCATTTCATATGCTAGCAAAGTAATGCTCAAAGTTCTTCAAGCCAGGCTTCAACAGAACGTGAATCCTAGAGATTCATCCAGGCTGTTGCTTGTATCAATAGTTCATTCATTTTTTAAAAATGTGTTTATTTTGGCCACACCACGTGGAGTGCAGGATCTTAGTTCCCTAACTAGGGATCAAACCCAAACCCCCTGCAGTGGTAGCGTGGAGTCTTAACCGCTGGACTGCCAGAAAAGTCCCTCATTTCTTTTTATTGTTGGGTAGCATTTTGTGGTATGGATGTACCAAAATTTCCTTTAAACTACAAAGGATGTCTAGGTTCCAGGTTTGGGCTGTCATGAATGAATAAAGCTGCTACCAACATTTATGTACATTTATGAAATATAAGTTTTCATTTCTTTGGGATGAATGTGTAGTAGTTGCTAAGTCCAGTGTATTTGCATGTTTAATTAAAAAAAAAAAGATTTTCCAGATACTGCTTTACATTCCACCAGCAGTGCCTGAGTTTCTCTACATCTTCCTCAGCGTTTGGTATTGTCTCAGTTGTTTAATTTAGCTGTTCTGGTAGGTGTGTAATAATATTTCATTTGGTTTTAATTTGTATTTCCCTAATGGTTAATAATATTGAACATCTTTTCATGGATTTATTTGCCATCTGTATATCCTCTTTGATGTAATATCTCTTCATTTCTTTTGCCTATTTTCTAATTTAATTGTTCTAATATGCTAAGAGTTCTGTATAATAATGTCATTGACAATATTTAATTTTCAGTTTCTACATGGAAGCTTTTCATCCTTTCCACATGGAAGCTTTCTAAGAGTAAAATTTTAAAATTTTGATAAAGTTCCATTTATTGGTTTTTCCTTTTATGGATCATGCTTTTAGGGAAAAGTCTAAGAATTCTTTGCCTAGTTCCAGATCCTAGTTTTAAATTTCAACATGATCAGTTTGTATGAGGTATGAGTCTTCAAGTTGAGGTTCATATACTTGTCTGTTAACATCTACCTCAATATCATCATCTGTTGAAGAGTCTAGCTTTCCTCTGTTGAATTATTTTCATGCCTCTGTCAAAAGGCGATTCAGCATGTTTGTGCAGGTCTGTGTGGTTGGTGTTCTCTGTTCTGTTCCTTTGATCAGTGTATGGATCTCTCCACCTGTATCACGCAGTGTTTATTACTGTAGCTATATAATAAATCTGGAAGTTAGATAGACTAATTCCTCCCACTTTTTTTCCCACGAAGTTGTTAGCTATTCTAATTACTTTGGCTTTCTACATAAGCTTAGAACCGTATTATCGGTATTTGAAAGGAATTGTGCTAAATCTGTATATCATTATGAGAAGAATTGACATCAACTTGAGTCGACCAGTCCATGAACACAGTATGTCTTTACATTTTTAAGATTCTTAAATTCCTTCATCAGTGTTGTTTCATTTTAACATCTGTATCCTGTACATGTATTGTTAGGATCATACCTAAGTATTTTTTTTGGAGAAATTATTAATGATATTCTTTGTATTTTTCATTTTGATGCCCATGTGTGCATTGTTAGTTTATTGCTGGAGGAATGAGGCTCCCTGACTTCAGACTCTACTACAAAGCTGAAGTAATCAAAGCAGTATGATACTAGCACAAAAACAGAATATAGATCAGTGGAATGGGATAGAAAGTCCAGAAGTAACCCCACACACCTGTGGTCAATTAATCTATGACAAAGGAGACGGGAATATACCATGGAGAAAAGACAGTCTCTTCAGTAAGTGGTGCTGGGAAAACTGGACAGCTGTGTGTAAAAGAATGAAATTGGAACATTCTCTGAGGTAGTTTTGATGCCCATGTGTGTAGACATACAAACTGACTTCTGTGTTTTTATCTTGTATTCTGTGACCTTGTTGAGCTCATTTATTAGACCTACCCTACATAGAGATGTCCAGAGGCATTTTTCTTTTCTTTTTTTGAAATCCATTAGTCTTTCTAATGTATCTTGGTATTGGTTTTTCTGGATTGATTTCCCAGTACTTTGTGTGCTTTTTCAGTATTTTATTTCAGGTCTTTTAGTTTTAGAATTTTTCTTTTTTAATTATTGTCTTGTTATTTCTAATAATTTTCACCTTCATTTCTTTTTTATTAAAATTTTATTTCCTTGCACATTCTGTATCTCTTGAGCATTATCTGTTGTGTGATTGTTCGTGGCCAGGTTTTCTTTCTGAAATTTTCAAAATTTTCAAATTCTTTCATTTCTGTTACCTCATTTTTTAGTTTTTCTGAATAATAATGTTCTTCCACGTTTTCTGTCATTCTCTAGGATATAATTTTTACCTGTTGTTTTTACCTGTTTTTACCTGTTGTAATGGGTCATTCTGTTCCTTGTGTCTTATGACATAGAATTTGACCCCAGTCCTTTCATGTTGTTCATTTTATGATACGTTTTCCTGAGCTTTTCGGAGTGAGGGAGGGGTCAGGGTAGATTTTCTAGCCATGCTACTCTAGACCCCCTTCTTTTTTTAAAAATGGTTTTATAAATATATATATATATATATATATATATATTTCTATTTTCTGAGATCTGGCTCTTTTTCACTCACCCACTTTCATCTGGATCCTCTCTCTGTTTTGCCCTAGTTGTGCCTGTCTTAATCACTTGGAATTCTTCTCCCAGAAATTTCGTTTCGGTTACAGGGCTTTTCCCAGGAAGGAGGACTTCAGCCTCTTGTTTGAGTCTGCTCTCATCATTTCTTAGACTGTTTTGTCCCTTTCATTTGCAGCTATCCTCAAACTGCCTTTCTAAATTCTAGAGATTCGTGACTTGGGGTTCTCCTCCTTCAGTTACCCAGTTACTTCTGCCCATTTCCTTCAGCAGATATGCTAAGAGCATGTCAGTCCTATAGTTGGTGATTTAACCAGATTTAACCTTCTTGTATTTGAGAATTCATGGGTGTGCCTTATCACCCATTGTTGTAGATTTTGTCCGTTGGGTTTTGGTTTGACTGTCCTGGTAACTTTTTTTTTTTTTTTTTTTTGGTGAAGTGAAAGATTCTAGATTAAAAAAATTCATTGAAAGATTTTATTCAAGAGAATTGCAACACAGGTTTGCATTAAAAAAAGAATGCTCTGGCTACATTATGGAAAACTGGTTCAGTGCATAGGAGACTAGTTAGGAGACTAGTAATGATCCAGTTGACATGATGGTGGCTTAGTAGTCTAGGATGGTGGCGGTAAGGCTGGAAGGTTTGAATCCTATTTTGTTGACCTTGTTGAATGTCAGAGAATTGCAGAGTGAGTAGACATGGACGATCTACCAGGATTGGGGCTCTTGAACTGTTTGGGTGGTTGCACTGTTTCCTGGTACTGGGGATATTCATGGAAGCGTAGGTGGTGGGTTTTTCTGTGGGGGAAGATCAGGGAGCAGATGTGGTATTTATAAGCGCTGAGTTTGAGGCCTTGCAGTAATCTGTCCCCTATCCCTAAATTTACACATAGGCACACATATTTTAATTCTTCATTGAGCCCTTTCCTGACCCTCTGATCATGTCTCTTTCTGATATAGAACTTTATTATTTATTTTCCTATCTTAACAATTAACACATTTGTATTACTGCGTGTTATTACCATCTTTTCCCTAGACCAGCTGCTGGCAAACTTTTCTTAAAAGGACAGGTAGTAAATATTACAGGCTTTGAGGGGCCGAGAGACAAAAATAAAGGTATCATATAGACATTTACTATCCTTTATACTGTAATCACTTAAAAATGTACAAACTATTCCTGTGGGGCCCTGCAAAAGTAGACAGCTTGCCAGAATTGGCCCACAGGCTACGGTTTGCTGACCACTGTACTAGACTATTGGAGAAGGCAATGGCACCCCACTCCAGTACTCTTGCCTGGAAAATCCCATGGACGGAGGAGCCTGGTAGGCTGCAGTCCATGGGGTCGCTAAGAGTCGGACACGACTGAGCAACTTCACTTTCACTTTTCACTTTCATGTATTGGAGAAGGAAATGGCAACCCACTCCAGTGTTCTTGCCTGGAGAATCCCAGGGACGGGGGAGCCTGGTAGGCTGCCGTCTATGGGGTCGCACAGAGTCAGACACGACTGAAGCGACTTAGCAGCAGCAGCAGCAACAGCAGCAGCAGCACTAGACTATAATTGCTATATTTGCTTCCTAGTTGCAGGCATGTTGTGTGGAGCATTTAGGTTGGATTTAGTAAATTTCTGAAGAAAGAGTGAATATTGTACTTACAGATTTGAAGCCCAGGCGAGAGAGCAGAATAGATACTTGGGAGTGGTCTTCAAATTGTAATTGAAGACGTAAGAGTAGATGAGATCACTTGGTAAGAATGTAAGGAAGGAGAGGCCCTAAGATGAAGCCTTTTTCTATAACTTAAACAGAGTGGAGAGTAAATGATGACTAATTCAAAGGTACTTGTGCCATAGATGATAGTACCTATTGCTGACTGACCTAAGCCATTTGGCCGTTTACACCCATAGGTTCTTTTGGATGAATAGAAGGCCTTTAACTGTATAAATAGGTGAGGGTAATAGGCGATTTTCCTTAGAAATTTTACTACCAGTGAGTTATACTATTATTATTATTGTTGTTTTTGGCCATGCTGTATGACTTGTGGGATCTTAGTTCCCCAATCAGGGATTGAACCCAGGTCTTCAGTGAAAGTGCTGAGTCCTAACCATTGAACTGCCAGGGAATTCCCAGTGAGTTATAATAAAATAAGCCTTAGACAGAATTTGCTGTTAATTCTTACACAAGTGTGTCTTGGCGAGCAGTCACAAGAAGTCATGGAGCTTGTTTTATGAGGTTAGCTCTTTTAGATCCTGAACTACCACCTAGCAATAAAACTTAACCCTGACGGAGACCCAGGTTCGATCCCTGGGTTGGGAAGATCCCCTGGAGAAGGAAATGGCAACCCACTCCAGTATCCTTTCCTGGAAAATCTTATGGACAGAGGAGCCTGGTGAACTGCAGTCTATGGGGTCGCAAAGAGTCGGGCACGTCTGAGCGACTAACACTAAGACACCAGGAAGATCTGACTAGAATTAGGGAACAAAATCTTTCAAGATGAGGTGGGCCACAGAATCACTTAGACTCAAAAACTTCTCTGTAGGGCTTGTCAGATTCTTAAACTGCAAACAGGTAAGACTCAAGGCACTTGTACAGTATACCTAGTTAATCCATATGTCTTGAACAAATCCAGTTCAGCAATAAAAAATCATTTCCAACATCTCTTACGTTAATTAACAAACAAGTGTCTAAATTCAGAAGTTGATATTCGAAGCCCTTACTAATTGGGAATTAACTCCTGATTTGGGCACTTCACATGCTAACTAACCTCCTCTGAAGTGTAGATTCCTCATTTATTTAGAGTACTTTAGAAGTTAACCCATCACTTCTAGCCTTGTTGAAGTAGTATTTTGATGGAAATTACAGTGTGGCAGTAACTTGATCATATTTTCGAAGAGATAGGCTGCTTGAAGCTTTTTTGTTGTCTACTATCTTGTTTTTTTAATTAATTAATTAATTAATTTATTTTTGACTGCGCTGGATCTTCTTGCTGCCTTCAGGCTTTCTCTGCTTGTAGAGAGCGGTGGCTACTCTCCAGTTGCCGTTCATGGGCATCTCTTTGCGGCGGCTTCTCTTGCTGCAGAGCACGTGCTCCCGGGCTTCAGTAGTTGCAGCACGTGGGCTTAGTTGCTCCGCTCCAGGTGGGATCTTCCTGGACCAGGGATCGAACATGTCCCCTGTGTTGGCAGGCGTATTCTTAACCACTGGACCACCAGGGAAGTCCTTGTGTACTCTCTTTAAACAGTTTGTAAACAATTGAGTGTAGTAGTTATTACAATCAGAATACCTTTCTCTTCCAGTTTTAGTTAACGGTTGGATTAGGCAAACAGTTTATACAGGCAGATTTTGACTATTGGTAGTTTTTCAGGTGAATAAAGACAGCTTTCTTTATAGAGTGATCAGATAACACTTCATTAATATTTGTATTTGCTCAACATTTATTATAATTTGTATGATTAGTCAATACATAAAGCATTCTCTGTATTAATAGTGTTGAAGCCTAAACCCAGAAACATTAAATATAGAATTATATTCAGGGCTATTTCTTTTTAGTGTTGAACCTTATTAGAAGTAATAGTTTTAGCAGTTTCTCTTTCCATCACATCAAATAAATGTTACTAATTTGAATTTTGTTTGGCAGTTTCCTTTACATTAAATATATATCTGTCTTTAAGCATGAGTTTATATCTAGATTAATATTTCAGTGTATTTAACAAAGTTTATAATTTGGGTTCCATGGGATTCTTTTTCCTACAAAGAGAGTAATTTATCACTGCAGTTTAAGAAAACTTGACAGAGGCACAATAACAAAAGATCATTAAATAGAATAATATTAATAACATATTGCATCTAGCAGTATATTAAAATAATAATACACCATGACATGTGGCCTTTAATCTAAAAATGTAAACATTTACTGTATTTGTATATGTAATCAAATAATCCATTATATCACTGTGTTAAGGGGAGAAGGGATATATGTGCTGTCCTTAGTCGCTCATTCATATCCGACTCTGCAAAACCATAGACTGCAACACACCAGGCTCCTCTGTCCATGGGGATTCTGCAGGCAAGAATACTGGAGTGGGTTGCCATGCCCTCCTCCAGGGGATCTTCCCAACCCAGGGATTGAACCTAGGTCTCCTGTGTTGCAGGCGGATTCTTTACCAGCTGAACTACCAGAGATATCTAGTTATTTTAATAATTGCTATTAAGACATTTATGAGAGAGCCTCTTAGTAAACTTAGAAGGATACTTCTTTATCTTTTGATACAAAATACCTGTCTAAAGTTTATTTTCATTTTTATGTGATTTTTAAGGTCATAACAATGACTAATTTACTTTTTTGAAACATTAATTGTTTGAGATAGACTACATTAGTTGCAGGCATAAAAAATTGGTTCTGGCTGACTTAAAAGCAAAATCATATTGGAAGACTATGAGGTAGTTCATCGACTGAGTAGAGACACCAGGTAACTAGGAATATAGCAAGTTCAGAAATAGGCATGGCTCACTGCCTTGTCCAGATACTTCCTTTGGTAATTAACATGCTTTTAAAAAAAATTTCCCCCTTTCTATTTTGCTCTGAGTTCAGAGTTACAGGGAAGAGTTCTGTTGGCAGAGTTGGAGCTCATGCTGTTGATGCTAGGAGAGAGTGAGATGATTTTCTTTTTTCTTTTTTTGGAGATGCTTTAATAGATGGTCCATCAAGACTACACAGTGGAGAGTATATAATTCCCCATAGAAACCTGGGTGCAGTTAGGACAGGGGCATGGGTCTTAGGCAGCTGAGCTCTGTCTCCCACTCCCCACAGAACTAAGCAACAGGTATCCAGTAAAATAGATAGGAGTTTTGACTTTTTAGCTTCCTATAGTTCATCATTTAAAGTCTAAAACTGATTAATCCTTAATCTTTAAGAATAAAATCTAAAAAAAATAAATGCCAGAGACCTTAATTTATACTAGCAGTATCAATATTTAGATAATGAAATTTTTGTTTTTCTTACAGACAATGCGAAGACACAGAAATGAAGTGACAGTTGAATTGCGAAAGGTAAGAGTGATTTGTGTTTAATTAAAAAATAGATTTTTTTCTGATGTTAAAACTTTGTATAACTTGAATAATGAAAATACTATGGCAGATTAGTGGGCATCCCTAAAACTATACAGCATAGAAACATGGTTAAATAATTTATGATGGTATACATTTTTAGTACCTTCCATTTATTGAGGTGTTAGGTACTGTGTGAAGTACTGTCCCACTGTCATTGAAATTCTCATAACATCTGGTAAAGTTAGATACTGTTTGTTAAAGACATTTAGAGAAATAAATAACAATAGAATAACCTTATATTCTACCAGTTGGATGCAACTGCTGTTAAAAATTTGTTTTGTTTTCTTCCATTACTTTTGAATTGCCCTTGATTAGATTGTGTTTTTATGCAAGCACATTTTATTTTTTTAAGCACATTTTATTTTAAGCAAATTTTAATTATCAATTAAGTAAGTACACATAATAAATTCTGTCTATATACCCACGTACATTTAAAAAATAGATTTGAAACTTCTAAATCTGTGTGTTTGTCTTAGGTTAGATTTTGTTCATCTGATTCACTCCTAAAACTCACATATTATCTTAAATCTTTCCAGTTTCAGAGAAAGACTATCTTGATTCAGAGAGTACACACTCTCTTAGTGAGTCACTAAAATTAAATGGACTTCCCTGGTGGCTCAGACGTTAAAGCATCTGTCTACAATGCGGGAGACCTGGGTTCAGACCCTGGGTTGGGAAGATCCCCTGGAGAAGGAAATGGCAATCCACTCCAGTACTATTGCCTGGAAAATCCCATGGACGGAGGAGCCTGGTAGGCTACAGTTTATGGGGTCGCAAAGAGTCGGACACAACTGAGCGACTTCACTTCACTTAGTACATTTATTTACTCAGTAAGTCTTTAATACCCACTTTGTGTCATGAATTTTTACTCAGCATTGATATTATGCTACTTGGTATAGTATATAGTTCCTGAGATCCATTCTTCCATACCCCTTCTGACCCATTTTTTATTAAATTTGAAAAATACTTGCTAATCTCAGTTCTTTCGACTCCTTAGCTTCATGGATACTCAGAGATTAACCTCAGTGATTTGTCAGTTTTCAGATCGTTGGGTCATTTGGACCAGAGAACTGAACTAAGCCTTAGCTTTTAATAAAGTGAGTGAGGTGAGCTCCTTGCCAATCTTAAACACTTTGGACTTAGCTTCTTTTTCTTTTTAACTTTTTATTAGCACATACATACAAAATATCAACACAACTTAAGTGTACAGCTTGATGAATTTTCACAAAGTGAACACATCTGTATCCTAAGGCCCCTTCACAGTTAGTGCTATGCCCCAAGGTAACCATTACCCTGATTTCTAATGTTATAGGTTATTTTGCAGATTTTGAACTTTATATAAATGGAATAGTATGTGTCCTTTTGTATTTGGTTTTTCATTCATCTTGTGAAGATCATTCTCTGTAGGAGAGCCACTAGGAATAAAATTGAAATTAAATAATTATTCATTTTTTGTTAGCTCTTCATATTACATCAACTCTCTCCCCAGATATAAGCCTTCATTTTCCCTTAACTTTTCATGCTTGGAATACAATTCTGAGACTTTTGTATTGGTCTTGGTATTATTCAGAATTCGCTCCTGTTTTAAGCTTTTTAGCTCTTCTGATACGCTTATAAATCTAAGCTCTTATATTTACTTGGTGATTTGTTTCTCTTATATTAATAGTTGTGCTCCCTCTGTATTTAATTTATAGAATTAAAGTTTCTTCCTTGCCAGAGTACATCTTTTCTTAATATCCACCTTGGTTTCTTTGGAGATCACTTTTTTTTAAAACTTTTATTTTATATTGGAGTATAATTGATTAACAATGTTGTGTTTGTTTCAGCTGTACAACAGAGTTATTCACTTAAACATATACTTGTATCTGTTCTTTATCAAATTCTTTTCCATTCAGGTTTTTAAGAATACTGAGCGAGTTCCCTGTGATACACAGTAGGTCCTTGTTGGTTGTGTGCTCAGTGGCTTTAGTCCTGTCCAACTCTTTGCAACCTTGTGGACTGTAGCCCACCAGGCTTCTCTGTTCTTGGGATTTTCCCAGCAAGAATACTGGAGTGGGTTGCCATGCCCTTCTTTAGGGGATCTTCCTGACCCAGGGATCAAATCCGTGTGGTGGTTGTGGTGGTGGTTTAGTCTAGAGACCTCTTTCT
This sequence comes from Bos javanicus, assembly GCF_032452875.1. Lineage (NCBI taxonomy): Eukaryota > Metazoa > Chordata > Mammalia > Artiodactyla > Bovidae > Bos > Bos javanicus. The sequence goes on along the minus strand of NC_083879.1, from coordinate 19,394,510 downwards.
TAGCTCTTCATTTTTTCCCTTCTGGATAACATTATTTCCTTTCTAATTACTCTGATTAATTCCTGAAAAAAATGCTTGTAGGATGATCAAAATAAAATTAACTGAAGAAATTTCAGGCAGTTCCTTATTTCACATTTCCGAATTCCTTGAGTAAGCAGCAGAAAGTGACCCCTTCCTGAAACAAAGCATAGACTTCAAAGCTTAATTGATTTTGATGTACTTTTTCAGAGGTGTGAAGAGCCCTTCAAAAGAAGATTCTTCCACTGTTTAAGGACAAAGTGTCTGTCTTTGATTTCAGCCTTGTTATCTCTATTGCTCCATTGAGGAGAAAATCACAGCATTGTTATTACTGACACTGAGATTGTTGAAAATACAAGGGAGCTAGTTCCCAGAGTTTCTTAGATTAGCTCTACACGTTTCTACTAGATGGTCAGCTTTTAAATTGAATATGTTAACCACACTCCTCCCATCCAACCCCAGCTTCCCTCACCCCAGTACTCCTAGGTCTCTTCCCCAGCCCATCTCAAAATGCTTAGTCAGATTTTGGACATGTAGTTGAAAGTGTTAGTCACTTCATTGTGTCCACCTCTTTGCAACCCCATGGACTGTAGCTCCTCTGTCCGTAGAATTCTCCAGGCAAGAATACTGGAGTGGGTTGCCATTCCCTTCTTCAGAAGATCTTCCCAACCTAGGGACTGAAGCTGGGTCTCCTGCATTGCAGACAGATTTTTTTTTCTACCGTCTGAGCCACCAGGGAGGCCTGGCATGCTGCGATTCTTGGGGTCGCAAAGAGTCGGACACAACTGAGCGACTGAAATGAACTGAACTGAACTGAACCACCAAGGAATCGCAGACATGTAGTTGGTAAATGAAAGTGAAAGTCACTCAGTCATGTCCAACTCTTTGCAACCCCATGGACTATGCAGTCCATTCTCTAGGCCAGGATACTGGAGTGGGTAGCCTTTCCCTTCTCCAGGGAATCTTCCCAACCCAGGAATTGAACCCAGGTCTCCTGCATTGCAGGTGAATTCCTTACCAGCTGAGCCACAAGGGAAGCCCAGGAATACTGGAGTGGGTAGCCTGTCCCTTCTCCAGTGGATCTTCCTGACCCAGGAATCAAACCGGGGTCTGGAATTGTGATATCTTAAATTTTTACTTAAATTTACATCGCTTATTGAAATTTTACGAAAAACACTTTAGTTATAGAGTAGTGCTATTCAGAAGACCTGATCTGTGACAAGTCAGGGAGCTTGTCTCAAAATAATAAACAAATCTAAAGCAGAGGAATGGATCAGTGAGCTGGAAGATAAAATGGTGAAATTAACTTCTGAAGAGCAGAATAAAGTAAAAAGAATGGAAAGAACTGAGGATAGTTTCAGAGACCGCTGGGACAATATCAAACACACCAACATTCGAGTTATAGGGATCCCAGAAGAAGAGAAAAAGAAGGATATGAGAAAATTTTCAAAGAGATTATAGTTGAAAATTTCCCCAGCATGGAAAAGGAAATAGTGAATCAAGTCTAAGAGGCACAAAGAGCCCCATACTGGATAAACCCAAGGAGAAATATGCCAAGACACATACTAATCAAACTAACAAAGACTAAACACAAAGAAAAAATATTAAAAGCAGCCAGGGAAAAGCAACAAGTAACATACAAGGGAAGCCCCATATGTTTAACAGTTGATCTTCCAACAGAAACTCTGCAGGCTAGAAGGGAATGGAAGGATGTATTTAAAGTACTAAAAGGGAAAAATCTACAACCAAGATTGCTGTACCCAGCAAGGATCTTATTCAGAATTGATGGAGAAATAAAAAGCTTTACAGACAAGCAAAAGTTAAGAGAATTCAGTACCACCAAACCAGCTTTACAGCAAATGTTAAAGGGACTTATATAGTCAAGAAATACAAAAGAAGAAAAAAGATCTACAAAATTGACCTCAAACAATTTAAAAATGGCAATAGGAACATATATATCAATAATTACTTCAAATGTAAATGGATTAAATGCTCCAACCAAAAGACACAGACTAGCTGAATGGATCCAAAAACAAGATCCATATATACGCTGTCTTCAAGAAATGCACTTCAGACCTAAAGACACATATAGACTGAAAGTGACAGGATGAAAAAATATATTCCATGCAGATGGGAAGCAAAAGAAAGCTGGAGTAGCAATCCTCATGTCACACAAAATAGACCTTAAAATAAAGAATATTGCAAGAGATAAGGAAGGACACTACATAATGATCAAGGGATCAGTCCAAGAGGAAGACATAGCAATTGTAAATATCTGTGCACCCAACATAGGAGCACCTCCATACACAAGACAAGCACTAACAGACATAGAGGAGAAATTGACAGTAACACAATAATAGTAGGAGACTTTAACACCCCACTCACACCAATGGACAGATCATCAAAACAAAATTAATAAGGAAACACAAGTCTTAAATGATACAGTAGATGAGATAGATCTCACTGATATCTTTAGGACATTCCATCCAAATGCAGAAGAATACAAGTGCACATGGAACATCTCCAGGATAGACCACATCTTAGGTCACAAATCAAACCTCAGTAAATTTAAGAAAATTAAAATCATATCAAGTATCTTCTCCGACCACAATGCTATGAGACTAGATATCAATTAACAAGAAAAAGCTATAAGAAACACAGGGGAGATTAAACAATGCGTTTCTAAATAACCAGCAGGTTACTGAAGAAGTCAAAAGGGAAATTAAAAAAATTTCTAGAAACAAATGACAAAACACGACAAAACCTATGGGATGCAACAAAAGCAGTTAACAGGGAAGTTTATAGCAATACAATCCTACCTCAAGAAACAAGAAAAACATCGAATAGACAACCTAACTTTACACCTAAAACAACTGGAAAAAGAACAAAAAACCGCCAAAGTTAGTAGATGGAAAGAAATCAGAAAGATCCAAGCAGAAATAAATGAAAAAGAAATGAAAGAATAAAGATTAATACAACTAAAAGTTGGTTCTTTGAGAAGATAAACAAAATTGACAAATCCTTAGCCAGACTCATCAAGAAAAAAAGAAGAATCAAATCAACAAAATTAGGAATGAAAAAGGAGAGGTTACAACAGACAATGCAGAAATACAGAGGATTATAAGAGACTATTATGAACAACAATATGGCAATAAAATGGATATCCTGGAAGAGATGGACAGATTCTTAGAAAAGTTCAATCTTCCAGGACTGAACCAGGAAGAAACAGAAATTATGAACAACCCAATTACAAGCACTGGAATTGAAGCTGTGATCAAAAATCTCCCAAAGAACAAAAGCCCAGGACCAGATGGCTTCACAAGAAAATTCTCTCAAACATTTAGAGAAGAGCTAATGCCTATCCTTCTAAATCCTTCAAGAAACTGCAGAGGAAGGAATACCTCCAAACTCATTCTACAAGGCCACCATCACCCTAATACCAAAACCAGACGAAAACAACACAAGAAAACTACAGGCCACTATCACTGATGAACATAGATGCAAAAATCCTCAACAAAATTTTAGCAAACAGAATTCAGCAACACATCAAAAAGCTCATACACCATGATCAAGTTGGGTTTATTCCAGGAATGCAAGGATTCTTCAATATACACAAATCAATCAATGTGGTACACCATATTAACAAATTGAAAGATAAAAACCATAATGTAATCTAAATAGATGCAGAAAAAGCCTTTGACAAAATTCAGCACCTATTTATGATTAAAACTCTTCAAAAAATGGGCATAGAAGGTACCAACCTCAACATAGTAAAGGCAATATATGATAAGCCTGTAGCAAACAGAATTCTCAATGGTGAAAAACTGAAAGCATTCCCCCTAAGATCAGGAACAAGACAAGGGTGTCCACTTTCACCATTATTCAACATAGTTCTGGATGTCCTAGCTACAACAATCAGAGAAGAAAACTAAAAGGAATCCAGGTCAGAAAAGAAGTAAAGCTCTCACTGTTTACAGATGACATGATACTATACATAGAAAACCCTGAAGATAGTATCAGAAAATACTAGAGCTAATCAGTGAATTTAGCAAACTTGCGAGATACAAAATCAATACACAGAAATCACTTGCATTTCTATATACTAACAATGAAAAATCAGAAGGAGGAATTAAGGAATCAATCCCATTCACCATTGCAACAGAAATAATTAAATATCTAGGAATAAACTTACCTAAGCAGACAAAAGAACTGTTCACAGAAAATTGTAAGACACTAATGAAAGAAATCAAAGACAACATAAACAGATGGAGAGATACTCCATGTTCCTGGGTACGAAGAATCAATATTGTGAAAATGACTATACTACCAAACGCAATCTACAGATTCAATGCGATCCCTATCATTACCATTGACATTTTTCACAGAACTGGAACAAAACAATCTCACAATTCATATAGAAACAAAAAGACCCTGAATAGCCAAAGCAGTCTCGAGAAAGAAGAATGGAGCTGGAGGAATCAACCTTCTTGACTTCAGATTATACTACAAAGCTATAGTCATCAAGACAGTATAGTACTGGCACAAAAACAGAAATACAGACCAACGGAACAAGGTAGAAAGCCCAGAAGTAAACCCATGCACTTATGGGTACCTTATTTTTGACAGAGGAGGCAAGAATATACAATGGAGCAGAGATAGCCTCTTCAATAAATGGTTCTGGGAAAAGTGGACAGCTACATGTAAAAGAATGAAATTTGAATACTTCCTAATACCATACACAAAGATAAACTCAAAATGGTTTAAAGACCAGAAACTATAAAACTCTTAAAGGAAAACATAGGAAGAACACTCAGTGACATAAATCAAAGCAAGATCCTCTTTGACCCACCTCCTCAGTTCAGTTCAGTTCAGTTGCTCAGTCGTGTCCGACTCTTTGCGACGCCATGAATTGCAGCACGCCAGGCCTCCCTGTCCATCACCAACTCCCGGAGTTCACTCAGACTCACATCCATCAAGTCAGTGATGCCATCCAGCCATCTCATCCTCTGTCATCCCCTTCTCCTCCTGCCCCCAATCCCTCCCAGCATCAGAGTCTTTTCCAGTGAGTCAACTCTTCACATGACCCACCTCCCTAGAGCAATGGAAATAAAAACAAAAGTAAACTAGTGGGACCTGATTCAACTTAAAAGCTTTTGCACAGCAAAGGAAAGTATAAGTAAAGTGAAACCCTAACCCTCAGAATGGGAGAAAATCATAGCAAATGAAGCAACTGACAAAGGATTAATTTCTAAAATATACAAGCAGCTCACACAACTCAATGCCAGAAAAACAACGCAATCAAAAAGTGGGGAAAAGACCTAAACAGACATTTCTCCAAAGAAGTCATACAGATGGCTAACAAACACATGAAAAGATGCTGAACATCGCTCATTATTCAGTTCAGTCGCTCAGTCGTGTCTGACTTTTTGGGACCTCATGAATTGCAGCACACCAGGCCTCCCTGTCCATCACCAATTCCTGTAGTGCACCCAAACTCATATCCATCAAGTCGGTGATACCATCCAACCATCTAATCCTCTGTCGTCCCCTTCTCCTCCTGCCCCCAATCCCTCCTAGCATCAGTCTTTTCCAGTGAGTCAACTCTTCACATGAGGTGGCCAAAGTACTGGAGTTTCAGCTGTAGCATCATTCCTTCCAAAGAACACCCTGGACTGATCTCCTTTAGAATGGACTGCTTGGATCTCCTTGCAGTCCAAAGGACTCTCAAGAGTCTTCTCCAACACCACAGTTCAAAAGCATCAATTCTTCGGCACTCAGCTTTCTTCACAGTCCAACTCTCACATCCGTACATGACCACTGGAAAAACCATAGCCTTGACTAGACGGACCTTTGTTGGCAAAGTAATGTCTCTGCTTTTCAATATGCTCTCTAGGTTGGTCATAACTTTCCTTCCAAGGAGTAAGCGTCTTTTCATTTCATGGCTGCAGTCACCATCTGCAGTGATTTTGGAGCCCCCAAAATAAAGTCTTACACTGTTTTCACTGTTACCCCATCTATTTCCCATGAAGTGATGGAACCAGATGCCATGATCTGGTTTTCTGAGTGTTGAGCTTTAACACGCTAATTATTAGATAAATGCAAATTAAAACTACAATGAGATATCAGATATCACCTCGCACCAGTTAGAATGGCCATCATCAAAAAGTTTACAAACAATAAATGCTGGAGAGGGTGTGGAGAAGAGGGAATGCTCTTGCACAGTTGGTGTGAATGTAAATTGATACAGCCACTATGGAAGATGGTATGGAGATTCCTTTAAAAACTAGGAATAAAACCACCATGTGATCCAGCAATCCCACTCCTAGGGATATACCCTGAGGAAACCAAAATTGAGAAAGACACATGTATCCCATTGTTCACTGCAGCACTATTGGCAGTAGCTAGAACCTGGAAGCAACCTGGATGTCCATCAACAGATGAATGGATAAAGAAGTTGTGGTACATATACACAATGGAATATTACTCAGCCATAAAAAGAACACATTTGAGTCAGTTCCAATCTGATGGATGGACCTAGAACCTACTATAGAGAATGAAATATTCAGAAAGAGAGACATAAATATCATATTCTAATGCATATATACGGAATCTAGAAAAATGGTACTGAAGAATTTATTTACAGGGCAGCAGTGGAGAAACAGACATAGAGAATAGACTTATGGACTTGAGGAGAGGGGAGGAGAGGGTGAAATGTATGGAAAGAGTAACCAGGAAACTTACATTACCATATGTAAAACAGATCAGTTCAGTTCAGTCACTCAGTTGTGTCCGACTCTCTTGTGACCCCATGAACCACAGCATGCCAGGCCTCCCTGTCCATCACCAACTTCCGGAGTCCACCCAAACCCATGTCCATCAAGTTGGTGATGCCATCCAACCATCTCATCCTCTGTTGTCCCCTTCTCCTGCCCTCAATCTTTCCCAGCATCAGGGTCTTTTCAAATGAGTCAGCTCTTTGCATCAGGTGGCCAAAGTATTGGAGTTTCAGCTTCAACATCAGTCCTTCCAATGAACACCCAGGACTGATCTCCTTTAGGATGGACTGGTTGGATCTCCTTCCAGTCCAAGGGACTCTCAAGAGTCTTCTCCAACACCACAGTTCAAAAGCATCAATTCTTCAGCGCTCAGCTTTCTTCACATTCCAACTCTCACATCCATACATGACCACTGGAAAAACCATAGCCTTGACTAGACGGACCTTTGTTGGTAAAGTAATGTCTCTGCTTTTGAATATGCTATCTAGGTTGGTCATAGCTTTCCTTCCAAGGAGTAAGCATCTTTTAACTTCATTGCTGCAATCACCATCTGCAGTGATTTTGGAGCCCAGAAAAATAAAGTCGGCCACTGTTTCCACTGTTTCCCCATCTATTTTCCATGAAGTGATGGGACCAGATGCCATGATCTTTGTTTTCTGAATGTTGAGCTTTAAGCCAATTTTTTCACTCTCCTCTTTCACTTTCATCAAGAAGGTCTTTAGTTCCTCTTCACTTTCTGCCATAAGGGTGGTGTCATCTGCATATCTGAGGTTATTGATATTTCTCCCAGCAATCTTGATTCCAGCTTGTGCTTCCTCCAGCCCAGCGTTTCTCATGATGTACTCTGCATATAAGTTAAACAAGCAGGGTAACAATATACAGCCTTGACGTACTCCTTTTCCTATTTGGAACCAGTCTGTTGTTCCATGTCCAGTTCTAACTGTTGGTTCCTGACCTGCATACAGATTTCTCAAGAGGCAGGTCAGGTGGTCTGGTATTCTAATCCCTTCAGAATTTTCCACAGTTTGTTGTGATCCACACAGTCAAAGGCTTTGGTGTAGTCAATAAAGCAAAAGTAGATGTTTTTCTGGAACCCTCTGTCTTTTTCGATGATCCAGTGGATGTTGGCAATTTGAGCTCTGGTTCCTCTGCCTTTTCTAAATCCAGCTTGAACATCTGCAAATTCATGGTTCACGTACTGTTGAAGCCTGGCTTGGAGGGTTTTGAGCATCACTTTACTAGTGTGTGAGATGAGTGCATTTGTGTGGTAGTTTGAGCATTCTTTGGCATTGCCTTTCTTTGGGATTGGAATGAGAACTGACCTTTTCCAGTCCTATGACCACTGCTGAGTTTTCCAAATTTGCTGGCATATTGAGTGCAGCACTTTCACAGCATCATCTTTTAGGATTTGAAATAGCTCAAGTGGAATTCCATCACCTCCACTAGCTTTGTTCATAGTGATTCTTCCTAAGACCCACTTGACTTCACATTGCAGGATGTCTGGCTCTAGGTGAATAATGACACCATTGTTGTTATCTGGGTCACGAAGATCTTTTTGTATAGTTCTTCTGTGTTTTCTTGCCACCTCTTCTTCCTGTCTTCGCCTTCTGTTAAGTCCATACTGTTTCTGTCCTTTATTGTGCCCATCTTTGTGTGAAATGTTCCCCTAATATGTCGAATATTCTTGAAGAGATCTCTAGTCTTTCCCATTCTATTGTTTTCCTCTACTTCTTTCCATTGGTCACTGAGGAAAGCTTTCTTTTCTCTCCTTGCTATTCTTTAGAACTCTGCTTTCAAATTTGTCTTTTTTCCTTTTCTCCTTTGTCTTTCGTTTTTCTTCTTTTTTCAGCTAATTTGTAAGGCCTCCTTAGACAACCATTTTGCCTTTTTGGATTTCTTTTTCTTGGAGATGGTCTTGATCACTGCCTCCTGTACAGTGTCCGAAACCTCCGTCCATAGTTCTTCAGGCACTCTGTCTATTAGATCTAATCCCTTGAATCTATTTGTGACTTCCATATATTTGTAAGAGATTTCATTTAGGTCATTCCTGAATGGTCTAGTGGTTTTCCCTACTTTCCTCAGTTTAAGTCTGACTTGGGGCTTCCCTCATAGCTCAGTCAGTAAAGAATCTGCCTTCAGTGCAGGAGCCGTGGGTTCGACTCCTGGGTTGGGAAGATCACCTGGAGAAGGAAATGACAACCCACTCCACTATTCTTACCTGGAGAATTCCATGGACGACGCAGAGTCAGACACAACTGAGCAACTAACACTTTCATTTTCATTTTGCAATAAGGGGTTCATGATGTGGGCCACAGTCATCTCCCAGTGTTGTTTTTGCTGACTGTATAGAGCTTCTCTTATCTTTGGCTGCAAAGAATATAATCAGTCTGATTTTGGTATTGATTATCTGGTGATCCCCATACGTAGAGTCTTCTCTTTTGTTGTTGGAAGAGGGTGTTTGCTGTGACCAGTGCATTCTCTTGGCAAAACTCTGTTAGCCTTTGCCCTGTTTCATTTTCTAGTCGAAGGCCAAATTTGCCTGTTACTCCAGGTATCTCTTGACTTCCTACTTTTGCATTCCAGTCCCTTATAATGAACATCTTTTTTGGGTGTTAGTTCTAGAAGGTCTTGTAGGTCTTCATCAAACCATTCAACTTCAGCTTCTTCAGCATTACTAGTTGGGGCATAGACCTGGATTACTGTGATATTGGGCTGCCCTTATAGCTCAGTTGATTTATCATCTGCCTGCAATGCAGGAGTCCCGGTTCAATTCCTGGATTGGGAAGATCCCCTGGAGAAGGAAATGGCAACCCACTCCAGTATTCCTGCCTGGAGAATCCCATGGACAGTAGATCCTGGTAGGATGGCGAGAGTTGGACACAACTTAGCGACTAAACCACCACCATCACTACCACTGTGATACTGAATGATCTGCCTTGAAAACGAACAGAGATCATTCTGTTGTTTTTGAGATTGCATCCAAGTACTACATTTTGGACTCTTTTGTTGACTATGAGGGCTACTCCATTTCTTCTAAGGGATTTTTGCCCACAGTAATAGATACAATGGTCATCGGAGTTAAATTCACCCACTACAGTCCATTTTAGTTCACTGGTTCGTGAAATGTCAATGTTCACTCTTGCCATCTCCTGTTTGACCACTTCTAATTTACTTTGATTCGTGGACCTAACATTCCAGGTTCCTATGCAGTATTGCTCTTTACAGCATTGGACTTTCCTTCCATCACCAGTCACATCCACAACTGGGCGTTATTTTTTCTTTGTCTCTGTCTCTTCATTCTTTCTGGAGTTATTTCTCCACTGATTTCCAGTAGCATATTGGGCACCTACCGACCTGGGGAGTTCATCTTTCAATGTCATATCTTTTTGCCTTTACATATTGCTTATGGGCTTCTCAAGGCAAGACTACTGAAGTGATTTGCCATTCCCTTCTCCGGTGGACCACATCCGACCGTCTTGGGTGACCTACACAGCATGGCTCATAGTTTCATTGAGTTAGACAAGGCTGTGGTCCATGTGATCAGATTAATTAGTTTTCTGTGATTGTGGTTTTCATTCTTTCTGCCCTCTGCTGGATACAGATAAGAGACTTCCTGATAGGAGAGACTGACTGAGGGGGAAACTGGGTCTTATTCAGATGTGTGAGGCCGTGCTCAGTAAATCTTTAATCCGGTTTTTTGTTGATGGGTGGGGCTGTGTTTCCTCCCTGTTTTTTGACCTGAGGCCAAACTATGGTGGAAGTAATGGAGATAATGGGTGACCTCCTTCCAAACATCCCCTGCAGTCAGTGCCCACCCTGCAGCAGGCCACCGCTGACCCACGCCTCCGCTGGAGACTCCTGGACACTCTCGGGCAAGTCTGGGGCAGTCTCTAGCTGAAAAATGGCAGAACTGAGTTTTTAAGCATTGTGCTATAATGCCTCTTAATGTAAATGTTTAAGTTTTTTGATGTACTAAGTGGCCGTTCCATGTGGTTCAAACAGTTGTCAGAAAACAGAAGATCTAAGAAGTATTAAGTACATATATGAGGCAACAGATTAATAATGGATTTCTAAAGGAACTTTAAAATGGATCTAGTCTGTGTGTATGTGTTTGGAGATAAAGTAGGTATTGCAACTAGTCCAGTTTCCATATCCTCTGAGCTCCCCTCCCACTTGATTAAAGAAAAAGATACCTTTTATAGATGCTGAACTTACTATAGCACAGTCTCTAAGAGGGTAAAGATCTCTAAGTGACAAGCAAAAGGACAGTTGAAGTTGCTGGTTTTGGTGATTAATCACATCACCAGCAATCTGCCCATGGATTGATCATCTTAACTTTGGTTGTACATATTTTTTGTTAAGAGTAAAGTATAATTTCATGCCCTAGGATGCCCAAAATGAACTTTGTTAAGATGATTTTAATTTGGCAATGAAGGTTGTTACTTAATTCTTGATAAAAGAAGCAACTTACTAAGAAGCTGTTGTTCAGTCACTAAGTTGTGTCCGACTCTTTGTGACCCCATGGACTGCAGTACCCCAGACCTCTGTATCCCTTAGTTGTTATAACTGAGAAGCTTGGGTATGCCCAGAAACTTGGGTATGCCCAGATATTAATAAATGTAAGCCAGAATTGACACAATCACAAGAAGTTTGTCCATTGTTGGAGAACTTTTAAATACACCAGTTAATAAGAGGTAGGTAAATAACTTAATTTGAAGTATTAGATATCTAATATACACATATGAAGCACATGCATATTTGAATATTGCTTTTGTGAATAGTATGTAGCCTTAGTTGCTGCACTGTGCCGTGAGGTACCATGGAACTCTAGTGAATCAGAGGAATACCTTTGGATATTCTAAATTTTTATGAGAAACACAGTGACACTTAACATTTCAGATACCACAGAATCATTCATTACCACAGAACTGAAATAGTTCATAATTTGACCACTAGATTGCACTGTGTTTTTTTCAATTACATATTTTGTCTAAGTGAAATAAAGATATTTTCTTTAAACTTATGTGTGCCTTGGCACACCTCCCCTCCCAAATTACTATTAACTTGTTTGGATCTAACTATTTGGTAAAGAAAACTGTTGGGTATTGCTTTTGGCTTATGCTATGTACTGAAAAGGTTTTGGAAACTGTGTTATAAAGCAAATGTCAGCTAATTTCAGTGTTGTACAGACTTTGTTCTCTGATCATGAAACAATTAAATGAGAAATCAGTGAATGAGAAAGTTACCAAAATCTCATAATTGTTGGGGAAAAGTAAGCACTTCTCAATACTTTGAGCATCAAGAAATCCTAATGGAAGTTAACTAACACCAATATATGACCAATAGGAAGATGTTACATGTCAGAACCTGTGGAATTGAAGAGTTACCTTTATAGGAGAAATTTATAGCAGGTAGAGGGGAATGAACAGAATTTAAAAGACATGTTAATTCATATGTAGCATTATTTTTTAAAAATATTAGTACATTACTTCCCTGCATAGTATAGATCCCCTGGAGAAGGGAATGGCTACCCACTCCTGTATTCTTGCCTGGAGAATTCTATGGATAGAGGAGACTGGCGGGCTACAGTCCATGGGGTTGCAAAGAATTGGACACGACCGAGCAACTAACACTTTCACTTTCACATCACTTAGTTTTTACTGCATGACAATACTCTTGAGAGTCCATTGGCTAGCAAGGAGATCAAACCAGTCAATCCTAAAGGAAATCAACCCTGAATATTCATTGTAAAGATTAATGCTGAAGCTCCAGTACTTTGGCCACGTGATGTGAAGAGCCAGCTCATTGGAGAGGACACTGATGCTGGGAAAGATTGAGGGCAGGAGAAGAAGGGGGCGACAGAGGATGAGATGGTTGGATGGCATCACCAATTCAATGGACATTAGTTTGACCAAACACTGGGACATAGTGAAGGACAGGGAAGCCTGACATGCTTCTTCTATCCATGGGGTTTCAGAGTCGGACATGACTTAATGACCGAACAACAATGAACCACTCCGAAGCCTAGTGGCTTATTAACAAAATAGCCATTTTATTCCACTGACAATTCTTTGGGTTGGCAGAGTGGTTCTTCTGGTCTGGGCCAGTTCACCTGATCTCTGCTTGGGCTCCTTCACTCAGCTCTGGTCAGCTGGTGGGTTAGCTAGTGACTGGATGATCTAAGATGGTCTCATAGAAGTTTCTTACTGTTGACTGAGACCTTAGTTGTCTTCCACATAGCCTCATCCTGCAACAGGCAAGCTCACAGTTGTTCACCTGGTGGCTCTAGAATTAACATAAGCAGCAAGAGAGGACATGCTTGGATGTGGAGAAGCTTTTCAAGTTCATTTACTAAACTCAAGTCCATTGTCAGAGCAAGTTACATGGTCATACCTGGAATAAATACAGGACCAGATTATCCAGAGTCATGGATATGGGAAGGGGAATGATAATCATTTTCTAAAACAACCATAATTTGAATATGAACAATTTTATGCCAGTAAATTTGAAAACTTAGGTGAAACAAACAATTTCTCAGTGGGGAAATTTAAAATAATTTACCCAGCTTACTTAAGAAGAAATTTAAAAATCTGAATAGATTTTAAAACAATTAATTAAATCAGTAACTAAAAGTGTAACCTCTCTTATCGCCCTGAATAGAAAAAGTACTCACAGAGAGAACTCCAGCAAACATTCAAGGGACTGACAATTTCAGCCTTAATGATTTCAGAGAAGGTAGAGGGAACATTTCTCAACTCATTTTATAAGGTTAACAAACCATAACACCAAGTACCAGGCAAAGACAGCATGAGAAAAGATGTATATAAGCCAGTTTCACTTATGAACATATGTGGGAAAAAATCCCTCATAAAGTATTATTAAATTGAATCCAGTAATGAATATACATACATATTTAAATTCCAAGACAGGTTTATCCCAGGTTATAAGTTGAACATTAAAAAGTTCTGAGTTTAACATTAAAAACTCACAATTTACCACATTTATAAATGAAAGGAGAAAATTATGTGGCCATTTCAATCGATTTTTTTAAAAAGCACAGTTTAATAAAATTGAGCACCTATGTGTGTCTGAAAAAGAAAAAGAAACTTTAGCAGATTAGAATTAGAAAGGAGCTTCCTTACAGCAGACATAATATATAATGGTAAAACGCTATCCTGGATCGGGCATCTGTGTACAGAGGAGGGTTTAGTCGTGCTTATGCTTTTGTATTACTTTTATGCCTGAAATACCTGGGAGAGTAGGAGGAATAGGGGGAGTAAGATCCCTGAAAGGCCTTCGGAAGCTTAATTATTCAGACTCTGGTAAAGTTAGAGAAAACAGAGGATGAAAATAGAACCAGGGTTAGAATAATTTTTGTTTTGTTTATCTGTCAAATCAGTCAACTTTATTGAAACTTTTTAAATGGCTTAAATTCCAAGAAGTGTTAAAAATTACCATATAATAGATGTTGTTGTGAGCTACACAGTCAAAGGCTTTCTTGTAGTCAGTGAAGCACAAGTAGATGTTTTTCTGGAATTCCCTTGCTTTCTCTATGATCCAACGAATATTGGCAATTTGATGTCAATTTTTTGGGCTCCAAAATCACTGCAGATGATGACTACAGTCATGAAATTAGAAGACAGTTACTTCTTGGAAAGAAAGCTATGACAAACCTAGACACTATATTAAAAAACAGAGACATTGCTTTCCCAACAAAGGTCCATATAGTCAAAAAAGCTATGGTTTTCCCAGTAGTCAGGTACAGATGTGAGAGTTGAACCATAAAAATAACTTGAATGTCAGAGAATTGATGGTTTAGAATTGTAGTGCTGGAGAAGACCCTTGGAGTCCTTTGGACAGCAGGGAGATCATACCAGTCAGTCCTAAATATCTGATGAATATTCATTGGAAGGACTGATGCTTGAAGCTGAAGCTCCAATACTTTGGCCACATGATGCCGAGAGCCAACTCATTGGTAAAGATCCTAATGCTGGGGAAGATTGGAAGCAAAAGGAGAAGAGGGCAGCAAAGGATGAGATGGTTAGATGGCATCACTCACTCCATGGACATGAACTTAAACTCCAGAAGATAGTGGAAGACAGGGAAGCCTGGTGTGCTGCAGTCCATGGGGTCACCGAGAGACAGACACAACTTAGTGACTGAATAACAAACAATAATGGATTTTAGGGTTAACTGTGTTGTAAGTCACAAAGTGAAAAGCGTACATTTTTAATTTGGAAAAAATTTCATACTTGCAGTTTGAAATTCAGAGTTTCAAGAATAGTACCAAAAACATACAGCACTCAGCACCCAGCTTCCTTGATTCTTGGCATTTTCCCATATTTGCCTTATTCTTACTTTCTCCCTGATAAATAAATATATATATTTATATAACCCCCCAACCAGTTAAGTTGTGGCATGGTGCCCCCTTACACCCTTAGTACATTATTTTCATATATCTTCCAGTGTAACCACAGTTCTTTTTTCAAGTTCACATAAATTTTTATCTAATCCATAGACTGTCACTCATACTTTGCTAGCTTTTTCCAATAATATTCTTTTATAAATCCAAGATCCAGTCTAGGATTAGACATTGCAATTAGTTATATCGTCTTTTAAGTCTCCTTTGATCCAGTAGTTCTTCAGTCTGTATCTTTCGTGACAGTGTATTTGAATATATAGACTGATTTTTTAATAGAATGGCCAATTTAGGTTTGTCTGACTTTTCTCAGATGGTTGTTATTACTACTATTATTTTGCCCAGGAGTACCACCAAGATGATACTGTTTTCTCAGTACATCGATGAGAAGGCATACTGTGTTGATTTTCATTTACTCTTTTTTCCTTTTAAACTGTATTTGAAATTTAAAAAAATTTCTTTTTCTTGGCCTGCAAGGAGATCAAACCTGTCAATCCTAAAGGAAATCAGTCCTGAATATTCACTAGAGGACTGATGCTGAATCTGAAGCTCCAATGCTTTGGCCACCTGATGCGAAGAACTGGCTCATTGGAAAAGACCCTGATGCTGGGAAAGATTGAAGGCAGGAGGAGAAGCAACTGATAGCTGATTCACTTTGCTGTATACCTGAAACTAACACAACATTGTAAATCAACTATCAGTTCAGTTCAGTCTCTCAGTCGTGTCAGACACTGCAACCCCATTGACTGCAGCACGCCTGACTTCCCTGTGCTTGCTCAAACTCATGTCCATCGAGTCAGTCATGCCATCCAACCATCTCATCCTCTGTTGTCCCCTTCTCCTCCCGCCTTCAATCTTTCCCAGCATCAGGGTCTTTTCCAGTGAGCCAGTTCTTCACATCAGGTGGCCAAAGTATTGGAGCTTAAGATTCAGTATCAGTCCTTCCAATCAGTGTTCAGGACTGATTTCCTTTAGGATGGACTGGTTGGATCTCCTTGCAGTCCAAGGGACTCTCAAGAGTCTTCCCCAACATCACAGTTCAAAAGCATCAATTCTTCGGCACTTAGCTTTCTTTATAGTTCAACTCTTACATCTGTACGTGACCACTGGAAAAACCATAGCTTTGACTAGATGGACCTTTGTTGGCAAAGTAATATCTCTGCTTTTGAATATGCTGTCTAGGTTGGTCATAGCTTTTCTTCCACGGAGCAAGCGTCTCTTGATTTCATGGCTGCAGTCACCATCTGCAGTGATTTTGGAGCCCCCCAAAATAAAGTCTGTCACTGTTTCCATTGTTTCCCCATCTATTTGCCATGAAGTGATGGGATCGGATGCCATAATCTTAGTTTTCTGAATGTTGAGTTTTAAGCCAACTTTTTCACTCTCCTCTTTCACTTTCATCAAGAGGCTCTTTAGTTCCTCTTCATTTTCTGCCACATGGGTCATGTCATCTACATATCTGAGGTTGTTGATATTTTCCCCGGCAGTCTTGATTCCAGCTTGTGCTCCATCCAGCCTGGCATTTTGCATGATACACTCTGCGTATGAGTTAAATAAGCATGATAACAATATACAGCCTTGACACACTCCTTTCCCGATTTGGAACCAGTCTGTTGTTCCATGTCCAGTTCTAACTGTTGGTTCTTGACCTGTGTAGGGATTTCTCAGGAGGCAGGTCAGGTGGTCTGGTATTCCCATTCTCTTTCAGAATTTTCCACAGTTTGTTGTGATCTGCATAGTCAAAGACTTTGGCATAGTCAATAAAGCAGAAATAGATGTTTTTCTAGAACTCTCTCTCTGTCTTTTTCAATGATCCAGTGGATGTTGGCAATTTGACCTCTGGTTCCTCTGCCTTTTCTAAATCCAACTTGAACATCTGGAAGTTCACAGTTCATGTACTTTTGAAGCCTGGCTTGGGGAATTTTGAGCATTACTTTACTAGTGTGTGAGATGAGTGCAGTTGTGCAGTAGTTTAATCATTCTTTGGCATTGCCTTTCTTTGGGATTGGAATGAAAACTGACCTTTTCCAGTCCTGTGGCCACTGCTGAGTTTTCCAAATTTGCTGGCATATTGAGTGCAGCACTTTCACAGCATCATCTTTTAGGATTTGAAATAGCTCAAGTGGAATTCCATCACCTTCCCTAGCTTTGTTCATAGTGAAGCTTCCTAAGGACCACTTGACTTCACATTCCAGGATGTCTGTCTCTAGATGAGTGATCACACCATTGTTGTTATCTGGGTCATGAAGATCTTTTTTGTATAGTTCTTCTGTGTTTTCTTGCCACCTCTTCTTCCTGTCTTCGCCTTCTGTTAAGTCCATTAGGTTTCTGTCCTTTATTGTGCCCATCTTTTCATGAAATGTTCCCTTGGTATCACTAATTTTCTTGAAGAGATATATTTGCTGTTTAAGATTTTATTTTCCCCCATAGAGGCCATTACAGAATTTTGAGTAGAATTCCCTGAGTTATACATATTTTTCCTTTACTCGATTATAATCTTTGCCGTTTGATCAGGACATTTATCTGCCCAGTTTTCTCTCTGTAAATTAGTAAGTATTCTGTGGGGAGCCACTTGAGACTATAAAATATCAGTGCATTATTTTCATATTTGTGAGATGCATCAATTTGAAAATAATGTAGAATTAATTATTTGAGTACATACTAAAATGTGCTGTGATATAATTTGAAGTTGGTAATCTCTTAAGCATTAACATACATGTAAATATCTAGTTTAAACATTGTTACTTATACGTAGCGCAAAAGTAAATATCATGCATATAACCCAGTAAGCCTCATCTGTCTCTAGTTTTTCTAATTGATCTGAGTTTTAGCATCAGTATTAATACATCTTCAGTACCTTTCTGTTGTAATCAAACACTTGTGTAAATATTGAAGACCAGAAGGTAAAGCCTTGAAAGTTTTAAATTGAAAAGAATCTTAGATATCATAGTCTTTTTATCTGTTTTTACTTAATTCTGTAGACAAACTAAAAAAAAGAAAAATTGTCATTTACCCAGTTATATATTAGGTAAAATGGCACACTGCCATTACAAAGAGTTCAAATCCCATAAAATGTAGAAATAAGAGTTTAAAACTGAGGTAATAGCAAGTAGATGACATTTTTGCTAGTGAGTTCCCATTCCTGCACTCCCAATAAGTGGGATACATACAAATCTTAACATTTGAGCAATAAACCCTCATTAAGCTGGCTTCTTAAAAAATGCATTGCTTCAGGCAACCATTAGCAGTAAGTTGATGAAAGCTAGTATACTGGTTGAAATATATTTGCTAGACCTTTATAATAAGAGAAGGAAATCGCAACCTACTCCAGTATTCTTGCCTGGAGAATCCCAGGGACACAGGAGCCTGGTGGGCTGCCGTCTGTGGGGTCGCACAGAGTCGGACACAACTGATGCAACTTAGCAGCAGCAGCATAATAATTTAAAATTTGAATCTTTATTACAAATTAGGAAGCACAGTATTGGTGAAAACAGTTGCTGCCTAATAAATTGTGTCTGTGTAAGAGTGCTGGCCTTTAAACCAGTTAATTTTGTTACCAAATCCAGAATGTGGCCTGTCATTGATTTGTAATCAGTTCAGTTCAGTTCAGTTCAGTCGCTCAGTCATGTCCAACTCTTTGCGACCCCATGAATCGCAGCACACCAGGCCTCCCTGTCCATCACCAACTCCCGGAGTTTACTCAGACTCACGTCCATCGAGTCCGTGATGCCATCCAGCCATCTCATCCTCTGTCGTCCCCTTCTCCTCCTGCCCCCAATCCCTCCCAGCATCAGAGTCTTTTCCAATGAGTCAACTCTTCGCATGAGGTGGCCAAAGTACTGGAGTTTCAGCTTCAGCATCATTCCCTCCAGAGAAATCCCAAGGCTGATCTCCTTCAGAATGGACTGGTTGGATCTCCTTGCAGTCCAAGGGACTCTCAAGAGTCTTCTCCAACACCACAGTTCAAAAGCATCAATTCTTTGGCGCTCAGCCTTCTTCACAGTCCAACTCTCACATCCATACATGACCACAGGAAAAACCATAGGCTTGACTAGATGGACCTTTGTTGGCAAAGTAATGTCTCTGCTTTTGAATATGCTATCTAGGTTGGTCATAACTTTCCTTCCAAGGAGTATAAGTGTCTTTTAATTTCATGGCTGCAGTCACCATCTGCAGTGATTTTGGAGCCCCAAAAATAAAGTCTGACACTGTTTGCACTGTTTCCCCATCTATTTCCCATGAAGTGATGGGACCGGATGCCATGATCTTTGTTTTCTGAATGTTGAGCTTTAAGCCAACTTTTTCACTCTCCACTTGCACTTTCATCAAGAGGCTTTTGAGTTCCTCTTCATTTTCTGCCATAAGGGTGGTGTCATCTGCATATCTGAGGTTATTGATATTTCTCCCAGCAATCTTGATTCCAGCTTGTGCTTCTTCCAGTCCAGCGTTTCTCATGATGTACTCTGCATATAAGTTAAATAAGCAGGGTGACAGTATATAGCCTTGACGTACTCTTTTTCCTATTTGGAACCAGTCTGTTGTTCCATGTCCAGTTCTAACTGTTGCTTCCTGACCTGCATACAGGTTTCTCAAGAGGCAGGTCAGGTGGTCTGGTATTCCCATCTCTTTCAGAATTTTCCACAGTGTATTGTGATCCATACAGTCAAAGGCCTTGGCATAGTCAATAAAGCAGAAATAGATGTTTTTCTGGAACTCTCTTGCTTTTTTGATGATCCAGCAGATGTTGGCAATTTGATCTGTGGTTCCTCTACCTTTTCTAAAACCAGCTTGAACACGGAAGTTCACGGTTCAAGTATTGCTGAAGCCTGGCTTGGAGGATTTTGAGCATTACTTTACTAGCGTGTGAGATGAGTGCAATTGTGCGGTAGTTTGAGCATTCTTTGGCATTGCCTTTCTTTGGGATCGGAATGAAAACTGACCTTTTCCAGTCCTGTGGCCACTGCTGAGTTTTCCAAATTTGCTGGCATATTGAATGCAGCACTTTCACTGCATCATCTTTCAGGATTTGAAATAGCTCAACTGGAATTCATCCATATTATCCTTATAAAGAGATTTAGTGTTTATTTCACAGTTGGCTGATAAAGTTGAAACAATTTTAATGATGTTTTCATTAGCAACAGCTTTTAGAACTTAACTATTTTATTGGTTGTCTTTCAGAACAAAAGAGATGAACACTTACTGAAAAAAAGAAATGTTCCCCAAGAGGAAAGTTTAGAAGATTCAGATGTTGATGCTGATTTTAAAGCAGTAAGTTAACGTTGCTTATAAGGTGTTGTAAAAGTAATTTTTATAATAACTAGAGAACTTTATTCTCAATCTTAAGACTAATTTTACAATGATAATTAGGGTATATTGACTGTTTAACTTCAGTAAATACATTAATTAATGTAATTTTGCTATTAAACTCTGTGCTGAACTATCTTTTTTTCTTTTTAAGCAAAATGTAACACTAGAAGCTATATTGCAGGTATGTTATTATTTTAATATTCTCTTTTTGAAGTATTTTGAAATTGATTTTTTTTTTAAATTTCTGAAATTTACACTTGGTGTTGCAGAATGCCACAAGTGATAACCCAGTGGTCCAGTTGAGTGCTGTCCAGGCTGCAAGGTAAGGATGAATTTGTCCAGAGAATTATGTCACACCTGGTCTACAAGTAGTACATTGTTACTTTTGTTCATAGTTTGAAAGTTATAGCAGTTAATTTCTCATACTTCTTTTTCTAGAAAGCTTTTATCCAGTGACAGAAATCCACCAATTGATGACCTAATAAAATCTGGGATTTTACCAATTCTAGTGAAATGTCTAGAAAGGGATGATAAGTAAGTATGGATTTGACTCCCTGTTCACTTTTTTCAGCCAACTGAAAATTTGGGATTATTAAACTAATGGGTTCCATTGGGTTTTGCCTTATCACATTTTTCATTTGTCATGTATTTTAATGTAATTTTCTAAATACTGTGATAATACTCTGCAGACCTAAGTGCTTTTCTTTTTAGTTTATGAAGTATGTGTGTGTATTTTCTAGGAAAATTTTAACGTCTGTTTATTGTCTGTTCTAAATTGTCTCAAACATTTATAGTCTTCCTTTGTTAGTTGGCTTTTTCGTCAGTAATGTTTTAAAACAACCCAAATAGTGTTTGAGTCATTCTTTGCTTATGAGTCTATATATAGATTAACCTCATGACTTGAGTCAACATGAATGGTTTCCAGAACTGAGTAGCTCTTTCTTTCCCTGGGAATATTCCAGCTGATCCACTGATACTCTGTGAAGTCTTTAACAGAACTCCAGCCATGATTAGTTGTCTATCATCATGGTTTTTATTTGTGGTAAATTAAAAATAAGAGGGCAGATTATAATTTCCCAAAATAGAAAGAGAAAAACACCACTTGGTGTGTTTTGAGGTACTGGCCCCATTTCTACTAGTGTTTGGAGAGATCTTGGTGTGCTAGATCTTAAACCTCATCAGTTTGAGTTAACTGGGTAGAATGTAAGTCTGAACCCCAAAATACATTGAAACAGAGGCTCATTTTTCTTTTAAGGAGCATTTAGACTAAAACTTGGGGGTATTTTGCTAAATATTGTCTATGAGATTTTCAGGTGACTAGATTAAAATAGTAGCATTATAAATGTTTCCACTAAGAGTTTTTATTATTTTAAAATAGTTCATTCTTTTTCTATTACGTGCCACAACCATCTCTCCAAAAGCCCTTAACACTTTTTAAATACTATCATATATATTTTCTATAAGATTTATTTAAGCAAAAATAAGTTTTATTTTAGTTATAAAAAAAATATTGCCTCTACCTTTAGGGCCCCCTTTCTTTTTGGCTCGAGCTGCTTTTCTTTTTTCTTCTTTTCTTTTCCATTTATTTATTTATTTTGCATTTTTGTCTTTGTCATGGGCTCATTTGTATGGGTGTGTCTGTGAAATGTAGCTTGTATATATAACAGAAGAGTATGCTGAAATATATACAGACATGTGTAACTACCACTGAAGGTAAAAATAGAAAATTTTCAATGGTTTCAGTCTGACTTAATCGATTTGTTATGGGAAATTGTGTCATAATATAAAAGACCGAGACTGGAGCCGAATAGACCTTGGTTTAAATCTAGGGTTTGCGGCTGACCTAAACCCAAATAGCATTTGATGCTTAGGTACCTAATCTATAAAATGTAGGTGGTTGCAAGGAATGAAAATAATATATACAAAATACCACATAATACCAAGCATATAATAAATGTTTTTTATTGTTTACTTACTGCGCTCATTTTATTACTTATTTTCTCTATCTTATCTCTCTCTTTTTAAATTATATCTTAGAAGACTTTCCCTAGCTTTGTAATTGTATTTTCTACATCTTTCTGTTTTCTCATTTCAGGCCCTCATTGTCAGTATTTTGCCAAATCATCTGTCCTAGTTTAATAACTCTTTCTCCTTCCAGTCTGAAACAACATAAACTATCTCATCATCTTTGATCTTATCATTCCTTTATTTCTCCTCAACTTTGATACCCTCTTATTTCTTGCCTTTTGCCAAAGTTCATCATGTATTGATAGTTCTTGTCTGCTACTTCATTGTCTGGTCTGTTCCATCTTTTTAACCTCACTGCTTGCTATTATCACTGACATTTTTTCTTCTTAAAACCTTTTCCTTCTCTGATCTCTCTAATCTTTTGGTATTAACAACCTCACTCTGTTTCTTTGATATTTATAGAGTTTCTTCTAAGTTCCTAACCTTTGGCTTTCCTTGGTTTTTGCCCATTCCCACCTCCTCCCACCTTGGCATTCTGTTTGAAAAGAAATGATGTTTTTCAGCTATCTACCCTAACTTAACATAGATAATTTCTTCTTAACAGATTTTTCCTCCATCAGCCTTTGACCGTTTTTATCTCTTCTTCATGGACTTCAACATTGTTTTCTTTACTTCACTTTTCAGTAGCACTCTACCCTTGGTATGTCTGTAGAATGAATTCTAAGTCCTGAAGCCTGAGATTTGAGTCCCGCTCCACACACACCACATTGTGACTTGCCCTTGCAGTTCTACCCCGTGTCACAGCGTTGCGTACCTTCTTGGCTTCAGCTCTCGTGGTCTCTATGTTGTCACCTGCACGCATCATGATCATCCCAGCCATGGTGGTTTTATTTGTATTTCCAGTTGTCAGTGCCTTTCTTTCTTTATCACTCTTGGAAAACCTAGTTCAGTTTTCACTTTCTTTGTGAAGTCTTCCATCACCATTCCGGGTTATAATGATCTTATCCTTTCAGCAAAATTATGTAGCCTTGTAATATCACTGGTATGTGAAGCAGGTGATGTAGTGGAGTCAGAGCTTTAAGACCTGTCTAGAGGTTGTGGCAGTGATTCAAATGAGATGATGAGGGCTTCAGCTACCACAGTGATATTTTGGATGTCACTATAAATATAAAAAATATTTAAGAGGTAAAATTGATATGACATATTGGTTAGATATCTGTGGGAGAGAAAGGGGTCAAGGAAAATAATGACTGGCTAAATGTTGCAATACCAATGAACCTGAAGAAGTGAGTTTATATTGACTGACTTTGAGAGCAAATGAGACATTCAAGTGGAAGATATTCAACAGGCAGTTGGACGTAATGAGGCGAAATTCAAGGACAAGGTAAAGGAGATAACCATGTAATCTGTGGGTCTTAAATGGTAGTTATGTGTCTAAAGATTTTTTTTGTTTGTTTTTTACAGTCCTTCATTACAGTTTGAAGCTGCATGGGCATTAACTAATATAGCATCAGGAACCTCTGCACAGACTCAAGCTGTTGTACAGTCTAGTAAGTAAATTAATTTATTTACTTGCTGGACCTTCTGTCATTTGTATGAAATGTGCTGAACAGGAAAATCTGTAGAGACAGAGAACAGAGTAAATGGTTGCCTAGGGCTGGGGGAGAAGGTAAGAGGATTTTCTGGGTATGGGATTTCTTTTGGGGGCAGTAGAAATGTTGTCAAATTAGATTGTGGTGATGACTACACAACTCTGTATAAACTCTTAAGAACCTTTGAATTATACACTTAAACAGATAAATTATATCTCAGTAAAGCTGTTAAAAGTTTGAGTCAATTTTAATTTAAACATTCAATAATACAGGTCGTGCAGAGATACAGCTAAAAATCCTAGAGGTAGTATACAACATACTGAAATTTTAGGAAAAAGTGATCTGCCTTATACTTAGTTCTCACCTGAAATGAATATGATACCAGTCTTTTGGAATTTGAGTTAGTTCATAAATTATGTGTAGAGTAAGAAGTATAATGATAAATTATCTTGAAATATAAGGTAGGCTTGATATGGGTATAATCAGTTCTTTAATCCCATATCAACAATTGGAATCATATTGACTAAAGTATTCTAAGGTAGAAACCTTTTTTTAATGAATTGCAGGAAAAGCATCATGCTGTTGTTTTCATTTAATATAATCGCAGTTCTAGGTACTGTCAATAAGTCTGTTGCTTGAGACTAGGGGAAACAGTAAAATGTAGCATATTTAGGGTAAAGGTATTTGCTACATTTATTCATTCACTGAACTATAATTGAGCAACTCTAGTGTACCAAACTCTGTGTATATTTCATCAACTTATTTAGGCTGAAACCTGTGAACTCTTCAACATTTTGCAGTATAAATGTTAGTTTTTCTTTCTTATAGATGCCGTACCTCTTTTTCTAAGACTTCTCCATTCACCACATCAGAATGTTTGTGAACAAGCAGTATGGGCTTTGGGAAACATTATAGGTAAGTTGAAATTAGGTTTGAAAACACTCCAATTAAGTATCTTAATTAACTTTTTTCCTACATTGGCCATTACATACTATGTTTCCTCTAATTGTAATGTGGGTTGACTATCTTCTTGCTTCATAAATATTAACTTAAGATTGTACCTCTTTAGATGGATATGCAATTTGTTATCCAGGACTGGTAGGTTAAATTTGTGTTCCCCAAATCAAAATTTGGAGAATTAGCAACAGTTGATGCCCTTGACTGATGGTGAGGAAACATAGAACATCAGTGTCCCAACATGAGCCATTGCATACATTTCAGACTTTCTCATCCTGAATGTAATTTTTTTTTAAATACAATTTTCATTTCTGTAGGTGATGGTCCTCAATGTAGAGATTATGTCATATCACTGGGAGTTGTCAAACCTCTTCTGTCCTTCATCAATCCCTCCATTCCCATCACCTTCCTTCGGAACGTCACATGGGTCATTGTCAATCTCTGCAGGAATAAGGACCCCCCACCGCCTATGGAGACAGTTCAGGAGGTAAATGAAGAATTGCAAAGGCCAGTTGGTATATTTTCCCTATGTTTATGCTTTAGGTTTTCATGTACAGGGAGTGAAATAACGCATATACTGATTTCATTGCAGGTATGAGATATTTAAGTAATGTATCATAACTTAATTTTTGACTTCTGTGAGACTTGTGGCACCTGACCAAATACAGTCCACCTTAATTTAAGAAACCATAAATTCAAGCAGAAAACTACAAAAGAAGAAAATAAAATCTCAGTTTTATTACTACATTGAGTTGTTGATTTAACACTAAAAAATAAGGGATGGCTGCTGATAAAACTAGTGTACTTATATGCAAATGTTCTAGAGTTAAATTGCTGTGTTAAATCTGCTAATTAAAGCAGAGTAAAATCTTTGCTCTTTACATCTGATTTGTAAATGGATCTGAGTATTTTAAGTTTTATAAAATCCTATGTAACCTTTAATCACTTGACTGTATAGAGAAATGTTGACTGTGAATCTGTAATCCTTATGATTAGCATCATTCACCATCTTCTGCCTCCTCTTGCCCATATGGAAAGGGTACTTAGTAATTCCCCCCACTCCCTCACAGATTTAAAGAAGAGATTTGAAATGTCTGCATTCAACAGACTTTATACTGGGCATACTTTTCTTGACTAAATCTGAGGTCAAAAACTTCAATTTGACTCAAGTAGTTCATTAAATAAAATCTTAGTTTTAAGCAGGTAAGTGGGACAGTGAGATCAGTTTTAAGAATGGCTTTTTAAAAATAACTATATACTTGCATCTCCACTGTTTCCAGTAGACATATGTCATAAAGAATGTTATTGAAAACAAATGTTTTTCCTTTAAGGTACATTAGTCTCTGTCAGACTTAACTTGATTATTTTAATTAAACATTTGAAATATTTTTTGGTGTTTCAGGTTGAATTTATTGTATTTTAGTTTTCCTAATAGAGATTCAAAAAACTTAATGTTGTTTTTCTTGCCCTCAAATAGTATTTACTGCTTTTTAAAAAAGTCAACAGTTACTTGTTTTTGCAAAGACATTTTCGTCCACTCTAGAGTTACTTATCATTTGTTTTCTTTCCTCAGATTTTACCAGCTTTATGTGTCCTTATATACCATACAGATATAAATGTAAGTAAAGCAGAACCTTAGTTTTGGAATTTGGTTCTTAATGAGACTGAAAGGGTTATTTATTCTTATGTTTTTAATAAGTGTCACCATATATCCTAATAATTTGTCAAGCTTCCACAGTGTATGTGGAAGAAATGTATGTTCTGTTTTCAGAAATAGGATTAAGGTTAAACTGAGTTTATATCTTAAATCATTCAGATAACAAAAATACTAACATTGGAGAAATTATCACATATGTAGTTAATTTAGTTATTTATATCATAATAGTATTTTTAAGTATCAATATTTATAAAGTGGTAAAAGCTTTATAAAGCTCCTTCATACTTAAAAAAATTTTTTATTTGATTTTTGTAATTGGTAGTCTAGATATTATTATCCCCATTTTTAAAGAATAAGAAACAGCCTCAGGGAAAGGTTAAGTGACTTATTCAAAGTTGCAGAGCTTATAAGGGTCAGTGTCGATATTTAAAACTGAGATCTTCTGATGACAGATCTTGTTTACTTCCTATGAAACCATACTAAATCCTAGGCTATAACCTTTTGAGCTAAAGTATTGAAGAATATCAAGTATCGCTTTAAATGCAAAGGTATCTTTAGATTATTTGTTCATTATATGAGGTTTAGTTAAGCACTTACTGTATATATTCTGGCATAGTTTGTTTCAGGCAGTCTGAGAATTCTCCTGATTGTAGCAAGGCTGAATGTCAATTCTTCCACAAAGTAAAACAATGGATAAATTTTAGAGAATTCAGAACTGACTCTAATGTTCATCCAGCGTGAATTTGGCTTCTAATATTTCAGTTAAGATCTCTTCCCATTTGTATGTTTGTGTTTTTGTGTATCCTTGTTTACACATAATATTTATGTGTGTGGGTGTCAGAATTATGTGTGATTTATCATTGAGATGAAGAAAATACATCTTTGTTAACATTTCTCAAGAAGCAATATATAGTTCCTATATACGTACTGAACCACACATTTCCCTAGTTAATTTTAGGACTTTAAGTTCTTAGGAAGGAATCTTTTTTTTTTTTTTTAGGAAGGAATCTTTTAAAGGTAACTGAAGTAACTTTTTATTTGTGAAGTGTTAGCCTGAACTGTCATAACAATTAAGTGAATCCTGTTTAGTTATATACTGTCCTGATTTCAAAATGGATATAAAAGTGACTTAGCAATAGACATAAGATAATAAATACCTTAGAAGAAAGGAGGAGGAGGTAAAATTATTTTTTAAAGTGTATTTGTTGTTACTGAATGCTAAACTTAGTCCTAAGCTTTCTGAAAGCCAAAATTAAAAGGAAAATAAGCAAGATATCTGATGTTTCCACCAAGACTTCCCCTCCAGGACATTAGGGAATTGATTGTAGGTGAATAAAAGCTTCCACCACCTATTGGTCTTGTTTATTTGAAAGCTAGAGGTATTAAAGTAATGAAGTTCTCTAGTTTTAAGTATATTTATCGAGTTTAACAAAATAGATTGTCTCACTTAGGCAGAATTGTGCAAAGAATTGTAGGCACAAAAATGAAGAAGACATAGAGACTCTGCCCTCTAAGATGTCAGCATTAGCAGCAGGTAAAAAGAGTGAACGAAATGGGCTTTTGTCAGTTGCTTGCTGTACTAAATCTATTTCTGTAATCTCCTTTGATCTTACCAGCACCCTTATGAGATAAATTTTGTTCTCTTATTTTACTAGTAAGGAACTAGTAAGGAAATTGAAACTCAGTAAAGTAAAATAACGTAAGGGTCATATGATGAATAAAAGCCATGGCTGAGAATTAAAGCCGAGTCAAGGCCTATGCTGTTTTGTACCATGATCACATAAGGATACAATATGTGTGCAAACAAACAAGAAAAGAAAACAGAGAAATCACCAAAATGAATTATCAAAGCACATGTTCTTTCTGGCAACCGGAAAGCTTCACTGAGAAAGTAACTTTTGAAATAAGCATTATAAGGAGAAGGATGGTGGTAGAAGTGTTGTTAGAGGTGAAAAAAGATAGCATTTATTAAGGGTTTTAAGTGTGCCAGGCACTGTTTTTTAGCACTTTTTCATATATTAATTTATTCCTTAGAAAAATCGTGATTGGTTACTAAAATTGTCTTCATGTTACAAATATGGTTAAAAAAAAAAAAAGGCTAACTAATTTGTGTGTAGTCATACAACTAGGATGAGAAGGATTTTGTCAAGTTGAAAAAGTTGTTTCAGGTACCAGAGGAACTATATTAAGAATTAAAGAGAATACATGAGGATGTGGAGAATCCAGGTGGTTAATAAACCGAAACATTTGCTTAAATTACAGAGTTTCGTATCTTGTGTTAGGGAGTTTGGACTTCTCTTGTAATCAGTGCAGAGTAAGTAAGATTTTCAAATAGAGGAGTGATACGTTCGTGTCTGTTATAGTCAGACACTTTGAAAGCGATAAGGAGGATGTGGAATAGGGCAGGTTTGAACATAACCTGGCCTATTTTGCTATCATGGTAGGTTTGAGGGACTTGATGAAGATATGAACCCAAAGTGGTAATGGGTAGGAAAGATAAAGTGAGTAGAACTTCAAGAGGAAAGAATCAAAGAGGAGAAGTGAAAAAGTAAAAGAATAGCATTAAAATAAAGACTTCATTTGTGAGACTGTCATTTGTGAGACTGCTGGAGAAGCTGTGTTGGGGTGTAGGGAGAACTAGGTGGTTAATGGACATTAATATGCTTATATGACATTAGAAGAACTACTTACTGACTCTGAGAACTAAAGAAGAAATCTGGACTGATTCAGGTCAATCTGTGTTCATTTTCTTTCTAGTTATTGTTCTTCTTAAAGTCAGCGTGCAGTTGCAGTGATTCTGCAGCATTTGGTTTTCAAAAAGCATTGTCCTTTTTGAAGTTACTCATCCATGGTTTGATATGTCCAGACAATTTTGAGTGTTACCTAACATTTGATACAGATCTACCTTGCTTTGCTGCTGGTAC
Organism: Bos javanicus; assembly: GCF_032452875.1. Lineage (NCBI taxonomy): Eukaryota > Metazoa > Chordata > Mammalia > Artiodactyla > Bovidae > Bos > Bos javanicus. The sequence continues at coordinate 19,364,892 of NC_083879.1, read as the reverse complement.
AAATGAAATCAGTCAGTTGTGGCAGATTGGTTATATGCTGAGACATGATGGGTAGTGACACCTGATCATATGTCAGGGGTCCCTGAGACCACCTTCAAGTTCAGTGATTTGCTAGAAGGAATCATTGAAAAACTTTTATACTCATGCTTATAATTTATAGCAAAAGAATACAGATTTGTTTAGGGAAAACTGTCCTTTCCCTCCTGTGTAGGAAAAAACCCCAGCTCTTCCCTGTGGGTCTGTCTCCTATGTCTCTCCTTTACTGCAACACAGAACACTTCACTTCTCATACTTCTGGTCGCCAGATGTGTTGCAGTAGGGATTTGGGGGGAGATTCCCCACAACACCAAGTGAGTATCTGCAATCCACTGGATATCCTACAATTTAATTCAGTTCCAGCACTAACCAGAGATAGTGTCAGATCTCACAGGTCAAGGACTCAGTCCCACGTGGTGGCCACCTCTTCCCCTAACCCACAGGCACACTTCAGTTGCCAGTCACAAAGTCAGACCGGTGCTTCTGACCAGCCAGCTTTAAATTGGAGGTTTAATGAATAGAACCAAGACCCCCTCCTTGGGTTCTATTAATTTGCTAGAGCAGTTCAAAGAACTTAGGTAAACAGTTACATTTACTAGTTTATTAAAGGGTGAAGCTCTGTACAGTCATCAAAAACAAGACCAGAAGCTGACTGTGGCTTAGATCATTAGCTCCTTATTGCAAAATTCAGACTTAATTTGAAGAAAGTAGGGAAAAACCACTATACCATTCAGGCATGGCCTAAATCAGACCCCTTATGATTATACAGTGGAAGTGACAAATAGATATAAGGGATTAGATCTGATAGAGTGCCTGAAGAACTGTGGACAGAGGTTCATAACATTGTACAGGAGGTGGTGATCAAAACCATTTCCAAGAAAAAGAAATGCAACAAAGCAAAATGGTCATCTGAGGAGGCCTTACAAATAGCTGAGAAAAGAAGAGAAGCAAAAGGCAAAGGAGAAGGGGCAAGATATACCCCGCTGAATGCAGAGTTCCAAAGACTAGCAAGGAGGGATAAGAAAGCTTTCTGAAGTGAACAAAGCAAAGAAATGGAGGAAAACAATAGAATGGGAAAGACTAGAGATATCTTCAAGAAAACTGGAGATACCAAGGGAACATTTCATGCAAAGATAGGAATGATAATGGACAGAAACAGCAAGGACCTAATAGAAGCAGAAGAGATTAAAAAGAGGTGGCAAGTATACATAGAACTGTACAAAAAAGGTCTTTAAAAGTAATTAAAATACCTCAGGAATGCTGAAGACTTCATTGACACATGATTAATCTGATTACTAGCTGAAAGGAAAAGAGTATAGTCATTGACTGTTAGTGACTGTAAAAGCCAGGCATTTAACCATAGAAATCTAGAAAATGGGCAGGTGGCGGGGGGGAGAATATTAGATGGAGGAGTTGTAGAATAGCAGAAGCAGTTCAGATGGGAAAAGGCAATGAAAGTTACAATTACAAATATTAAAGCAGCTGTTAGTCTGCTTACGTAGGTAAGGAAAGCAAACTGCTGAGAACAAAGAAATTTGAATAGTCTGATAATCATGTGCTGTGAATTCAAATTTTTAAAGCATTTTAAAAATGAGATTTTCATTGAAGGTCCAATATATTATCAAAAAGAAAAATTAAAGGGTGACTAGAAGAGTCTGCAGTTTCAGGGGACCTGAGACCTAGCTGTAGCTTACTTTCTCCCACTAGCCTCTGAATGTTGTCATGAGATCCCACCAAAAACCTTGAATTGATTTCAGCTTAGAAAACTTAAATATTTCATTTTTCTAAGCTACTGTGTATTAGGTAAAAAAACGATTTTCTGCTAATAGAAGGGAGCTATAATGGAGGGAGCAAAGTTAGATTTCCTTTAGCAACCTCCTAAAACATCACAGGCCAAGGCAACCAGTATTTTTATGCACAGTATTCCATTTTGTGGCTAAGGTTAATTCAAATATCCTACTTGGGGTAGGCAATTAGTCCATTTCTTGAATTTTGCAAATATGAATAATGTAGCAGGGATTAATCTTACGTATTTTCATGTTGCTGGAGGTGTATTTCAGGGTAAATTCCTAGAAGCAGGATAGCTAGATGAGAGAGTGAATGCACTGTAATTTTTGTTATGCACTACCAAATACCCTGCACAAGGCGGTGCCATTTGCATTCTCAGCAGAAATACATAAAAGTGACTCTCTCCTTAGCCTTGCCCATAGAATGTACTGTCACATTTTAAATTTTTGTCAATCTGTGAGAAACGGTATTTCATTTTTAGTATGTGTTTCACTTTCTATAAGTGAGGTTGAACTTGATTTTGTTGAAGAGCCATTTTTGCATCTTTTCAAATAGCCTGTTTATCTTTTATTGCTCATTTTTAATCAAATTTTTCGCCTCTTTTTCTTAGCGTATAAGAGCTCTTTATGTTTTAAGGACGTTAGCTCTTTACTTTTGATATATATTTCAAATATTTTCCTAATTTGTCCTTTGTCTTTGATATATTTTGCCATGCAGATTTTTTCTTTTTATATAGTCAAATTTATCAGCCATTCCTTTTGTTGATTTAAATTTTTATTCCTCGGTTACAATGTTTTATCATGTTAAGGAAATGTCCGTAAAATCCCATTTTGAGTGTTGACCTCAGAAATGAGTGTTGGAATCTTTCAGTGTCTATGGAGATGATTATATGATTTTCTGTTTATATCTATTAATACGACATAGATAGATGTTCCTAAAATTGAATCATCCTTGCTTTCCTTGAATAATTCCACTTGATTATCATATATTATTTTCTTAAGGTAGTATGAGCTCCTGTTCACTAATATTTTATTCAGAATTTTTATATCACTATTTACCTGAATGATATTGGTCCACAGCTTTTTTAATGGTGTCTTCATTATTATATTTTTACCACATTTAAAAAACATTATTCTTCATTTATTTTCTGTGCTCAGCCTAGGGTCTGTCTGATCTTTGCAGACTTGGTAGCTTTTCCTGTTGAAGCCTTTTGGGTCTGGATACTTTGTGGGATTAGTTCCTTGATAATTTTCTCTCGCTATTGAAATTGGTTTAAGTTCTCTTGTCTCTGCTGTGGTCAGTTTTTTGTAAGCTCTTGTCCTAGGAAATTATTCATTTCTTCTCAGTTTTCAACTCTGCTTGTATGTAAGTATGCAGAATAATTGTAAGATTTTTTTGAGGGGTTTAATTTACTGTTTCAGGGTTATTTTCTTCATCATTTCTTATTTTGTACATTTGTGCTCCCTCCACCACTTTCTCTAATTAAGTTAACAAGGACTTTTCAAAGTTTTGTCAAAGAATCAGGATTCCAGTGTTTTAATTAGATCTGTGGTTTTTCCTGTTCTTTACTTCATTTCTTTCTACTATTGTTTTTGTTGTTTCTTTTTGCTTTCTTTTGGTTTACTCTGTTCTTTTTCTAGCTTTTTGAAATCGATTTTCATTCTTTTTAAGTTCTGTCATACACATTTTTAAGGCTGTGAACTTGCCTTTGAACACTGCTTTACATAAATCCCGTAGCTTCTGATATATGGTATTTTCATTATAATATTCTAGAAAATTTTTTTGTATTTTTTAATCCAAGAGTAAGACTCTTAAATTTCCATACAGTATTTCATATTTATTAATATCTAATTTTATTGCCTTGTAATAATCTTATAGTATTTCTGCTTTATGTAATTGATGTTTACTTTGAACCTGATTTTTTTGTGCCCTGTCTGCATGTTATATTATCTATTATCAAGGTTTGAATTTCAGTATATATTTATAAAATCTGTATCCTCATTTTCTTGTCTACTTGACCTCATACTGACAACAGTGTAAGGTCTTTCATCAGTATATTTTTATTTTTTCTTGCATCTTTTTAGTTTCACCTTTATAGTGATATTTGTAGGGTTATTTGGTAAATAGATGTCTTTAACAGTTATATCTTCATTGTAAATGGTGGGATTTTTAGCTTTATAAAGTAGCCTTTTTTATTCTTTGTAATGATTTGTAGAATGAATTATACTGGTCAGCTAATAGGCTTGTAGTCTCAGCTTTCTTATAATTTACTTGGTGTGCCTTTGCTTGTCCCTTTATTTTTAGCCTTTCTGAATGACTTAGGTGTGTCTCTTGTATACAGTATAGAATTGGGTTTTGTTTAGGATCCAGTTTGAAAATCTTTTTCTTGTTGCAGGTGAGTTAAGCCTGTTGATGTTTGGTTTCAACTCTGTCCTGTTAAACTTTGAGTTATAATTTCTGTGTTTTATTTTCTACTTAGTGTTCTTCTCTCTTTTAAAAATTTCTTTTGGTATTTAGGAAAGTTTGTTTTTCTCACAATGTTACCTTTATACTTAAACCTTTTATAAGTCCCCCCCCCTTTTTTTTTTTTTACTATCTGGTTTGACAAGTTTCAGTGGTATTTTTTGACTCCTGTCTTTACCCATAGAATAAGTGACTGGCTTATTCTACTTTCACTTTTCTCTCACCTCATTCTCCCATTTTTGAATCTAGGTTTGTGGCTTTTGCCCAGTTTGGGAAGTTTTCTGTCATTATTTCTTCAGATACTTTTTCACCTCTTTCTGAAACTCTACATCTTTTGTTAATCATCCTACATGTTCCTAAAGCTCTCTTCATTCTTTGCCATCTTCCCCTTCCCCCCATGGATGATTTATATTGATCTGTCTTTGAGTTAGTTGATTTTTTTTTTCTCTTTCTCTTCTACTTCCAATGAGTTTTAAATTTTGATTATTGAGTTTGTTAATTTTAAAATCCATTTGGTTCTTCCTTATGTCTCCTTTTTATTTGCTGAGATTTTCTATACTTAATGTGTTCACAATTGCTTGGTAAAGAATTTTTATGACAGTTACTTTGAAATTCTTGTCAGATAGTTCCAACATCTGCGTCATCTCAGTATTGGCATCTGTTGACCACCTTTTCCCTTTGCAGTTTAAATGATCCTGGTTCTTGGTATGATGAGTTATTTTCAGCTGTAGCCCACATTTTGGGTGTTGTTATGAGACTCTGATTTCTATTTAAATCTTGCTACCTATTAATGCCAGACTGAGGAGTAGACAAGCTCTGCTCCACACAGCATCTTTTCATACCCTCCAGTAAGGAGGTCTTCCTTGTGGGGGTAGGATGGTAGATGGATACAACTCTCGGGCATACCTTCTGTCCTCTCATTTTTGAAGTTGCAATATTTCTATTTTTCTGAAACATATATCATTTAAAAAGTATTCTTCCACTCTTATCTTCCCATTTGTGTTCATCTTTGATCTACAGTGAAATATTTCTTCACTTATTTCTTAGTTGAAAGAAGCTCATCCTCTGGTAAGGGTGTCAGCAGATTTTTCTGTAAAGAACTGGTAGTAAATATTGTAGGCTTTTTTGAGCCACATGGTCTCTGTCCCACTAATGTGGAGTAGCAAAGGATATGTTACTGTAAGCTCTTCACTCCCCTCTCCTCTTCTCTGAAGTCTCACATAAGCTTAAGACGGGAGGTCCAGACAAAGGACAGAATTCATTTTTTTCTCTTCTTACAGGTAATTTGACATTTGTAGCATTCTCAGACTCCTAGTAACGTTGAAGGTGAGGGCTATGTGTGGTTTTACATGCCCTTATTAAATAGTATATTTTTTTGAAGGATGCATGGAGAGATTTGAATTGAGACGGCAGTATTTATTTTAGAGCAACAAATGTCTTATAATAGGAAACATCTCTGGATTTCACATGAGATCAGACCTGTGCTTACATTCCTCTGTCAAGACACCAAGGAAAACTACTTATAAGCTCTCTGACTTTGAATGAGTCAACAAACCTGAGCCTGGTTTTTGTTTATTATTTGCAAACTTAGATGAGTGTAGTGTATGGTTTATACTGTGTGCTCTTCTGCTGGGACATTTTTCAAGAGATTTGCAAATAATTAACTTTTTTCCCCTAAAGTTAAAATGCCAAGTCATTTATCTGTTTAATAGTCTGAAAAATTACATTGTTAAACGTGTTTGAAAACTACTAACATGGATAAATGATCTTTGGGGGCTCTTCTAGACTTGAAGCAGCATGGCATACTGGTTTCATTCTGTATATAAAGTATTTCCTTATGATTATTGGGTATTCAGTTTGTGGGAGCAGGAAGAATTCCTTTTCTGCCTATTTTTATCTACTTAATATATAGATGTGGAAGTTGGGGTAGAAGTTGGCCCGGACTTCTGTGCCTCATTTTTGTGAAGAGTGACCTGAGGTAGCCATTGAGAAAGTTTTACCTTGTATCAGCTTAGCAGATATTTTTGCTACCAAGCTAAAACAAAATTTAATTACTTTTTATGTCACCATCTCCTAAGTGTGTTATGTATCTTAAGTATTCAAACAAATACATTAAGTGGCCATTCTTTTTTATTTCCTGCAGATTCTCGTGGACACTGTTTGGGCACTGTCTTACCTGACAGATGGAGGTAATGAACAGATACAGATGGTTATTGATTCAGGGGTTGTGCCGTTCCTCGTGCCCCTTCTGAGCCACCAGGAAGTGAAAGTTCAAGTAAGTGTTAAGTATTTTTCTTACTTGTATAAAATTTGTACTTTCTGTAACCAGTTAACTTATACAGTCAGGCTTCAGTTCTATCTGTATGCACATTTCTTCAGTATTTCTTCTGCTATTTTACTGAATCTGATTTTGTTGATTTCTAAATCTTTATCTCATCCAGATTCTTTGCTGAGTTTCAGACTCATATAGCCAATTGTCTTTGAGTCCTTAGACATAACTGCCAAGAACCTCCTTCAGTAATATTGTTATTATTTCAAGCAGGCAAAAATGAACATACCGTCTTCTCCCACAAACCCACTCCTCTTCATATATCCCCTATTAATGGACAGCATAGTCCAAGCTAGGAACCTTGGTATTCTTCCTCTTATCTCCGCTCCATTTCAAAACCTGTCAGTCCTTACTATATAGCTTTCACATCTGGCTTCTCCTTATATCTAGAGCCACTCATTTAGTTCAAGGTTTATTTTCTTTTCTCTGGATAACTGCATTTCTTTCTCTTTCTCTCTCTCTAATTTCTCATCACATCACTGATAGATCTGTTCATCCCACTTCTGCCAAAATGACTTTAGATAGAAATCTGTACCCATTCCAGGCCTTTATTAAAATCTTTCTGTGGTGCCAGTTTACTAATAGATAAAAATAGCTATGAAAAAAATGGACCTTTACATGTTTTTATTTTAATCTTTTCTCCAACAATTTTTCACATAATTTTTCCTATATAATTCCAGTTTTCACAAAACTGTTGTTTAAAATTCAGAATTGCTTCTCAGTTCTATAAAATGCTTTGTGTAAGTATGTAGTAAGTTTTAATCATTTACCGCTTGCATTTTTACATTTTCTCGGGATTATAAAAAACATAGAATCAGTTTCATCATAAACAAATTTATGGAAAATATTTTATCCCCACCCAGACAGCAGCACTCAGAGCGGTTGGCAACATAGTGACAGGTACAGACGAACAGACCCAGGTTGTTCTCAACTGCGATGTCCTCTCACACTTCCCAAACCTCTTATCACACCCAAAAGAGAAGATAAATAAGGTAAGGCATAGAACAGCCCCATCAATGCATTTCTTTCTCTTTGTATATCTCATTTTTAACTACCTTCTTGTTTCGATTGCTTTTCATTTGTGATTCTCTTCAAACCACTCTGGTTAATTTCACACCACCTCTGCAGTTATTTTCTTTCAGTTCTTAATTGCCTGCTGTAAGTGCTGCCATGATCATCACAGAATAAAATTATTTTCATTTTAACCAGTGTTTTTATTTCAGTATATTGAGCAGTAGCAATGATCAACAAATTAGTAGCCACTAGGTGGAAAGAACATATGAAATTTTCCATTGGGTGGCTATTATCTTTTTCTTTTGCTGGTGTTTTTTATAAACAAATAGATCATAATTTAATTTCCCTACAAAATTAGGCTGAATGTAAAACTACAGTGCCTAAATTAAAGGATCATTAAAATTGTTTTCTGTTTGGTTTTTGTTTTTTTAAGATTTTAAGCTTACGATATAAACTTACTGTTAAACATGTGCTGAAGTACTTTAGTCTTCTTGTCTAGCTTATTTCACATTGCATGTTTTCAACATTCATCCATGTTGGAGCTTGTATCAAAACTTCATTCCTTTTTATTGCTGAATAGATACTGCATTGTACCTATATACCGTATTTTGTTTATACATTCATTTGTGGATGTACACTTTTGGATTGTTTCTACCTTTTGGCTCTTGTGAATAATAATACTGCTGTGAACATTGGTTTGAGTCCTTGCTTTCAGTTCCTTTGCGTGTATATCTTTATGAGTAGAATTGTCCAGTCATATGGTAATTGCATGTTTAGCTTGTTGAAGAGCCGTCAAGCTTCTTTCCATAGCAGTTGCACCATTTTACATTCCTGTAAGCAGTGTTAGGAAGGTTCTAGTCTTGTTTTA